>NC_139514.1:37962366-38664866 GCF_947247035.1 Vipera ursinii
ACTTCTACTGCATCTCCATCAAAAAGCCATCTAAGCTATTGTTAAAACACCTTCTGCAACAGACACTCCATCAACTCTAGAGGCAGGAACTTTACAAAAGGGACTTAACATTTCCTTCAGAAGTAAGAAATATATTTGTCTGAAAGGCTGATGGATTCTGATTCTAACGACATTTATCAAAGTACCATTGCTAGGAAGTTCTTCAGTTCAAGGAGATGGATTTAGGGATTTCCAGAACTAGCATTTTGCCCATCATCAGGATCAAAGATGAAAAGATGAGGTGAGACAGAGCAAAGCTGCTGAGTGAATCAGAAAAGTAGGTCAGGGCTTCTAGTGTCTGACTCTCTAGGACATTTGCCTTTGTATCTCAGCTGTCTCATTTCATGGGCTCTTTGCAGATCAGCAGGGGGAAAAAGAGGTTCAATAATACAACAAGAAACAGTGAAAGCAGCTCATCTTCTTTATAGAGCTCAAGGAAAATAGATTCTCTAGTTGCCTCGGATTAGAGATTTACAATACTGTACAGACTGAAGGAGTTGTTTGGGAGAAAATCTAGGGACTATGAGATTTTTAAAAGAAAAAAAATCTCCCAAAGCCACAAGCATTTTACTGGCTACTGGGATTTATTATCTCATTTGTTTGGAAGGAGCTATTAGTTAAATCCTTCTTTAGAATGCATATGTCATTTTGGTGAGATTTATTTATGGTGTTCCACCTATGTGACTAAATCCCATTACAATAAAACAACTCAGCATTTTCCTTATCATGTTTCAGCTATCAGATTTGTATGTATTTTTTCTTTCATTTATTCATTTCATTTATTAGTTTTTTGTAAAACAAATACATAAGTGCATTGTTTCCATGGAAAATCATTTTAAAACACTTCAGGGTAATGAATGTAGTTTTCATTCACAGAGCTGTGCATAAATATCTTATACTTAAAAAAGAAGAACAAAGAATCCTTATAACAAATTGTGAAGTAGGCTAGGCTATAAAATACTCTCTGAACTGTTTGGACCAAGTGTTCAACAAATGTTAATATTATCATTTTATAGTTTATATACGAAGCCCAATCAATAATAATTTACATAAAGAACACATTTGGCAGGGTTATAGAATTACAATGATCAGGGTGGAGAGTTGAAATCTGAATAACTGAAAGACATCCATTGGGGGGAAAATTGCATTGGAGCACACTGTTTGCCTTATTAGGAACAATATTCTCGGGGGGGGGAATGTGGCTGACCTGGTTATGGGCCACTTGTTTTCACATGTTACCTATAGCAGGGCTTTTCAACCTTTTCACCCATTGTACCACTTTTAGGATATGGCAACAGCCGAGTACCACCAGTCGCCTAGCAAGATGTCAAAAACTTGATGACCCAAAAAAAAAAAGGAAAAAAAGTGATGAAGTACAGGTAGTCCTCGACTTACAACAGTTCGCTTAGTGACTGTTCAAAGTTACAATGGCACTGAAAAAAGTGCCCCCCAAGCCACAGATGAGCAAGACACCTACCTGCCCGCCTGGCGGCGCTCTTCCTCCTGTCCGAGGTTTTCATTGTTGTGAGCATTTCTGTTGAGGATTGGCAGCGGGAGTGGGGTGGGGAGAGGTGGTTGGTTTTTATTCCCCTCACTTCTTCTGGGTGGTTGCAGCAGGTTTTGGTCACTTCACATGACCTAGGACACTGTGACCGTCATTAATATGAATCAGTTGCCAAGCATCTGAATGTGAATCACAAGACCCTGGAGTTGCTGCAACATTCCAGCTGATCGGCACTTCTTCTGGGCTCAGAAGCACTAGGATCAACGTCGAGCTCCAGCTGGAGCCTGGCACTGATCCTGGTGCTTCCACAGAGCCCTGACAGCCCCAAAGAAGCATTGATCCTGGGGCTTCCACTGAACCCTGACAGCCCTGCAGCTCCAGCCATCTCTCGCTCAGGCTTGTGCGGTGCTGCTACCGGTTCAGCTAATTCCCCTCCCCAACTACCACTTTTCTAGGATGGTCGCATACCACCTGCCAGATGCCAATATACCACAGGTGGTACCCGTACCACTGGTTGAAAAGCCCTGACCTATAGAATAATTCAGTGCCTTGATATAGGAGGTATAAATATAAAAGCTGTAACTTTTCCTAACATTCAGTGAAGAAGAAGAAAAAAATCTGCCATTTAAACCTATGCCTCTTAAAAATCCTTTAAACACAAACCTCCCTAAAGGAAAAGAGAAAATTTGCACAGCTCATTCTGCATACATTATTTATTGTTTCATTCTTGCATTGACTTATCCTGGATTCCACTCTTGTTCCCTAGAAGAAGTTCATCTTCTGCAGTTTAGAGCAAGGCTTTTCAACCAGTGGTATGGGTACCACCTGTGGTACATTGGCACCTGGCAGGTGGTACGCGATCATACTACAAAAGTGGTAGTGGGGGAGGGGAATGGCAGCACCGCACAATCCTGAGAGAGAAATGGTTGGAGCTCCAAGGTTGTCAGGGCTCAGCGGAAGCCCCAGGACCAGTGCCAGGTTCCAGCTGGAGCTCGGCGCTGATCCCAGCGCTTCTGAGCCCAGAAGAAGTGCCAGTCAGATGGAATGTTACAGCATCTCCGGGGTCTTATGATTTACATCCAGATGCTTGGCAACTGATTCATATTTATGAGAGTCACAGTGTCCCAAAGTCATGTGAAGTGACCAAAACCTGCTGCCACCACCCAGCAGATGGGGGGAATAGAAACACACACCACACCACCCCCACTGCCAATCCTCAACATAAATGCTCACAACAATGAAAACCTCATACAGGAGGAAGAGCGCTGCCGGGCGGGCAGGCAGGTGTCTTGCTCGGCTGTGGCTTGGGGGGCACTTTTCCCAGTGCCATTGTAACTTCAAACAGTCACTAAGCGAACCGTTGTAAGTCGAGGACTACCTGTACTTCATCACTTTTTTCCTTTTTGGGGGGAGGGAGTCATCAAGTTTTTGACACCTTGCTAGGCGACTGGTGGTACTCGGATGTTGCCATATCCTAAAAGTGGTACAATGGGTGAAAAGGTTGAAAAGCCCTGGTTTAGAGCTCAGCTAAGGCACAATATAGAAACTTATCCATAACAATTAAGCTACCAAACTCTCTGCAGAATTCCAATCATCATGTTTAATTTTTCACCCGATGAAACAAAAAACCTGCCTTTACTTGCCTTTCATGCTAGTGGAGCATTCTGAAGAGGTGTTTTTTAGGGGGGAAAAAGATTACAATACCATAAGGATTCAGACCGGGGCATGAACTGAGAATCCTATTTACTGTTCTACTAGTTACTTTTATTGAAATCTGCATGGGGGAGTACATTTTTTTCAAGAGGTCCTTTTGAACCTTTGAGCAGTCTTCGATGCCATCAAACATATTTTCTCAGCTGCTCATGATGATTAGGAGTGGAAAGCTCTCTCTTGTGGTGAAGAGTGTTTCTGCTCCATCCTAAGAGTAATATCAGTTGGTGATAATAGTAGAGAAGGGTTTGCTTGTTTGTGAGATGCCAGAGAGACTGGTCCTCTCTCTTTGCATTTTAATATCTGTATAAAGCCACTGGACGAAGTCACCCACTGATATAGGCTGAAGTGTTATCAACACATGGGTAATATTTAATCGTACATCATCACCTTGGGCTGAATTGAGACACAGTGGAAATCTTGACCTGGTGCTTCAAGGCTTTAAATCTGGATCCTGAAAATGAATTGCAGAAAAACAGGAGTCTTTTTGCCTGCTGCTAAGGGGTTCTTTTATTCTTCCTAAAGGAATAACAGAATAACAACTGTTGGAAGGGATCTTGGAGATCTTCTAGTCCAACCCCCTGCTCAAGCAGGAAACTCCGTACCATTTCAGACAAATGGTTGTCCGATCTCTTTTTAAAAACCTCCAGTGTTGGAGCACCTACAACTTCTGGAGGCAAGTTGTTCCACTGATTAATTGCTCTAAATGTCAGGAAATTTCTCCTTAGTTCTAGTTGCTTCTCTCTTTGATTAGTTTCCATCCATTGCTTCTTATTCTGCCTTTGGGTGCTTTGAAGAATACGTTGACCCCCTCTTCTTTGTGGCAACTCCTTAGATGTCAGAACCTGCAACTTAGATGTTGTTCTAGATACAAGATCTTTGCTAAATAAGGATATGTAGGTCATAGCTATGGAAAGCTTTGCTCAGCTATGACAAGTCCATCAGCTGCAATTCTGTCTGGAACATGAGGTATATTGGCAATATTTATTTATTTATTTATTAGTTTTTATAAACCGCCCTTCTCCCGAGGGACTCGGGGCGGTGTACAGAGGAAGGAAGGTATACAGACCGAACAATAAAATAATAAGAAACACTAATGAACACAAACTGGGACCCCAATTAACGCTATCATGCCAGGCCAGCCTGCTGGAACAAAAAAGTTTTTAAGTTGCGACGGAAGGTACGGAGGTCAGGGGCCATCCGGATTTCGGTAGGTAAGGTGTTCCAGAGGGCTGGCGCACCCACTGAGAATGCCCTCCCCCTGGGGGCCACCAGCCGACATTCCTTGAGCGGTGGCACCCTGAGGAGGCCCTCTCTGTGGGAGCGCACAGGACGGTGGGGTGCTGACATCGGCAGAAGGTGCTCCCGTAGGTAGTCCGGACCCATGCCATGTAGGGCTTTGAATGTCATTGTTAGCACCTTGAACTTCACACGGAAGGCAACCGGAAGCCAGTGCAGCGCACGGAGGAGAGGTGTGATATGGGAGTATCGGGAGGCTCCCAAGAGTGTCCGTGCCGCCGCACTTTGCACCAGTTGAAGCTTCCGAGTGGATCTCAAGGGCATAGCTTTCCCACATTTATTATTTTACCTATAGAATCAGTTACTGCAATGGTTACTAAATGGTGTTGATGTTAATTGCAATGTATCAACTGCATTTGGCAAATGAGATCTCTCTGTACCATGTGTCATCAATTTTGCAAACTGCTGCATTGACTTACAAGAAATTTCTGAGTGCCGTTGAAAATGCTGGTTTTTGTTCAACAAAGTCTTTTATGCCTTGATATCTGGGTAACTGACAACTGCCTCCTTCAAATAAACTTAACTCATCTCATGCATCTCTCTTGAGTGTTTTTGTTGCAAGAGTTACTCCTGCATAACTCAAGGAGGGACCCAGAGCCCTTTTTTTCAGTTTATGCTCTGTCCTTACCTTAGTCAATGAAATAAGAATGGCCTATCTAGAATGTCTAGAAGAGCAGTCAAAATTGTGCTCTTTCTTAATATGTTTAATGCTGAACCTAGCTGTAATTATTGTTGAGAAGATTCAAAACATCCTAGAGACTGTGTACCTCAGTATGTTCCATTATTTAAGAAGAATAGTTAATGTGTTTTTTATTTAGCAATGATAGGAAAAAGACGATATTTTCTTGATAATATAACTCAGTTTAATATGAATCTCAGAATTTACAGCCCATAAAATGCATGCTATGTTTTTATGCTACTTATTCATATTACATTACCTTCATATGCAGAAAAGGATGTATCAACAGCATGTGTGTGTTTAATCCCTAGAGTTCCACAGAAGAGAACCTATGAAGCATTATTCATTCCTTCTTATTATTCTATATAAAAGAACAAGGTTAGAGTTATAGTATGTGCTATTTTTGTGGCACAGTTAAGCATTTCCCCTTGAAAGAAATATGAACATAAATCTCATTAAATATCATTTTTTTGCAAACATAAAGCATAGAGGACTTTTAGACATCACTTCCTCATGTTACAGTTTTCCTGTAAATATTGTAGCATGCTGCTGTTTCTTTCTGCCAGCATTTATAAGTGCATTTAATTTAATACATTCCACGAATTTCCACATTTTTATTCAGATAAACAAAAGCCTTCTAAAATATTCTACACTGCTTCTACATACTGTATATCACAGTTTTTGAATAGTAGTTAGTTTATAAATACATCAGAAATTAGTATTTAAATAAAAGTATGATTAAATAAAAGTATGATCAATTATTTTTTAATTATTCACCAGTTTGCAAACATACTGAACCATAAACTAAATAACCAGTTTGTTTTCATATTTTGTTCAAATATTTTTCCTGTGGATAATTCAATATGTTATGCAAACCCAGGTGATTGGGTTAAAAAAGGATCATAATTCTATTAACCACAGGAAATTATATCTTACAAACTATTCAAACTATCTTAAATGCACATTATCAATGTTGATCATTCTCAAAATAGCAAGTGTATTTAAATTTGCACATACACTCATATAGATACGTATATATGCACATATGCACAAAATAAGATGAACTCCATTTTATTATCCTAATCCTATGTGTGATTTCTTAAAAATAATTTTCTAGGATTTAGTTCAACATAAGTATATATAAAACTACAGGTTTTATATACAAAATCTAAATTTTATATTTCAAACCAAGAATAAAATCTCTTACTACTTCTTAGTATTGATTTTAAATTTCAAAATACTTCATGTTGTTGTCGTTATGGATATGATTTTTGGGAGAACATGAAGATGTATTGTACGAGGGCAATTCAGAAATAAACCTTTTTGTTATGAGTGACAGACACTCACACACTATGATACCAAAAGAAGTGCCATAGAAAATCCCACCAAACGTGAAGATGCCAAAGTATTGTTACTGAAGTTCATGGAGCTTAGTTCAACCATCAGTTCAGAGGTCTATTGTGAAATGTTATGAAACCTCAGACGAGCCATCCATAACAAGCATCGGGGTATGTTAACTTCTGGTGTGGTGTTGGTTCTTAATGATGCTTGCCCGCACACCACTAGACACACCCAAGAACTTTTGAAGCAGTTCCATTGGGATGTTTTTGATCACACACCCCCATAGGCCAGAATTGGCACCCAGCGATTACTACTAAGGAATTTCAAACCTTGTAAGAAGTTATGACAAGTGCCTCAATTTGAATAGTGATTATGTCAAAGAGTAATGTAATGTTGTATTTTTCTAATGTGTATAATAAAAGTTCTATATCTGTGAGTGTCTGTCATTGATAACCAAATTATGTTTTATTTCTGAATTACCCTCATAAACATGTTGTTGGCTTCAAGCCCAACAAATCACACAACCAACAATCACAAGAATACTAACTCTAAGCAGGCATCTATTATATCCATTATTCTACAAAGCATAATGCACATGTTCCTATTAACATGCTTCTATGTTAATTTCTATACACAAGTTATTAAAGATTCCTGCACCAAAAAGCATTTTAAAATATCTTAGAGAGGTTTGGATATTTGACAATCTATAAACAAGACCATTAAAATTCTGTTTATTAATAGTTGAAATGAAAAGGTATATTTTTAGGAAATCTTTACATCCTGGGTTATTATTGCCCAATGCAACATAGAAAAAAGGTAGCAATTTTATGAAGTTGTATAGCTTGTTGCATTAAATTGCTTAAAGCACACCCTGAACTAACTTTATTCATTTATTTCTAGTTGTATTGCTTGATACAACCACTGCAATTGGAGAGCTGGGATGGAAAACCTATCCTCTAAATGGGGTAAGTCAGTCATAGGTTTTGATGAGTATTTTGGAATATATGTGACATGCATTGAAATGTACATTATACACCATATATTTAATTCAATTGAAAACTGCATTTTAGTAAATATTTCTTAAAATAGAACTGCACCAGTAGAAGCATCTACTGCAGGGTTCTTCAAACTTGGCCTTTTTATGACTTGTGGACTTCAACTCCCGGAATTCCTCAGCCAGCATTCCTAGCTGAAGAATTCTGGGAGTTGAAGTCCAGAAGTCATAAAAGGGCCAAGTTTGAAGACCCCTGATCTACTGTATGTACAAAATGGCACAATTAATTAATCACCTTTCATGGTTTATTTATGAATAGTTATGGACTTACACAGTAAGTCAATGTTTGTATACGGATATCATTTGATAATACCTTTTGATAATTGTAGAAATGGTTTTCTGTTTAAAAATAATATGAATGAAATTTCATTGAAACACTTCTGATCATTTTTGTACATCAGAAAATGTATCTGATGTTCAAAATATGAATATTTTCCATAATACTGTTTTAGAAGCATTAATCCTAGTTCTAACAGCCCCTTGGAGAACAGGGTCTTATATTTTTTTATGGAATTTATGAACCAGTAAATACAAGCTATTCCACAGCAATGAAAGGCCTAGCCTCCTATGCAGTACTCAGATGTTGGAATCTAACCAAAATGTTATGCTAATTTATAATAATGAATGTAATAATTGTTGGAAATATGTTGGAAAGCTCTCATGTGGATAAGATGCTTGTTGTATTTCTTATAAGGTACTGCATTCCTATGTCTGCAATACAGTATATCAGGAGGAGACGTGGGATAAAAGAATAGAATGCCATGCTCAATGACATATAATTAATAGTATAGAATGTTACCAGTCTGTTATCAAGACAAATATAAATATTGTTGCCTTACTGCAACATTCACATATTTTTTTCCTAAGCAATGGAATGTTCCCTTCATTATCAGATCTCTGACATTATTCAAAGCAGCTTTTGTTATCTTCTGACATGACCAGGGGAGATGAGAGGGGGAGAAGGGGAAAGAGAGAGAGGAAAGAGGGGGGAAATTTACAAATTTAAAGTTTATAATACAGCTTTTATCAGGTCCAGACTTGTTCCCTTTTCATAATGGGAACCTATAATAGAGAATCAGTCACTAACTCATTTCACATGATCTTAGATGCCTTGTTTTTCCATTTCAGTAATTCCAGACTGTAATAATTATCACTCTGCTAATTTGAGTTAAATATGATCCTTAGAAAGATATTTGAAGCAGACTCAATGGAGAAAAGGCAACAGGTTTTGAAAACAAGTCAAAATCCATTACTCATGTTCTAAATACAGGTTTCTGAAGTCAGTTGATTGCTTGTCTTGGATAATAAGATATAGATGAGGATCATTTTGACTTCACCACTCAGTTTCTTGTAAGTTAAGAGATACTAAACAATTCCCCCACCCCTTTCTATTGTTTGAAGTCTCTGGTTTTTAAGTAGCTCTAGTCACGTTTTATGAGGGCAGGCAAGGTATATAAATCTAATAAATAAATAAGATCATTTTAGCCATTCTGTTGGCCAGTTCACTTAAGAACGCATTGAATGAATTCAACTATTAACTAGGAACCCATATATTTAAACATTTAATCCATTCTATTGATTAGCTTCCAAGAACACTTTCATTTAAAATACGTTAAGATACAATTTATTTTTATATGCTGCATCTTCAGTGCTATGTATTTCTTGTATTTGAGATGATACACAAACACAAACACACACACACAAACATATGTACATATGTATATACACAAAAAAACTTAGGGCAAATTTCTACTTGTTATACTATACCAACTGGTATTATATAATTTTTTTTTTAATTATGCAGAGTTTCTGAAAGAGACTTTCCTGAAATTGAATTAAAAAAACTACATTACAGTAAAAAAATCTAGAAGTATTACCTGTTAAAATAAATAAGTTTTATTACTGGAAACCTTGTTCTAGAAAGATAAATATTTCCTCAATACTGTAATATATATATATTAAATACCTTCAGAGGCTTAATCAATATAACATTTATTAAATTTGGCCTGTTTTTTTTAGTTTATGGATTACATTTTTCAGCATTTACAATCCTTTTATATCATCTTGGTTAGCATTTATATTTCCTGTACTGTATATTTTCTGTAGGAAATGGACATTTCTTTTTGTTTAATTCAAAATTTTATTTGCATTGAAAATAAGGAGAAAAAATGAGTGAACAATATATAGTAGTAAATAAAATAAGTAAATACTGTAACTTACATTTAAATTACATTCATACACTGATTTCTGTTAAGCTTAATAAGACAATGGCAGTTACAACATTAAACATTTTAACATATTATTACAGCAAAGACTAGCACATCACAGAATGTGGTGTCATTCACAGATATCAGAGTTTTGAGTTACTGTAGCATGCTGATATTGTTGCTCTCCTTTCTAAATTCTGGTTCAGTATATGCTTATATGCATGCATGAGTTGATTTATGTGTCACAGACTGTGCCAAAACATAGTCAAAATTCTTTAAACCAATAATGGAATGAATATACTCTAGGAAAGGGCTTTTCAACCAGTGGTACGGGTACCACCTGTGGTACATTGGCACCTGGCAGGTGGTACGAGACCATCCTAGAAAAGTGATAGCAGGAGAGGGGAATGAGCTGAACCAGTGGCAGCACCGCACAAGCCTGAGAGAGAGATGGCTGGAGCTTCAAGGCTCTCAGGGCTCAGTGAAAGTGCCAGGATCAGCGCCAGGCTCCAGCTGGAGCTCAGCGCTGATCCCAGCGCTTCTGCTGAGCCCAGAAGAAGCGCCAATCAGCTGGAATGTTGCAGCATCTCCAGGGTCTTCTGATTTACATTCAGATGCTTGGCAACGGCTTCATATTTATGATGGTCACAGTGTCCCAGGGTCATGTGAAGTGACCAAAACCTGCTGCAATCACCCAGTAGACGGGGTGGAGAATAAAAACCAAACTCCCCCCCACCCCATCCTCACTGCCAATCCTCAACAGAAATGCTCACAACAATGAAAACCTTGAACAGGAGGAAGAGTGCCGCCGGGCGGCAGGCAGGTGTCTTGCTCGGCTGTGGCTTGGGGGGCACTTTTTTCAGTGCCATTGTAACTTCAAACAGTCACTAAGTGAACTGTTGTAAGTCAAGAACTACCTGTACTTCATCACTTTTTTCCTTTTTTGTTTTTTTGGTCATCAAGTTTTTGACACCTTGCTAGGCGACTGGTGATACTCGGATGTTGCCATATCCTAAAAGTGGTACAATGGGTGAAAAGGTTGAAAAGCCCTGCTCTAGGAAACCAGCTATGTGGTCCATTTATGCTCTCCTTAGCTGTAATAATGATGGATTTTTTTAAAAAAAAGCTTTTACGTGCTTTAGACTTTTTCCATTATTCTTAGTAATCTGACAAGCATTACTCCAACACTGAATATTGATGCTTACCATTTACAGTTAAAAAAATAATTTATGCCCAGAGATCTAGAGAATATTTAAAAGAATAAAAAATGTCAAACTTAATAAAACTATGTTCAAATATGTAAATATATACACAGAACGCTGTCCAACAAAATTTTAGAAAGATCTGATTGACACTGTTGTATCAATCAAAGATTTTTATTGATGTTTCATCACTCTAAAACATCTTATAAGAAGGAATTTGGAGAGGATTCTATAAGAAATTGTCAAATCTTTTCATGTGGAATTTTAGACCGTCGGTGACTTCTGAAAAAGCTCTAGGCCCATTACGTTATCTTCCCCAGACATCTATTGAACCTAGAAAATTCCTGAATGCTTAAATAATATGTGATTGATATTCGGATGGTTCTGCTGGACATTTGCTAGTGTCCTCTTTTGAATTCCAACTAGTTCCTGGTTTAGTGCAGGTATAATGGTGAAATAAGATAATTGAGTGTGATGGCACAAGTCAAACAGATTATATCAACAAAGAAGAAGCTGTAATCATGACAACTCTTTCTTAGGGAGCTCATTGCAAATAGAATTATTGCTTCATTTATCAAAATATCTCAAAAAATTCATCAAGAGTGTATTTTAACACTTTATTATCTACTTTTTAGACAAACAATGCCATTTTGGATACATCAGTGACAAAAGTTAAACATAACTGTTCTATAGTTTCCTATATTATTGATAATGATAGCACTAGTCATTTAGGCTTATATACTGTCCCATAACATTTTACAGCATTCTCTGGGTGGTGTACAAGGTAGAAACATTATATTGCATATTTATTCACAACAGTCTGAGTTCTCCTTTTACTGATCGCAGAAGGATGGAAGGCCAAGTCAACGATGTCCATCAGAACCAAACTTCATGCTATGGGCAGCATTTGTTTGCAATATTATACTTTAATCACTGCATCTTGTATTAATACAATACATTAATACAAAGGCTTCTTGTATTAATGATGTACTCATTTTTGTAGATATTAATTGATATAGTACAGTGGTTAACCTTTTTATCAGGTTTTTCAGTTAACTGGAAAAAAAGTCATACACTTTGGTGGAAATTGTTTTAATGCTGGTTGGTGAATTCTGGCAATTGAAGTCCATACATTTTAAAGTTGCCGAGGTTGAGAAACACTGCTCTAGTAAAAGAGACCATTAATGGATATGACCTGGAACATGTTTTCTTTCTGAATTTAACAGGCTAGTAAGCACTACTGAGGAGAAACAGTCCCATTAGTAACCCAGCATGAAGGCATGAAGGGCTTTAAAGATAACCACTAGCACCTTGTATTGCACCCAGAAGCACACTGGTAACCCATGCAACTCATAGAGCAGAGATGCCACATGTGCCAAATAACTGGCACCATAATTGCTCACACTGCTGCATTTTGCACCAGTCAAAACATCTGAATACTCTTGGGCACCCCATGTAAGGCTCTTCATAGTAATAGGGAAGTGATGAAGGCATGATTAATTGGAGTCCAGGAACAGGTGTAAGTTATGCAGAATGTAAAGCTTTCAAAGACCCTCTCAGCCATGGCTGCCACTTCCTTTTGGAGCAGGACCCATGAGTTCAGGAGGACTCCTTGATTGTGCACAAGATAAGTCTGTAGCGACTTCCGGTTTGCTGATGCAGCTGCTATGGACTCTTGGAGGATGGCTCTCGTCTTCCACGTCCAGTTTCGTATCACTGGGGGGCCCTAAAAGGGCCAAAATGTCACCCCAGAGAGGTGATCAGCAAGAAGGGACTTTCACAAAAATGCAGGGGAGCTGCAATTCTCTCATCAGTGCCTGCATTCCCTTCAAACCGGCGGATGAAAGACCGGCCATAGCAATATGGCCGACCACTAGGCTGCAGACAGCCGAAGTCACACTTACCACCAGTCAACATTAAAGCAGCATGGAAGAGACCAGATGAGATCTATCTCTCTTATATTCCAACTTTCTTTTCCACCTAAATAAGCTGCTAAGCACTTTCCCCCCTGTGGAGAGAGGGAAGGGGGATTCTAGCCCTCTCTCCAGAAACAGTGATGATTGTATTTACAGGGGAGATTTAAAAAGAAAAAACATTGAAAAAATAATTGGATCTCAATTAGAACTTTACTTTTTAAAAAACTTGTGGACTAAAAGCTTTTAATTATCTACTTTCTACTTCCTATTCTTATTTGAAAGTCTGGCTTTGTTCTCATAAAACAGAAAAAATAATTGAAATGAATTTCCTAAGCACTTGGGGGACATCTTGTGGCTAGACCTGAAATTGCAATCTGTCACTTTAAAAAAAAAAAAGAAAGACTTGGCTGATACTTTAGAAAACAAGATAAGAGTAACCTTGAGCACCAGATGTGAGAGCCTACCATGGAAGACATGCAAAAACATATTTTTGCTATGATGAAAATAACCTGCCAAACTTACCAATTCCTTTCTACAGCCAGTGATGAAATAAGAGCTTTTGGGGGGAAAACTAGAAAGGGTCTTGGATAAGCAAACCCAGATTCTGACTACAACTAATAATTTATCAGGACAGAACATAAAAGAATAAATTGAACAACGAAATATTTTGAGAGAAGATTTAACTACTCAACAAGTACAGATAAGAGAAAACTCGGGGGAAAAATATCTAACAAAATGGATAGAGGAAAAAACCTAGTACATAAACCAGAAGGAATTTGAAGATCAAAATGAGAAACAGATGGAAGAAAAAATAGAGAGTCCAGGACAACTATGCAAAGAGGAGAAAATAAAGAGAAGATTTGGTACTTCTGTCAGACCTCTCAACCTTCAAAAAATGGAGACTGGAGGGTCACTTCAATATGATACAATAATACAAGAACTCTTTGATGATCCTGAAGCAAGGACATGGAAAATGACATGGCAAAGGAAAGAAGCCAGAATAAGATTGAAGAAGAATGGAGAATGGACATATCTAAGAGGCCTAAAACAGAATATACTGTATCTAAATAGACAGGATTTGTATTTTGAATATGAGAGATTGTTATGATGTGTAGATAAAGAAAAATATTGACTAATTAAAATTTAGATGTATGAATATCAATAGTTAAACTGAAATATTGAACTGTTTATAAATATTGAACTGTTATATGAAGGTGACTAAGAGTGATGTAACATAATTAATATATTTGAATGTAGTGATAATAATAAAATTATAAGCCTAAACATGAGAGAGCAGATATAAAGAAGAGAGAGGATGTACTACATGCTGAAATGGGACAAATCTTGGTTATTGACTCTACAATATGTGGAAATTATAATGAAAACAAGAATATTATATTGTACAACTAATCTTTTGATATGGAAATGAGATAGATAAGATGTGTATCTGGATTATTAGATATTGGAGAGAAAAGGGAAGTGGGGTCACTCAGAAAATCGGAAATGAGAAATTTCAAACATTTAATTTTTAATATTAATGTAAAATTAAAGCTGGGAGAACTTATAAGGTGATTGATGGTCTAAAGATGGAATGTTAAAATAAATAAAATACATAAAATTACTGACAAATGTAAGAAAACCACTAAATAGCTTTTGGATAGAATAAGAAGTATGTTAATTTAGATAAGAGACAATAAGTATTAAAGGAAAACAGAGAGGAAATATAGGCTACAACAAATTGGAGATTTGTAACAACATACATCTGTATGAAATGGAACTATTGTAACCCAGACACCACATTGCTTTTCAAAGATATAATTGTAATATTGGAAAATTAATAAAAAAAACTTGTAAAAAAAAGATCAGTCTGTAGCAGTAGAGTCCCATTGAAAAACATGAGATGGAAATATTCCATAACCAGGGATTTCCAAAACCCAAAGCAACCTGGTCTTACTAGGGTTAAAGCAAAGCCTGTGAACTGGTTTTCAAATCTAGAAAGTAGGATAAAAGTGTCCAATTCTGTCAACATCTAAGTGTTGCTTTTTCAAATTTGCCAATTACACCCTTTTCTAAGTAGCCAGAGTCAGACTACACATAACTTCCAGGATGGCTTCTGTAATTATTGATCTTGGCACAAAAATTGGCACATTGTACAACAAAGAGAACAAGAAAACATTATCAGGCATAATTCCAACTTGGCATTAAACCATTTCAAACTTAAACATGAAACAAACAGTAAAATATGACAATACAATATTGCCTAACATAAGTTTAATTTTCCTTTATCCAAATTTTCCTTTGAATCTGGAAATCTAAAAAGATGGAAAGAAGTTGATGAAAAAACACAGTGGTGATCAGGACATTATTATAGTGTACATTCCTTTTGTTCATGTTTCAAAAAAGTTGCATTACTTAAATATTGGAGGTAGATGCATTGTAGATCTGTATAAATAATTGAACTAGGTGTATTTCCTTGTTCTATAGCAATGACTATTTCAAAGAATTGACAATTGTAGAACTATTTAAGTTGATACATTAAAAAATGAAAACATTTGTTAAAAGATTAGACATCACATCTGTTTAAGATATCAAATGCACTTTTTTATTATGGCCACCTGTCTAAAAAAGAAATAATAGATATTCTCAGACATTGTAACACTTTATTGTTCCTTTCATCTGCTTTCAACAACTATGTAACAGCAGATTTCAAACTACTTTTGCAGTCTTTTCTCCACAGAATATTCACTTTAGGCAGCCAGCCTATTGCTATTTTATTATTTCACATTCTACAGAATTTATTTTATAAATATGCTTTTGTAATATATCAAGATGCTGGTTTCTTCAGGTTTCTTAAATTACAGTTTTTCATGTGGTTCAACTATCTGTCATTTTTCCCCTCCTACAATTTTGTAAGCAGGTTCAATATGTTTAAGAAAAGCCTCTGCCAAGCTATTTGTCATGGGAAATACAAAAATCAGAAAATCATTTCATGGAAAGTGCATGGAAAATAGGAGTTAATGCAGCCATTTGAAAAAGAAAAGAGAAGAAAAAGAGAGGGAGGAGGTGGGGACCTCAAGAGCTACACAATCAGAAATGAGTTTTCATTCAGTTACTAACAGATGTTATTTTAAATAGAGTGATCCATTATGGATTTGGCAGGTGAGAGAAGATATCTTTGGGGTAATTCCACATTACAGCCTAAGCTATTTGTCTCCCATGTTCCTTCCATATCTTTCTTAAACCAGTTGCTTCAGAAATTCTAATCCAGATTGTAATGGTTTACAATGGGCTTGGGTTTATGGCCACCCCAGGATCTGAATTCCTGTTCTACTATTTATTGGCCTTCCCATCTGTCCAGTGAAGGCAAGCCACATTGGCTGACTTCTATGTGGACCTGTCTATCAATGCCTGCCTTTTTTTTAGACTTGCTTCCTCTAAAGCAGGGTTGTCAAACTCGCAATGTCACAAGACGTGTTGTGACGTATCACAATTTTTTTTCATTGCCGGCAATGGGGTGGGCACAGTTTTGCTATGATGCATCTGGCCCGTGGGCTGGCAGTTTGACACCCCTGCTCTCAACTCTCATGGCTATCCTTTTCTTTCAGATTCCTTTACACACAGACACACACAATATTATTACTTTGGACACTAATTCAAACCCTTCTCCCTCCTCTTTCGTCTCTTCTGGTACCCTTGTATCAATCAGTTGTAGTAGAGAACAAGTTTCTTTATTTGTTTTTGTTGTTGTTGTTCCAATATTCCTTATATCTTTCAACCAGAAGTCCCTTTAATGCTTTATAAACTCTTTGCAGAACATGTTTCTTGCTGTAAGAAACAACTGAGTAAATGTCAGAAAAATTCCCCTACAACAGCTGAACTTTATACAGCTTGATCAGAGTCACTTTAATAGATGGCAGGTGTGTAGAGATTACTATTTGTTATTTGTTAATTCTGAACCCAACCACATCCCTACTTATAAGACAGTGCGAACACTTATACAGTCACATTATTTAAGTTTTTTTATTCCCCCCCCCCTAAAGAATTTAGCTTGTTTTTCAATTGAATTGTACAGCTTATGTATTCTTTAGGTAGAAAGAATTCTGAAGTGATTTGTCTCAGACTGATTTTTTTTTACATCTCAATAATCTGCCATTTTACCAGGGGTGTATAGACTTTCTGTATCCAACTGTATATATTTTATGATTGCTCAGACTTTCCTCAGGAAACAATTCAAAAAATAAAAAGTAGAAGGGACTTTGGTATTCTCCAGGAAACCTTACGTATCACCTTTCTTGCATACAGCCAAATCTCCATTAAATAAAAAAATATCATTTTCTCAAATAATAGATTGCTTCACTCTTTCCTCCAAGAAATTTATAAAACAACCTCATATATCTGAAATGGAGGGGAGCGAGATTTTACGTGGGAGAAAATTGTGTTTTTTTCCTAATGAAGCAAGAGTTGCTGAAAGTGCAAGAAGTCATAAAGTGAAGATGGTTAAAAAGCAGGAAGGCTATTATTAAAATAATTTTCTCTACCATGGTTTCAAACGTGATTGCTCCCATTTGAGTGAATTTGCATGTGCATTCTTATAGTCAAGGCTATCATTACAAGGAAAAGGGCAACAAACATGCCTTAATTTTCAAATGCATTCTGAATCTGGAATCCACACAGTATTACTGTTTAGGAGAATTTCTTGGGAATCTCTCAGCTCATCAGTATGCACTGTTTACCTTTTGATATGCACACCTGGGTCTGAAACATGTCTAATTAGAGCACATCTGCACTGAAGAGTTGAGCGTGAGCGTCCTGGATTGTATGGCTGTGTAAAACTCCTGAGAACATGTAATCCCAGTGATTGCAGCTTTTGTAAATGCTTCCTTGTCAGTTAGCAAGCTTCCAGTGAAATTAACCACAGATGTAATTACTTCACTTCAGAAGTGTATTTCATTCCCTAGAGAGGTTTTCTAAGGCTTTGAATAATTTCCAGTGCTGATTTATTTATTTATTTAAAAAAAACCAAGTTTGATACAGGAATGCGTGCTTCTAAATTTGTCATTCTATACAGTTTTGTTGATTGGGAGAGTGGTGGTTGTTGGTTCCCATGAGATGTTTGACTTTGTTTATTCCTTAATAATGACTCACAGTAACATTTTCAGTCTGTAGTAGAATATTCGTCTTTTTCTAAACTAAACTCTCTGACAACTTTTCTCTCCCTGCCCCTATCCCACATTGTTGATCTCTTTCTTGCCAACCCACTTGCAGTTTTTTAGTTTAACTCATTCTTTTTGTGATATTGGTTTGTAACTTCCCAAAGCTTTGTTTTAAAAAAAATCAAAATCTTTTCATAGACTTTGAAATTTTGTACCCCAAATAATTTGAAATTGGTATTTTCCAGAGACACATTTGTTCCTTTTTTGTCATTCCAGCTTTTGGTTGCATGCTTAATGCATCTAATTCACTGACTTCCATAACTTTACAATTTGGATAAGGATAGAAAGCTTGCTTTGTTGTGTTTTTGAAAATTCATGGCCCTCAAAGAACTCTCCATTGAGTTTTATTGAACATAGGAAAGGATTGTCAAATTTGCCTTGCCTGAATCAATATCTATACTCTGACCTCAAAGTGAGATTTAGTTCACACTAGGGAAATTAATTCAAAGATCCCAAGATTACAGCAAACTATATGATAGTAAATGATTTTATTTTCATCTTTTTAATTAGCAGAAGCTATCATCATTCAATATGAATGAAAATGTTAGGGCAGGGGGAATCTACATTTAATATAAATTTGCCATGAAACTATTTTAGTTCATGCAACATGCAGTTTAGCTTATTTTAACTTACAATCTGTCCTGCTTAAAAATACAAATTCGAGGGATGTGAAGCTTAAATAATTATATTAATCTCTTACCTATTTAAATGCAATTTTAAATAATACTGAATTTGTATCCTCATTTTAAATATATATTTTTAAATAAGTTATATCTTAAGAAACAGCATGTAATAATTGTTTTCTTTTTATCTCTTTGCTTTTGCCTGTGGCAATATTCAGGATTTTTCCAAATTTGCCCACATAAAATAGTATTTTCAAATGGTTTTGTCTTATTTTTAAGCATCAGACAGATGCATTAGGAATATGACCTTATTCTACAATGAAACACTGTGCAGTGATGTCCAAAGTTTTCAGTTATTTTGAATCTTTGTTGCTTCCCATATCACTGTTGTATACTCATCAAAGTGAATATATATTTGGCTGCGTGAAGTTTATTTCTCTATGACACATATCAGCATACATTAGAGAACAAGTATAATGCACACAAAGAGTGAGACTGAGAAACATTTCAAAAACCAGAGTGATACTTTTTCATGCAAGGAGCAGGATTTTTTTAAACTAAAGTGTGTTTAAAGGTATTTATTGCAGTGATGGTTAAGGCATCAGACTAAAAACAGGAGACTTGGACATTCTAGTCTTGCTTTTGCCATAAAGCCAGGTGGCTCAATTGGACCAGTCACTTTTTCTTAGCCAAAAAGAAAGCAATGGCAAACATCTTTTGAAAATTTTACCAAGAAAATTGCAGCAAGCAGTTCAGGCAGTTGCCAGGAGTCATCCCTGACCTGAAGGCATCTCCACCCAAAAATGCTTCCCAATCCAGAATGAATATGGATCTTGCCCAAAGTATACAAAATAAATATGGATCTTGGTCCCAAACTCCAAAATGAGTAAGTATCACAAAATAGATGACCATACATGAATCAGAGAAAGAATTTGGATTTTATTAAGGAACAATACAATGAAAATATGAGAGGGGAGATGACCATGAGGAAGAAAGTAGCAATTAGTAACACAATCCAATTGTTTCAAAAGGTCACAGTATAAGTTGTACCCCTAGATGTCAATATGGAATAACACGTCATGCCAATAAAGGAGAATATTTGAAGCTCAAAGTTGAAATAGGGGAGGGTCCTTGGTGCTCTCTGAACTTGCTTGTTTACTTGCAGACATTTCATTACCCAAAGTAACATCATCAGCACTAATAAAGAGTGTGGTTTGCTGTCAGTTTATATTCTAGTGGTTTGTCCTGTCAGTGTTGGTGGAGATGGTCTTAGAAATTCTTTGGTTGGGTGTTTTCTGTTGGCTTCTTTGGTAGTTTCTTGACTGGGTATTGTTTACTTGATTGTTGGTCTGATGTTAAGAGATTAACTCCAAGATTAGACCAACAGTCAAGTAAACAATTCCTCAATCAAGAAACTGCCAAAGAAGCCAACAGGAAAACAGCCCAATCAAAGAATTCCTAAGACCAGCCCCACTAACAATGACAGATCAAACCACTAGAATATAAAGTGACAGCAAACCATACTCTTTACTAGCATTGATGATGTTACTTAGTTTGGGTAATGAAACATCTGCAACAAAACAAGCAAACTCAGAGAGCACCAAGGACCCCTCAACATGACATACATAAAAAGGAGGCAGAGATCCCAACTCATTTCATCATTTGTTCCCTTCTCCACGCAGCAGTCTTTTATTTATTATCCTCAGGACTTTTTTTGTCATAAATGCACCAGAACAGAGTTCCGGCACCTTTTTTCGTCAGATTTTTCAGAATTGCGTTCTTTTCCTATTGTTGCCCTTCCTATCATCGTTTGCTTTTGAAAATGCCCTGCTGGTGGCACGGTGCAAGTGGGCTCCCCTCTGGTACTGTCTGCCTCATCTAGGAGGAGCCATGAGGTGCTGGAGCACCACAGCCAAAGCGTGGCTTGATTGGATGGGTCAGACCATGTGATGTGGAAGCCGATAGTGACGGTGGGAGACACGTAAACATGGAGGCCATCTTTCATGAGAGGGTGAGCAAGCCTTTTGCCTTCCCTTACAGAAGGTGGGGTATGAGGTTAAAAAGAGGCAAAGCGACAGGAATGAAAGGCGGCTGGCATGGAAGCTTGTCCAACAGCGAAACTTTGTTGTTTCAGTACCTTGGGTATTTCAAAGGCTGGGATGTCTATGAAAATCTCTTTTTAGTCTTTTATACTTTATATTCAAACTGCAGAGGGGAAGAATAAAAATAAAGCCAATGTCTTGTGATTTGGAGGTATTATTATGAATAATAATATATATTAATTATGTCAGATGTAATCAGATATGTCAGATATTAATTATTGGTCAGATGTAAATGTAGACCTACAGTACGAGGTTTAATCAGATCTATTTATTAAATTGGGTTTAACTTAAAAGTAAATTAAAAGTAATCTGTTCACAAAGTTTCAACTTTAATTTGTTTCAAGTCAATATCCACATTAAACTCCAAATGTAAATTTTTCCACCTTGTTTGACAACTTCTTAAAATAATTCAATCTTTTACAAGCAACCAAATTTTGTTTTATTGGGCCAGTTTCATTCCACATAGAAAGCTGACATTTCCACTCATTAAACTAAATGAGTATGCCAGTGGTAAATGTCCCAAAGATTAATAAAATGCCTTCTTGTAATTTAAAGCCACACAGTACATGGTAACATTAATAGTATTAACTTACCTTGAACAAAATCCTAGTCTTTTAGATACACTAAAAATTGAAGGGTTTTTTTTTTCAACTACAAAGGTAAACCTTGTAGACTAGGCAAAGTGGTTTGTATGATGTGTATGAGTTCTGGCACCTTTTTTTTTTTACAAAAAAAGCACTGATTATCCTTATTATGCTGGCTAAGTTAAGGTCAAGTCTGCTAAAGGTATCTGGATACAGATGACTATAAAAAATTTCTCACTAGAATAATCAAAGAGATAAAACTTCACAGATAAATTACCAAACTGCTATAGCATTCCTCTGAATGAATTCAGCTAGATAGGAAAAAAATCCTTTCTCTTTTTGCCGTGCCAAAAAGTCACAGTTTTTATATTGAGTCTGCCCAATGGGTAATTCATAGCTCATGAGTCATCCTGTCTGTGGGGCCGAGTTCACAAAAACTTCTCAGTTCTGACTGCATAAACAAATTATGTTAAATTTGTCTTTAAAATGTCCTCTTCCTCTTGCATTCAAGGTGACCATCATTGGTGAAATTTGCTTTGAAAATACTTCAGGAAAAGTGCTTTAAAATGCATATTGTAGGACTGTTAACAATCATATTTTTAATGCAGTTGTGTTTGCTTGTTTTTCTCAGATTTTCCTATAAGCCTGAAAAAGTGCAGCTGCTTTAATGAGTTAACTTGTTAAAACATCAGTATCTTAAATATGAGTAATCAAACTAGCTATTCTTTTTAAAGGCTTGCATGGAAATATGAAAAAAATAATCCTGCACTAAAGAAATGTTGCATTCACTTTCTGAAGCACCTGTTCAAAATTATTTTCAAGTAATTATAGTATATAAGCAAAGCATAAATGTACTGGTAAAATTCAAATGTTACACAAAGATCAAACTATTAAGCTTTTGTAAATCTTGGGACAATATAAGAGCAAGAGGATTAATGACATTCTAGCAGGATTTGAGAATTTGAAATATGGTTGCAAGGCATTCATTTCTTGCAAAATGAAAGATCAATATTCATTTAAAATCAATATTAATTTTCTTCATTACATTATAGTGGGAATATTTAGACATGGATCCAGTTTGTGCAACTTGCTCATAATTCATGAATACATTCAACCTTTGCCAGATTCAGGAGAATGCAGTGTTGAATAGATGTTTATTTATTTATTTATTTATTTATTAGTTTTTATAAACCGCCCTTCTCCCGAGGGACTCGGGGCGGTGTACAGAGGAAGGAAGAAATATGTTGGAGTAGACATCTACAATTATAAATATGATATGATGACAGCATCAGTATTTCAAGTTCAAACTGTCCATATTTTGGGCAAGTAGACATATCAATGCAAAGTTGTATGTGCAAAATATCAATGCTTGGGGTTCCTGAAATTCCTGAAACCCTCACATTAACGTTACCTTCTGAATATTGTTTCTTCATAGTTAACCATATTTTCCTAAAACCTGCCTTGGAAAAGCCAAGATAACATGTTCCAACCAACAGTGCTTAACATATGAGTACTTTTGTAAATTAGAAGCACTTCCCTCTATGATGAAGGTATAAATAGTGTCAGAGGTAACCTCTAAGGATATTTGCTAATCTATTATCTTTGTGCATTTTACACAACTATAATGTTAATGTGGTCTATTATATAAATTATTATCTAAACTTATTTATTTGTAAAGTTAGATCCATTCCAACATCATGACTTTGAAGACTTCAGGTCTCCATGAGTTTCTTTCTTTCCCAACAATAACTGTAATCGCAGAAAGGACTTGAGGTGGGAGAGAAGACAAGAAAATTCTAGGTAAAATCTACACAACTGACTCAAGGATATCTCTTTCACTGCAGCACAGCATGTTTCTTGATAAACTTTAATAAATTTAATCAAGCACTGTGTCTCTATTTAAGCCTATATATTAAGCTCATGTCTCCTTCCATATCTTTTTAAGACTAATAAAATAATTCTAGAGGAGGAAAAAATGTGCATCTAATTTTAAGACCATTAAATGTATATCTTTAAAAAGCATACCGGAAAAATTCTTAACAATGAAATCAGTTGGTAATTCCATCTTGTCTATTGCCCTATAAAAAGAAAGTACAACAATTACATTGCAAAATATATTTTATGTTCAAGGAACACCTGCAGCTAACAATGTTGTTTTCAGTGATCAGTTCATCTTTCAAAGAACCCTTTATTCTCTGCTCTCTTATGTTTTTTCTTCTCTGTTTTTTGAAACAAACCTTTTCCATCTATCCTCTACTCAGATCTGTTAGTCCTGTCTCTTCAGAACACAAAGTCAACCCAGGAATGGTTTGGTGGAGTTATTTGGGCTTGTAAATTCATTGTGATTTTTTTTCCTAGAAGTGAAATCTCATTGATATTCTTATTGTTTTGTTACTGCTCTTTTTCTAAAAAAATATCTCATTATAGTATATAGACAATGTATTTTATCTGTAACATATAAAAAGCCATTGTATTATGCACATATCACTAACCCCTACAGTGTGCTGATTATTCAAAATGAGACTTAGCTGGTAAATAGTCTTTTTGTAAAGCTTCCATCATGTAGCACCACAGAAGTAAATTTTTACTCTGCTTCCTCCAAATGGTCTTAAAATCAAATGGTCATACTTGCACATGCCCAAGATAAACCAAGTTTGGAATTACTGTGCATCTTTTTGTCTTATCCCAGAACCCTATCTTTGCTTTAGACAGTGGCAGATTTTCCCAAATGCTTTTATTGAAATAAAATGTTCACATCAGGAAACCTTGACAAAAATGTGTAAGAATTTTTAGGAAAGTTATTTTAAAAGAGATGACAAATAAATCCTAGAGAAGAGGGAGTGAGAAACAGATTCAATATAACCCTTTATTTTCTTTTACGTATATAAGTTGGTTATGAGAATACTCTGGAAAATGTTCAAGATTCAGAATCTTTAAAAATGTCATGGAAAATATCTCAATATGGTACCAGGATGTGCATTTATTTACCCAAAAATCATTTTTTTAGAAAAGCAAGTTAGTGAGATTAAAAAGTGAGAATTTCACCTTATGTTACATCATTCTCAGCTTCAGACTCCTGTTTCCTTCTCCTATTTAAACACAACTACACCTTTCAGACAAATTTTCACAGCCATCCTCAAAGTACTGTGTGGTATACTTTTTTCTCACTTCTTTTTTATTATTATTATATTTTATTGATTTTTTTACAATAACAATCCCTAGTGCTTAGCAAACAGTGTGTTGTCCGGGTTCATATATGTGAAATTTTAACAGTTTTCATGGTTTTCAGATTTATCCAGACTGTAGTAATATTAACCTCATTTCATTATATTTCTTTTCCCCATAAACATTTAATTCACTGCTTCCGTCTATGGAAGGGTGGGGGTATAGTCTCCTCCCTTCTGACTTTCAGAGAATTTTTTGCTTCTTGGGGATCTTTTCCAGGGAATCAAATACAAAATAGGAGAGAAAAGATCAAATTTCTCACCCAGTTTCATGCATGCTGTTCATCGTTGTTCTAGTTAGTGCCTTTGGACTTCGGCTGCCAGTAGCTTGGGATGGTCACCGAGATGTGACCAGCCTTTCTCCTGTTAGATTTTGGAGGGCTTCCCCCAGATAAAGTGCATTGAGCACTGTTGTTCTGCAATCATTGGGGTGCTCCTCTTTCTTCATTGCCTCTCCAGGATGACTTTAGACCCATTTTAGGGTCCCCAGGCATAGCAAAACCAGCCAAGGGGTGCGGAGCTCCACGATCCCATGGCTGTGTCGCTATGATGAAAGACCGGAAGTCCACTTTTTTTTCACTTCTTGACTAGCCAGGAATTCTGTCATCTTTAATTTAACATAGGTCTCTGTTTTCAGTTCAGCCTGAAGAAAATTCAGGAAAATATGTGATTATAAGCCATCATCTGTCAATCCTGAGCACTCACTGAATTTTTAAAATTAATCTAAAACAAAGTAAATCATTGGTATCATTAAAGCTCTTTCTGTACCCAGGAAAGAAGAGTTTACAAATTTCTTTTACAGTTTATAAGCCACCAGAAACTCTGAAGTGTTTTATTTAGGACACAGGTTTCTGTAAGGAAAATTGATTTCATTCTGTTATTCAGCATCCACAACTATAATTCATTTGGAGGTTTTCATGTATAATAGTGATAAAGGGAGACAGTGTGAAGATTAGTAAGCCTAGATGAATATTTCAGATCCTAGTACAGGAATTATTTTAAACAGTTTAATATTCCTTCTCCTGCTATCTTCCCATAACAACAAACTTGTGAGTGGGTTGAGCTGAGAGAGACAGGGAGCAGTTCAAGATCACAAAATGATAGTGATTGACAATGTAAAAAAATAATCTAAAAAATAATGTGCTATGCAATATAATGTTGACATTTTTAAAAAATTGATAGTTTAAAGTCATTGTCAACTCTTAGTAACCACATAGATTTTCTCCATGACAATCTTTCATGTCTTCCAACCAGTGGTGGGATTCAGATATGTGAACAATCAGTTCTCAGTGTGAATGCTGCTTCCCGAAGTCCATTCTGGGCCTGGGCAACAAAAAATTAGCTACCAGTTCTGCTGAAATGGTGTGAACCATCTGAATCCCACCACTGCTTCCAACATTTCATTGTCACTGTAACTGAGATCAATCACCCTGCTGTTAGCCATCATCTTCTTTGTTTTTCTACCTTTCCCAACACTGAAAAGAGCTAAGGGTTTGCATAATGTACTCAAAGTATGATAATTTAAGTTCAAATATATTTCCCTATTAATCACATAGAAAAGATATAAAGTCAATGTATCTGGTCAAAACTAGGAAATGAAAACCCAGTCTAATTCTCAAAGAAGAGTTTATATATAACAATGATAATTTATCCATTATATATTGCATGGTGATGAGTTTTGGAGGGATGCATTTTGACATGACAAAGTTTGACATCAATTTAAAAACAATAATGACTATAATTAATCATGAATATGCATAGTATGTTGTCATAAAGAAAAAAACATTGGTCCTAAGAAAACTTATATAACTTATATAACAATATGTTAGAATTTAAAGGATTTACACACAGAATTAAATATACAATTTATAAAAAGAAATAATTAAAATGAAAATATATGGAATAAAATGTATCAACTGCATTCTGTCAGACAGAATACAGATTAGTTAGCATATCTGATATAATTAGCCCTAGAAGTCCTAGATTAACATACAAATAGAAATTATATGTTAAATTGTAAGGACGCTGAAAAGAATAAAAGAATAATGTAGGTTCCAACATGTAAGCATTCATCATATAGTCTGTGTGTTACCAATCAAAAGCCAATGGATAACAAACTGTTACTGATCTCTAAATTCAAATAAAATTAGCCCAAAATAAATCAGAGTATAATTTTAAAATAATGATGTATTATGATATCATGACATAGATACTGCAAAATATAAGAATTGTATTAAAGAAGAAAGAAAGCACTTAGTACAGATAGAAGGCTTTAAACTAAACTGTGGAACCAAACATAAATCAAGATCACAGAGCAGTATCAAACTGATCAAATAGAATCATCTGAAGATTGAATATATAAAGAAAAAACAAAGTCAAGGCAAGCAAGCCAACTCAGCAGTGGAAAATGGGAAATGAAAATAAAGCTAGTGCTTGTGGAAATTCAAGATACATTATAAGTATTTTTGCATGTGTTCTATATATTTTCAGAGCCTGGAAAAATATCCTGAAAGTATTTTTATTCAATATCATCTCTTATAAAATCTAAAGTGGAGCAGTTGCATGTCACTGTCTCAGAAATTTCCGTTTTGCTACATATAGAGTGATGCAGGAGCAAAGTTCAAGCGCTTGTCATTACTGATTTTATGATACACAAAAAGATTCCAACCTGCCTTGCAGCCAGGATTTTGGCCATTTAAACTCAGCTTTCTGCCTTTTAAATTTAGCATGACTCTATTGCAGGTATATAGTGTGAAGAACAATCAAGTGACAGTTGAGGTAGAGATGAAAGCAATATAAATAGAGAGATTTTATTATTTTCATTATTTTATTAATTTAATATTCTGTAAGAAATTATAATATCTACTTTACAATAGAAAATGGAGGCAAAATTATACATTAACTTATATAGAAACCAATAGCTCTCAAAACATTTTCTCTTAGACTCTGAGGTTTAGCCACCCAATTCTAAGTAGAGGAGTGCTTTAAAGGTGAAAAACAGAGGGCTGGACTTTATATGTCAGATAAACTTCTCTACAAGCAGACTGGCAGGAAAGTGTACTACAATGAGTCATTTACCTGAGTTGTTCATCTGAGTGGTGGCTCAGCGTGGTTTATTTATTGATTTCACTCCCTGAGAGAAAAACTAAGAACAACTTTTCAAGCCATTTTCAACTATGTCATGTTTACTTTGTCAAGCCATGCTATGAATTCTGGTTTCCATGTTCTCTTTTTCCTTAGATTTGTCATTTGTTTATTGGATTCCTGGTCTTCACCCCTGCCAGATTTTGACTACGTTATAGTTACAATCTTTAGCTTTAAGTAAAAAAACAACAACACTTTGTTCCTAAGAGTTTTTCCCAAGTATACATAATTCTGTATGGTGGCAGGCACCCAGATTGTATCATGTTGCTTGGTTGGCACCAATAGTGCCAGCACAGAAAAACTACTGAAAAAGGTTGCAGCCCCTCTTGGATATGTTTTTCATAGAAGATTTTGTTATAGGTATATTTGCTCCAGCTTGAAGGAAATAGAATCTCAGTGATGAATTTATAAAGAGGAAGAGGAAATAGAGAATTAATGATTAAATATCAATTTAATTAATTTCAACTCTGCAAACATAAAAAGTAACTCCATTTTACAGTCTCTTTGAAGCTGCAAATACAATGCAATTTTTATAATTACCAAATGTTAATGTTTTAAATATATTTTTAACATATAT
Source organism: Vipera ursinii (assembly GCF_947247035.1). Lineage (NCBI taxonomy): Eukaryota > Metazoa > Chordata > Lepidosauria > Squamata > Viperidae > Vipera > Vipera ursinii. The sequence goes on from NC_139514.1 coordinate 37,990,785, forward strand.
TTAAAAACTTTTCAGAAGTCTTAACTATACCAAATAATTACAAAGAGTCACGCAATAATCACATTGGTGGGAGGGGAAACTGTGGATACGAGAGATAAAGCATGATTACTTTGTTATATAGATGAGGATCAACAGTGACTGCATGATTGAAAATCCATCACTTTTTAATGTGCATTAATTATCCAGTTGTACTCACCATTTACATTCCAAGTCACAGTTTTCCAAATGTATGGTCCTTAGCAGATAGAGGTTCAGGCATATAGGTTCAAGTGGAGTCTTGATTTAAATCCTATAAAAAGTGCCGATTTAAACTAGTGCAACAGAAGGTGAACACTTTCTTCAACCATAGCCACTAGGAAAGTTTCATTTGTTGTAGTTCTATGACAAGTGGGCAGATAGATTTGTAACCATGGGGAAATTATTAATTTTTAAAGCAAGGCAAAAGACCAGACTGTTTGGTAATCTAGAAGCAAGAAAAAATACACTCCTCCATTTTTTAAAAAAATATTTCCACTGACATAGAAAAATTCAAATAGATGCAAAAGTTGTTATTTTAGTAGTTTTTGCAGAACAATTTGTACAAGTCAGCATGCTTTCCAGGTTTTTATGAATTTTTAAACTACCTGTAGACCTGAATTATGTAACTTTTAACTTGAAGGAATTATTTATTTGGGAAGATGTATCAAGATGCACATTAATTGAAATCTATTTTGCTTGGGATGACATTACTTGAAAAATTTATTAGCTTGAATTGTCTTCTGAAGAATTTAAGTAATTATTTATAAATTTAAATATATGAAGATTTAAATGCAGATTTATTTCTCTCAAACTTTTCAATTATCTTGGTGCCTTTGTATCAAGGATAAAAAGATTTAAGATGCTTATTATTTTTAAAGCCCTAAGTGTATTGAAACCATGATGCCTTACATACTCTTATATTCTGTGATTCATTATAAACCTGTCTTAAATATTCATCATCTCTAAAAGTGCATGATGCCAACTCTAATTGTTCAGGTAAATATGTTTTCATTTGCTCAGGTTTAGCAGCATGTGACATTAGAATAGAATAGAATAGAATAGAATAGAATAGAATAGAATAGAATAGAATAGAATAGAATAGAATAGAATAGAATAGAATAGAATAGAATAGAATAGAATAGAATAGAATAGAATAGAATAGAATAGAATTTTATTGGCCGGAGTGATCAGACACACAAGGAATTTGTCTCCAATGCATAAACTCACAGTGTACTTATAAACAGTAAGTAATAGGTCATAGATCATAATCATAGTTACAATCATTAATCATAAGTTACAAACAACAATTGGTGAGATAATATGACATTCTGGTATTTCTTCAATAGAACATGAGAGGACCTTTCTTTCTTTCTTTAAAACTGAAAGGCAGAATATAAGAATGAAATGAATTAGAAATGAGATGCATCAATGAGGCTTGGTACTTTGAACATGCGGCCCAATCCCAATTCATTTTTAGCAATCTTACACTATCATTGCATTTGTACTGATTTTTTTTAGCATTTGCCTGCATTTTTATACCATATAATGCCATTACACTCAAAGCAATTATTGCTCATGTCTGGTTATATATATATATGGCCGGCATGACTAGACGCCAAATTTATATATATATAATTTTTTTGGATTGCTAACAAAGAATTAAAGGGAGACTGATATGACCATTTCAAACTTATTTGTTCTTATCAGTCAGCCATACCCTTCTGAGACTCAAACCTGGGCCGACTGCGTCTTAAGCAGTTGTTTTAACCCCTAGGCCACAGGCGCTCTCTCTCTCTCTCTCTCTCTCTCTCTCTCTCTCTCTCTCTCTCTCTCTCTCTCTCTCTCTCTCTCTCTCTCTCTCTCTCTCTCTCTCTCTCTCTCTCTCTCTCTCTCTCTCTCTCTCTCTCTCTGTTAGCTGACTTTTATATATATAAAAGTCAAGCATTGTGACTGTGTATCCAGCATGGGAAATAAGGTACAACATTTGTATTAATGATCAAAGGCAAGTCAGTTAACTTGGACAAAAAGTACATAATTAACTTTATTTAGTCATCACTCTCAGTTTCCTTAACCATGACAAAAAAGCTACACTTTTAGTCCTTGTTTAGTCCTTATTTTATTTCACCATTATTCTTCACTTTCTCCATCTTGTATGTGGTTCCTTTGTTTAATTACTTTTTCTTTAGTAAAATGTGTGCCAGCTGTGATTTCTGTTGTCAGAAGACATAATAAATTGCTAAACAAATAATAAGGACAAAATTCAGCTCATTGCACTAGTAAACATGGATATTTCTGTAATTAGATTCTTCCTATGTTGGTAAAACAAAAATATCCACGTCAAGTCATAGTAGTTAAAGGGTTGGTGGACTTTTTCTTTTAACTAGCATAGTTAAAGTGATGGGCTTTGGCTCTCTATTTCATGTGGGAGAACTAAGGGGATTGACATTAGCTCCCTCATTCTTGCCATGATGATTAAGAGGATTTGCTTAAATACCCCATTTCATATGGTATAGCTACTGTAAAAGGATTAGCTTGAGATCTCATTTTCATGTGGGATAGCTAAAGGGATTAGCTTCAGCTCCTCGTTTCATGCTACAATAAGTGAGGGCATTTACAAGCATTGCCCATTTAGATACACTAAGGATGCCTACATTTTAGAACTATTTTATCTTTTTTCTGCTGGTAATCAGTTTTTAAAAGAATCTTAATTTGATCTTCTGTGTGATTTTATTAGAACACAAAGAATGTGTCTGTTATCTAGTCATAAATTGATTAACTTAACATATTTTCTGTACACTAACAATATAGTTTTCTTTAAGAAATCTAGAGTGCAGCTGTCCACCTCTCAGCGAGCAGTATGGGTGCAAGGCGCAGAAGAACAGCTGGACCCTGTTGTTTGATTATTGTTTTATTTACTGTATTGTTTTTATGGTTATTGTAATCTGCATAAAATTCCTTAAGATGTATGGTCATATAAATATTTTAATAAATAATACCAACATATATTTTATAGGGCAGGCATATCAAACTGCCAGCCTGCGGGCCAGATGAGTCATCCCAAAACCGCGCCCACCCCATTGCCAGCCATGGAAAAAAAGTCACGATACATCATGTAACGTCACGTGATGTCGCGAGTTTGATATGCCTGTTATAGGGTATGATGGATCAACAGTTAGAGCTTAAGTACAGAAAAAGTTCCTATGCAAACATGAAGCTCTGAGGTTGTCTAAGAGAAAAAAAATCATTATCTTAGGATCAGCTTTCTCACTGGGCAGCTATGAAAATGAAATGAAATATTCTTATATGAAAATATAAGGAAGACAAAGCCAGTTGTCTTTTGAAAAAGCATCTTTGGGACATTCTTACATATTGTGATAACAAATAAATTAATAACATTTCTTTTTGGTTGTTAATCCTTTAGTCTAATTTATATCACAAGCAAGACCATAGGGTTCCAACAATGCTGACATAAGTACATTTTGCACATTTTGTATGTAAATTTGATAATTATGAAAAATCCAAAATTACAGCACAGCAAAGTATAGAGCTAAAAATGATACAGTTACAATAAAGGAATTAGGGCAACATCATTATTGTCTACAACCATCAGGACAATATTTTCAATAAAGCAAAAAACTGACATGGCAGATCTCTCACCTCATGTGATTTCACCTCTGCTAATATTGTTTCTGTGGCATATTATTATCAAGTGATAGGAAAAGGACACAGTTGGGCAGTGCTAACAGGCTGTGTGGTTTATTTGGATTCTGAAGTGTTCATAGGCTGGTTGTAGGTCAATGTGTCTGTTGATGGAATTGCTTGTGGAGTGCCAGGCTTCAATGAACTTATGAGTGTGGTGGGTGGTAATGTGGCCGATGATTTTAGTGTTGCTCTATTTGAACTGGTGTTATTGGTGTCAGTGTGGCTAGAGAATCCAAATCAACTGCATAGGCAACGAGACACAGCACTGACCCTCAATCATCCCATACAAGACCCACCACCACTGGCACTTCACCTTCTAATAACCCTGACTTGATGTAATCTCCATCACAAGTCCCATCACCAGCCTCTCACTGATGTCTCAAACCTGACCCATCACAAGACCATCACACACCCAAACATGAAGCCCTTCTAAACAGAAGAGCACTGACATAGATATCCCTAAACTCTGCTGAAGATGTTATCTAGCCTGGTAATGAAACATTTGGAAACCAACCCACAAGCTCATAGAATAAACTTTCACCCTCAGCCTACACCTGAGCTACAGATGTTCATCACTATTGCAAAGATTGGTTTGCTTGAGATAACTGTATCATAGAAATGTAAAAGGTTTGGCAAAGAAACAAAGCACATTAGGAATTTGGTGTTCATTTACTGGATAAATTTAATAAAAACGTGGGAAAAACTTTCATCAGGAATGTTGTATTTGTTGAATTGCTGCCACTGTACTTCTGGATGCTTCTCTAGACAAGTACCAATATCTCTGAATCTTTCACTTTATTCCTGATTTGTTATTCATCCATCCATCCATAAATAAATAAAAGCAAAGTCTTGTTCTAGCATCAGTCTTAGCCTTCCCCCCCCCTTTTTTTTTAAATGTTTCAGAGGCTTTTGCAGAATTAGGAAAAAGGCAGCAGGATTGTGAACCAACTTTTGCTTATCAAAAGAAGCAGAAAGCATTGTTATTTTTTACATGCGCATTACAAACATTTATACCACAAATATTCATATACATAATTGAACAAGCTGGCCACAGGACAGCTTGATGGGTAATGGTAGTGAATAGCTAATTCTTTGAAGCAGAATAACAGAATAACAGAGGTGGAAGGGACCTTGGAGGTTTTCTAGTCCAACCCCTTGTTTAGGCAGGAAAGCCTATACCATTTCAGACAAATTGTTGTCCAATTTCTTCTTAAAAACTTCCAGTGTTGAAGTATTCACATCTTCTGGAGGCAACTTGTCCCACTGATTAATTGTTCTACCTGTCAGGAAAGTTCTCCTTAGTTCTAGGTTGCTTTTTCCTTTGATTAGTTTCCATCCATTGCTTCTTGTCCTGCCTTCAGATGCTTTGGAGAATAGATTGACTCTTCTTTGTAGCAACCCCTGAGATATTGGAACACTACTATCATGTCACCCCTCATCCTTCTTTTCATTAGACACACCCAATTCCAGCAACCATTCTTTATATGATTTAGCCTCTAGTCCACTTCCCCTTAGAAGTCTTTTTTGAATTGCATTTGATTTAGCTATAGATTATTTTTCTTGATTTTTAAAACTATGACATATTTTTAAGAATAAATTACTTGCTAGATTAAAATTAAAAATATACATGTTGTGTACTGGGTTCGTTGCACAGGAATGAAGACGAGGCGAGTGAGTTCAGCAAAGAGCATGGTTTATTTCTTGCAGGATCTGAACTGAGGAACTGAGCTGCAGCATGCAGTAATTTATAGCCTGGCCCCTAGGCGGCAGCCAATAGGTTTAAAGCAACCCATTGCCGCCTAGGGGCAGCCAATAGCAGCACTGGAGACAGGGAGTCTGAGTTGCTGGGAGCCGTTAGCTGGCTCCACCTTACCACGTGGTGTTACGATTAAGCCCAATACATAACACCCCTCCCCTCTTAGAATGAAGAACATCATAGCAACAATAAGCAAAATAATACAAGTTACAAGATTTAACACCAGACTGAATAGGCTCCCATTAACAGCACAGTAAGACAGTTAACAACATCATAGCTCCATTATTGTTTCAGTACAGCAACAAGTCAACATAAAAACATTATAGTTCCTTTATTTTACAATATAATCTGCTAGATAAGCAGGAGGCTTGCGTGCCCTTGTGGAATGCCTCAGGGGTTCAGTCACTTTCTGGTCTACCAGCTTACCCACCGGGTCAGACAGACCAGTGTCCTTTGATGCACTTGAGTCAAAAGGATTGAATGCTCTCTGGCTGGCCTCTCCAGGTTGGCCCACCCCAGAGACAGATTGTTTAGCAGAGTTAGCACAGTAGCTGTGGAAATCAGGTTGGCTTGCTCCATCAGGGGATCCATGTTGCACTTCCGGACTCCCCTCCTCTACAACCAACTCCTCATTGCTTGTGGTCAGAGAGTCTTGAGAGTATGTATGGGCTGGCTTGGCTACTAGTTTGGGGAACTTGGGAGGGACTTATGATGCAGTCCTTGCTTAGTGGCCATTCTGGAAACTGCTTTCTGAGTTGATCAATGTGGAGTCTGACAACTCACCCTCCTTACAGCCCCACTTCGTAAGAGATGGGACCAGAAGATTTGGTAACTTGCTTGGCTATTGCTAAGCACATTTGATTTGTGCTTAGATTGTAAGCCCCCCTGAGTCTTCGGAGAAGGGCAGGATATAAATGGGATTAAAATAAAATAAAATAAACTTTCCCAAGAACCCAGAGATTCCCATGTCCATAGTTTCAGGCCCAGACCCCATTGCCCACTTGCAGCCCCCTTGGGGGTTTTGGTCAAGAGGCTTCTGCTGCCACTCTATCTGGATGCAACCTGTCCAGTTTAGTGATCAGTCGCCTCCCCCAATGTAGTTCTGCAGGGCTTTTCCCAGTAGCAGTGCAGGGCGTAGAATGCTGGCAAAATAAAAAATCTGCCAGTCTGTGATGCTAGTCCCTTGTTACTATGCATTTAAGTGACTCCTTTGTGGTCCTTACCATACATTCAGCTTGACCATTAGTGGACTGGTGAAAAGGGGCAGACATTGTGTGTCTGATGAGATTTGCTCTCAGGAAAGCCTGAAATTCAGCAGCAGTGAATTGGGCCCCATTGTCTGAAACTAAGACATCTGGTAACCCATGTGTGGCAAAGAGTTTTTTCAGCACCTGGATGGTCCTAGCAGTAGTCATGATTGCAACTGGGATTACTTCAAGCCATTTGCAGTGGCTGTCTACCACTATGAGGAAGAGCTGTCCCTGGAAGGGCCCAGCAAAGTCTGTGTGAATAGACCAGGGAGTGTGAGTTTCCTCCCACCTGTGAACTGGAGCATGTGGCATTTCAGGACTTGATTGCTGACATGTATAGCATCCATGTTCCTGTGCCTCAATGGCCTTGTCTAGGCCTGGCTACCAAAGGTAGCTTCTTGCTAAAGCTTTCATTCTGACAATGCCTGGATGGCCTTCATGTAATGACTGTAAAACTCTATATCTCAGTGAAGTGGGAATTATTAACCTGTTCCCCCATAGAATGCAACCCTTGTGAGCTGATAGCTCATGTCTTCTAACAATATAACTCTGGAACTCGGAGCCTGGGCTTTTATCTAACCACCCTGTGTTCACCCATGAAAGCACTCTACTAAGTGTTTTATCAGTAGCTGTTTCTGCAGCTATGTCCCAGCGTGGAGGGGAAATTCAGGCATGTCCTGAATGAGCAGAATTCTGGCCACTGGGGCTGGATCCTGTTCCGTTAGTGGCAGTGGGAGTCTGCTTAGGCCATCAGCATGGCCCATTTCTTTGCCGGGTTTGTGATCCAGCTTAAACGTGTAGGCTGATAGAAAAATAGACCATCTCAACATTCTTGGAGAAAGTATGTGGGGTGTTTGTTTGTCTGTTGTAAAGAGTCCCAGTAGTGTTTTGTGGCCTGTGAAGACTGTGAAGTCTCTGCCATATAAATAGTCATAGAATTTTTTAATTCCTGCTACAATGGCTAAGGCCTCTTTGTCAATTTGAGCGTAGTTACGCTCAGCATAGGACAATGTCCTTGAATAAAATGCAATAGGGACTTGTGTTCCATTCTCTAAATGACTCAAGACTTCCCCTATCCGATAAGGGGATGCATCACATGCTAAACAAACTGGTTTAGACTCCCTAAAATTAATTACAGTAGATTTAACTGACAACAGTGCTTTTAGGTCCTGGAAGCTTTTCTCATGAATGCTGGTCCATTTCCAGCCTTTGTATCTAAGAGCCTGTGAAGGGGCTTTACCAATGCAGCCTTGTTAGGCAGGAATGCATGGTAGAAGTTGAGGAGGCCCAAGAAAGCTTGTAGCTCACCTTTCGTTTTAGGGCTAGGTGCCAATTGAATGGCCTTCAGTTTGGATTCAGCAGGGTGAATACCATTAACATCAATGCGAAATCCCAGAAATTCAGTTGAAGAAACCCCAATACTACATTTACTCTTTTTTTTATTTGAGGCCTGCTTCATGCAGCCTCTGTAGGACAGCTCTGAGTCTGCTAGCTAACGCCTCTGTGGATTCTCCAGCAATAAGTACATCATCAAAATAAGGGCAAACACCTGGAATACCTTTAAGTGTGCGTTCCATGATTTCCTGGAAAATGCCTGGAACAACATTAACCCCAAATTGTAAACGCTTCACTTTGAAAGCCCCCCTATGAGTTACAATCATCTGGGCTGTGGCTGTGGCCTCATCAACCAGCAGTTGCTGATAGGCCTGTGCTAAATCTAACTTTGCAAAAATGGTGCCCCCTTGCAAAGATGCCAAGATGTGGTTCACCACTGGAACAGGGTATGCTTAAGGGCTTTGTTAATTGTGCATTTATAGTCTGCACATATTCTAATTTCTCTGTTGGCCTTAAGTGGTGTGACTATAGGAGTTTTCCACTCCCCACCATCAACTGGTTGTAACATGCCCTGTTCTATAAGCTTGTCTATTTCTGTGTTAATTTTATGTTTGAGGGCAAAGGGGACACTTCGAGGCTTAATCCTAACGGGGACCATGCTGGGATCTAGCTTGAATGATATAATCGGGCCTGTGTATGTTCCTAGGGCTGAATCAAATACATCTGCAAAGTCCTCGCAAACTGACGTTAGATTCGCAGCTTGTGTCCGGTTGATACCAGTTACTTGGATGCCCAATGCATCAAATCAATCGAGTCCTATTAGGCTCATTCTCTGGCCCCCTACTACTACGACATCCAGGTGCCCATAAAACCCTTTAAATTTTATGGCCAAGGTGGCTTCACCCTTGACTGAGACTTTAGCATTTTGAAAATCACTTAAAATTATGTTGGAGGGCCTTAGCTTGGCCCATTTTCTACTGCAACTGCACACGAAATTAAATGTGTCCAGAGAAATAATGGAGACAGCTGAGCCTGTGTCCAACTCTATTTTACAGGGGACACCTTGTTGCTCCACCTAAAGTTTAAATTTGGATCTGAGGGGGCATCGGGCCCCAGTATGGCATACACTTCTGCAGCTTGCACAAAACCCCACACTAAACGGCCCCTGGGCCCCGGTACCTCTCTTGGTCGGATCATCCAACTGGCGCTTTGGAGGTCGGTCCCTCTGGCAAGCTCTGCAAACTGCTGCGATGTGGCTGCTTTTGTCACAGGCCCTGCACATGACTGACCAGAATCTGCAATCTGCTCATTGGTGGCTGCTGCCACAACCTTTACATCTAGGTAAGATAGCTGCCTTGTAAGGAGTCTCTTGTTTCTTGCTGCTGTGGTGCTGTGTGTCAGACTGTTTGTGTAGCCTGTCGACTTCAGCATCTTCTTCATCTGATGATTCCTCTGAGCATTCAGCGTCCTCATGGTGGACTGTTTCTTCATGTTGCGGCATTTTGGTGGGCCAGATTGTTTGGATGGCCCCACCAGTGGCTTCATCTGCCATGACTTCATCCTGGGCTTCAGTGAAGGTCAGATTCGGTCTAGCAAAATGTTTTTGCTGCAGTGTTCAGTTTCGTAGGCCGCAGATGAACCGATCTCGCAGTCGCTCTTTGACATTAGGAAATCTACACAGGTGTGTGGCCTGTCTCAAGGCCGCGATGTATTCTGACCCAGTCTTGCTGGGCTGCTGCATTCATTGTTCGAAGGTGTAGCACCAAGCAATTATCAACATCTTCGGCTGGAAGTGTTCTCCGAGCTTTTTCTTAAGTTCAGCATAGGAGACTGTGTCTAGTGGCATTGGCACAAACAGGTTTTCAGCCAGATCGAATGTTGCTGGGCTGCACGGCGCATCAGCTCCCTCTGGTTCTGGATGAAGCGGATTATCTAGACCCGTACCAATCGCGCTTCAGGCCCAGGTACAGCACGAAGACGGCATTGGTCACTCTGGTGAATGATCTCTGGAGGGCTCGGGACAGGGGATATTCCTCTGTCCTAGTCCTATTAGACCTCTCAGCAGCTTTCGATACCATCGACCATGGTATCCTGCTGCGGCCTCTCAGGGGATTGGGAGTGGGAGGCACGGTTCTACAGTGGTTCTCCTCCTATCTCCTGGGACACTTGCAGTTGGTGTTGGCAGGGGGGCAGAGGTCGACCGTGAGGCCTCTCGTTTGTGGAGTCCCTCAGGGGTCGGTCCTCTCGCCTCTCCTGTTCAACATCTACATGAAACCGCTGGGTGAGATCATTCGTGGTTTTGGAGTTGGGTATCATCATTGGCACAAACAGGTTTTCAGCCAGATCGAATGTTGCTGGGCTGCACATACAGAGCAGTGTGGCAGCCTGCAGTCCATCTTCTGCAACCTGGTTCGCCCGGAGGTAGTTTTCGACCTGGGACAGGTAGGATGGCCATCCTTCTGGTTGCTTAATGTCGAACTCTTGCAGCCTTCTGACCTTGGGCATTCTTCTGGTCTTTTTGGCTGGTTCCTGCATCTTCTGATCCTGCTTCTCCAATGCCGATGCTGATGATACCCAGCTTTTCATTTCGACCCCAAACCACCCCAGTGATGCCCTCGACATGATGTCCTGCTGCCTGGAGGCAGTTCGGGTCTGGATGGGGAGGAACAGGCTTCGACTCAACCCTGACAAGACTGAGTGGCTGTGCGTACCGGCATCTCGGGATATTCAGGATATCCCATCCCTCTCTATGGGGGGTGAGTTATTACCCCCCGTAGATAGGGCTCGCAACTTGGGAGTCCTCCAAGATTCACAGCTTTCCTTAGAAGACCATATAGTAGCTGTGACTAGGGGGGCCTTCGCCCAGGTCCACCTGGTGTGCCAGTTGTGGCCCTATCTAGACTGGGATGCCTTATGTACGGTCACTCATGCGCTCGTGACCTCTCGTCTGGACTACTGCAACGCTCTCTACATGGGGCTACCCTTGAAGACCACTCAGAGGCTCCAACTGGTACAGAATGCAGCTGCGAGAGTTGTGTTGGGAGTTTCCCGACACTCCCATGTTACACCTCTGCTCCACGAGCTGCATTGGCTTCCAGTTGTCTTCCAGGTGAGATTCAAGGTGTTAGTAATGACCTACAAAGCCCTACATGGCATGGGTCCGGAATACCTTGGGGAGCACCTGCGGCCGGCGTCAACTTCCCTCCGCCCAGTACGCTCCCACAGAGAGGGCCTCCTCAGGGTGCCACCGGTCAAAGAATGTCGACTGGTGGCCCCCAGGGGGAGGGCGTTCTCTGTGGGCGCACCGGATTTATGGAACCATCTTCCGGCCGAGCTCCGGATGGTGCCTGACCTCTGCTCCTTCCGGCGCTATCTCAAAACCTACCTTTTTGGACAAGCTGGCCTGGCCTGATGGGATAGGGTTGGGTTTTATAAATCTGTTTTAACTTTTTAATGTGTACTAATTTATTCATGGGCATTGTTGTTTAATCGCTTTTAATTTTTGTATCTTGTTTTTTAATATGTATTGCCCTGTTCACTACCCTGAGTCCTTCGGGAGAAGGGCGGTATACAAATTAAATTAATAAAAAATAATAATAATAAATCAACCCATTGCCGCCTAGGGGCAGCCAATAGCAGCACTGGAGACAGGATGTCTGAGTTGCTGGGAGCCGTTAGCTGGCTCCATCTTAACACATGGTGTTATGATTAAGCCCAATACATAACAATACAGATTTTTCAATAAATGGTATTGTCTTTTGATATGTATTAATTTATATTTACAACAATGGACTTTCTGTGTAAGTAATTAGAGTTAGGATCTAAAAGCTAATATAAATATTCAAATTATTCAAAGAACAAAGAACAACTATATATTACAGTTATGATGATTTGTGAGTTCATATTACCTTACTGGACATTAAATGGGCATTTAAGTACCTATTAATGGCAGTGCTTTTGATATATTGCTAACATATAATGTGCTTTTATTAAAATTCAAACTACATTTTATACCCTGCAAGTAGAATATTCACAGGAAAAGATATGCCACTTCAGTGAAAGAGCAATAGCTCAGTAATAAAGTACATAGTTAGCATGTATAAAAATTGCTTCCTTAGAGGCAGAATGCTCTAAAAAGGGGGGGAGGGATATCAGGATTTTATCCTGAAGGGTTTCTCTCAGAGGTATTGTGAGTCAGAATGTACTATACTGAGCTAAATAGATTAAAAGAAGAACATTTCTGGTTACTCAAAAATGCTAGAATCTGAAGTCATACAGATAGTCTAATTTGAATTTGTCCATCCCACAACGGGACTTTTGGAGAAGGAAGTGTTATGCATGCTACCTTGAATTCTTAAAGGATAAAAATCTAACAAATAAATGTATGTATGCATATATAAAATATTTAAATATACAATGGAGAACCAAAATAAACATAGGAAATTAAATCTCTTTTAAACTATTAAGAGTTCTTCATGGACTACTTCTACTAAGTTCTATAATTATATTCTCATATACAATCTCATTTATTCATTAATTTAGCAATATTAGTATTCTACCCAACCAGAATTATTCTGAACAGTGCACAGCAAATTAAGAGGAAAACAAAACAAAAGCCTGAAATTGTTTTTCATACATCATTACTCCTTAGCTCCTACCTTCCTGATTGGTTACTAGAAAGAACGTGCATTTTCATATAAATATTTTAAAGCCACATAATCAACCAGATGGCCATATGAAACACACAATCAGAACAAGAAGACAATGGCCAATAACCTTTATTGTTTCTGTGAAAGCAGCATTTAGATGCAGTTTGTACCTCTTAGGAGTATTTAAAAATCAAATGCAAAAGCTTGCTAGCTTGTTTGACTAGTAAAATAAAGAGATTTCTTGTAGTATTTTCTGGACCTATCAGGGGTATCAAATTTTAAATGAAAGAGAAAGATGACAGGAAAAGGAGGTGATCATTGTTACAGAGGGAAGTGAAAAATCTGAACACAAAGAGCTAGTCTGCAGTAATTAACATGTAATCAGGCATGCCAGGTCGTCTCCTTCCCAAAAATGAGCTCCCCTGAGACTGTGCCATTTTAATTTTAACAAAACAATTTAATGGCCAGTTGGGCCAACATCCATTCCCTTTGTTAATAGCCTTGACCTTGGAATAGAGAAGATTAATATCTAGCTAAGTGTGAATGTAGAGCACTGAAGTTCTAGAAAAGGATTCTTCATCAGAACATTAAAACCTCTTGCTAATGCCATCTCTGCATTTGGGTGTCAGGTTTCTGCACTGAATCAGCATTAGTTGATTAGTTACAGGATCTATAACTTTCAATTTTCATGAGAGTCAGCAGTTGAGCTGAAAGTGTGAGAGAGAAGGAAGTAAAGAAAAATTGAAATGCAACTGGCATAAGCTTTTTCGCTGGGATCTGAGAGGCCAATATATTTGGCAATTTAAAATTAAGAAAAGTCCCCTCTATCTTTTTTGCTGACGCTGGATGCTGATGTTAAAATATCCAAGCTTGTATTAAGATATCATTTTAAAAGAGCTGGCTTAAAATCCCAAAGTCTTGTCAAAATAGTAGCTTCTTCCTGCCTTGAAAATTGAGAGGAAGCATTTATTACCAGGGTTTCTTCTGATAAGATTGTGTGGGCTCAGAGGGTTAGTACTTCAGAAATTGAAGAACTCCATTGTTGTTCAAGGCTGTCTTAGAGATGTGTTAAAGGTTATCCAAGATAGCTTTAACTCTGTGGGTTACATGTTTTGGCGCTATGCCTACCTTAGAGCTATGAAGCAAGGAATGTTCAAGTAAAAAAAAAGATATCTGTGATAGATTTGAAGGGAATAAGATAATTTTTCATTTTAAACATAATCAGCAGGATGGCTGAAGTTTGACATTTCATAATTTTACAAATGCTAAGTGTGGAAGATAGTACTGCTTTTAAATTGTCTTGCCAGACTGAAATGGGAAGGACCTGACCCAGAGAGAAAGTCATTGAGAAGTCTATCTGTGCACATTATTTCCATTAGTCCTAGTAACTAGATAAATTATACTTTTTTGAAGAACATATGTAAATGCACTGTCCAGGATAGACATTTTCTACTTGTTGCCTGATATAGGCATTTCAGCTTCTCTGTGAAAAAGTGGAGCCCAGGAGGCTCCACTCAGTTTTGTGACATGATTCAGAAAGCTGGTGTTGGTGTTCATACGCAACAGGTTATTTTCAAGAACCTAGGATGTCACAATATAACTGCATAGTATATGTCCAAATCTGTGGCCTTCTATAATTGACAGATGGGAATTTTGTCAATGTCCAGCCAAGATATTTTTGGTATGGCACTCAGTGTACCAACAGTTTCTGCCACAAGTGAGGGTATGTTTTTATTATTATTATTAATTCATATTGTAAGACTGCTGCTGTGGAAGTCTTCTGTTGGAAATAGCAGAGAATATATTTCACTGTTAATTAGCTTAAACCAATTCCAATTTCAATAAAGTCAAGAGGGCTTTATAATAAAAGAATATTCCCATTTACCCTGTTACAGTCCAGATATGGAATTAGCTCAACGGTTCTCAGTTCTTTTGGAGATTTGCTCGGACCTGGGTGTCCTAAATTCAAACAAACATCCATCTTTTTCACTACTGCCATTAGTGAAATAATTAACGAAGAAGCTTAGAATGTTTTGTGGCTAGTCCTGCCAAGTGAGAAAGGCAGAAGTCTAAAACAAAGCCAGCTAAAATTCATAAGATCAATTAAAATGGATTTAAATATCTGAACTATTTAAATATTTGAAATAGTAAATAAAAGTATGAGAAACAAGGGCTGCTGCAGTTATAGTACCATTCTTATTGTTTCCTCTTTTTAAAAAAAATATGCTTAGTGAGCTTCCAAACTTTGTTCTCATTCTTAAATTTAAAGTTTCCTGTGGAGTGGCAGTTGTTTTTCCCAAATTCTAATGTATTTTG
The DNA here is from genome assembly GCF_947247035.1 of Vipera ursinii. NCBI lineage: Eukaryota > Metazoa > Chordata > Lepidosauria > Squamata > Viperidae > Vipera > Vipera ursinii. The sequence goes on from NC_139514.1 coordinate 38,005,811, forward strand.
CTGTTTACTTCACTGTCAACTGTTGCTATGAGGCATGCTTGAATCATGGACATTGAGTTTCACTTTAAAGTACTTGGTAGTTTTGATTTAAGAAAAAAAAATGAAATTCCATAGAAAGTTAAAAAGGTTGTGACTGAATATTTCATAGAAATCTGACACACAGCTAAAGATATAGGACTTTAAACATTTCATGCACACTTTCAGACAGGAATGGTTATTTGCAAATTAGACTGCACAAGAAAGATTGCATTTGTTTTTGCTGAGGAATTTTTTCATACAAATTTATAACTCTTCAGTGGTTTTCGTCTGCTCTCTGAATTTATTTCTTTTCACCTCTATGACTTCATTTTCCTCCTCTCTCTCTCTTTCTTTAAGACACACTCTTTATTCTCGACAAATAATTCCTTTCTAAAATTGGCTTCTCTCTCTTGCCTTTCATCTTTTTCTCCCTGAACCTGGCAGCTATATTAAGAAGCTTTGATGTCAATAGAATTTGTTCTCATAAAAAAAAGCAAGCTAATTGTTATTTGGCAACTATCTTGATTTGCTGGCTGGTGACCTATGAATTGTTAAGTGGTTGCTAAATTTTCTTTATGCTGCCGCATTTATTATCAATGTATTCATTTTGCTTATTGAACTTCTTTGATTTTTAATTTATTTCTATTTTTAGTTATAATGTTCTGAGTCACTGAGGTTTTGTCCTTTTCCTCCCAGTTTTATCCACATGAATGCAGTTGATTGCAGCTGAGAAGTCTTAATGTCTATAGGCAGGGCGGATGAACGTATATTATTAATCCAGACAACTTCCATACATGTAAGGTTGCCAATATACTTTGTTAACCACCATATCCATAGTTGTTTATTGATTGCATGTTTTTTAATATCAGATAAATATTCTTTTAATTAATTCCTTTAAACTAGCAAACAAGTCACTTCCAATGTTGGGATTTAGCCAGTTTGCAGCAGCTCAGCAGAACTGGTAGTTTTTGTTGCCAAGGCCCAGAATGGACTTCCAGAAGCGGCATTCACACAGAACCGGTTTTTCACATATTTGAATCCCACCAGTGGTCACTTCCTATACACTGATTGGCATATTGCCTATCTTTGTTTCTTTATCTTTCTGACCTGAGACATGTTAACTGTGTGGCATGTAATAGGAAGTACAAGCAAGATATTCAAATCAGTGTTGTATCTCAATAACATACCGTAGATATTTCCAGCTGTGAGAAGAGCACCACTGATTTAGGTTCAGTCAAAGTTTTTCACACAAAGAAACAATACCCTAGAAAACCATTGGCTTCAGATTTTAGAGCCATACAACACCATTCTTGCTATGGGCCGCCAACTTCTGCACATTGTCATTTTTGATAGATTTATGAGTAATAAAATGGAAGTAATAGGGTCAAGAAAGTAAAAAGCTATTCAAAACAAAGAAAACTAAAAGTGTATCTCCATAGTTAAGTATTTCTCTCCTGTGCTCATGACTACTTTAAAATGGATATAAACAAATTCTGCCTGGATAAAAAATTGTGCAACAGCTTGCAACATATTTAGGACAGATTGGAGGTCTTCCCAATGGACAATTGGCTGTTGATGCATCGTCCTATCTTTGTCTTCCAGGAAAGCAAATTACCATTCTTTCCTTCTTGTGAATGGGAGCTTTATGCTTTTATGTGTGTGTTACTACATGTGTATTTTATCTTTGTGTTGTTATATATAAAAGATAAAAATACACAGATATGCAGGCACAAGAAGATTTTATTTAAGAAAAATCCTTTGTTTTACTACTGTATTTTTCCCCCTAAGGCCTTTTCATTCCACTTTTAATATCAACTGACAGCTGATTTGAAACAAGACAGAATCATTTCCAGTAATTACTTTTTTTCTTTCTGAATCTCCTATTTATCTGTGCTTTTAATAATGCAGTTGTATGACTTTTGCAGGTACTGGAGTTAGAAGGGTTTTCACCCCCCCAGCTCCCAAATAGTATATAGATTATACTGGCAGTGCTATTACAGTAAAAGGGAATCTAAAAAATACCAGAACTAATAGTAAGCTGTGTTTCAGAGGCAGTCCTCTGAGGAGATATCAATAAATTCTGGAGCAGGCCTATAAGGAAGTAAAGCAGTCCAGCCCAAACAGTCAAATGTACTTGAAGTAACATTAAAGGAAAAGACTATTTTCAAAGCCCAGCAGAATATGTGCAGTGAATTGAATTGGCAATGGGAAAAAGATGGTTTACATCATCCATTTTTACTCTCAAAAAGTAGTTGATGTCCCTTGGTGGAGCAGTGGGCTAATGCCTCCTTAAGTAGCACCAGCTGCCTGAAATTATTGCAGGTTCACATCCCACCAGGCTCAAGGTTGACTCAGCCTTCCATCCTTCCGAGGTAGGCAAAATGAGGACCCAGATTGTTGGGGGCAATTAAGCTGACTTTGTAATAATGCCGCTTGGGGTGTGTGTGTGTGTGTGTGTGTGTGAAAGCCCTAATAAGCAGGCATATACATAGAATGAAGGCTACTGCTAAGCTTGTAAGCCGCCCTGAGTCTTCGGAGAAGGGCGGGATATAAATGGAGTTAAAATAAATAAATAAAATAAATTCTGGTGAAAACATGCTTTCGTATATAAAAACAAAGGTAAATATTTGCTCAGATTAAATCCATTTCCTTTAAAGTTGTTATAATAGATCCCCCTTCCCCCCACCCTCACCCTTCCCATCTATAACTGGATATTACTATGGGCTGATATTAATTTGTTTATGTTTTGACACTGAGCTTGTCGATCAGAAGGTCGGCAGTTTGGCAGATCAAATCCCGAGTGCCGCATAACAGAGTGAGTGCCTGTTACTCGTCCCAGCTTCTGCCAACCTAGCAGTTCAAAGGCACATAAAAATGCAAGCAGAAAAATAGGGACCACTACGGTGGGAAGGTAACAGCATTCCGTGCGCCTTTGGCATCTAGTCATGCCAGCCACATGACCATGGAGATGTCCTCGGACAAGCACTGGTTCTTCGGCTTTGAAACGGAGATGAGCACCGGCCCCTAGAGTTGGAAATGACTAGCACGGATGTGCGGGGGAACCTTTACCTTTATATTTATCTTTTATTATCATAAGCCACCCAGAGTTACCTCCCTTCCTGAGGCCCCAAAATAACATAAGTAATAAGAGTGCTTCTTAGTTGATATGTTTAAATAAGAACAGGTAGGGGGGGAAATCATTCATTAACATCCAAATAATTTGACATGTTGTTTCTGACAACTCAGCTTGACACTGTAAGAAGACTCATAGTTCAATTTATCAAAATAGAAGATCAGTCAAATGTAAAGCAAAAAAATGCCTTTTCCCATTTGAAGTGCTGAATGACAAAACTTTTAAAAAATACCTTCAGGAATATTTTGTTCACTTTCAAATTATTATTTGTAGCCTCAAAATTGAATCGGGAAAACATTCAATGCAGTCTAAATCAGCATTCTCATTTTCTTTATATTTGTCCCCTGGAGTAGCATTAAATGGCTTTTTAACACCAAATGCTACTGTCATTACTGACCTTATGACAAAACATTTTTTTAAAAAAGTTACCAATATTTTTTCATGCTCATACTATTTAAGCTGCAAAAAAACATTTACAAAAAATGTTGTAATTTCCTTAAAAATTATCTGAGCATATTGAGGATTTTTTTAAAAAACAAAAATGACATATAAAGATAATTTCCCTTTAAGTATTATTTACTGATTAAAAATAAAGTGCATTTTTTGCATAGTTTAAGAATGCATTTTTAAGCAAATCAACCCAATTTAGAGAATAAAATACAGTAACTGGTCAGAAGGGTGACCAATGTGTGTGTGTGTGTGTGTCTGTGTCTGTTTGTTTTTGTTTTGATTTGTTTTTGTTTCAAAGTGAAATAATGTTTTTTTTTCTTCCTGCAATTTACTGTTAATTCCTTTTTTTTATTTGACTATTGACTGCAACGCACATTTACTTCTTGTGAGATGGTCACCTATATAAAAATAAATAAATAATGCCACAATGTAATTATCTGAGAAGTACAGTGTACTTTTGTATCAAATACTAAATGCTAATTAGATTTCACTTCACACTTTTGTTTATTACTCAATCCTGTGACGAAGTGAAAGAAAAAAATGAACACCAAAGTCAAAGTCAGCAGTATTGAAAATCTGCTAGATATAAAACCTTTTCTAAATTAATTGAATTCTTGATTAATACAAAAAACCTCCTAAATTGATATTTATGTTCCTTGCAATCCAAACAGAAAAGTTGTAGTTTGAAGCACTAGCTCAATAACTTGCACATTTCAGACAACATTAAGATAAACATTTTTTAAAATTTCTTAATTGCTATTTGTATGACCATATCATGGAGGATGTATGACATATTATGTAAGCTGCATTGCTACCTAAATGTGTAATTTCAGGTGATAAATACAGTGGCGTAGCGTGGGTTGTCAGCACCCGGGGCAAGGCAAGTAATTTGTGCCTGGCACCCCCCCCTCCACAGTGGGCGGCGACCCAGCGGCTCGGCTTGGATTCGCACAGCCAGCACTGCAGTGAGAGAGAGTGAGTGAGCCAGGCAGGGGCAGAGAGCTGTGAGTGCGAGCACGTCCCCCCCAGATGTTGTGCCCGGTGCGGCCGGCCCCCCCTGCACCCCCCACGCTACGCCACTGGATAAATACACTGAAGGATGACACTTTTATAGGATTTTTAGATATTACTTTAATTATTTTATGTATATTAATTATTTTTAGGTTTATTTTAAAAAATAAGAAAAAATAGCTACATCTGTAAATCAAAATAGGGTTTCAATTTGGATATGGATAAAATTGTTATAAAGCTTTATCTATACATACTAGGGATGTGCATATGCTGAATATATGCCTTTTTAGCTATATCCTCCTATCTGCCACATATACTTCCCTCCATGAATTTCATAATGCCTTTGAAACTGTTATTCCAATGTGCCATGACTTCTGATTTGATCATGGTTCTGCTTGCATTATTAATATTGTTTTTGTTTACCTTTTGTTGGAAATTCAGGATATTCAAGCTCAATTCCATTCATCTACTTTAAGCCAGTCATTATCTTTCATCTCAACTTACCTTATGGGCTAATTGATCTGAAAAGTACTATTTCACATTAGGAATAAGAAAAGCAGAATTCTACTCTTTTCATGCCTTTTCCAAACTCCACACTTCTTTTTTTTTTCCTGCATCAGTGAATTCTTTCCATTAAAAGGCCCAATTTCCTTGCTGTCTTCTTTCATTTTGTCTACTCGGAAGCCCCTTATGTCATTTTGTGATATAATTTCATTGTTTCCTCCTGGTTTAACTTCATTCATTTTTGCTCTGTGCTGCCAGTATAATTTGCATTAATTTCCTCACTTTCCCAACTTTACTACAATGTCTTTGAGTTACATCTGTATTGTACAATACCTTGCAGAAAGTGGATAAATTTCCAGCAGGCTGAGTTATATATATGATTTTTTTCCAAATATTCCTAGAAATAATGATCACATCAATGTAATATTTCTTTTCTATCTAATCATTCTGGTTACCTCATCTTATACCTGTTACAGTCCTTATTTAGATTTGTTTCTCCCATAAAGTTCAAAGTATTCTTGCTGGTTAAGATTTTCTCAACAAATAATTACATTTAAAGATTTAAATCCATTTTTCCCATATAAACCATCTCAACACTTTTACATTTCTTAATGAATAAGTAAAAACAGTAAAGAAAAGGAAAAAAGAGCAATAGTAAAGAAACATAAAAAGTAAAATACTACTTAAAATATATATTCCTTCTAAGCTAATATATATTCATTCCCAAAATTTCTTATTCTTTTTAACCATGATTAACAATATATTTAATCTTGAAATATTCCATTTAATGTGTCTAGTCATCTAATCATTTAACTCTTATTCAAAACATTTTATTTCTTTTTTATACATTATAATTTCCCTAAATTCAGACACATTTAATTACCTAAAACATTTCCTTCATCTCTAGGCCATTTCAGCAGTATTATAATACTTATATCAAGAAATAAAATAAAAGGGGGAGAAGCATACAGTATCATTTAAGGAATTCATCTCTCTTACAATGACATATGTATTCAGAATCTTTTCTATTTCTTTAACCATAGTCAAACAAATGTTTATTTTTAAAATATTCTCTCTGGTAGATCCCATCATCTATTTTCTTAATTTTCACTTTGATCTTTTTCCTTTGACCAGTATCTTTTTTGATCAATGTGTTTTGCTGAATCAAAACATTTCCCCATATACTGTTGCTGTATATGGGACTGTTGCTGTAGGTATAGGAAGTAAATCAAATAAAGAGTCTTTATGGGAGACTTTTGCCTTCCATGTTTCTTGAAAATCTTTTTCTCTTTCTCCTTCTTTGCTTCTCTTATCACTTCCTTTCTCTCTGATGTTTTCAACATCTCTACATTCCATTTTATCCAATCTGTTTTTTGTCCTCAGATTTATTTTGTAGTCTTAAGGGATGAGTTGTTTTTTCCATTTCTTGTAAATTTTTCCCCACTAGGATTAAATCATGTTTTCTTGCTTTGTTAAGTTCCATCTTTGAGTCTCTATTTTCAATTTTATGTCCATTTACTTGTTTTGTCTGCTCCTTCTCTGTTGTTTTCTGGAAGTTTTGTTGTTGTTGTAAAGTTAACTTAGAGATAGATTGATTTGCAATTTCAAAGTTATTTTGGATATATATATATATATATATATATATATATATATATATATATATATATATATATATATATATATGTGTGTGTGTGTGTGCGTGTGTGTGTGTGTGTGTATATATATATATATATATATATATATATATATATATATATATATATATATATATATATATATATATATATATATATATGTTTTCTGAGGTTTTCGCAGGTGTTTGTATGTGGATCTTTGGTCATTCGGGTTTTTTCCCCACATGTGTGTGTGTGTGTGTGTGTGTGTGTGTGTGTGTCTATTCCTGAGAGGTATTTATATTTTCTTGGTGTGTTCTGTCTACATGTCTCTGGTCTATGATGGCCAAAAGTTTTCCTTCTTATCTGCAAATAGCTTTAGAGTCCCAGTTAAATAGATATTTGTAATCCAAAGAGTTCAAAAAAGATTTTTTTTCTAAAGTTTGTAATACTCTATTTGTCAGCAGCCCAGACTGTTGTCTCTTTTTTGTCACATCTGTTATTTATTATTAAAGCTTTGAAGGTCAAAACACAGATTAGCTTTTCCCAGGTTTTGGCAAGTTCTCTATGGAAATCATAGCTGTCATAATCTTCATCCATCTCTAAAGAGCCTCTTGTTGTGGGTGAAGAAGGAGAGTGCAAAACTTGGGTTGAAACTTAACATTAAGAAAACCAAGATCATGGCATCCGGCCCTCTCAATTCCTGGCAAATAGATGGGGAAGAAATGGAGGTAGTGACAGATTTTATTTTCCTGGGCTCCAAGATCACTGCAGATGGGGACTGTAGCCAAGAAATTAAAAGACGCTTGCTCCTTGGGAGGAAAGCCATGGCAAATCTAGACAGCACACTAAAAAGCAGAGACATCACCCTGTCAACAAAAGTGCGTATAGTCAAGGCTATGGTCTTCCCAGTTACAATGTATGGCTGTGAAAGTTGGACCATAAAAAAGGCTGAGCACCAAAGAATTGAGGCCTTTGAACTATGGTGCTGGAGAAGAGTCCTGCAAGTCCCTTGGACTGCAAGGTGATCAAACCAGTCAGTCCTAGAGGAGATCAACCCTGACTGCTCTTTAGAAGGCCAGATCCTGAAGTTGAAACTCAAATACTTTGGCCACCTATTGAGAAGGAAGGACTCACTGGAGAAGAGCCTAATGCTGGGAAAGATTGAGGGCAAGAGAAAAAGGGGACGACAGAGAATGAGGTGGCTGGATGGAGTCACTTAAGCAGTAGGCGTGAGCTTAAATGGACTCCAGAAGATGGTAGAGGACAGGAAGGCCTGGAGGAACATTGTCCATAGGGTCATGATGGGTCAGACACGACTTCTCAGCTAACAACAACAACAACATGAACAATGGTCTTTGAAATGAGACTCTTAACCATTCAACAATCTTAAACTTGTCCAAAGTTAAATTTTAGCTTTCAAGTTTATAAATTTATTTCACTACCATATATTTTGATCCTCCATAGAAATTTTAATTCACTGCTTCCGTTAGTATAAGGATGGGGCAGAAGTCCCCCTCCTTCACTTTTGGAGGTATTTTGCTTCTTGGGGATCTTTTCCAGAATATTAAGTGTAGGATAGAAAAGGGAAAATCAGATTCCTCATCCAGTTTCAAGCACCCTGTTTACTGTAGTGCTGGTTAGTTCTTTTGGACCCTGGTTTGCAAGTAGCTTGGGCTGATCGATGAAATACAGCCTTTCTCCTGTCGGGTTGGAAGGCTTTCCCCAAGATGAACCATCATTCCAGAGTCACTGGGGCACACTTCTTTCTTCTCTGCCTCTCCAAGGCAGCTTGGACCCATTAGGGTCTCCAGGCACGATGAAAGTTAGCTGTGGGGATGCAGCAGTCTGCAAGCCTATAACCAGTCACTACCATGCAGGACCAGATGTCCTAAAATTTAATTTCCTATAGAATATGTTTTCAGAGTAAACTTAAAAATGTAAGATATGTTGGGATATATGAAAGGGAGGGAGGGAGGGAGGGAGACTGTGACATTTTCTTCCCTGAAACTATGCATAAGTCTGTTAATACCACTCTACTGGTATTTATAAAAAAAAAGTATGGCAGTAACTTTACAATTTGTTAAATGGTAAATCAGATTTCTTAATCCCTCACTGTGATGCAAAGAGACAATTAGATAATTAGTTCTGGTCAAAGATAAAGTCCACTTTGCTGCAAACACCTATGAAGCTATTATATACAAAAATCCTTCTTTACTGATATCAACAGATGTATTGATAATACTGTTCAAAGAAGTTCATTTAATTAAGAAAAGATCTTTAATTTTAGTTCGGATGTTCTCTTTCTAAGTAGGTATTTGGGTGAAAGATCAAAAGATCTTAGATCAGGCTAGGCTAAAAATATATCATGGGCAGGGGGGAATGTCTAAACTGAAATGCTTTTGCCCCAAGCACTGACATACTCCTTTAGTGCTAAAAACAATGTCTACAGAACATCTTTTTCCTCTTCCTGCAGCACATGATCATTTATGCATCCTAGAAATGACTCAGTAAAATATCTCTTTTAAATTTCCAGGGGATGAACAGTGCTTAGTTCAATTTTGATTTTTACACATTAAATGATGCTACTCTCCAGGGACGTGGCAACAGTGAACAGTTAAAGTGTTCACTGAAGAACAAAAAAAATCCCTTCAGCATTTTTAATTTCATACTGCTGTTTCTGCTCTTTCTTCCAAATCAAACCACTCCATTTGTTTAAAAACTAGCTATGATTAATCTGCTTTGAGTATACACCATTTTTCTTTATTCTTTTTTTCTTTGACTTAATATACTACCAACTACTATTCCCTCATGATAGTATACAATAAAAGAACAGAAGTTAAACATTAAAACAGTTAAATTAGCCAAAATAAGAATAATCAGTTATTAAAAATAACAGTTAAAGACAGGATTTAAAGACCTTAATACAAGATGAGTTTCAGGAATCTTAAAAAACAAATAAAAGAGTTATTTACCTCAATTCTGTAGTCAGGGCATTTCAAAAAGCTGGTGTGGAAATAAAGAGTTTCCATAAGCTGAACCTGCAGCAAGCAGAGGAGTGTTTAGCAACTGTTATATTCTAAAGATTATAAAATTCACAACAATCTATATTCAAATTCTAAATTCATATTATAGAACTCTGATTGGAAGTTTAATTATTTTTAATGTTTATGTGAAAAAGATACATAACACATAATAAATATTGAAATATATAAATATTTGTCCATCAGTTGACTTTACTCCTGAGATATTCTAATTCTTTTGCATCAACAAAAGAGCATGTGTTTGTGTGTTATCTGTGTGTCTGTCTGTCTGTGTCTCTGTGTGTAAAAACATACTACTTTCATAAAGCAAAAATGAAAACTGCAATCAGTGAGACTCATTAAAATTTCATCTTTAACTCAGATTAAAACCAGAATATTGCCCTGGAATTTAAAAGATGAGAAATTTTATATTGAATAAAAAGAATATCCTATAACTGGATGAAGTTGGAAGGGAGGGAGGGAGGGAGGAAAGGGAGGGAGGGAGGGAGGGAGGGAGGGAGGAAGGAAGGAAGGAAGGAAGGAAGGAAGGAAGGAAGGAAGGAAGGAAGGAAGGAAGGAAGGAAGGAGAAAAACATTGTAAAATAGGGTCTTTATTTCCTGCTGAGTTCCAACCATGTTTGCATTAACTGCAAACTATACTGGCCTAAATTTAGCATTTCGCTGGTCTGTTCTTATTCTGTCTCTGTAGCCACTGTTCCAATATTTGCCATTTACCTCACATTTATCCAAGATACTGGGTCACAAAGCCTTACAGATTTCATATGTTGATACCATCCTTGGGTAGCATCAGAATAAAAGGCAAAACATTACTCTTATACCAGTGGAATGAAAGATGACTTAAATCTGTCTCACTCATGATCTGGGCATAAAATAAAGTAAATACTAAGGGATATAATATAAAAGGGGATTTTACAAATATGAGGCTACCCTTGAAAAGTATCAGAAAAAGGGGAGAAATATGTATTTAACATGGGTACATCTAAGGAATGCTTAAGTCTGCTTCATTCATGAGCTACAGAGAAGAATGAAGGCAATATTTTATGCACAAGGCAAATTTTTAAGTACACTGATCACAGAAACGTATATCAGTTGTTAATTGCAGAGATCATTTTGTCCATATCCCTGCCTGTGGATATTGCAATGCATCACATTTGTTTGCCTTACCTCTCCATGTCTATATCTTTGAAGTTTGAACTTGAAAGAAGCCTAGCCAATAGGCTGGCTGTTTAAGACAAGAAACAGGTTTTTAAAAGCATTCCAAAAAAAGAAAACTTAACCTTTTTTAATATCAACTTGTTTTTATGCCTTCTATTTTCAAGTTTTATGCATTGCCAGAATAGTTTTTACATAAAGGTAAAGGTAAAGGTTTTCATTGTCCAGTCATGTCCGACTCTGGAACACGGTGCTCATCTCCGTTTCTTACCTGAGGAATCCAAAGACACTTCTGTGGTCCTGTGACTATATGCTGAGGTGCATGGAAAGCTATTACCTTCTTACTGAAGTGATACCTATTTATCTACTCACATTTGCATGCTTTTGAACTACTAGGTGGGCAGGAGCTAAAGCGAAGATGACAGCTCACCCTGTCATGCAACACTCGGGTCTTGAACCTGGGCTTTCTAGTCAACAAGCCTAGCGTCTTTAACCACTGAGCCATCGCACCCCTCAGTTTTTACATAGGATAATTTTATAGTGATCTACACGTTATTCATTTTATCTATTCAGGTTATACTTGCCAATGTATAATTTTCCAGTTTTTCTTTTTTTCTTTTCTTATTCTGCCTTTTAGACTTATTTGGATCATCTTGATTATATTATGACTGGTTTTGTATGTTTCGCTTCCTCATCATCTCATCTTTCCTTTTTATATTGTTTTTCTATGCTGGTCTTTAGCCATAATATACTTAAGTTTCAATTTTAAAGCAACTTAGTTTGCCATTTGGCAAGTTCACATGATTTATCAGGAAAAAAAAGGCTTCAGGTTCTATGATACAAACATGGGAAACTGCTATATCTTATCCATACATCGCTAATTATCTGCAATGACTGACAAAATGCTCAAACTGGAAGTTTTCCCAGTTTATTCAGAATGGCCAACAATTAAAGCTGGCATCTTCCTCATATAAAGAACTGTGACTCAGCTTCCCTTTCCACAATACTAGAGATATTCTGTAGAAAGTGACAATAAAATCATATATATTTTTTTGCAGTGGTGATGGGGAGAAATAAATATACTTGGTGCTGCTTGAGCTCCCTTTATTTTCACTTTATTTTTTATTTAAGCACAAAATACTGTTTTTTCTTTCTATCTTTTCTATATGGCACAAATGCTCTTATTGAAAATGTATACTTGATCCTGTTAAAGCTGATTTTATACTTGGTTCCATCTTGAACAATAATTTAAGAAAAGCTTGATAGTATCTAAGAACATATCTGCAATCTCTAAAAGTTCTGGAAAGTGAGCAGCCTATAGAATTTTTTTTTTAAAAAAACAGAAAAAATAGACAAAGTTATTTCACCAATGGCTAAAATTGTCAGGATTGAAATTCAAGGAATATTTTCTGTTCCTAAAACAGTAGCTGGTCTTGATTTTATATATATATATATATATATATATATATATATATATATATATATATATATATATATATATATATATATATATATATATATATATATATATACCATATTAGATGGAGATGTACCTGATCAGTTAAAAGATGGATCAAGGAATTATTTGCTGTCTTGAATGCTATTCTAGAGGGAAATATAGGGTATAAATCTAAAAAATAAATGTTTTCTATATGTTCTTCAGCTATGTAATATCATTGGAATAATTTGTAGTCTATATGCATGCTTACAATAGACTTGGATATCTTCATAGCAGAATTCTTTACAATATGTGAGAAAGGCACCTAATTTTTTAATGGCCACAGGCTATGAATGAGGTAAGAGAAAAATTGCAGCCATGTCTGGTATTGGCTATTATTATATGCATTGCTACTACAGTGATCTCGCACACACAATCTCACACACTATACTCTTTTTTTAAAAAAATTCCTATGCACGAACTAATTGTCCTATTTCTTCCCCCTACTTTAATTTGCAGCACAGGTATAAATTGCACATTGAATGTACTAGCAACATAGTTTAAAAATCTTAAAAATCACATTGTTTAAAAAAAGTGGGATTTGCCTTATGTCATACCTTCAAGAATGGCAAAAATAAAAATAAAAAGAATAATAATAATAATAATAATAATAATAATAATAATAAGAAGAAGAAGAAGAAGAAGAAGAAGAAGAAGAAGAAGAAGAAGAAGAAGAAGAAGAAGAAGAAGAAGAAGAAGAAGAAGAAGAAGAAGTTGGAAGGGACCTTGGAGGTCATCTAGTCCAACCCCCTGCTCAGGCAGGAAAGCCTATACCATTTCAGACAAATGGCTGTCCAGTCTCTTCTTAAAGACTTCTAGTGTTGGAGCATTCACCACTTCTGGAAGCAGGTTGTTCCACTGGTTAATTGTTCTGTCAGGAAGTTTCTCCTTAGTTCTAGGTTGCTTCTCTCCTTGACTAGTTTCCATCCTTTGTTTTTTGTCCTGCCTTTGGGCGCTTTGGAGAATAGCTTGACTCCCTCTTCTTTGTGGTATCCCCTGAGATATTGGAACACTGCTATCATGTCACCCCTCGTCCTTCTCTTCATTAAACTACACATAAGTGGCACAATGGTTTTCCTAGGGACAGCATTAACATGCCACCTTTTGTGCATTCATAAAGTTTTTACAGTGAACAGGATTGAAGAACCATGGCTTGTACAGTATGTTTGGTTTGCATGAATGTGGGTGTATGTTACACTTTGAGAAAAAAGGTACATTTTTGACTACATATGCACAACATACTACCATAGGAAGTCATCACCCCCAGAAGGAAATATTTTGGGGCATTTTAAAAAAGGCAGAAAATTATATTTCCCCAAAGGAACAATAGAAAATCTTAGGCAGAAACCACCACCATCCCCCAAGTGTCTCTGCCCCAAGCAGAAACCAGCTTTTAGAAATTTAGATTTGAAAATCCTATTCAGGAAGACTTGGGCCAGGAATCTTGGAGCTGATGGGTTTAGAAAGACAAAGACCCCCCAAATCTACATCCCCCAACCAAAATCTAAAGACATGATCTTTAGGACATAATAGGATTAACCCACTATTATTAGAATACCAAAAGGGCACACTGAACCTCAGGTCAAAGTTCATTGCACAGGAACAGGAACAACCTCAAACAGGAACAACTCCAAATACAAAGCCCACCACTTCCAGCTCCATTTTTTCAGATTTCACAGAACTGCATGCTGTTGCTGTTCTGTTCTTCAGTAAACTGAACCTTCTTTTCTAAGCAGCCTCCATTTTGCTTATTCCCAGCTTGGACTGGACCCTAATGAAGATTTTTCTTTCAACACTACATATTAACTACATAGTACAAACTACATACTCATAGTAGTTTCTCATTGCTAATGAAACCCTCAGCTTATAGTCTGATCATGAACATGGTTTGGGGGATGTTGAATATTTGCTTCCTAATCACTGTACATGTGGGCCCACTGTACTTGTGGGCCCACAAACACATTTTTTCGGCAGCTCCCTTCATTCTTTCTCCAATTTAACCTGAGGTAGTTAGAAGTTATTCTAAGCTGTTCTTGTTTTAAACTAGTGCTTTCCCTGATAAAGAAACCTGAAGCCCTGGTTGGACTAAATTTTATGTATGTACCAACAATTCAGACAATTTACAGTCAGATTGGAACTGCCCTCTGGCCACTTTAGAATGATCCAGGTGCCCTCTCCTTTTCACTTCCAGGGCAAAATACACCAAGGCCACTCTGATTTTGGTGTTGGCCCACTGAGTTCTCTTCAGAAGAGAAGCATGGAGAGGAAGTGGAGCCCTGGGTACTTAGTAATAATAGTCTGATGGTGTGTGTGTGCCAGTAGCATTGAAACCAATGACTCTGCTCTGGCTGAGGCAAATCCAACAAGTTTCCAGGACTCTTTTTCTGTACCCATTGACAGCATCTCAGACTCTGATGTTCAGTCACCCAACCCTATTCAAATGTAGGTAACAAAGATCCAATATCAGAGAGCTGAGGTCCTTAGATTGCCAAGAAACAGGCAAGTTTTACTCAAATTATGCAAAAACTAGAATGATTTTTGATAAATTGACTTACCTTTCTGGTATAAAAATCACATTTCACCATTATAAAGGTAATATGATTTGTAACTGCAAAAGCTTCAACTCAGGACAAACAGTAATAGCTCCTTTATCGAAGTCAAGCATCCAGTAAAAATTAGGAAAAATAGTTTTTAAATGATGAAAAAAATGATTTCTGATTTAATTTGTATCTTTATGACATTTTGAAGAGTTTGGAATCTCTCCTCTCACACGTACTGAAATATTAGGTTTGTTCTCCATTTGCTCTTTATTTGTACCTAAAAAAATATCTATTACAGGCAATAATTCTGACTGCATAGTGAATTCATAGCCATCTTAATTTTTACTCTGAGAGTAATACTCTGAGATTGCTTTTAGAACAAAATGTATTTTGAAGCTGTTAATTTTATTTCACTTCCATTATTACATTTTTTCTAGTTTTGTAGCTTTAGAATTTAGGTTGTTGTTAAATAGCCAGTGCTGGAAAAAAACCATTATAGGATCTAAATTTTAGTCTTTAAATGTCATAAATGAAGTTAAGTTTTGAAGTGGTCAATGCATTATATCTTTTGAGAACTGAATTACCAACTTCCCAATTGAAGTTTAATATTAAACTGTCATTTAATATTAAGCTGAATATAGGAAATAATTTTAAAAAATCTTCGCACCATAAACAAAGCAAATCTATTAGCAAAAATAAAATGATAAATAAATCTAAAATATAAAAATAAAATATACTAAGAGTATATTTTAATACTCTTAGTAATTATACTGTATATACTGTCTAAAGGTAAAGGTAAAGGTTCCCCCGCACATGCGTGCTAGTTGTTTCCAACTCTAGGGGCCGGTGCTCATCTCCGTTTCAAAGGTGAAGAGCCAGCGCTTGTCCAAGGATGTCTCTGTGGTCATGTGACCGGCATGACTAGACACCAAAGGTGCACGGAACGCTGTTACCTTCCCACCGTAGTGGTCCCTATTTTTCTACTTGCATTTTTACATGCTTTCGAACTGCTAGGTTGGCAGAAGCTGGGATGAGTAACAGGCGCTCACTCTGTTACGCGGCACTCGGGATTTGACCCGCCAAACTGCCGACCTTCTGATCGACAAGCTCAGCGTCCTAACCCACTGAACCACCGCGTCCCTGTCTACATGTGTGCAATTTTATGTTTGAAATATGTAAAAATCATTGTTTTTATTTCCCTTTGAACTATTTTCTTTTTTTATGGCACAACAGAATTTCTTTCCTTCTGTCTATCTCTTACTCTTTAATATAAAACAAATGACCACATACTATGAAAGCTTCATATAAGAGCGACAGAGAAAAAATCATGTTGGCCATAAAAATCCTATTGACTTGGGAGCCATTTGTTTATTTATTTAAAAAGTGAACCACATTGCAAAATATCTAGATGAAATTAATTTGTTGTATCTGTGCAATATTTCTCAACAGCAGTTCTTGAATAAAGCCGAATAAAACAAAGATTTATTCTTTATGCTCCTGTAGGGCTCTTTTTTATTTTTTATTTTTATTATTTTGAGACATTCCAGATTTTTAGTCTTTTTTATCATGTCTTTGAATGTGAGGGGAGGTTAGGACTATTATCTAAATATTTTTTTATTTTAACTAATCTTTTCTCTTTTATATTATTTAGTATTTTCATATATCACAGGTCTGAACATTTCCTTTCTGCATTAGAAAGTTACAGTTTGAAAACTTTCTAAAAGCAAAATAAGTATTGTTTTAAATTTCCATTATTTCCACCATAAGTATCATGAATTCAAGACTATGCTCTTTTGATCCTGTGAA
Organism: Vipera ursinii; assembly: GCF_947247035.1. Taxonomy (NCBI): domain Eukaryota; kingdom Metazoa; phylum Chordata; class Lepidosauria; order Squamata; family Viperidae; genus Vipera; species Vipera ursinii. The sequence continues at coordinate 38,022,580 of NC_139514.1, forward strand.
GTTATACTGACTCTTTTTCTCAATCAAGCATTTCTTTTTTACCTACAAGCCAGAATCCTGCCTTAACCAGGTAGGAGATGCCAATGTGATGTGGGTAAGACATTTCCTCAGAGAATCTGGTCCCATGCCATATAGGCCTTTAAAGGTTTAAAAAAACTGGCACCCCAATGCACCCTGCACAGAAAGGTATTACACATGCCATCCTTGGGGCACACAAAATTGCTTGCATGGCTGCATTCTACACCAGCTGAAGTGTATGGTCACATATAATTTTATTAATATTCTCTCATTAAACTTGTTCGCCTTGAATTTACCCAATTTTTTAAAAACCTTCAAGGTTAGTAACCATTCCCACATCTTGTAGTAATGAATCCCACAAATTAACTATGCTCTGTTGGCTTTCAGTAAGGGATACATTAATAGTGTACTCTGAGTTAATTCACAAGACACTTCAGTACAAATAAAAGAATATTGCTAATAGTGAACTGTACTCAAAGGGCAAATTAGACATATAATCAAGATGAAGTAGAATTTTAAAATTTCTAGGATACAAGCATTGCTAGTAGCATTCAAAAGCCAAAAAAGAAATGGTCAAGACAAAGCAGAAATCGGTCAAGATCTGCAGTAGTTAAAAATGATATGGTCTGAAACACGCAGTAAGTTAAATATTCTTGATCTCAGGTTCCACAGAACTGTAGCAGATACTTCTCAATCCTAATTAACAGGACTGACACTTCAAGGCAACATATGTTTGTAGGCAATATTTGTTATGTTACAAGATTCTGTCTACAAATGTCCTTCTATTTTCTGGCTGTCAACATAAAATTGACATATTTATGAGCTATGCAATTTGGCATGTAATTCAAGGACAGAATCTGTGGAAAACTATCTTATATTAGCCAAAATAATCCTTTCAGAGGTATAATCAGCATTCTAATGAGGTCAAGAATCATTATGTCAACCAAGCTAGAAACTTTCCATGCCCTTATATAATCATAGGTCAGGGCTAAAATATTAGTACTCTATCTAGGGATGTAACAAATTTCTCTCTGTGCTTAATTACAGCAGACAATTATGTAAAAACATATTTAAGATGAGTTGTTCTCACCACTATCTGAATTTTTCATTTTGTCTTGTGAAGCATTGGGGGTTTATTCTAATGAATATGGATATTTTAGTTTATCAAACTGCCAGATTTGTCTAGGGGCTTTTAATAAGAATGAAGTTTAATGAATAAAGTATAATGAAAATATCCTTCATATACATTTTAAGTTACTAAGTAGATTAAGACTATATTGTGGCCCTTGAAGCCCCAAAGTCTATTTTCTTTCTTTCTTTCTTTCTTTCTTTCTTTCTTTCTTTCTTTCTTTCTTTCTTTCTTTCTTTCTTTCTTTCTTTCTTTCTTTCTCTCTCTCTCTCTTTCTCTCTCTCTTTCTTTCTTTCTTTCTTTCTTACTTACTTACCTACCTATTTACTTACTTTATATTTAATAATGACCATTGTCATGATTCTTTACTGTTTCTTTCTTTCTTTCTTTCTTTCTTTCTTTCTTTCTTTCTTTCTTTCTTTCTTTCTCTCTCTCTCTCTTTCTCTCTCTCTTTCTTTCTTTCTTTCTTTCTTTCTTACTTACTTACCTACCTATTTACTTACTTTATATTTAATAATGACCATTGTCATGATTCTTTACTGTTTCTGCCTTAAGCCTCTGACACAATCTACTCTGGAACTTCTTTTTAACTATTCACTTTTATTCATCCATTGGTTTCCCAATTTTGGATGCACTAGTCAGGAGCTTTGGGAAAGCTGAACCAAATGGGAAGTGGGAGCAGAACCCTTGAACAGTGCAGTCTAAGGCAATTTCTGATCAGAACATCCTATCATTAAAACCTTTCTACCACTAGTTGGCCAAAACTCCTACACAGCAAGCCTTAGTCCAACACTTTTGGGACTTGGCCAGGACATTTTGAAAAGCTGATGCCAGAAAGATGGAAGCCAGGAAAACTCCCAGGTTCACCAGTTAGGTGTTTTGGCCTTTTGGTGCTAAAGACTTTTGCCCAGTGGGTGCATAGTAATCAGGGACATTGCTTAATTCTTTGGCACTAAAGTTGTTCTAGATGGACAATTATAGTGAATGTGATGGGATTACCTGCATTACATATATATGGAAGTCAATGGGAACCTGGAACTAAGTGACTGCCAATATTTCAAGTTGTTTGTATTCTTTTTAAGAAGATTTTCATGGACTCGTAAACTGGTGCTGCTGTTGAAGACATATAGAATTCTATCTTTCCCTCAAATTCTGATGATTAATGCTGTGATGTGATGGATTGCTTCTATGAAAAAGAAAGTGGTGTGATGGACTACAGTGCAGAGGCCACTTCCCAGCAAAGAGGGAACATATTCCATAGATGATGGGGGCAAGACCAGAGACAGCACAGTCCAGAACTGGATCAGAGGAAGATTTAGGATAACTACTACTTAGAATCTCCCAGGGTATCTCTGTTAGGGTTAAAGTAATATAGATTTACTTTGGCAAGATTCTATTTGTATGGTATAAGCAAATAAAGAACTAAACTTTGTCTGGATTGTTCTATGTTATTGTTGGGCTGGACTTCCTTGGTAGTATCATTATCATGGGCACTGAAAGCATTGGCAGCGGAGACAAGAGGTTCTGCCTATCCATAACACTAGGCTTTGAGAGAGGCATAACTATTTGCAGGTTACCCATACAAGATTTATACTTTTATGATTTTCTAAAATCCATAATATTTTAGGCAAATATTATATATAATGGGTTTAGAAAAAAAGCATTTCAAAATAAATATCAATTTTCTGCTTACTACTACCTGATTTTGTCAGTATTTCTTTTACTGTAATTTTTGGATTTAACTTTATCAATCTGGATAGTACAGTTTATCAAACTGTCACTAAGATTTTCTTTCTTTGCTTTTACAGTAATTTTATTAAAATTACAATTAAATGATAAAAAACTGATGCAAAGTAAACAAAAGAATTAAAAGAAAAATAAAATGCAGCAAAGAAAAAATAAAAATAGAAAATAGAAAAATAGAAAAGAAAGAAAAAATAAGAATGTAGTAAAGAAAAAGAAATATACAGTTCGTTGAAATTATCTCATAAACAATTTTAGTACCACATTTTCTTAATATATCACAAATAATCTCATCATCCCATATTATCATCTCCTTTCTATAAATAAATTCCTAAAGCCTCATTGCTCAAAAGACTATTAAGGATTAACACAGATAACCAAATATCTTTTAAAATAAGCTTTATATTCCTTGTCTTTTACTTTTAATAATCTTGATCTTTATTCCTTTCAAATAACATTCCAGAATTTGATTTTTTTTTCATTGTCCCTTCTCACAAAATTCAAAGCTTTAACAAGTCTGATTTGTAAATCCAATATAGGAAAGTTATTCAAGTCAACTTTTCAGTTTATTTGTATATCCCTTTTAGCCCATTTTAAGCATCTTTTTAAGCATATCATTCTAGTAGGCTGCCATTTTTAAATCCACTTTCAGATCAGTCTCAGTTTTGTCTAGTAAAACCTGTTCCTATTCCATAATATCTTTTAAACACAGTTTATCTATAGATGTGGACTCTCTTTTAAAAAAAATTCAACAAAAAATAAAATATAAAAAACTTACAAAATCTCAGTTTCATTTCTTTCCATTTCAATCAAAAAGTACAAAAGTGGTTTCCCTATAGAAACAAAGTCAGATAAAATCTCTTTTAAAAAAAAATCAAAACAGTTGTTTTTGCCTTCTCAACCAATTCAATTAGCCTTACCATCCCTTGTTCCATTGTAAGAATTGGTAGGCCTTTCCACTGTTATGCATACAAACATATTACTGCCTTATATTGTCTTATATAAAAACAAAGTTCCATGTTTTCTTTCAATCTACTTATTCATCAAGTTTAAAAAGAAAGTCTTTGTTTTCAATTGTATGTTTTAAGAACTCTCTTAATTAAAATATCTGTCTGACCCAGTAGTTCCTAGCTTTCTTACATGTCCACCAAAGATGAAAAAAGTATCTTCACATTAATTATATTTATAGATGCAGACACTCTAAAGTTAAAATATCCCTCAGTACATCAAATGTTAAAATATTGTGCTCAATTCTGTATTAGTTTACTTAATTTAAGTGTTCTTCTTTCATTGTAATTTTTAGTTCCTTCTGGTTCATTTAAGTGTCCAGCCTTCAAAGTCTTCTGATATCTTTTTTTTTCTCTCTATGGAGGAGGGAGTTGCAACTCCAGGGGAGAACAAGAATAATACTAGGAACAATCCTAAAGGAGACTTGGAGTTGGTTGCTAAAAATTGTCTACTAACAGCACAAACAGTCTCTGCTATATTTGACCATCTCCTGGAAGCAAGTGGAGGGATCAAAGAATTAAAGCTCCTAATGAGAAAATATGTCAATAAGCTAGCTGAAGAAGTAATCAGCAAGGCTCACATCCCAAAGCTTACCCATGATGTTCAGTCAGCCTGTGTGGATTGGGGGTCTCGGAGTGAGGAGGATGCAGTGGAGAGGCTGGTCTTGCAGAGACACAGGATCTTATTCCAAGTTGCTAACACCCCTCTGAATAAGGGTAGGTGGCACAACAGTAGAGTGGTTCTGATCTCTCTATACCAACTTTTATGCTGCAAGATATACTCTAATGAGCTAGTAGAAATTTCCTGGCTCCCTGACGGACAAGGCTGCAAAGAACATTGCTAACCTTTAGGCAAACTGTTCTGCCATCAATGTTATTTAGGCTTGAGACTTCATTAAAGAAATTTTGTATTTGGCCAAGACGGGTATTTTACACCACCCAAATTCAGTCCCTGTTAAAGCCTGGGCAGAGAGCGAAGACAGTGAGGGAGGATGACATTAATCTTGGGAGTTCCAAAACACCAACGGCCAAACAAACAAGTCCTCAGTTAACAAGGTTAGGGAAAGACAAGGACAATAAAAAAAGAATATTTAAACCTACACAGTGGAAAGCTTCAGTTTATGGATGATGAGGAAGAGCTGGTTCATTAGTTTGCTACCCTCTGCCCAGGAGACCAGGAGATGATATTGGAGAAGATTGGTGCAATTGGTCCGACGTTGAGTTTGGCAGCTGGTGTATCAGACTGCCTTAAAGCAGAGAATGCTACCAACTGGGCCATAACAATCCAGTCATCTACTACCGACTGGCTGTAGGCCTTTAATGCATTCTATAATCTCTGTAACTCCCTGAAGAAACACCTAACAACTAAACCTGCTACAAAAAGAGCCCAAGTGAGTAGACCCCATTGGTTTGATCCTGAATGCCAGCACCTGAAAAAGAAATTGAAGGCAGTCATGAGGCTCATTCAGAGGAATCCTACTATTCATACACAAGCTGAGATGTTGCACACAAGAAGGGAATATAAACAAATTATAAAATTAAAGAAAAAAAAGTTTTGCCATATCAGTCTGGTCAGAACTCGAGTTGGCTGCCAAAAGTCATAACTCAGTAATATTCTGGCACTCTGTAGCAGGAATCCTAAAGGAACTGAGATTTGCATTTGATATATCAATCCCAGCTGAGAACTGAGAAAATTATTATCAATGTCTGTTTGCATCTATGGAACCTGTACAGAAACCATCTCAAAGCAGTGACTTAGTAAATACTAGAACTCCACCCCTTTGGCCTCCAGTCTCAGTAAAAGAGATACAATTCATCATTAAAAGCCTAAAGAGTAATAAAGCCCCAGGTGAAGATTTTTTGCCAGCAGAACTACTTAAGAAATTCTCCGACTAATAGGGTCCAGTACTGACAGGTCTTTTTACACATATAAATAACACCTGGCACATACCAGTATATATATATATATATATATATATATATATATATATATATATATGTAAAGGGAATAAAAAAGAACCTAGTAATTATAGGCCCATTAGTCTTATTGACCTTGTAGCAAAAATTTGTGTTAGGTTCCTTCTGAATAGAATTGAAATCTGGGTAGAGGGAAAATCATATACTCACAGAAGAACAAGCAGGTTTTAGACAAAACCGATCTACCATCAATAACTGCTTTGTCCTGAACCATCTAATTGCAAATATGCCTATAAGAGGGTATCCCTGTTTGCTGCTTTTATAGATCTTATAGCAGCATTTGCTACTATGGAGTAAATTGACTATGGAGTAAATTGACAGCTCTTAAAATAGAACCTAGATTGCTAGCTTTGATTAAAGCCCTTTATACTAGTACCTGTTTGAAGGTGCAGTATGGGGTTAATGGGGCCCCGACTAACAGGATTCACACAAACAAAGGAGTAAGACAAAGGTGGGGTACGACAAGGGGTAAGACAAGGTGCATCCTGGCCCCATTATTATTTAACCTATACATTAATGACCTGCCAGGCTTCATGAAGGATCCCATGGTATATATGCCGATGATCCTAAATACATACTGTAATAGCTTGCTCTATTTTTATTTTTATTTTAATCCCATTTATATCCCGCCCTTCTCCAAAGACTCAGGGCGGCTTACAATTTAAAGCACAAATCAATGTGCTTAGCAATAGCCTTCACTCTATGTATATGCCTGCTTATTAGGGCTTTCGCCCCCCCAAGAGGCATTATTACAAAGTCAGCTTATTGCACCCAACAATCTGGGTCCTCATTTTACCTACCTCGGAAGGATGGAAGGCTGAGTCAACCTATGCCAACGATATGATCCTATTATTGTATTCGCAAGTAGGATTCCATAGGCTATTAAGAAGGTTTAACTCCTATTGCCAGGACAACTCTCTAACCATCAGTAAATCTAAATCAAAAATCATGGTGTTTGGAAAACATCATGAGAGACATAGATGGCAATTATATGGTGAACCAATTGAACAGGTTAACACCTTTGTATAGTTAGGCATAATGTTTTCCAAGACTGGATCTTGGGCTTGCCATCATCAACGGAGCACAGTAGAGCAAAGGCTCATTTGAATCTACTGATTAAATTAAAGAATCATAGTTATCCAGGGTCCCTTGTTCCATTAATCAGAGTATATAATGCTAAGGTTACTCCTATGCTTTTGTATGGACCAGAGGTTTGGAGTATATACCCAATTACAACACTAGAACAAACACAGTCCCAGCACCTGAGATGTATTTTGGGCGTAGATCCAAGAACATCTGCTGCAGCAGATAGAGCTGAACTGGGAATTCATACAATTCATGCTCTATCCAAAATTGGAACATACATTACTTGCATAAAATTAATGAAATGGAGAGTGATAGACTCCCCAAGTTATGCCTACTAGAGCAGATAAAATTACAATCACAAACCTCCTGGTTCACTAAATTGACAAATTTTGTAAGAAGCTGTGGCCTTCCTTTCTCTTGCGTAACAGGGGAACGATCTAAAAAAAAAAGAGCTGCCCAAAGAATTAAGGATATTGAAGCACAAAATGACACAACCATCCTTAGTAAGGTGGGTAACTTGAAATAGATGAACAAATACAACACACTTTTCAACAGACAGATATTTGAAGTTACAGCTGCCAAAACATCTTAAGGAAATATTCATGTGAGCGAGATTTGAACAGCTTGACACAATGGTCAGGTATGGGAGATTCCACTCTATACCCTATAATGAATGTCTCTGCATCTGCGCAATGGCAGAGATTGAGGACCTGGCTCACATCCTATTTCACTGCTGCCTGTATAAGAGGGTGAAAGACAGGTACCTTAGCCTATACACTAAACGAATGACCCATTGGGATCCCCATATCAAAATAACTTATCTTATGTGAGGATAGCATTTAAAAATTACATTTAACACAGCACAGTACCTGATCAAAATGGTCCAGCTGAGATCGGCATATGTGAGGCTCATTGGGGTAGATTGTAGGGGTGATAGTGAAATATAATTTTATCATATTTTATCTATCTACATCTTAAATTGCAGTATTTAATTCTAATTTCATTTTAAAATGTATTTTATCCCAATTTAATTTTAAATTGTATTTTATTTCTATTTCATCCTAAATTATATTTTAACTAATTCCATTCTAAATTGTGTTTACTGCATTTTTAGTATAATGTGTGTTTGGAACTTTGCACCTTGATATGGCCCACAAGCTAATCAATAAAGATTATTATTATTATTTTAAGTGTTCTTCTTTAATTGTAATTTTTAGTTCCTTCTGGTTCATTTAAGTGTCCAGCCTTCAAAGTCTTGTAATATCTTTTTTTAAAGAGAATTCAAAACAAAAGCATTTTTTTCATGGGATGGATTTTTATAATTATTCCCAAAATGTTATTTCAAAATCAAATTGTAATCATCCTTTTGCTTTTCATCCCGAAAATAATGTGTTTTTTAATCCATAAACATGTATTTAAAACTTTTTTTTGCTAGGGATCAAAGGAAAATCACCCAGGGGTATAAAACATATTGATCCAAAGGTTCATAATATCTGAAAAGCAGTTAGCAAACAATTTCAAAATTAAAGTATGTGATTCTCAGTGTCCATTTGAAGATATGGGCACTGACACTTTATGAGCCAAAAAATGGCTATTTCTTCATCTCCTAGAGTTCTAAAGCCACTGGAGACTGCTGTCTTGTGGTGTCCTCATGAGAAAGAAAATGGAGCATTTCAGGCTAAGCTCAAGACCTCTCCTTGTTCAAAGACTAATTAACAATTAGTCTACTTGCCAGCTCATCATTTCAGTTCACGATTTCTTCCTCATAAATTCAACTAAGGTAGTCTTTCAGTGCAGATAAAAATTTTGTTATTACATTAGATTTTAAATTAAAAATAACATATTTGAGTTGCCATTCATGGATCAGCAAATTCAAGCTTATGAATGTAAGGAGTAAAGCTTTCATAGCTAAATAGATTACCATTTAGTTGCATATCAAAATGGTGAAAAATATATTGAACAACTCAATCTTATGTTGAGAGTATCATTGATTCAAAACAGCTGTGAGACTCTATATCTTAATTTGCTGCTATCATTTTATTGCAAAGAGGCAATATCCAAGATTTAAATGAGATACATCAGACCTATAATGAAAGTATATTTTTGTTATAGGTTGCAATTATTGATGTAAAACAATATCACATATTCTTTGGAATTGGCACAGAATGCAATGCTTTTTAAATCTTGCTGATCAGTTTACTGAAATTGTGTGCCTTTTTTCCATAACACTTAACAGTTATCTTACAGGAAAGGGGATACTTTATTTACACTATAACCTTTAAAAGTACATGCTTTCTCCTCTGTTACTGCTTTCAAATTAAAAAAATCTTTTCATTATGTATTCTCTAATAACTACAATACATTGCTATATAATGTTGGGCACTTAAAATATGAAACACATCTTAGATCAAATTGGAAACACATCAGAGATACAGCCTCTTCAATCTTGGTCTAAGATTGTCTGCATATATATTTTGTCCACATAAATAGAAGCAACTCTAGAGCAGAGGTTTTTCAGTAATCATGCCGTATAATTCTGCTTAACATATAACACAGTGTGTATGTGTGTGTGTGTGCGTGCTTATACTTTTATGTGCATATTATATTGCATTATGGGCTGTTGGTTTGATCTCTGAGCTTGGCGATTTGGCTGCAAATGTTTTGTCTCAATTCGGGGGGGGGGACATCTTCAGTGCACTTTGAATTGTCAGAGCACTTTAAATACTTTTTTGTGTGATATGAATTGGCGTGGGTGTTATTTGTCCAAATGTTTTGGAGTCATGATCTGATTTTGGGCTGTTTGATTGGCTGGCGTTGTTGCTGGTCTTTGGTGTTTAAGTATCTTGTGTGTGATGCAAATTATGTTTGCTCATTTGGTTGCTTGTTTGGTATTGTATTATATTTTAATGAGTTTAATGAAAAGAAGGATGAGGGGTGGTGACAGGATAACAGTGTTCCAATATCTAAGGAGTTGCCACAAATAAGAGGGAGTCAACCTATACTCCAACGTGCCTGAAGGAAGGACAAGAAGCAAAGGATGGAAGATAATAACAATAAAAATAACAATCATTATAATGATGATGATGATGATGGTGATGATGATGATGATGATGATGATGATGATGATGATGATGATGATGGAAGGAACCTTGGAGGTCATCTAGTCCAACCTCCTGCTCGGGCAGGAAACCCTATACCATTTCAGACAAATGGCTGTCCAGTCTCTTCTTAAAACCTTCCAGGGTTGGAGCATTCACAGCTTCTGGTGGCAGGTTGTTCCACTGATTAATTGTTCCAACTGTCACAAAATTTCTCCTTAGTTCTAAGGTTGCTTCTCTCTTTGGTTAGTTTCCATCCATTGCTTCTTGTCCTGCCTTTGGGCGCTTTGGAAAATAGCTTGACTCCTTTTTCCTTGTGGCAACCCCTGAGATATTGGAACACTGCTATCATGTCACCCCTCGCCCTTCTCTTCATTAAACTAGACATACCCAATTCCTTATATGTTTTAGCCTTCAGTCCCTTGGTTTTCTTTGTTGTTCTTCTCTGTACTCTTTCTAGAGTCTCAACATCTTTTTTACATCATGGTGACCAAAACTGGATGTAGTATTCCAAGTGCAGCCTTACCAAGGCATTGTAAAGTGGTATTAACACTTCACGTGATCTTGATTCTATCCCTCTATTAATGTAGCCTAGCACTGTGTTGGCTTTTTTGGCAACTGCAGGACACTGCTGACTCATATTTAAGTGATTGTGTACTAGGACTCCAAGATCTCTCTCACAATTGCTACTATTGAGGTGTATCAATAATAATCAAGGAGTAATCAAGGAGAAAAGCAACCTAGAACTATGGATAAATTTCCTGACAGTTAAAATAATTAGTCAGTGGAACAGCTTTCCTCCAGAAGTTGTGAATGCTCCAACATTGAAAATTTTTAAGAAGAGCTTGGACAACCCTTTTCTCTGAATTCTATATTGTATAGTATTACATCACATTATATTATATTGCATTATGTTTAAAAAGAAATAGAGAGAACTGGATAGCAAATGTACATAAAAAAGAACAAGGATTGTAGATCAAGACATCAGTTAGCTATGAAAAGCCATGAGTGAACCAAATAGGGAATCAAAAGGATTGTTTATATTAATTTTTACCTAGTATTCCATCTCTGATTCCTATATATTTATCCTGCTACAGTTATTACTTGATTTATTAACAGAAAAACATGTTATCTTCACCAATAACAGCAGTGTTTCAGTTTTTCTACTGTAGAGGTTCAATAGAAAAAAATAAAAATGGGACAACAGATGCATAAATTGTCATCTCATGGTTGTTTCTCAGATATAAGACAGTATTTATGACAAATAATGTGACTGTAACTGGATGCTAATATTTCATTTCTGTAATTTTGTATAGGAAGATTGGAAATTACTTATCATCAATCTTTTCTCCATTCTTTAGAAAGTTTTAGTAAATTCAATGTATCTGACATCTGAACAGACTTGTATAAGATTGTATTTGTTGTTGTTAGTTGTGAAGTCATGTCCGACCCATCACGACCCCATGGGCAACGTTCCTCCAGGCCTTCCTGTCCTCTACCATCTTCTGGAGTCCATTTAAGCTCACGCCTACTGCTTCAGTGACTCCATCCAGCCACCTCATTCTCTGTCATCCTCTTCTTCTATTGCCCTCAATCTTTCCCAGCATTAGGCTCTTCTCCAGTGAGTCCTTCCTTCTCATTAGGTGGCCAAAGAATTTCAGTTTCAACTTCAGGTTCTGGTCTTCTAAAGAGCAGTCAGGGTTGATCTCCTCTAAGTTTGACCAGTTTGATCACCTTGCAGTCCAAGGGACTCACAGGAGTCTTCTCCAGCACCATAGTTCAAAGGCCTCAATTCTTTGGCGCTCAGCCTTTCTTATGGTCCAACTTTCACAGCCATACATTGCAACTGGGAAGACCATAGCCTTGACTATATGCACTTTTGTTGACAAGGTGATGTCTCTGCTTTTTAGTGTGCTGTCTAGATTTGCCATGGCTTTCCTCCCCAGGAGCAAGCGTCTTTTAATTTCTTGGCTACAGTCCCCATCTGCAGTGATCTTGGAGCCCAGGAAAATAAAATCTGTCACTACCTCCATTTCTTCCCCATCTATTTGCCAGGAATTGAGAGGGCTGGATGCCATGATCTTGGTTTTCTTAATGTTAAGTTTCAAGCCAACTTTTGCACTCTCCTTCTTCACCCGCAACAAGAGGCTCTTTAGTTCATCTTCACTTTCTGCCATTAGAATGGTATTATCTGCATATCTTAGGTTGATATTTCTCCCAGCAATCTTAATTCCAACTTTTGATTCATCTAGCCCTGCCTTTCTCATGATGTGCTCTGCATATAAGTTAAATGGGCAGAGTGACAGTTTACAGCCTTGCCGGACTCCTTTCCCAATTTTGAACCAATCAGTGGTTCCATGTCCAGTTCTCACTGTTGCTTCTTGGCCCACATATAGGTTTCTCAAGAAACAAATAAGATGGTCTGGTACACCCATCTCTTTAAGAACTTGCCATAGTATGTTGTGATCCACACAATCAAATGCTTTAGCATAGTCAATGAAGCTAGGATTGTATAGTTCCTGTGAAATCATATATATTCAGAATAAACCTTCTTTATTTCAAAGGAGCACTTCCTAGTTGAGTTTATTACTTAAAGAAGTCCCAAATGGCTCTGTTTATTGTACATGGAAATGTAATCAACAGTGAAAATACCTTCTATGTCTAACTCTAATGGCTGAGAGACACCCTCCAAATCTGTACCAATTTGTAAATCTCATAAATAAAAAAATATTCTCTTGGAAGTTTCTGGCTTGATCTTTCCCAAGAGAAAAGTTAAATCTATCTGTAATTTACCAGAGATCATTAGATGATTGCAAGGAGAAATATGCATATTATGGAGACCAATTACATTTTTTTGCATTTTAGTGTATACATTTTGCATTCCAAAATCTACTGTGAAGAATCCCTGCTAATATTGGAAACATTTGTGTGTGCCAATCATATCAAGCTGTGGAATGTGCACAGATAAAATGTCCCATAAGAAATTTATATACAGGTTAGGAAGTCACAGCACAGACAGAACATGGTAAACAGACTTGTTTCAGGTTGACAAAGGAGAGTGACAATGCTGTATCCTTTCCCCTTATTTATTGAACACATAGACAAAACTAATAACAGCTAGAAAACCAACCTTAGAATTGACAACAAAGATATAAAACTGGTGTATAGCTTTTAGGATCAACCATCAACAGTGTAGAAACAAGCAGTCAAGAAATACTCTTCTAATACTTTATAGAGCAGCCATGAAATATGTGGAAAAGATACTCAGATGCCAAGATGTGTCTATACTGCAAAGATTAGAATCATGCAAGATATGGTATTCCTTGTGACATTCTATAGTACTGAAAATTGGACTATTTAAAGTATTGATGCTTTTGAACTTTGATATTGTAGAAGAGTCTTGAAAATATAATGCACAACCCAGAAACAAACTAATGAATCACCAAATCACAAATGCCTCAAGGCTCAAACTATTTTATTTCAGACAAATTATGCAAAAGCTTAGCTCTTTGTAGAAGGCTGTAATACTTTGAATGGTGGAAAGAAAGAAAAGAACAGTCAGTAGAATGCTGGATGAACTCAGAATGGCTATGAGAGTACCACTGGAAGACTGAAAGACCAGGTTAGGGATATAGCTTCATGGAGATAATATAGCTAGGTAGTTACTAGGGATCCAAAACCATTTGATGGCACATAACCAATCAACATTGGAAGTAAGAGGTAACAAACTCCTATTTCCTGTGTGTTTTAAAAACATCATGATTCCCTATAAGTAGGTGGCATATAAGCCATCTGCATGCCTCTTGTTCTGCAACCCCTAATGTCTTCCCCCATATCCTGACAGTATTATTTAACAACAAAATGCTCAGTCAGTTGCTCATTTTTAAAATTACTAGGACGTAAAACAAGGCATATTAAAAAAACCTATCAAAAAGTCTGTTCAGTTTTTTTAAAAAATCTCCATAAATCCCTTGTTGTTGAGTCATGTACGACCCATTGCGACCCCATGGACAATGTTCCTCCAGGCCTTCCTGTCCTCTACCATCTTCTGGAGTCCATTTAAGCTCATACCTACTGCTTCAGTGACTCCATCCAGCCACCTCATTCTCTGTCGTCCTCTTCTTCTATTGCACTCAATCTTTCCCAGCATTAGGCTCTTCTCCAGTGAGTCCTTCCTTCTCATTAGGTGGCCAACAAAAAATTGATTTAAAACCAGAAACCTTATTACTAGGGATTATTAATGATAAACTCAGCAAAGCATCTTTCTACTTATTATTGCATATTTTAACCTCAACAAGATTGGCATATGCCCAAAAATGGAAAAGAAAGGAAACCCCCACTGAAGAAGAAATAATAGATAAAATTTTATCCTGCGCCGAAATTGACAGGTTAACCCTAGAGATTAAAAATTAAACTGAAACAGAGTATTATGAAATTTGGCAAAATTTGTACGATTGGTTAGAGATAAGGATGATCGCTGAGATGACTATTGTTTGATTAGTTGATAACATAAGTACTTCTTATTAGCACCTATATCAGGACACAACTGAAAGATATGTAAATATAACATTGACAACTGAAAGACAGTTTACCAAAAAATTTACAGATGTTATATGTACAATTTATTATACTCAGTCCTGTCATAGAATGTATTTTAAGTTTCTGTTTTTCTTTCTGTAACATAAGGTAATACTAATAGTAGTGTTGTAGCCAGGGAAATTGAATCATGTCCACTTTTGTTTTTAAATGTACATTTAATAAACTTTTCTAAAAAAAAAAAAGATGGCCTGGTACTCCCATCTCTTTAAGAACTTGCTACAGTTTGTTGTGATCCACACAATCAAAGGCTTTAGCATAGTGAATGAAGCAGAAGTAGATGTTTTTCTGGAACTCCCTAGCTTTCTCCATGATCCACCATATGTTGGCAATTTGATCTCTAGTTCCTCTGCCTCTTCGAAATCCTGCCTGTACTTCTGGTAGGTCTCAATCCACATACTGCTGGAGTCTAGCTTGTAGGATTTTAAGCATAACTTTACTAGCATGTGAAATGAGTGCAATGGTGCGATAGTTTGAACATTCTTTGGCACTGCCTTTCTTTGGAATTGGAATGTAATCTGATCTTTTCCAATCCTGTGGCCACTGTTGAGTTTTCCAAATTTGCTGGCAAATTGAGTGTAGCACTTTTACTGCATTGTCTCTTAAGATTTTGAATAGCTCAGCTAGAATACTGTCACCTCCACTAGCTTTGTTGTTGCTCAATTTTTCTGAGGCCCACTTCACTTCATATTCTAGGATATCTGGCTCAAGGTCAGTGACCACCTCATCGTGGTTATCAGGGACATTAAGCTCATTCTTGTATAGTTCTTCTGTGTAATTTTGCCACCTCTTCTTAATCTCTTCTGCTTCTGTTAGGTCCCTGCCATTTTGGTCCTTTATCATGCCCACTTTTGCATGAAACGTTCCCTTCATCTCTCCAATTTTCTTGAAGAGATCTGTGGTCCTCCCTATTCTATTGTTTTCTTCTATTTCTTTGCACTGTTCATTTAAGAAGGCATTCTTATCTCTTCTAGCTATTCTCTGGAATTCTGCATTCTATTGGGCGTAACTTTCTTTTTCTCCCTTGCCTTTCACTTCCCTCCTTTCCTCAGCTATTTGCAAAGCTTCCTCAGATTCTAATCCCTTATTAGAATTCAAACAGCTTGATGTGCCTTACAGTAATATTACCACCCCAATCAGGATGTTTCCTGCAGCATTCAGGGGCTAAGAAAGAATTTAAAATGCCCTTCTTCCCATTACCAAAACATTTTCTATCTCATTATAATGGTTTGTCTAAAATGTTTGAAACTCTGGAGATAATTTTTATCTTCTGGGCTTTCTCAGCTGTATCTCTTTGTTTTTTATTTGATTCCTTAGAGGTGGAAATGATTTTGAACATATCAGGATTCTTAAGTGTGGTTAAATAGGATTATCAGACATCCAGGAAAAGAAGGACATGTCTGCCTTTTTGTCATCATAACCTCTGTCCAGCAGGCATAGCTTTAAAATCAAATATTGTCTGACTTTTTGAATATCTTGTGATGGGGTTTGTTTATATTTTTTTGTGTTTTTTTTGAGTAGTCACTCAAACTTATTGTCATCTTGTAAATTGACTGGTTTTTTTTTCTTACCCTTGTCCATAGACAGACTCGACAGTCTAGATTTATGTTATTCCCTGACTCTAGCAATTGATTTCAGGCAAGCCCTTCAAATCTATGAAAAATGCTATGATTTAAAACTAGTTTTTATGAGACTAGAAAAAAGTAATTTCATATACATAATGGCCTAGATACTGGTTTTGCTTTTACAGTTTTTGGGTGTAATTTTTGTTACACATGCCAAGCAATTAAGCAGCCTGTGTGTTGTTATTTTCCTTCCATTTATCTTCCTTTCCAATTGTTTGTGTCCTCCTTTGTCTTTTCAGATATCAGGTACCCTATTCTTGCAAGATCCATTTCATACATTATCTTTAATCTTTAATTTTCATAGCCAATGTATGGAATGTTGGCACATAAAATTAGCATGAGTTACTCTGTCACCTTATTGGGAAGAGAGTTAAGACTGATTTTTACAAACATACAACAAATATCCATAAAAGTTAATTCCAGAATGTTATTACTACCTCCTGTACTGAAATAGATATTTAACTGGAACTTCTAATTTCAAATGTCTTTCCAAAACAGTTTACATTCTGCCTAGATATTCCTTACATATTCTTTTTATCAGGAATATATTCTCTCAGCCTAGAGCCAATGAGTACTATTTACATTTTATTTATCAACTTTTCAAACAGGAAACTGGAAATGAAAAGTTATTCCATTAACAATCTAATATGAACTCCGATTTTGGACTTTGATATTCAAAAATAAAAATATCAAATAATATTTAAAAATTAAAATTGAAATCATTGTACACAGCAGTGTTTATAAAGATGCTTTAATCATTTGCTATATACATATGCACAAGAACATTCACAAATATATCATTTCAGATTCTCTAATTTAATTCTTAAAACAGCATCTTCTCAAAAATCCTCCTGTGAGTTTCAGGACTTATTGAACATGTCATCCTATCCTATTTAATATATTTTCCTTTCTTCTTGACATAATATTAAGGAGCATCAAAAACTGAGAGAAGAAAGGCTACTTTGTTAGCCCAGCTAAAAGACTGTATCACCAGCTTCCATCCATCACCACTACACCAACTCCAAATGTTTCTATTTACAGTGTTCAGTTGCTGCATAGGTTCCTTTATTTGTTACACTGAAGAACCTCACTGAATAGTTTGCACAAGCCTATCACCAATTATTTTTAAAAGTTAATAATTCATTGACTATTATGATAATAATAAAACATGCCAAAAGTGCTTTAAATCCTCTATATACAGAATATTTAATTATGTAAAATAATGTAAAATCTAATTTTAGAATACTATTTCCTTTCATGAAATATGCATCTTCTTCTTTGAATTAAAAACAGGAAAGCATCTCAAACTGTTTTATTGTAAGGTGATCACAATTATTTTTTTTAAAAAAGTTAAATAATACATTGTTTATTCTGCTAATAATTAAACATGTAAAAATGCTTTCAACCAGTTATAAAAATCTTCAGTCATGTATAATATAATTTATATTATAATTTTACAATACTTGAAATATGCATATTTTTTTAAATTAAAAATAGAAAAGTATCCCAAATAGTTTTATTGTAGGACTAGTCAAGGAATTTATTTCCTGACTGAGTATATTGACTTCATGAAATTTTAAATTCTTTTCTTCATCTTTAAGTAGTTTAAAGTGTGAACCCAGAAAACATTCTCAATGTGCCGTCTTACTGAATTCCTGTTCCTGTTATCTGACTTCTAATACTAGTGAAGTCAACAATCCTATTGTTTCATAATTTTGCTTTTTCTCCCTATCCTTATTTTTGCTACGATAGTCCATAAGTATAGCAGCAGAAACTTGTCAGGATAACAAAAACTTTAAAAGATGAAACCGAAAAAATGTGATGTTAAAGCTCTTGTTTTGCAACCTCATATCCTGCCACTATTATTTAGCATTAAATGCTTTAGTCAGTTCTGCAGTATAGAATCATCTGCAAAACTTACCCACACTTTACAAAATTACCGTATGTAGATGTAGTGCTAAAGATTGTTGGGCCATGCAGAAATTTTTTGCAGTATAGAATCATCTGCAAAACTTACCCACACTTTACAAAATTATGTAGATGTAGTGCTAAAGATTGTTGGGCCATGCAGAAATTTTACACATGTGCACCCACAGGTATGTAAGTATATTATATGCATATACTGTAACTCATGCATTCACACAGATGTATGTGAGGCATGCACAGCACTTTTTGCCCTTTTCTAAAGCACCACTCTTTTGGGGGGATTGCCAGACAGCTTCAGAGAGTAAAATTAAAAGATGTAGTAAATGTTTAATAGAGTACTTTCGCAATTTCATGCAGATGGACCAGATTTCAATGCAATGTAATTTTGGAGATAATTTTGTGAAAAAGCAGTGCTGAACAGATGAAGTCCAGCTTCTACTGCTGCTTCTCCCTGCCCTATCTTCTCCTTTTCTGCCTTTATTACATTCAATATATAATATACTGTTTGTCCTTTTCCCTGATATTACCATCTTGAATGCCTCTTCACTTTGCAATAACCAGACATGTTGAGGGAGGGAGTACTGAGGTGATGATGTCAATATAGAGAGTAAATATGTTTTGTAATGCAGGCCAAAAATAACAAAGTGAAATAACAAAGAAACGCCTTTATATATTAAATAAATAAAATAAAATAAACTTGAGAAAGGACTGCCATTTTTATTTCAGTAGACTGCTTTTGTACTGTATCATTTTAACCCTACTCTTTAAAAGAAATATAGGAATGGTTGATGTTTAAGGTTGTAAAAGCATTTATCTATAAAATTTTGGATTTCTCCTATAGAATAGCATGAATGCTAACATGAAGTATTAATTTTTTTATCTATGAAAAAACACCCTCCTCCAAAAATCCTGAAAACTGTAGAGTGCTGAATAGTGTGTGTAGGTCATGATAAAAGGTTTTTTTAGAGTTTGTTTATATCAGAGGAATATGAATTTTAAAAACATGCATCAGGGAAAGTATATGAAATATTCATGAATAAATTATACAGATTACAGCCCAATATGTACAAAGCGTGCGTTCATTTCAAGATATTGTGAGCATAAAGGATTATAGGTTTTCCACATGTAAAAAATACAGAGAAAATAAAAAATCCACAGATGAAGCATTATTTTTTCTAATACATATAATAAAGCATTATATGAAATATATTGATTCATAGATTACTGCTGACAGTTGAATGAAACACTTTTCTCTCTTCACCTGTCTTCATTTGAAGACAGAATACAAGTATGAATGCCTTCATAGTGTAGCAGATAAAACATTATTCTATCTTGCCTTACCCTTAGACTTTTCATGGGACATATGAACATTTATTCCTCCTTTGCTCCTCAAAATGGTACACTCAAACATATGTATTAGCACTTGATTGTTTCAATTATCTGAATTTGAACATGACACTGCAAGTTATATTTACAGATTTTGAGAAAATAATATATACTTTTAACGGATTTTTTTTAAAAAATGATCTCCCATCTTAACAAAATTCATTTTGTTTTTTCTGCTTAGCTCTTTCTGAGTCTTGATTTGCCTCAGTTGCACCATTCTAGAGAGTACTCATAATATGAGAAATTATCCAGAAGATACTATCATACAAAAATCATCTAATGATATTGGTTGGGTCATTTAAGATTAAAAATTCATCTGCAGAGTAATCAAATCCCATCTGGCAAAAAAAAGAGCTGATTCCAGAATGATTGGGAGTAAACTCTAATATCTCTAGCACAAGCAATGAATGGCCATCACTACATGTGTTAAACAGGTGATCCTGTCTTATAAATAGTGATTCTAAGTAACAAACAGGGTTTTTCAATTGCGTGTTTAGTGTGATCAAATCATATTCAAATGTATGTGAGAGTGAAGGTTTGTTCTCTGAGCTTGTGAGTTGGTTTCCAAACATTTTGTTATCAGGCTAGGTAACATCTTCAGCAGAGTTTAGGGGATGTCAGTGTCAAATATATGTATCATTAGGGCTCATCCAAGAGTTTCTTTGCAATATGCATTTGCTGATCAAATGGCAAACCATCACCTACAAAAACTACTTCATTTCACCTTGTTTAAATTTTGGAACCAAAATGGAAGGGCATCTTCTTCAGCAAGACAACTCCTAAACTCTCTTCTCCTTGCTAAGTACACAGACCATTTAAAGATAACTGTAACTGTACATTGTGCATACTACTCAATTAGTAGCTTTCACCCATTGAATACTGCACTATCAAGAAGGGTTCCTTTCCCTTGTTACAATATCAGAATTTAGATTATTCAGAGGTTTGAAAGATTCCCTGCTTCATTTCTGTTCTAAAGTTAAACATGTCCTAAACATGGCATGGGTCCGCGATACCTCGAGGACCACCTGCTGCCGGCGTCGACTCCCCTCCGCCCTGTGCGCGCCCACAGAGAGGGCCTCCTCAGGGTGCCTCCTGTCAAGGAATGTCGACTGGCGGCCCCCAGGGGGAGGGCCTTCTCTGTGGGTGCTCCGGCGTTATGGAACCAACTGCTGGTCGAGCTCCGGATGGCATCAGACCTCCGATCCTTCCGTCGCGGGTTGAAGACCCATTTATTTGAACTAGCGGGTCTGGCCTGATGGGGGTACTTGGGTTTTTTATTGGTTTATTTTATTATTCTGGTTTTAACTTGGGCATTAATTTAATTATTTTTTAATGTTTGTATTGGTGTTCATATTTATGCCCTGTGAACCGCCCTGAGTCCCTTTGGGAGAAGGGCGGTATAAAAATCTCAATAAATCTAAACCTAAATCTATTTGTATTAATGCATATTTTATATTTGCATTTTTATAGGCAGACTGCTAGTAGAGAATGTTTCAAAACACACATATAATCATGTGTTTAGAGAAATAAAGAGGGAGATACACACAATATTCATATAAAATTCTTGCAGCTGTGAGAGAAAAGGAAGTTCCAGAAATCGGGTTTATTTTCTTTCCATTGAGTTAACCTTCATCACGACCTTCAGAGGCTATTCTCATGGAGTTAAAAACAAAACGTTATTACCCGTGCCAAATAGACTAAAGGATATGAGTACGTGCACGTGTGTTTTAATACCGTGCTAATGATTTTCACCTCAGTGAATTTTAATTAAGCAAAAATAACTACCTAGCTTGATAACTCTTCATACCGATGTGAACTCTACTAGTGAATATATGGAGACAGAAATTCGGACACTACAAAGACAGGAAGAAGCTTTCGGAGGAAAAAAACATAAGTTATTCACATTCCTTTCGTTAAAATTCTATTAAATATTAATAGCTCCAGTGAGGAATGTTTAAGCAATCATTTCAAGTTCTTGGTTGTGGAAGAGTAGGTATGTGATAAAAAGGAGGGAAGATTCAGTCATTTGAGACTGAGAAGCCCAGATATAGCCTGCAATTAATCTGAAAGGAGAGGGTTTTTTGGAATATTTCATACTACAATGCATTACATATTGTAAAAATTATAATGTGGTATATCTGAGTAAGTCTGTGATAATTTTTATTCAGCTTTGTATTAACAACCTTTTACCTGTTTCCACAAAATGACAAGCATATTAAGTCCTTGATTTTTTTTTATGGAATTGCATAGAATTATACTTAGACCTCAACAATTAATAGAATCTTCAGCCAGCTTGCCCTTGGCTGAGAATTTGAACTGTGCAGTATCCTTGAGTTTGAGTACAAAATACACAAATAAACATGCATTTGCAGATAGATGACTGATGACAAATTATGAAGCATTCCTCAAAACACAAGCTCCTGCTTTATACTTGCAACACAATAACAAAACAATATTTAATATCCAGTTTGCATTAAAATGCATGTTTCATCATGAGAGTCTTTGTAGTTTGTCACTTTTGCAGGGCTCCATGACAGGATATTTGTTTTTTGCTATTAACATTATACAGCAAAATGAACTGAAATTATGCCTAAG
Organism: Vipera ursinii; assembly: GCF_947247035.1. Classification (NCBI taxonomy): domain Eukaryota; kingdom Metazoa; phylum Chordata; class Lepidosauria; order Squamata; family Viperidae; genus Vipera; species Vipera ursinii. Next base: position 38,044,766 of record NC_139514.1, read on the forward strand.
GTTACATCCTGATATTTTTGGAAGAAACAGCTGCACTATAATCATCTTAAGTGCATAGAAAATGATAGAATCAATTACCATTGGTGACATACAGCATTCTTCAAATACTCTTTTATTATTCAAAAGCTACTTTTACATAGAAATTCAATGTATACTTCATAATTCATTGTTCTGTAAAATATGAGCATTATCTAAACATTAATAATTAATTGAATTAATCAATTAATGGACCTACATATACATGGAGGGAAGCATGCAGTGGGATACCCAAAGGTTCTGTCTTAGGCCCAGTACTCTTCAGCATCTTCATAAAGATTTAGATGAGGGGATAAATTTGCAGATGACACCAAGCTGGGGGGAATAGCTAATACTGTCAAGTTTCCGACTATGGGCTTTTCAAGTGACTCTGAGGCATTGTTTATCTTAACAGTCCTTTATTCAGCCTAATACACCAACAAATGCTTGCTTGAAGGAAGCTGGAATCTGAAATCTCTGCCCCCTTGCACAATATATTAAAACACAATTCTCCACCTTTTTAATTTTGTCATTAATCATATTCTCCTATTAATGTAAAGAATCAGTTTCCCTTCCATTAGAAAACCCGCCAAGCTCTTATCTTCTTTAATTTCAGATGGCCTTGAGGAACAATCCTCCTCTTCCCCCTCCCCCAATCTCTTAAAGCAATACACAAGTTTAATATATGAAATGGCTACTTCTTCATCTCTCATCAAGCAATAACATTCGATGTTAGCAGCGTTGACAAATACTTTAGAAAAGGGGCTCAAGATTCAGTAGGATCTTGACAGACTTGGTCCTTTCCAAAATAATGCAGCTCAGGTGTGAGAAAATTAAGGTCTTACACATAGACAAGAAAAACCAAATGCTTATTGTAATTGTGTCTTGAACATTTGTTATCTGAAAACATTTACAGATTTTGCATAAGCTTTCACTTTATGTCATGAAAATGTGTATTTATTACCCTGAGTTAGCATTATCTTCAGTCAGCTAAGATGTTACTTCTAGCCTTTAGCAGCTAAACTGAGTATGTGTCTGTGGGTATACATCCCATTCATGTATGCATATATATTTACCTATATGTATTTTGGATTATAGAACAAGTATATTGCTATTGTGTTTACAAGGCATCTTCTGTCATATTGCCATATAATAATCATAATCATAATAGTAAAGTTGGAAGGGACCTTGGAGGTCATCTAGTCCAAACCCCTGCTCAGGCAGGAAAACCTATACCATTTCAGACAAATGGCTGTCCAGTCTCTTCTTAAAAACTTCCAGTGTTAGAGCATTCACAGCTTCTGGTGGCAGGTTGTTCCACTGGGTAATTGTTCTAACTGTCAGGAAGTTTCTCCTTAGTTCTAGGTTGCTTCTCTCCTTGACTAGTTTCCATCCATTGCTTCTTGTCCTGCCTTAGTTCTAGGTTGCTTCTCTCCATCATTAGTTTCCATCCGTTGCTTCTTGTCCTGCCTTCAGGCGCTTTGGAGAATAGCTTGACTCCCTTTTCTTTGTGGCAGCCCCTGAGATATTAGAACACTGCTATCATGTCACTCCTAGTCCTTCTCTTCATTAAACTAGACATACCCAATTCCAGCAGCCGTTCCTTATATGTTTTAGACTCCAGTCCCCTAATCATCTTTGTTGCTCTTCTCTGTACTCTTTCCAGAGTCTCCACATCTTTTTTACATTGTGGTGACCAAAACTAGATACAGTATTCCAGGTGTGGCCTTACCAAGGCATTGTGAAGTGATATTAATACTTAACGTGATCTTGATTCTATCCCTCTGTTAATGCAGCCTAGCACTGTGTTGGCTTTTTTGGCAGCTGCAGCACACTGCTGGCTCATATTGAAGTGATTGTCCACTAGGACTCCGATATCCCTCTCACAGTTACTACTACTGAGCAAGGTACCCCTTATACTATAACTGTACATTTGGTTTTTCTTGCCTAAATGTAGAACCTTACTTTTTTCACCATTGAATTTCATTTTGTTAGATAGTGCCCAGTGTTCAAATCTGTCAAGATCCTCCTGTATCTTAAGCCTGTCTTCTGGAGTGTTGGCTATTCCTGCCAGCTTGGTGTTGTCTGCAAATTTGATGAGTTTCCCATCTATCCCCTTGTCCAAATTGTTGATGAAGATGTTGAAGCGCACTGGGCCCAGAACAGAGCTCTGGGGCACCCCACTACACACTACCCTCCATGTAGATGCAGTTCCATTGAGGACCACATGCTGAGTACGGCGGTCAGCCAACTACGAATCCATCTGGTGGTGATGCTGTCTAACCCACATTTTTCTATCTTATTAAGTAGTAGGTTGTGATCTACTTTATCAAATGCCTTACTGAAGTCCAAGTAAATTATATCCACAGCATTCCTCTTGTCCACTAATTTTGTCACTTGATCAAAGAATGCAATAAGATTTGTCTGGCATGATCTGTTTTTGACAAACCCATGTTGGCTTTTAGTAATGATTTTGTTTGCCTCTAGATGCTCACTGATTTGTTGTTTGATTATCTTTTCCAGAATCTTCCCAGGTATTGAGGTCAGGCTGATAGGTCTGTAATTTCCTGGATCCATTTTTTTCCCTTTTTTGAAGATGGGAACTACATCAACTCTTTTCCACTCCTCTGGTAGTTCGCCAGTGCTCCAGGATCTTTGAAAGATATAGTTCAGTGGTTCTGAGATCACATCCACCAGTTCCATGAGAACCGTGGGGTGTAATCCATCTGGGCCTAGTGATTTGAACTCGTCTAGGCTGGACAGGTGCTCACTTACCATTTTCTTGCCTATCTGTTTTTATGGCACTATTTTTGATAGGTTGGTCTGTTTTTTCCCTTTGTGTAAAGACAGATGCAAAAAATGAGTTCTGCTTTCCCTCTGTTGCTTGTCACCTTCTTGCCACTTTCACCCTCTAATGGACCAATCATTTCCTTCACTTTTTTCTTGTTTTTTACATGTTGAAATAAGCTTTTTTGTTATTTTTGACTTTGGTCACAAGCCTTAGTTCATTTTGAGCCTTAGCTTTCCTCACTTCGTCTTTGCATGCTCGGGCTATTTGCTGATATTCTGACTTAGTTATGTGCCCCTCTTTCCACTTTCTATACTTGCCCTTTTTATCTTTCAATTTATCAGAGACTTCTTTATGCAGCCATGTTGGTTTCTTTTGAGAGCTGTAATTTTTCCTCTTTGTTGGTATTGTGCTAAACTGGGCTTTTATTATCTTACTTTTCAAAATTTCCCAAGCTTCTTGAGTTGTTTTTCCCTTGAGGATTCTCACCCATGGAATCCTTCCCAAGCTCTCTCTAAGTTTATTGAAATTAGCTCTCTTCAAGTCCAAGACTCTAGTTTGACTGTATTCTATTGCTTGTGCTTCCATAATGTTGAATTCCAATATTGCATGATCACTTCCTCCCAAGGTTCCTATGGCTTCAACTCCTTCTAGCATTTCATCTCTGTTAGTGAGAATTAGATCCAAAATGGCTAAACCCCTAGTTCCCTTCTCTGCTTTTTGGGTGACAAATTTGTCTGCTAGGTTTGTCAGGAATTTGTTTGATCTTCCACTTGGTGCAGAGTTTGTCTCCCAGTTGATGTCAGGGTAGTTAAAGTCACCCATTACTATTGTGATGTGCTTCCTACATACCTTAGTTAGCTGACTAGCAAAAACTTCATCTATTTCCTCTCTTTGGTTGGGTGGCAATGTCATTTTTTCTCCCTTTTATATTGACCCAAATGCATAGTTTACAGTTTTCATCATTGTTGTGCTCTATTTCTGTAGAGATGTAGTTATTTCTTATATAGAGAGCAACTCCACCTCCTCTTTTATTTGGTCTGTTTCTTTTGGATAATTTAAATCCCTCTAGCTTTGTGTTCCATTTGTGCATTTCATCCCACCATGTTTCCGTAATGGTGACAATATCATATGTGCCCTCATTAACCTGAATTTCTAGTTCACCCTGTTTATTGCTCATACTCTGTGCATTGGTGTATAGACATTTGAGTCCTTTATGATTGACCCTGTGTTTACTTTCTACGTGACCTGTGTGGTGCCTGAGTTCCCCTACTGTCTTACCACCTATTTGGATAGTGCACATGGGTTTTGTTAACTTAGTATTTACTAGCCATGTTTATGGGTATGAGAATTTTCTCTTACAGTTGTCTTTTTCCATTTCTGAATTCATCCATAGGGAGAGGGAAGAACCCTTAACATCCCCACTGATACCATGGATGAGAGGGATCAGTTTCTATTTTAAGGACACAGTTTTGGACATAATCTCCTAGCTAGCATATTTCAGTGTGCTAATTGTACTTTAAAAAAAACATATTGGTGAAAGAAGTAAGCCATAGTCAGTCTGTAATTCTATAAATATTTATCTAAAAGTTCTTTAACTTGGTGTTGCTTCTTAATAAATATGAATAAATTTATTGAACCATGCAATTTTAATTAAAGGAAATATATACAGAATTTAAAATAGTTTTACTTAAAAGAATAATTTCCTTCAATATTACAGTTGACTTTTATAAGACATTTTCAATCATTTGTGTTAGCATAACATATTACTTCAAAATGCTGCAATTTCCTCCTGTTGGAAGTAGGAAGTCAATTTTTTATAAGGCAGAGTATGTTTTTCAAGTTTACAATGAATTACAATAATTCTATCAAAATTACCATAAATTATTGTAGGACAATGCACAGTATTTATTTATCTATCAAATCTGAAATTATTCAGTCTTCTCATAGAGCAGTGGTGGCGAACCTTTTAGAGACCGAGTGGCCAAACTGCAACCCAAAACCCACTTATGCATCACCGGGTACCAGGTGGGCATGGCTATGGTAGTCATGGCAGCATGGGTGGGCATGGCCACCTCGATGTTGCTCCTGAGGAGGGATGCCTGGGGGGCCCGGGCAGGGTTGGGGGAGATCCAGGGGGTCTCTGGCAGGTGGGACAGTGGGCAGGAGGCTCCTCATCTTGTTTTGGCAATAAGCCAATCAGATCACAGTAGGATTCAATTATTGTCATGTATGGAAGCTGAGAGGAGGACATTTGTCAGTGTGTTATATGATCACTATCAAGTTGGTTGTGTTTTTTGTGTTCTTTAATTGAGTTTGTAAAATGTAATAAAATTAAAGTAATGGTGCAAAGAGTTGACTGGTTACCCAGAAAGCGATGTAAAATAGTATTAATAAGTGAACAAGGCTACAGTTTTAAAGAAATTACCCAGAAAAATTGGTGGAAACTTAACCAAAGGTACACTTTTCCCAAATGTTTTCCACAATTTTGGCCACTACTGTATGAAGGGGGAATTAAATAATGAAAGCACAGTGCCTCGGATTTTACAGGTTGTTGGAAAAGTACTCATTCATTTTACCAGATGCAAGGCCCACAGCATGGTGATAGCTGCCTGCCATGGCAGGGGGGGGAAGATTGTTGCCCCAAGCTGCCGCACAGATTGCCGTGCCGCCCCTGTTCCCTCCACCCACCACACAGATCTCCTTTCCCCTGCCGCCATTTCCCCCCTGCACAAATCGCCATGCCACCAATGCTGTTCTCCCCAACCGCATGGATCTCCTTGCTGCCGCCACCACCACCGTTTCTTTCCTCCACATGGATCACCATGGCACCGCCACCATTTTCTCACCCCCATGCCCTGCCTTTTTTCCTGAGCTCGAATCCATGGCCACAAGGTGATTTTGCAGCATGCCAGCGGCCCGATCTGAGCTCCAGAGGCTTGTAAAAGGCCTCTGCTGCCCAGATTGGCCATGAGGAGGCCCCCTGCAAAATTGCTCTGCAGTCTTACCTGGATTCATGCTGGCAGCTGCTTCCACCATCCAGCCCTGATCTGCCCCGCTCTTGCACCTGCTCCGACTCAAGTGCAGAGAGAGAGAGAAAAAGAGTGCAGGCGCAAATGGAAAAGTGGAGGGGAGGAGCTTGGCCCCGCCTCCTTCTGGCGTGATGGCGTGTGTGCCCACAGGGACAGCTCCACATGCCACCTATGGCACGCATGCCATAGGTTCGCCACCCCTGTCATAGAGGGACTCTGAATGGTATACAAATAATATATTAAAAGATAAAAATACTATATAAAGATTAATATTTTAAAAGAGGCAAGGATAATTAAAAATCAATATTAAAAGTTAATTGAAAGGTTTTCAGGGCACAGACCAGCTCCACAACTGTGTGCCTCTCTAGGAGCCCCAAGTAAGGCTGGAGAGCCATGTTTTCATATCTTTCACAAAGACCAGGGGAGTGGGAACCCACTTCACCTCGAAGAGGGGGAGAATGTTCAACAGAGAAGTCTGTCATTCTTTAACTAACAGGGTCCACAACATACCTTCCCTGGCTGACTGGGTTGGATGGGCCAATGTAAGGGGATGAAAATGGTTCCATAGGTAGCCTGGTCTTATGCCTTATGGACTTTAACTGTTTATGGAGATTCTCAATATAAATCCTTTCATTCCCCACCATATCAATATAAGTCCTTCCATTCTCCACCATCCAGTCAGAGCTAAAGAAGCTTCTTTATGAGAAACAAAATGTCTTCAAAGAAAGAAAAGCACCTTTGGGAGTTTAAAGGTCATAACCAACACCTTAAACTAGACCAGAAGCAAACTGTCACCCAATGCAACTTGCACAGCAAAGGCGTAACATGCACCTTTCTTTGGGTGGCCAAGATTGCCTATGCATCCACATTCTGTACCTGCTGAAGGTTTTGGATACTCTTCAAGGGCAGCCCCATGTAAAACACATTGCAATATTCCAATTGAGAGATGAGAATACATATATTATAGTATTTCTAGACCACCTATCTCCCTCAAGGAGGGGCTCTGGACAGCTTTGATACAATGGTGAGATAATTGTCTATATTTAAAATGGTTACTTACTTAATTATTATTTTTTACTATTACATAAGTATTTGTTACATTTAATTATTATTTTATAAACTGTATGTCATGTGTGATATATAAAATCTTGTGGTAAACAATTAAAATATAATAATTAACAATAAAAATCAGCTTTATGCTCACATCAGTTAATCATGCAAAAGACTAACACTAAAATATGAGTTAACAATTATTTTCAATAGTACTTAAACATAAAATTATACTGAAATGAAGTTTAGAAGGTCCGATGTCCCAAAAAATATAAAATACTAGCCAATTTCTTATAAGACAATATTTAACAAATTGAACTAATAATAGGGTTTCTATTTCTGCTTTGTCACTTTTATATTCCTTATGTTATTTGGCTTACATAAGAGACAGTATAAAGAACTTTTGGAAAAGACCATTTAGGAGACTAGTGTTGTGATTCAGGGTCAGCCTGTGGGTTCGGCAGTTGGGTCAGACGACTCAGAGGAGGAGGGGGGTGTTGAAGACCTTGCTGAGGGGGTTGAAGATCTTGCTGATGAGAGCCCTCAGCCAGGCCCCTCCCACTTGGTCACCACGGAGACCCAGCTGTATGAGCCTGACAGCGTGGATGAAGATGACCCACAGCTGGCCCTGTTCAAGGACGCCCGACGCAGGAGGCAGTCAATTAGGAGTAAACAGAGGAAGGCAATGGGGCTCCTCGGAAGGAGGCAGAGAGAAGCCACGCCCTGAACTCTATATAAGGGGAATGTGTGGGAGGGCTGGTTTGCTGAAGGCAACCGCTTGAATAGTTCCTGTTTCATAGCTCCTGTTTCATGGTTGGTGTCTGTTTTATGTTAATAAATTTGGCAGGCTTTATTCCAGCCTCTTGCCGTTTGTAAAGGGGTTGTCCCTGCCTTTTCTGCAGAGCCGGTAGCAGGCTGGTACAGAACAACTAAGTCAAGCTCACTGTTTAGTACAGAACCTGTATTCTTCTGTATAATATCTTCTTAGCATTTGAACAGTACTGTTCCTTTCCCTTTTTAGTCTTTTATTTTCAAGATTGAACTTGGTACCTTAATTTGCTGTCATAGGCTTCTAATCTTCCTATCATACTTATTGCCCTTCTCTGAACCTGTTCCACCTTATCTGAATTTTCTTTGCATTTATTGTCCAAAACTATTCTTGAGGTAGAGTCTGATCAACAGTGAAAACAACAGAGCATAATCTGGATGCTATTTATTGATGCGTCATAAAATCACCTTGCCTTTTTAAAGGAAGATTATAATCAACTACACATTTAGAATCTTTTTATAAGTGCTATCAAGCTTCACACCAGGACATGTTAGCAAATCTCAGCTCTTCAGATACTTAACTCCTTGCCCAACAATTGACTTAACTTGTTCAAAGACTCTCACACAAGACTTGATTAGATTAGATTCTGTATTCTGCAGAGAAGAATGAAGCCTGATTTACACAAGAGATACTTTGCCATCTTCAGTTTAAAGAAGAGCTTTTCTGCTTGTCCATTGTCTTGACAGCCTTGTGTGACAACTGACCTATGATCCCATAATACTGCTTCTTAGACTGGGAACAGCTGGATGCCACTTTACCAAATTTAGCCCTTACAAATATTTAAAATCATCAAATGGAACAAAACTTGACTTGTGCCTTCCTTCTTCAGTATTAGATTTCCTACCAGTATTTTAGGTTATGTGTGTGTTTGTGTGTGTGTGTGTGTGTGTGTGTGTCTGTCTGTCTGTCTGTCTGTCTGTGTGTTCTTCAACTTAAGAACCTTGGATTTGGCTCAGGAAACTGTGCCCTCCATCAAAAGAAATGGAATCATCAATCAGCACTGGACCTTATGGCAAACCAAGCTGTAGCATTTCATATAAACTGCAGTTTCTGTATCATCTTCAAAGGCAATTCTGCATAAAGCACATTATAAATGTTGACTTTTAAGTTTAGCAAGATTTACCAGTGCACCTAGTGATGTAATTTCTTCTGGTTAAGAAGTAAGTAAGTGATGAATCAGTGAGACGTGGGAAAAGCTAGTCATCTGACCTCTTGTATAAAGATGTAGGAGAATTCTAGGTCATGTAACTCATCAACTGTGGTGGTACAGTGGTTAAAATGCAGTATTGCAGACTAATTCTGTCAACTGCCAGCAGTTCGATTCTTATCGGTTCAAGGTTAACTCAGCCTTCTATCCGTCCAAGGTCAGTAAAAGGAAGACCCAGATTGTTGGGGACAATATACTGACCCTGTAAATCACTTAGAGAAGACTATAAATCACTGTGAAGCAGTATATAACTGTTGCTGTTCCTATCATGTTCCAAGCAGGCAACCCTTCATTAGTGTCATCTTCAGCATATTGATCCTTAGTCAGCTAAATACTTATAGGATAATATTTCCATCACCTCTACCCATATAACCCATATGGATAGAAATAGATTTTGGAAATACAACATATGCATGGTGTCTGTGTGAGAAAATAACAAAGAGATGTTGGGGAGACTGGATTATAGTCATTTATGCATTGGTCTGGAAAGGGCTGGGCTGGGTGAGCTGACTGGCTCACTGACTTGCTGGCTGGATAGAGGGGATCAAGACTTCAAAAAACTTGGCAGCCACTGTCAGATTATTTCTTCAGTTTAGAAAGAAATTAAATGAAGTATGCCATACTAAACAAAAGTAATAGAAAATGTAGAGTTTTGAACCAAGTGACCACATCAATTTAAATAGTTAAGTATTTTTCATCAGATGGCCTAAAACACATAAAAGTAAAATATTCCTTGAGGCCTCCCAACTTTGGTAATAACATGGAAATGTTCGTGTAGGTTTCTTGGAAAACATATGAAAGTCATTTCATTTATTTAGCAAATTTATATAGCTGAGCATCTTACTAAATTTGATTTTAGTGAGCATACAACCCTCAACCATTAAACACAATATAACAACTGTTAAAACAAGTCAACATAAGTAAGAAACATAAGAAAATAATAGTTAAGCACAATACAACCCTGTCACAGGCTCCCTAGGAGATCCCCAAGCTTGTTGGAACAGCTACATTTTCAGGGCTTTCCAGATGGCTAATAGGGATATCAATCAATCAGAATACAACTGGAAGGGACCTTGGAGGTCTTCTAGTCCAATCCCCTAATCAAGTAGGAGATTCTATACCTTTTCAGATAGATGGCTGTCCAGTCTTTTCTTAAAAAACCTCCAGTACTAACCTTACTCAGGGGGGGGGAGGATATTATAGAGGTTAGGAGCCATAGTCAACAAAACATTTTTCTGGACCCACAACATATCTCTCCTTCTGGACCTGATGGAATGGGTATATATAACCAGGAAGAAGCAGTCTCTCAAGTAACCTTGTTCCTGGAAGTAGACTGGCAGCCAATGCAGTTAAACACTGCCTCTTCAAAAATATTAGTTATTTTTATCCTTCCTATCATTATCACTTGTTATAAATAACCCAAGTGTCAAAGCTCGTCCTGCAGCAAGCAGGGCAAAGTGCCGAACACAGGAACGAGAGACCTCCGCTGCGATCTGAAAGCACTTTATTTTCCAAGGCAACAGCCGCAGCAAGAAACAAAGCCAGCGTTGGCCGCTACCTGCAGCCAACGCTACTATATACACACCCAAAACACCCACCCATACTCCACCCAAACACGCCCACGCCCTCCCATTCCCTATAACTTCCCCACCCCTCCCCTACAAGCCCCTTCGCCCGACGCCCAACCAGGTAAGCCCCCTCCCGTGCTCTGCCGCCACCATGCTCCACCCCCTCACCCCCCCTGCCATGCCCAACTCCGGACCCCCCCTGTCATCGTCCACGCTCGGGGCCCCCAGCCACCCAGGCACCACGGCAGAGAGGGACCCATCCCCCAATGGGCCCGCCAGCTCCCGAGCAACACAGTCCTGCGCACGACTGTCCAGTGCCTCGGCCTGCTCCGCTGAATGTAGTTCCGGCAGCCGAAGCCGGGAAAAGGCCGGTGTCATGCTGCGGGCTCCCGAAGCGGCGGTCCCGCTCTCAGCTGGTCTGGAGCTTCCGTTGGCCGTGCCACTGGCTGGGGAGCCCCGTGCAGGCGTGGCATCGGCCGGAGGAGACAGCCGCAGCGGCGGGTCTCCGAAGCTTTCTGTAGCGCGGCCAAAGCTCCCGAAGCCTCCCAGGCCGCCGTGACGCAGGGTGGGTCCGGGCCTCTGCCGGTCACGCTGTGGGCCGGGGAGCCCTGCGCAGATGTGCCGCCGGGCGAAGACGGTAGCCGCGGCACGGATGGAGACAGCTGAAGCGGCGGCGTGGCCCCCGGAGCCTTTCGGGCCGCCACGGAGCCGGTCAAGTCCGGCGCGGCCTCTGGAGCCTCTTGGACCGCTGAGGAGCCCGGTAAGTCCGCCGGGTGCCAGGCAGGGGGTGCCGGGGAGGTGGAGGGGCCCCCCCTCGAGTGTCGGGCTCCCAAGGCCCGACACCATTGTAGTGGACACATAAAATACTCCTTTCTCCATCTACTTTCCCCTACTTTCCCCAATTGTAAGGTGAATTTGGCTGAGAGAGGGTGACAGGCCCAAAGTTACCCAGCTGGCTTTTGTGCCTGTGGGATCCGAACTGTGAGTTTCCTGGCTTACAGCCTGGTGCCTTAACCACTAGACCAAACTGCCATATCCTACGATTTGGTAAAGCTTCCAATATCAGCAGCAGAAGCAACAACGACAACAAAAAGAGAGCAAGAAGATTATTTTTACAACACAGTGCAGGATCTTTGAGCATTCAAGGATCAAAAATACAAGCAGCAAGAAATCTTTACCACACATAAAAGCCGGCGAGAAAGACATAAGATTTAAATCTTGGGATATTACATATTTTAGACAGGAGTGGTAGATTCTAATCTTCTTTGTTATTAAGGCAATAAACACATTGTCCTGACTGTTCTGTTACTAGCTCCTGCAGCTTCATCTTTGGCACTCTATACACAGCTAAATTATCTCATTACTACTCGATTCCAAGTTCAGTCTCAGATCTTTAATAAGGATATAGGAATTACATTACAGATGAGTTTATCACAGAGACAAATGATCCACAGAAATTAAAAAAGAAATACCAGCAATTCTTAAAGTTTACTGAATATAGAAATGCTTATTCAAGCATGTATGGTTGCTTGGTTATAAAATGCTATCGCCAGAGAATGTCACAAATATTAACACAAACTTTTATTTTAAATCTTTAATATATTGAAAGTGCAAAGAACCAGAAATGGCTTCAGTTTTATGCAGTTCATTTATACAGTGGCAACCCCCCAAATGGATTGTTGTGGTAAATTCAAATTTTATTTTATTTTTTATTTTTATTTTAATCCCATTTATATCCCGCCCTTCTCCGAAGACTCAGGGCAGCTTACAAGCTTAGCAGTAGCCTTCATTCTATGTATATGCCTGCTTATTAGGGCTTTCACACACACCCCAAGCGGCATTATTACAAAGTCAGCTTATTGCCCCCAACAATCTGGGTCCTCATGTAAATCTAAATTGTTTCAGGGTACAAATAATTATTAGGAGTACCTTTTGTCATTCCCAAAAGATAGAAAAGTGAATCTGTGATTACAAGCTAAAGAGATTATATTGTACAGTTGTGTTTGAAACAGCTATTAGCATAGGAGAACTGATTGTCATTATCAAAATGAGAAGTAAATTGAAATATAAGAACAAAAAAACCCCAGGTATTTAAGGGCATTTGTATTACATCCTCCTTAGCTAGTCTTTTGTCCCTTAGCTGAACCTCCCTTAAGACTGGAAGATTATTGCAGTTTCTTTTCATTCAAAACCAAGAATCTTGCAACTGAAGGAACTGCACCGATATCAACAGAGAGGAGCTGTTAATAAATCAAGCATTTCATTCATAGTATTTCACCTTGTGTTACTTTTTCTCTCCCCCAAGACAATTCATAAAAAATTCATGTCCTGTTTGACTGAGAGCAAATAACATGGACTTCAGCCCAGCTTACATACAAGACCGATAAATGTCAGATACGATGTTTTAACAAAAGGTTCATATTGTGTTTAAATAATTATTCTGCTCTTCCCTTTGGGATGTTATTCATACAAACAGGTGAAAAAAGTGTAACTAATGGAAAATGCTTAGCATTACTTCATCAGAATTCTTTACGTTTTAGTATTACCACAAAATGCCTTTTTTATGACTGAAGAGTGGTTTGCCAATGAAAACATTAGTAAAGGATTCAGATTTGTTCCTGCAATAATCACAGTAAGTTTTAAAAGAGAATCACAGTCATTTATAGAAGCACTGCAATGAGTTTAAAGTTCAACTCAGTTGTATATTCAGCTGATGGACAGATCTTACACTTGGTTACCCATCTGTAAAATGGAAAGTGGTTTGGCTTCACAGAGTACAAATATATGAGGCAATAATGTATTCTGTATATTATGAAGGACACTGTAATGACAAGGCATAATTCTGAGTTCTGAGAAGACACAGCCATGTTTGCCAATGTCAGCAAACATTTTACCGGTCTACTATAGAGAGCGTCCTCTCGTATGGTATTGTGGTTTGGTATGCTGGTCTGACAGCCGCGGACAGGAAAGTATTACAGAGGGTAGTGAGCACAGCACAAGACATTGTGGGCTGTTCCCTGACACCACTGGATGACATCGCCAGGGCTTTTTGCCTTGGAAGAGTGAGGAAGATTCTCAGGGATGACTCACACCCTGGACGGTATCTCTTTACTCTCCTACCATCCGGTGGGAGATATAGGAATATAGCCAGCCGTACCAACAGGCTGAAAAATAGCTTTTATCCGTGGGCTGTTAGGCTTTTAAATGGGACATAATCTCTGTGAACTTATGCAGAATTGACTTGGGAGGCCGGTGTGTGGTGTAGTTGGTTCACATGGTGTGGTAGGATGGAGGGTTTGTTGTCACTGTGTTTGGGGGGAGACAGCATGGGGGGAGGCTCAGCTAATCTCAATGTACACATGTTGTACTTTGACAATAAAGGTTTATTATTTATTTATTTATTTATTTATTTATTTATTTATTTATTTATTTATAAAGGCCTATGTGATTTGTAGACAACATAACCTCTTTTTAGGCAAAGGAAAGATGGAATGAAACCGACATTCATCCATAAAATTCACTATTTTCCTTGGCACTTCACTACATCTTATCTTAACCAAATGTAAGGACAGAATTGGACAGAGAGATAAATATCCACTGTAGATTCCATTTATAACAAAATATAAACATGTGGCATCATAAACAAAATCTATCCTTATGTAAAGTAGTTGAATCTCAACTTAAAAGTATTTAGGTCACATATTTTGCATCCAAACCCTTGGTGTGTGTGTGTGTGTGTGTTTTTATTTCTTCTCCATAATCTACTGTGGATGTTGACATTATAGAAATTATATATGTAGACTTAAACTGCTTTAAATTAAATAAATATGGGGGTTTCTAATGTAGAATGCTCACAAAACAATAAATATATTATGAAACATTTCAGAAATGCTGTTTAGTTTAAAGTGACTTTATCACTTTCTCTGTTCTTTATAAAGCAGAAAAATATCCAGTTTTATTAGTGTTATAACTTACAGTGAACTGCAAGTCACGACATCACTTTGTTGTGTTTTTCATTATAAACTAATAGTATTAGGTGTTCAAGGATTTGGGTAAAATTAATTATTTAATACAAATTCAGTTTTTTACTTTTATCTCCCAGATTGGATTAATTTTGAAAGGTACTCTGGATTTTTAACTACAAAACTACATATAATAGCTTTTGCTTTGTTTTATCCATATCTGTCTTGTGAGATTGCTATCCAAATAAAGACATTTATTTGACTTCTAAATGGATGGTATGTTAAATTTTAAACATACAATAACCAAAAAACCCCAAATTTATAACCATTTAATTACTTAACAACAGCTAAAACTCATTATTTCAATTTAAGTTGAGAAGTGGAGGTAAAACCCTTACTAGAACTTGCAAGGTTGTTAGTGATCTGAAAGTTATTGTCATCTAATACAAAGATATAGAGGAATGCAGGGATAATCTTGACAAAGGCAGGAGAACCTTTTAGGATAATAAAGTCACTTCTGAGAAAAGTAATAGTGTAAGAAATAAACTCAAAATAGTCTTGCTTTGATTCTGTTTGATATAAGAAGAAACAAATGCAAACTCTTGAGGCTAACATTGCATTACTATACCTTATAACAATAAAGTGTACAGGTAATATTTGTTTCTTGACTTGTTCTACTTTAAAAGGTTCCATAGTTCATTTGTCAACTTGGAATAAGTCTGAATTTGTTTAATCATGTCTTCTTGAATACTAGATAATTGCATAATGTTTATTTTCCAACTTACTATCAGGACTGCAATGTTTATTATTTACTCATTTATTTGTTTGTTTGTTTATATTGAATTTAATACTTTCACCCATCTCATAACAAAATGTTTAAATAAATAAATATAAATATATAATAAACATCGCAGTCCTGGCAGGAAATGGGATAATAAACATTATGCAATATTTTATTATTTTATTACCATTTATTCCTTCCATGATCATGCTTATTTGTTATAATAGCATAGGAGAATATAGATATAATGACAATAAAACACTAATAATACAAATAAGATAACAACACCAACGAACAACACCATATGCACGTTGTAAAAATCTGGATGACCACTAGAAAGGCAATAAGCCTTTCAGTCATCCAGGTTTCCATTGTATTTAATACAGCACCATACAAAACAACATAATGATCCAAATTAGCATGCAGATTAACTGGCAAAATCTCATTCATGACAACATGTAGGCATTTGCCCATTTTTGGCAGGAATAAATATCCATAGAAATAGTTAAGGAAGTTTTGCTTATCTGTATAAATGAATCCATGCATTTTTTTATGCTGTTATGCAGCAAACTTTATTATTACTGTAGCTAAATTTAAATGTTCAAAGTGAATAATTATAGAATTTAATGGAAATAGCTATACTGGGAACATTTTTTTTTATTTTGGTTTAAGGTGAACACAAAGCATGTTGTAACTTTTGGCTTTAACAGCAATGCCTGCAGCAAGAAAAGATACTGCAATTAAGCTGTCAAAATCTAAACTATTAACTGGCTTTCAAGTCTCCTCTAATTATTGTTCTTTTAATAAAATAAAAAACCTTTTTGAATGACTCACTTATTTGCCAAAAGCAGAGTGCATTATATTGGATAGTTCAACCTTGTGAAATTTTCTTTATTTCTTTCATTCTTAAATACATTTAAGAAATAGCTATAAATCTATTTCAGCCTTCCCTAATTTAATGCCCTCCAGAAAACATAATTTCTGAATTTTATATTAGCATTTCACAGGGTTTACCCTGTTCTTCACAGTGTGGACCTTAAAAAAATACTCTTTAGGGATTGGAAGTATTAGAATGATCCTTCTAAAATCTATATGACATTATTAACTCAATATATAAGAGAAAATGACCATGCTTTGAAGATAATATGGAATAAATCTAACTTTATAAGCTTCAAAAACAGATTTTCTGAAGATATGGATGAAATAAGTGATCATCATAAGGATTACTAAAAAGTGGCTGATCCACATTTAACAAGTGCAACTTCTTAACAGTTCTTAGAAAAAGAATTATTGGCTACAAACTTTAAAAATGATCAGGGTTAGTTGTTTCCAATTCTAGAGAGCATCACATAAAATATTTATGAATATTTTATTCATACAAATGTATTTCTTCCTTCAGAGACAATTTACTAAAGAAAACCATACATTTCTGCGAAATATATTTTTTTATCTCTTGAAAACAGATCAAGTGCCTTTTCTCTTTCTGAAAAGTGACAAGAGACTGATTGCCACTGTCAATACAATAATTGAAAACTGATCGGTATTCAGTTATTGTATTGAGTTATCAGTTAAGTTCTGAAAAATAGTTGTGTTCCAACCATGCCTTCCAAATGCTTTAAACTACACTTTCCAGAATTGTCAGCTGGAAATTTAGGAAATGTAATGTATCTGGGGAGTGCCAGGTTGGAGAAAGTTTTCCCTTACAAAAACATGATTGCTTTGATGATTCATGTATGAAAAATTTACTTTTAAGCATGGAAATTCTACATATATTTAGATGTTTTAAAACAAATACAATATAAAACAAGGAACACTAGTCTTTAAAAAAAATAAGCATCACAATAAAGTTTCTAGAGATAATAAAACAACAGATATTCTTGGACTTGCCCATTATCCTTGCCAAGTAAAAAATGCATCTTGGCAACTAACATTAGGAGCTAATGCTATAAAACCTAGATTTAGATTTTATGAAGCAGAATCTGTTTAGAATTCTATGGTAACAAGAAACATGGATAAACATTTTTTATTTCCAAAGGCTGTGAAGTCCTATTGACAAAAACTCTTACTTGATATAACTTGAATAATTTTTCAGTACATTAACATAAATTCATTATGGTTATGTTAGTAATAATAATTTATATGACACAGTTGTGCTTTTGTTTAAAAGACATTAATCTGAAATCTGCAAGAAAAAAAATCTATTTTTGTCAAACACATTTCAAAGAAACCCTAAAATGCTACAAATGCTACAAAGTTTAATAATAGAAAACATGGAGTTAACAGATTTTTGTTTTGGGCCATTATTGTCAGTATCCAGAAAGAATGCTTGTCACATTTATTGCCCTTCACAAAGATCACACAAAACTCTTTATTTTTTAGATCATAAATTTGTAATTTGTTTCCAGGTATAGCTGTGAAGACATCAGATTTTTGTTTTCATGGAAATAGGAAAGATAAACTTATCATGGCCCTTTTATGTATAAAGCAGATTTCCCCTTATACACATAAAAGATAGTATGTGCAATGAAGATATGAAATAGGCTATATTTTGTTTTAGATGTATCAACCTTCACATAGTCAAGATTTAATAAACTGAAATTCCTTCAGCTTATTTCAAGCCAGTTACACATGTAATTGTCATACCATAAAGGTAAAGATAAAGGTTCCCACACACATGTGCTAGTCGTTTCCGACTCTAGGGGCCGGTGCTCATCTCCGTTTCAAAGCCGAAGAGCCAACGCTTGTCCGAGGATGTCTCCGTGGTCATGTGGCTGGCATGACTAGACGCCAAAGGCGCACGGAACGCTGTTACCTTCCCACCGTAGTGGTCCCTATTTTTCTACTTGCATTTTTACGTGCTTTCGAACTGCTAGGTTGGCAGAAGCTGGGACGAATAACAGGTGCTCACTCTGTTATGCGGCACTCAGGATTCGACCCGCCAAACTGCCGACCTTCTGATCAACAAGCTCAGCGTCCTAACCCACTGAGCCACTGTGTCCCTCTATGTCATACCATAGAGCCAACTTAATAACTTAGACATTAGCATTTACTGGGGTTCTTTGTCAAATGTTTCACGAAGTCATGATATATTATTTGTGACACAATCTGCTAGAAAATCTCAGTCAAAAGAATGAGATTACATTACTCTGGCAAGAATTGTTCATGACACAGTCATACTGATTTTTGGCAATTATTGCATTGTTTACAATGTATCTACAGATCAGTTTCTAAATACTTGTTCTAGGATCATCACAGGTTAATCTGTAGTTTTCTGTATCTTCCTTTCCCCCCCTCCCCCCCTTTTTAAAAAAATAGGATCAATATTTGGTCTCCCCCAATCATCTGAAATTTACCTTTTCTACAGATTGAAGAGATGATTGTAATGAAAACCTCAGCCAAGCTTCAGCACTATGTAATTTCACTGCACTAAAGATAACTGGGCTGCAGAACCTGTATCAATAGACTTATCACTTGCTGGTGTTTTATGCCTTGTTGAAGATAGGAGAAAGAAGCATAATGTCTTCACTGATCAACAAATCTGTCTTGAAATCAAAATGATTCTTGCACTCAGTCCATTACTGATATCTCCATTTGTATTCTTTTGGACAGATGAAAAGAAATGAAGTGAAGATAGATCTTATTTTCACCTATACTTATTTAACTTCACTGTTGTCCAGACTCTTGTCATGAATGATGGCAGTTTCTATAGCAGATAGGGATTTTGAAAGATTTATTTTACTGTTATGCTTATTCCTGTTCCCAGTTGTTCCCCTTTCAGTTTATTTTTGAAATTTCCATTACTTTCATATATATTTTTATTTCTTTTGCAAATATATATTGTTCCAATCATTAATAAATAATCTCTTCAATTTGACAGTCTTATTTTCTTGAGTTATGTCTTAAAAATATGCCTTGTTTTAAATAGTTTCTTTTCTTTTTACTAGAAGATTATTAATAAAATGGTTGTATGTTATCTTTCTTCCTTTGTCCTTGGAAACAATGTTAGATTATTCTCTCCCGGGACTCTACTAATAACCATGTCTATGTATTATTAAAATATTAGACATGCCACACATCCCTACAATTTTGATCCTGGGCTGAATACTGAGACTGAGCATGGGCCAAGCAGAGATGTGCTCACTGATTACTGAGAATTACTGAGAGCTTTGGGAATGTTGCCAAAGTTGTTTTAAAAAGCAGCTACTGTGGTGAAAAGACAAAAAAATGCAGCTTGAAGTGTCTCTGATGAATTGTGTTTCATGTTCCCTGAAGGGAAAGCATTGGAGCAAACAACCACCCAGATTAATGCCAGACAATTAATCTACTTTCTGTGCTCACCACAGAGTATTTGGGGTGTCACCTGCATGCTTTTTGAAAAAGTACTGCCCCCAAATGAAATAACCATTTGAAATGATAGTAATGTCATTCTTAATATCTACTTCTGGAAATTTCAGCTTTGTCACAGTTCTTCAATTTAATAACAGTTAATATGTCAACAACATTATGCTCTTTTCAATTAATATAAATAAAAGATGCCTATAGTTTCCGATTATTATGATGATTTTTTTCATGGAATGTATTTTCTTTTTAGTGGGATGCTATAACAGAAATGGATGAATATAATCGTCCTATCCACACATACCAGGTATGTAATGTTATGGAACCCAACCAAAACAACTGGCTTCGTACAAATTGGATCTCACGTGATGCTGCCCAGAAAATTTATGTGGAAATGAAATTTACACTGAGGGACTGCAACAGCATTCCATGGGTGTTGGGGACGTGCAAAGAAACATTCAACCTTTACTATCTGGAATCAGATGAATCCCATGGAATTAAATTCAAGCCAAACCAATACAACAAAATTGATACTATTGCAGCTGATGAAAGTTTTACTCAGATGGATTTGGGAGATCGCATCCTGAAACTGAATACAGAAGTTCGTGAAGTGGGACCAATAAACCGAAA
Organism: Vipera ursinii; assembly: GCF_947247035.1. NCBI lineage: Eukaryota > Metazoa > Chordata > Lepidosauria > Squamata > Viperidae > Vipera > Vipera ursinii. Next base: position 38,064,966 of record NC_139514.1, read on the forward strand.
AGGATTTTTTCTTGCCTTTCAAGATATTGGGGCATGCATTGCTTTGGTTTCTGTCCGTGTTTACTACAAAAAGTGTCCTTTCACTGTTCGGAACTTGGCTATGTTTCCTGACACCATTCCAAGGGTTGATTCTTCTTCTTTAGTGGAAGTACGAGGTTCTTGTGTGAAGAGTGCTGAAGAACGGGACACTCCAAAGTTATATTGTGGAGCTGATGGGGATTGGCTAGTTCCTCTAGGACGATGCATATGCAGTGTTGGTTATGAAGAAGTGGATGGTTCATGCCATGGTAAGACAATTGTTTTAATTAAATTCCAAGGCAAGTTTTGAACTATACTCAACTAGATGGGTTATAGTCCAGCTTTTAAGTGAATTTCATTTCTCAATAGAAAATGCATTAGATTTATTATTCATTTAATTGGTGGATGAAACTCATATATTGAAAACAAGTATATCATGATGAAAGCTTCATTTACACAAAAAATGTTCTACTTTAAGTAAAATGGAATTGTTCGTTGTTATTTGCTTTTAAGAAGAGTAAACAATTTCTTGTGTGCATACTAAGCAATTACAAGTATAATATAAGTTGGTATATTGTTCAAATACATAGTAGCTTTGTTGTCCTGGCATTTTGCTAGCTAAAAACACTTAAAGAGTGACATGTTGTAGAGGTTTATTTAATTTCAAAACAATATAGAAATGAGAAATACTATAATAGGGGGCAAGTATTGCATATTGGAAAAAGCATATATTTATGAGAAAAAGATCCAAGTATTTTACCTGGATAAATTACATGGAGAACAAATAGATGTCACATAAAAGTTATTTGCTAGGGGGAGATCAAGTAGAAAATATTTTGCTCATTAGAATTTATTAAATTATAGTGATTAGAGTCATGGACAATTTTTTTTTCAAATCAGGCTATAATCTTTAATTTTGTCAATGAGTGTGTGTGTGTGTGTGTGTGTGTGTGTGTGTGTGTGTGTGTGTGTATCCTCTTAATAGAATAAAAGAAATTGATTTTATTAATGGATGAAAATATTTGTTCATATTTGTATAAAGACTGGGATTGTTTAAATTACATAGAATAACATAATTTAATTCTGCAGTTATGAAAAACTTACACTGAATTAAATTTATGCTGGTGATTAGATATATTAGCTACTTAGATGCTTGTTTTTATCCAAATGCAGAAAGGCTGCATGGAACTAGATAATCTAAAAGCTTCAATGTATGATGAACATATCAGAATTTAAGCAAGATGCAATTGACATTTCCAGATTAAACAATTTATGAATCCTTTACAAACTAAGCTGATTCGTACTCTTCAGGTTGTAAAATTTGCTGATAGCTGGTCTTTGATCAACTAAATATTTATATATTTTTATTTAAATTTAAATTACTGAAGATGAAGATTTTCAGAAGACTATTTAAAAAATAGTGGCATCTCAATTAAATCTATTTAAAATAAAATGCAACAGAAGAAAGGACATGATTAAATGATATTGAAATAAAATTAAATTATATGGTTTCTGTGGCCTCCAATCATTTGTCCCAAATAACTGTTTCATTTTGATTCTGTGTACAAAACATTGCATAATGTCAGCTTTTGTGGCTTTTATCTATTTAATATGGCTACTATAAGTTCGAAATTCTGAAATTAATGTAATAGTTGAATAAAATAATAATGGTGTCTGATTATTATGCACGTATTTTAATCTGAAAATGCAAAATATTGATTATAATATAACTTCCTAACTGGGCAAGTTAGCAATATTTTTTTAACAGCCTAGACATGGTGTCCCAAATATGGTCATCTGCTTTTGCAGTAATTGCAGGATAGATTTATTCTCTGAAAGTTTCATATTAATTCTTGTGAAGCTCTATAATAGCTTCCTCCTCCTCCTCCCCTCTCTCCCTCTCCCTCTCCCTCTCCCTCTCCCTCTCCCTCTCCCTCTCCCTCTCTCTCTCTCTCTCTCTCTCTCTCTCTCTCTCTCTCTGATCAATGTTGCTGCTGAACAAGCAGTATCTAGATAGGAGCATAATAAACTGCAGGAGTACCTAAAAGCATGTTTATTTAAGTGTTTTTATTTAATTGCTTAAGGAGTGGGAAATTAATGTTTAAACAGTCTATGTTTTCAAATCACTGCTTTATTATATCCTCACTTTTTCAGTGGAGTATTATTTTCTCAGTTTGACACTGTAGGAACAAGAGACTTTATAAATTTTCATACATCTCTTCATCTTTGAATTATTATTTTAGCACCGTGCTTCACATACCATACATTTGTATCCATGAAGGTATGAATAATTCTAAGGAAAGCTGCAGCATTAAGAGCTCTAAAATTGATCTTCTCTCCACAAACTATACTATAAAACTTAACAGTAACAGGGAGCAGCAGAAATCTTCTGGTTCAGTTGCCATACAGTATTTGCTGTGCTACATGACAGTCTGGAAATTCAGTCTGCAAGCTATAAAAATATGCAGTAAAAGAACATGAGCACTGGTGGGTCAGTACTAAAAGAGTTTACCGTGTAATTTTGTTCTCTCTATGTCTCTGTATACATGAGTAAAACAGAAAAATTACATGCTTTTTACTAATCCTAGAATGAATCAGTGTTATGATTCTCTCTTAATCTTAAGAGATGCCTCACCAAATTGCTAATTTAGAATTTTCTTAAAGCCACACTATATCATTGATAAAAGGGAACTCTGCTTTGTTCTTTTTATTCCACAACGTGTTAGCTAAACAATTCTTTAACCTTTTTGCAGATCCACTGGTAAAATATAATACTTTTCATCTGAGGAATGGATCCTTTGATCCATAATAATTAATGCAGCAAATGAACAGTATCTGAATTAAATCTTCTCTTGAGAAAGTAGAAATCTTTTGACAATTAATTTGCATTACCTACCAAGAAACTAGTATTAACATTTCAGTTTGTGAAACCAAATTAAGTAGATCGGATACCACCCTTCTTTCTATCTTCAACTCCCATCCCCATTCCAATGAATTTGCTTTCCTAATTTTCCTTCCCAGAGCCTATCACCTGAAACAGTATAGGATTATGTATGCTAGCCTTTAAAGGTAATAAAGATTTGTTTTAATTTCTATCTGTTTTTAATCATGTTTCATGCCTGACACAATTTGTTTTAGGCTTCAAACAAGTACCACGCTGATGATCCACTGCTAAAATCTCGAGACCACAGTATTGAACTCACCTAACATACTATTTGGGACAGAAAGTGTTTGTGTGTAGATATGTGTGGGTGTGTGATTGTGTAAGCAACTTTACTTTTACTTACTTTTATTAAATTTGTATACCGCCCTTCTCCCGAAGGACTAACTTGTCTTCCTTCCTGAATGTTGTTAAGTGATTCTTATGAGGAAAACAATAATATTCTTAAGCAAAGCTTAACGGCTTAGCCAAACCTGATGTCTGCCTATGTTATTTTTATGAGAACAATTCAGTACCATCACAGGAACTTTTATTCAGTTTCCCAATCTATTTTCAATTGAAATTTCTAGTAGTTGTAAAATCTTTTCAAAATTAATGATCATTAAAGTACTAAGCAATATATATGACCTCAAAGCGTAAGATATCTTGTCATCTTGTTTTGTTGTTGGAAAGTAACTCTTGTCTCTGTAGCAGTTACTATGTGGTGATCTCACTATAACACTACACTACATCTGTGCAGTCCTTTACCTTTGGTAATAAAATGGTGCTTTGAACACCCATGGCGACTTGTCTGAAATTTTTGTGCAGCCCCAGGAAAAGCCTCAGTTGCATTAAGGGATTGACAACAAGTGAAATATTCTTACAAACATACGCAATTTTGAATCAAATATGATGAACTTCACAGTTCTTGCATATACTAGCAAAAATAAAGCTTTCAATCCCTCTTTCTATTTCTATTTATCTTTCTCCTTCGTTTGCATTTCTCTTTAAAAAAGATGAAAGATGAATCAGGAGCTCAGTTTCTAAGAAAAGTGTCTCCATTTAAAATACTTCTGCAGCACCAGCTTAATTACAGTTGCTGAGTTCAAATGATCTGAAACATATTTCATATTACAGCACTTTTGCTCAAATTACTTCAAAAGGAAATTGTAGTTCCTACTCATCATTTGAAGTTAGCTATAAGAAAGATAATGATTAGGTTAAAGACCATTTTATTCATCAGGCAAATGATATGAATGCAGTCCCACAAGTCTTATCTCCCCTTATTTTCTGTAAAATGAAGTATATGCAGTAAATGCTGTGCCTAAGAGCAGCTCATCAGTACTGGAAAGACATTTTTCCTGAAATTTAGGACCTGTAAGTGACATAAAAGAGTCTCTAATTTGGTTTCTTTTTTCAGCAGTATTTAAATTTGAGTATTTAGGCTTCCCTATTGCATTTAAAGTCATAGCTTCATTTTGAATATCAGGTATTTTAAACTATTTGCATTAGACCAGTGATGGTTAACCTATCACATGTGTTCCAAGGGGGTGACACAGGAGTGTTCACCAACATCAAATCACAGTTCTCCAAAGTATGGTCTGCTCTTGTGTAATTTATAAAGACTGTGGTAGAATGGGGTGTGCTTGCAGGTGGCCTCTGAACCCTCCAAAAGTTGCATAAGACAGCTATGCTTTATGTGGTTTTCAGAGGTTACAGAGGCCATAGAATAGCATTCTCCAAAGCTGCTTCAAGAATGAAAACCTTGTGTGCTACAAAGAAGCTCAGGTTAGCTGCAGACATCAGTCAACAGAAAGAGACCACTACCTTAAGATAAGAGGTGCATGGCAGATCCTGGGGAGGGGATCTTGCTGTTCCCCAATGTTCACTCACTGTGAGCGGCTGCAGTAATGTTAGGGCTCAAGTCAAGGCCCAGACCTTGGTCACTACTCCCCAAGTACTGCTCTTCATGCTGTTCAGGGTGGCCTAGATGGGGAGTGGTGGTAGATAGATAATTGTTTTTCTTTTGTTTGTTGAGGGGGTTGCATGTCAATAGAGTCAGATAGGTATTTTTAAAAAATTTTGACATGTCAAGCCCAAAAACTTCATTAGGTTAATTGTAGATTAATCATACTAGTAGATTAATTGTACTAGTAGATTACTTAGTAACTGAAGGTTACTAACCTTTGTAAGAAAGGCAATCCATTATGATGGTTTACCTATGTGCTGCAAGAATTGTTCAGTGATAAAAAAGAAGTTCTACCACAAGGCTTGTAATGCTGCAAAATAAATAGGTGGAAAGTGGTCTTTACTGGATTACCCTCAAGCAGTGTCTCTTCTACTACAAATTCCAGGGTGAATAGTTTTAAGGAGACATGCTGAGATACGAAGCAGCACAATTAAAGTCTCTTGCAATATAATCAATATAATTAAACACAGGTACAAACCCAGCAATGAGAATGGGAAAATGTCCATATTTCTCCAACTGAATTGTTTCAAAAGAAAAATATCCAAGAGCATCAGTAAAATAATTTGTACTCTTTGATCGAACGATCAGATAGAATAATTTCCTTCTTCAGGCCATTGTGACAGATTTGCAAGACAATTTTTTATAAAATAATTGATATTCCTCAACAATTAAATTTTATATTACAAAAATTAATTAAATAATTAGATTATCATATTGCAAAATCATATGACATTATTTGGAGGCATAATATTCTGGAGAAGTGGTTAGGGTTCTTTGCCATTCCTAGATTTTGCGGGCTGAATCCATGTTTCCTTCCAAGATTCCCTCAGACGGTTGGGGTCAGATGAAATGCTGAATTCAGCAGCTGGTTAATGCTGAAAGCACTGAATCAGTGCTTTCAAGCAGATGATGATGCCCTTTATCTGAAAAAAACACCTATTAATCCCCAGCAAAAAATAGGAGCTTTTTAGTAAATACAGATGAAATTGCTTAGATTCTTTGCTGAATTAATTAAATTTCTTTTAAAGCTTTAAGGCTTAAAGATTTGTTCCCAGAGTAGATATTCACCATTTTTTCAAAAGATGGGGAAATAAATTTCCAGGAAAGTCCCACAAGAAGATGGTTAAGGGAATAGGAAAGATAAAGGCTCACCCAGGTCCTCCAGATTGCTTCTTAGTGCTGGGTAGTGCTTTTGGCTTTTGGCAAGGAGAGGCTTAGTGATTGGCCATCTTTATGGCCAGTCTCTTCTTCTTTGGGCCAAAGGAGATTGTCCTGGATTCAAGCGGAGGTCTGCCGCCCTTCCATGATCGCAGGGAAGTCCTCCTCTTGGTAATCACCCCTCCAGGCCGATTTTTGACCCTTTTCAGGGTCCTCCAAAAAAGAAAGAAACAGATGGCAGGAAGTGGACTGTACCTGTGCGTCCGGAAGCGCCGCACGTTCGAACCGGCGTTTGGTTGGTTAGATTCTTAATGTACAGTATTTAAAGGCCTTTAGTATTGCTTTCTTCAGCTTATGTTGTTTGTTGAATTGTAGATTTTATAGTTGAAATCAAAGTTTGGGCATTAAGGCTCTCAGTAAATTGTACTTGTTGTTCTTTAAAGTCCCCTATTTTGTTGTTGATTTCCTCCTCTTCTGTTAGCTTTTGGATTGTCAGTTCATCGATTGAAGTCAGAGTCTCATTTAGTGGGTTTATGCTGTCAGATTTGTCTTTAAGTCTGGCTTTCATTTGTTCAGTCATTGCCAAAATTGTATCAAGTATAAGTTTATAGTCAAGTGGTGGATTATAATCCTCCATTTCTTTGATGTTTACAGACAGGCCTTTAGTGGAGGCTATTTTAATAAGAGTCAGTGAATGTCCACTTCCACTATTCCTAAAGGTTGTTTTTGGTGCCAGGTGTTCCTAATTCTTATCTTTAGAGATAATGTCAAGGACACATCTGTTATAGCCAGATCTCACAATAAAAAAAAAGGTTTACTTGCTATACCATATTTTGCCACAAGATGTCCTCAATAGCATGTAGAATCTTTTCCCAGACTAATATGAGGCTTTTATCCAATTAGTCCACTTTTTAGCAATAAACAGGGTAGAAGGTCCCCACAGAGATAAGAACATTTTAGTAGCTCCAAATAGGGTACAAATGGGGTTGTTTAATTATTTAGCTATTTGGTTTCTTTTGAGGCTTTAAGATTTTAGTTCCCCAGGTAAGCAGTCTCCGATCTTTCAAGAGAGGGGCAGAAGACTTTCAAAAGACTCCCACAGGGAAGTAATTAGGGAAGTAAGAAAGGTAAGGTGATTTGGGTGAGCCCAAATCCTCCAGATTGCTTCGTTTTGCTTGATGGTGATTTTGGCTTTCGAGGGAGGGGAGGGAGCGGCTTAGTGATCAGCCATGTTGATGGCCGATCTCTTCTTCTTTGGGTCAGAGGAGCTGCTCTGGATCAAACGGAGGGCTGCCACCCTTCTGCAATCACAAGGAGGGCCTCCTCATGGTGGTCGCCCCTCCAGGGTGACCTTTGACCCTTTTCAGTGTCTTCCAAAGAAGATAGATCAGAAGGCAGGGAGAAGCTTCTTCCCGCACGTCCATTGGTGCCACGCGCACAGACCGGAAGCCCCGATGTGAGTTGGTTTTATGCAAATGATGTATTGTTGGCTATGAACCCAAACTATTTGCAATGAATGTTAGATACGCTGTATGATTGGACAAGAAATATAAATGTTATATTAATATAGCAAAGTTCAAAAATATTGTATTAAACAGGAAATGGATAGAGGGGAAAAGAAGGAAGGATTTCCCATGCTAACATCTTGCCACAAAGAAGCTCTATGGAGAAGCTGGCAGGAAGTTGGAAGTTGCTCCTATTCTCACTGATTTTTTTTTCCCCAGCCCAGGGTCATTTTGTTTCTTGATTAGGTAAGGAAGTATATTTGAAAATATGATCCAAGAGGTCACAGGTTGTCTAATATTCATTAAAGCTTAGAAAAATAGTTACAGAAATTTTAAGACATGCAATTGCAGATAGCATGGTAGTTCATAGTAAGTGATTTGTTGAAAGAATGAACGTTTGTTCAAAGTAGCAAAAATGACAATTTATAACAAAGTGTTTTTTTGCTGCTTAGTTATATGGAAGTGAGAGATAGATATGTCAAGAGAAATATGAAAGTAATTTATATGCAGTGAAATGGATTATTTGAGAAGTGTGAAAACAAGATACTTTATAGGATTTATTACTATTATTAACAGTTTAATGTCTGTTCAGGGCAAATTGGTAGAAATAGTAATCAAAGACAAAAACAGCACATGAAGACAAATCGAGCTTGAGATAATAACAGATTCTGCAGAAATAAATCTAGCCTCACCAAACTGTCTGGGTTTTATTGAGATATTAACAGACTCATGAAAGGAAGTACCCTAGTCTTGGATTTTTCAAAAAGTCTTTGACCACGTTTATCAAAGACTCTTAAACCTAGGGTCATGGGGTAAGAGAACCTGTCTTTTTTATATTGTTGCATAGTTACATTGCTTCTGGAATATTTCTTTAACTAAGTGAATGATCAACCAAAGAGAAAACATTTAATTTAAGTGAGTATAAAATGATGGATATAGAGGAAAAATGCTAACTTCACATGTACATAGAAGGAGGCGGAACAGTCTGTACATGAACCAAGAAAAAATATTTGGGCAAAAACAGGAATTTATGTTGTTTCAGGAAGCAGTGCAAACCAAGGTCCTGCAATCAGTTTAAGCTCTACCCAGCCGAACAAGTGATTAGCTAAGACGTGAGACAGGAATACTATCAATTCAGGTTAGGGCTTGGAAGATGATAATTTATTGGCTCAAAATACAATTCTTCCCAGCTGAACTGACTCCTCTACTTCTAATAAATACCTCTGGCTCACTCTGGGAGCAGATGGAAGAGCATATGTAGGATTCATATGGGTTCAACCGTTCTTAATATCATTAGGTTCTGATCAAGATAAGCAATTGATTTTTCAAAGAACAAGGATGTGGAGTTGCAGATTGAAGTTAACAAGCATGATAGAATTTGAATAAACAGGGGCATATGGGAACCAGTAAATTATTTGCTCAATATAACTTTCCCTAAGCTCAGAATCATTTTCTTTAATTTCTTTCTTTTTTTTGAACCTAGGCCCAACTTTCTCCCATTTGCATTTCTTTCTTTATGTTGAGGTATCATAAAATTCCTATAGCTAAGTATATCTGCCCACTGGTTATGAGAAAGTTGACACCATTTCACATATATTATTATGTTGTAAATTTTTAGGGACATTAGGTCAATCTACATTTTGCCCCTAATAAATTCCCCAGGAGTCCACGTAAATTTTCTCTGAATCTTATTCTTCAGGCTCTAAAATCTAAATTTTGTATTGCTGCAATGAAAGGAAGACAAAATTGGTAACATAATCACCTTTGCTTAAATACTACTTCTGGTTTGATATTAGGGATATATAGTTTATTTTAGATTTACCAGGATAACATATTAATATAGTAATAGAGAAATACTTTATTATTATGGATAGTTGCTGGTATATTATTGCATCTATTTGCTGCACACTTTATGGGGTTTTTTTAATTTTGCTGGTAATTGACCAAATAAATATTTATTGATTCTTGATAGGACTACAAAAGATAGGTCAACAAAAGCAACAACCATGAAAAGGAAAGATAAACCATAAAAAGGAAAAATAAAACTGCTAACCCATAGATATAGTGCATCCACATTTGGAATATTTTTTATAGTTGTGGATGTCACATTTGAAAAAGGATCTGCTAAAAGCCTAAATGCAAAAGCACAGACTTGAACATCGTCCTTGTGAAAAAATGCTGAAACATTTGGAAGTTTAATTTGGAAGAAAAGTGGTGGTACATGTTCAAAGATAAAATACTATTAATGATATGAAAAAAGTTGATAGGAAAACATGTGCACGCCTGCAAGTTATTTAGATACTTATAGAGTTTTGCTTCGATATGCCCTCCTAACATAGGTTATTTTTAATATTTAATAGTTGGGTGATTTTTATTACTCTTAATGCTTGTAAGCTACCCATAAATGAGTGGTAGAAATAAAAACCTACTAATTAAAATATTTTTTTAAAAATATGCTCATTCTTAGCTGATTATCTAAATTTAGATATAATGCTTTTCCTAAGGATTAGCATAGTAACACATTTATACCATAATGCCATCTCTGGAACCATCTTTCCCTGTTTTTCAACCCTTTCTCTTGAGATTTTCAAACCATCATATATGCTGGAATCTCCAAAGTCAAGATCAGTTTGTTTCACTTCATCATTATTTTGGTAATCCAAAATAAAACAGCCCAGTCAATGCAATTATTTTATAAGTCAGTGAATCACAAGCCAATCTCCAGCCAGGGAAGATCCAATGTAATAATGTTCATAAGGGGAAAAAGATTTCAAGTCAAAAGATGCAGAAGCAGGTTCAGTATTCAGAAATGTTCAATATTTCTTGAACATTAAATAATTCTATTCCCATCTCACTATTTCTGAAATAAGTCAAGTTGTATCTGCCACATTTAATTAAAAAGTAGTAACTAGGAAATGCTGCTTTATCTTACAAGCAATCAATTGAGTTTTCCAATAACATGATTATGCTGATCACACAACCAGATAAGCATAGTGATCATGAATTAGTAAGGTAAAGGTTCCCCCGCACATGCGTGCTAGTCGTTTCCGACTCTAGGGGCCGGTGCTCATCTCCGTTTCAAAGCCGAAGAGCCAGTGCTTGTCCGAGGACGTCTCTGTGGTCATGTGGCCGGCATGACTAGACGCCAAAGGCGCACGGAACGCTGTTACCTTCCCACCGTAGTGGTCCCCATTTTTCTACTTGCATTTTTACGTGCTTTCGAACTGCTAGGTTGGCAGAAGCTGGGACGAGTAACAGGCGCTCACTCTGTTACGCGGCACTCGGGATTTGACCCACCAAACTGCCGACCTTCTGATCGACAAGCTCAGCGTCCCAACCCACTGAGCCACAGCGTCCCTTTTGAATTATACATTACTAAAACTAAGGTTTTAATAGTAAATTAGATCATTAGTTATACCGATCTCTATTAGTATAATGGGTCCATTACCTACAGTACTGCATCCAGTTTTCCTTACAGTTAAACATCCTTGTTTGGTAAAAGGTCAAATGACATGCTGTTTGTTTACTTGATACTTTTCTGATCACACAATAAGCAAGTGAATGAAGTAAAACATTAATTAAAAGTAATATGTCTCAATGGACTTTATTAAAGAGACTTCCTTAATAGGTTTCTGAGTGACTAATTGTGTTTTATCAACTGAATAGATTACCAGAGTTCCTCAGATATCCTAATGCTGATTATCCATGTGGAAAATACACTGGATGTTGTAGTTCAAATAAAACTAAGTTGTGTAGTTCCCCCCCCAAAAAAAAGAAATAATCCACCATACTGTATATGAAATATCAATTTAGAGTTATAAATTCCTAATTTTCCTTAGCAACTAACTACACCAAATATAATTTCTGCCCTTTCTGATTGCAAAATCTACCTCGTTTTTTATTTTTATTTTTCTTTAATGATATTTCCTTCCCAATTGTTTGGTTTGTTTGGTCCGTTTACAGAGTTTAAAATTGTTACTGAATACACACACACACAAACACACACACACACACAATAATGTGAATCGATTCTTACGTGTTTCAATTCATAAAAACTTTCTGGGATTATTTTTAGTCCTTTTGTGAAGATTATTGCATTGTACAAACAAGTCTTCAGCAGAAGACTTTCAGTCATTTATTTTTTATTTTAATTCCATTTATATCCCGCCCTTCTCCGAAGACTCAGGGCGGCTTACAAGCTTAGCAGTAGCCTTCATTCTATGTATATGCCTGCTTATTAGGGCTTTCACACACACCCCAAGCGGCATTATTACAAAGTCAGCTCAATTGCCCCCAACAATCTGGGTCCTCATTTTACCTACCTCGGAAGGATGGAAGGCTGAGTCAACCTTGAGCCTGGTGGGACTCAAACCTGCACTAATTGCAGGCAGCTGGTGTTACTTAAAGAGGCATTAGCCCACTGCTCCACCAAGGCTCTGTGCAAAGTCATGACTTTGTTAAATAAAACTCTGTTGAAAACAACAGTAAAACTATATACACACTGATGATTTGCCTTCTGTAGTCAAAGCCCTTTCTATAGATCTATATTTAGAACTGAACTTTCTTTTTCTATCTTTACAAATTAGCATATTCTTGGCAGTTCGCTTGATGGTCCAATCTCAGCTCACATGTTTATTTTTAACTATTTTTTTTATTTAAACAGAGGGATAGAATCAAGATCAAGTGAAGTACTAATACCACTTTACAATGCTTTGGTAAGGCCACATGTGGAATACTGCATCCAGTTTTGGTCACCACGATGTAAAAAAGATGTCGAGACTCTAGAAAGGGTACAGAGAAGAGCAACAAAGATGATTAGGGGGCTGGAGGCTAAAACATTTAGGGAACAGTTGCTGGAATTGGGTATGTGTAGTTTAATGAAGAGAAGAGTGAGGGGTGACATGATAGCAGTGTTCCAATATCTCAGGGGCTACCACAAAGAAGAGGGAGTCAAGCTATTCTCCAAAGCACCTGAAAGCAGGACAAGAAGCAACGGATGGAAACTAGTCAAGGAGAGAAGCAACCTAGAACTAAGGAGAAACTTCCTGACAGTTAGAACAATTAACCAGTGGAACAACCTGCCTCCAGAGGTGGTGAATGCTCCAACACCGGAGGTTTTTAAGAAGAGACTGGCCAGCCATTTGTCTGAAATGGTATAAGGTTTCCTGCCTGAGCAGGAGGTTGGACTAGATGACCTCCAAGGTCCCTTCCAACTTTATTATTATTATTATTATTATTATTATTATTATTATTATTATTATTATTATTATTATTATTATTATTATCAATTTGTATAGCTGCCTATCTCAAATAAGTGATTCTGGCCCGCAAACAACCATAAAATTAATTAAGCCAATTAAAAACACAATGCAATAATAAAAATGAAATACATATAGCAGCTGAGAGATGTTATAATCCATAATATCTCATAAATGTTAACATAACCAGCAACAGACCTTGCACACACTCAAGACTTAAACCCAACATGGTCAGGACTAACTTAAGCTCAAGAAGAGAATATTCCAGAGGACAGGGGGTATGCCAGAGAAATCATGTCTCCTGTTCTCTGCCAGCTGACATTCACTGACTGAAAATTCAAGAAAAGGCAGATTGGACAAATATTGTCCAGATTAGTTGAATTGAATGATGGTTCCTTGAGGTGGGAGTATATCACTGCATCCTTAAGCCCTTGAGGAACCACCCTTTCCGTCAACAAAGAATTAACCACCATCCAGACTTAATCATTTGTCCTCTGTGAGACAGCCTTGACCAACCAGAAAGGGCATGGATCTAACACAAATGTGGCTGAACTAATAGCTACAAGAATCGTGTTCACTTCTTCAGGTTTAAAGGAATTGAACTCCTTCCAGATAACCATGCAAGACTCAGCCAGGTAACTTCCTGCATTAAAGCTGAAATACAATGTGGAGCAAATCCAGTTGGTCTTATCTGCCAGATACACAGCATATTCCTCACAGTGATCCCCTGAAAATGAACCCTAGATCTGGTCCCTCGTTGGGACCAGATCACCCAAATCCAAGCTACTGGGTAGTTAACTACAGATGTAATAAGGGCAGAACAGTTGTGCTTTAGTGCCCTTATTACCATGAGATAGACTCTAATTTTAACCATGCAACAATCCTTTCTAAGATACGAACTACTTATTTCTACCTGACCAGATTCAGGTTTTACTAACATGAGATAAAAGCAATAGAAGAAATAATAGTAATTTATGTTTCATAGGAAATGCTAAAGCTGAGTCTGTTGAGGAATACTGCTCTTTAAAATTTGACTTTGTATACAGAAGAGACCCCAGTCACATAAATATGTACATATTGAAAGTGTTCGTAAGAAATTATATTCCCCACATGAGAACAAATACTTTTTATCAAATTAGTTCTTATATAAGAGAAAATAATGTCCATATTTGTATTAGAGAAAATAATGTCCATATTTGTATGATACTGACATTTTGAGTTATTTGTCTTAATAAAGTTGTTCTCTCAAGCAAATATGAAACTGATATAAGCCACAAAGTAAATGTTCCTAGGAGATTTTTAAAAATAGGAATTTTAAGCTTACATTATGTAGTTTGCATTCACCAGAATACATTTTCTGAGTAAAAATAAATTATGTGAAATAAGTTTCTACCAACTAGTGAAACATCTAACAGAGCTGAAGGCTGCACTTGAAATGTCTTTTTTAAAGCAAGTTTTACTTCAAAGGGATAATGATCAAAGTATGCATAAATTCCCAAAGGACATGAAAATATATGCACAGAAGGATTTTAGTCTAAAATGCCCACAATGAATGCATTTGGAATTTGCTTATTAAATAATAGTTGCTATGAATGAATAATATATTAATTTCACTATGACTTGTATTCTCACATGTTAAATATTTCAGAATTGATCATATAACCATTAACCGACCAGATGAAAATGTTAATTCTAGTTAAAATGATGCACAGTCAAATAACATTCCAAATACTGTATCTTCAGCTGAAAAATGTATGCCTATATGATGAATTCTATTCAAGGTCAAAATTTCACATTTCCTTTTTGTTTCCTGAGGTATTTTCTGAGCCCAGGAAAATGCAATTTTTTGTTAATATTTGCACTCTTGAATATATTTTCCAGAAGTTGTACCTAAGAATACTTTTGAATGTTAAGCTATTAATTTTAATTCATTTTGTGCTTCAGTCTGGAAGTGTGCATAAATGTTAAAAGACTTTCAATCATAACAAAATAGTTGTCTTTGAAAAGAGGCTGTTTAGTTTGTCAGACCAAGTTTTGAATAGGAATAGAGCTTTTTTTTTTTTGTACACCCTAAATTTTTAGAGGATGATGACAATGTTCTATTACATTCGTTAAACAACTTCTTGATTTAACAGTGAACATATCTGCTGGAAGTAGATAATTCCAATAGCTTTGTATACCAATAGTAATAATACTTAAACTTATTACCGTATATATATATATCACTTCACAGTGCTTTACAGCCTTCTCTACTGTAAGTGGTTTACAGAGTCAGCATATTGCCCCCAACAGTTTGGGTCCTCATTTTACCAACCTCAGAAGGATGGAAGGCTTGAGCCAGTCTGGATAGTGTAGAACTGCCAAACTGTTGGCAATCAGCAGTCAGCAGAATTAGCCTGCAATACTGCATTTAACCCCTGTGCTATCATGCAATATACACTGTTGGTTAGTAGCACTGTGCCTTGATTTGTAACCTAAATTCACATTCCTTGAACATTCCATAATTAGACAAGTGCTCCATTGTCCAGAAAATATTGATATTTCAAAATCTAGATTAGCACCAGATTACAACGTCATACAAATCTGAATGAAATTATTACCAATTATATGTATAATCACATTAATTCAGCCACATCTTTTTACCAAATATAAACATTTAAAATTAGGTTTTGGAACTGAATTAGATTGAGGAATATACTAAGGAGATATGAGCAAGCAATACCGTATGACCTTAATAACTTCCCATTAGTGTGAGCTATTGATTTTATACATATGTAGTAGCTGTTACACCTGAACTCCCTGTGCATAAAAATGTGCTGGATATAAATAACTGGTGCGTGAACCACCTGTCACAAGTCTTACAGATTTGTTTTAAACAGCTATTATATCAACCAGTCGACATTTACATGTATATGTTTTGTACTGACATTTTAAAATTGCTACTTATCTTGCAAAGTGCCAAAATTTAAAGAAAACTGCACTGAAAGCTTTCAATAAAATCTTTATATAAGGCTATTTAAATATGCATAGCATAGCTGAAAGCAGACTTTCCTATTCATGCTCCATTGTAATAAGTGTCATTAATAGTATACTATTAGATCAAATACATTAGATGTATTTATCAAAATACATCTGACTCTAAATACTGTGTAAGTATGTTTATAGCATGAAATGATCTTAGGTATTATGCTAGGGGTTCCACTCATTCACTTCGCAGAGGAAAATAATAACAAAGAGGCCTTTTATATGAGGAAATACTATTTTTACTAGATTATTGCTAAATTCACTATATCCAGGATGTTGCTATAAACTGTGCAGCTTGTTTTCATCTGGAAATAAGTGAACATCAATGGATATAATCTATAACTCCTTTTTCCAGTTATACCTTTGTACATTCTAGATCAGGAAAGTATAAAAATGCAACACTGGATAGTTCTGGAAAACAAAAACGTCAGGAGGAAAAAAAGGAGGTTGTGCCAATTTCAAACTGGTAACCCTCTATATGTTAGGTAGCATCATAATCAGTCTGATATTTCATTTTATTTAAAAATTTAAAATGTACATAGTGCTGGTATAATTTAATATGTTCATAATGTTTGAGCAGAATGTTTAGCTTTTATTTAAACAGTGAAATCCTACTTTTCCTTGTAAAATAATCATTTTTAACTTTGCCTTATTATATAACTGATTTTACTACAGGCTTTACAAGCAAAGCTATAGCCCCGATATTATCATGCTAACTATACATTGAGACATTATCTAGATATTTCTATTGTTCAGCAATAACTAATTTGGCTGCTAGAAGGAGAAAATTGGTTTTTACTTTGCAATTTTTTTTTACTATTCTGGCAAAGATATGTAGCAATATTAGCTTGGGAACAACTTTGGTTATACAGATGGTCCTTGATTAGTGTGGTTAATGAATCCCAAGAAATGGCCATGTTATTCAAATTTGCGCTATTCGAAATGATATTTTCTATGGAAAATAGAGTAATTGGTCCAAGTTTGATGGAAATAGGAAAAATTTTAAAACATAATTTTTATATGTTTATTAATGAAATATAACAGTAAAAGATTACAAGAATATATTTACAATTTAAATTTATTTTAATAAAGTCAGAGACTAGTTATGGAAAGTACAATTTAAAAAAAATTGAGATAACTTGATCTCAAATACTTAAAAGAAATCAAATGAACAAAAGGGTAAACTGGAGGATAAACCCAAATCTAGAGTATACCTGCTATCTCCTGTCTTCTGCTGTAGTGCTTCAAAATGACCTTCTTCTTTCTGAGATTTCCTTGAATGAAACTTTTTTCTCCATTTTGCACACTTAACAATTAGCATCTCCGACTTCCGGTGGCTCCGCGGCGCCGGAGACAGCCTTCCCGGGCTGCCCGCGGCTCAGCTGTGTGATTTTTCGCCCGAAACAGCGCCGATCAGCTGTTCGGGCGAATTTGAAGCCCCCTCCTCGGGAGAAGAGGAGGGGGTGAGCCCCCAGGTAGGGGTCGAGTTCTCCGGGGCCGCCTGAGCTTGGAGCTTGGGCGGCTGAAGGATTGAACTCCCCCGTAGCCTGGGCTGCTCCCAGCTGGCTAGCGTCTCTGCTCCGGACTTCATGGAGCAGAGCCAGGCGTCTGCGACCATCCCTGCTTGAAGGAGAGACTATGAAAGGAAAAGAGCAGGCAGAGCAGTACAAGAGGGAAAGATGAAGAGATGAAGAGGATTATTTTATTTTACTCTCGAGCTTGATGGACTTTGCTTAAAACTTAAAGTGAAAGTGCGTCACAATTGTAAGTAAAAGATGGCGGCTAAACCTCCCCCTAGAACTTTTCGGAGTGCTGGAAATTCTCCGGTGCAACAACAATCATTACTGCAGGCGTTGCATTCTCCCGATGTATTGACATCGAAGGACCTTGAAAAACATACCCAGTTAATTTTGGAGTCAATGGGTGTTAAATTTGTACAGATGGAGGAGAAATTGGAGAAATTGGAGCAGAGAATGGAAGAAAGGATGGAACAGAAATTCAGAGAGATGAAGGTAGACATTTTGTCCTCAGTGCATAAAGTAGCTAAATGTGTGGAGGTGCTGGATGACAAAGTGGAAGATCTGACTCAAAAGAATGCTATATTAGAAGCAAAAGTATTGGAAATTGAAGATTTAAAAGACAAAATGGATAGCGAACTGAGTCTGGCTCAATTTTACCAGATGCAGTTTGCTGTTAGAATTAGAGGCCTAAAAGAGAATATTAAGGAAGATTTAAAGCAGCTGGTTTCTGAGGCTTTTGAGGTGGTATTGAACCATCCAGCATCTGAAATAAAACAAGGCATGGACAAAGTGTTTCGTGTGAACTCGTGGATTGCTAAACAGAGAAAGTTGCCTAGAGATGTGGTGGTTTATTTTGTAAAAAGGGAAATTAGAGATGAAGTTATACAAGCTGCCTATGATACTAAAGTTGTGATTGCTGGTCAAGAAGTTTTGGTTCTAAAAGAAATTCCTCCAAAGATTTTAAAGAGAAGGAAGGACTTTATATTTCTTGTGCAAGAGCTCAAGCAAAGAGATATAAGGTTCAGATGGGAGATCCCAGCTGGGTTGAGCTTCATGTATAAAGGCAAAAGGTACTGTTTGGGTACTGTGAAGCAAGCGCATGATTTTTACAACAATGTCTTAAAAGCAACCCCATCAACACTTTTGGAAGCTGCAGAGGGATCTGGAGAAGGAGAACATCAAGAGGATGAAGATGGACAGATAGACGAGAATGGTACAGGAGGAGATCAAGCTGCAACTCTTTTGGATGATCCTAGAGAACAGAGGGTGACGCGTGCTGCCTTAAAACGCTCAAAAAAGATAAAAAAATAAGACCAGTAGAAATCTATGGAACTTCCACAACATACTTACAGTCAAGTGGTAGTTGTGTTTTTAAGAGTTTTGGGATGATATGTATGGTAACAGAATCTTCAATTTGGAATTAATGGACAATTTACTACAGAGGAAGAGGAAGAAAGTTTTGTGGGTTAATGTGGGTTAATTTGTGTAAGAACTATCTATTATAGCCTATTTTGGCTTGTTGTTGTTAGCTGCGAAGTCGTGTCCGACCCATCGCGACCCTATGGACAACATTCCTCCAGGCCTTCCTGTCCTCTACCATCTTCTGGAGTCCATTTAAGCTCACGCCTACTGCTTCAGTGACTCCATCCAGCCACCTCATTCTCTGTCGTCCCCTTCTTCTCTTGCCCTCGATCTTTCCCAGCATTAGGCTCTTCTCCAGTGAGTCCTTCCTTCTCATTAGGTGGCCAAAGTACTTGAGTTTTAGCTTCAGGATCTGGCCTTCTAAAGAGCAGTCAGGATTGATCTCCTCTAGGACTGACCGGTTTGATCGCCTTGCGGTCCAAGGGACTCGCAGGAGTCTTCTCCAGCACCACAGTTCAAAGGCCTCAATTCTTTGGCGCTCAGCCTTTCTTATGGTCCAACTTTCACTGCCATACGTTGCAACTGGGAAGACCATAGCCTTGACTATACGCACTTTTGTTGACAGGGTGATGTCTCTGCTTTTTAGTGTGCTGTCTAGATTTGCCATGGCTTTCCTCCCCAGGAGCAAGCGTCTTTTAATTTCTTGGCTACAGTCCCCATCTGCAGTGATCTTGGAGCCCAGGAAAATAAAATCTGTCACTACCTCCATTTCTTCCCCATCTATTTGCCAGGAATTGAGAGGGCCAGATGCCATGATCTTGGTTTTCTTAATGTTAAGTTTCAACCCAAGTTTTGCACTCTCCTTCTTCACCTGTAACAAGAGGCTCTTTAGTTCTTCTTCACTTTCTGCCATTAGAGTGGTATCATCTGCATATCTTAGGTTGTTGATATTTCTTCCGGCAATCTTAATTCCAACTTTTGATTCATCTAGCCCTGCCTTTCTCATGATGTGCTCTGCATATAAGTTAAATAGGCAGGGCGACAGTATACAGCCTTGCCGGACTCCTTTCCCAATTTTGAACCAATCAGTGGTTCCGTGTCCAGTTCTCACTGTTGCTTCTTGACCCGCATATAGGTTTCTCAAGAGACAAATAAGATGGTCTGGTACTCCCATCTCTTTAAGAACTTGCCACAGTTTGTTATGATCCACACAATCAAAGGCTTTAGCATAGTCAATGAAGCAGAAGTAGATGTTTTTCTGGAACTCCCTAGCTTTCTCCATGATCCAGCGTATGTTGGCAATTTGATCTCTAGTTCCTCTGCCTTTTCGAAATCCTGCCTGCACTTCTGGTATTTCTCGATCCACATACTGCTGAAGTCTAGCTTGTAGGATTTTAAGCATGACTTTACTAGCATGAGAAATGAGTACAATGGTGCGATAGTTTGAACATTCTTTGGCACTGCCTTTCTTTGGAATTGGAATGTAAACTGATCTTTTCCAATCCTGTGGCCATTGTTGAGTTTTCCAAATTTGCTGGCAAATTGAGTGTAGCACTTTTACTGCATTGTCTTTTAAGATTTTGAATAGCTCAGCTGGAATACTGTCACTTCCACTAGCTTTGTTGTTGCTCAGCTTTTCTAAGGCCCACTTCACTTCACATTCTAGGATGTCTGGCTCGAGGTCAGTGACCACCTCATTGTGATTATCAGGGACGTTAAGCTCATTCTTGTATAGTTCTTCTGTGTAATTTTGCCACCTCTTCTTAATCTCTTCTGCCTCTGTTAGGTCCCTGCCATTTTGGTCCTTTATCATGCCCATTTTTGCATTAAACGTTCCCTTCATTTCTCCAATTTTCTTGAAAAGATCTCTGGTCCTCCCTATTCTATTATTTTCTTCTATTTCTTTGCACTGTTCATTGAAGAAGGCATTCTTATCTCTTCTAGCTATTCTCTGGAATTCTGCATTCAATTGGGTGTATCTTTCTTTTTCTCCCTTGCCTTTCGCTTCCCTCCTTTCCTCAGCTATTTGCAAAGCTTCCTCAGACAGCCATTTTGCTTTCTTGCATTTCTTTTTCTTTGGGATGGTTTTGGTTGCTACCTGTTGTACAATGTCGCGAACCTCTGTCCATAGTTCTTCAGGCACTCTGTCTATCAGATCTAATTCCTTAAATCTATTTGTCACCTCTACTGTATATTCAACAGGGATATGATTTAATTCATACCTGAGTGGCCTAGTGCTTTTCCCTACTTTCTTCAGTTTAAGCCTAAACTTTGCAAGGAGAAGCTCATGGTCTGAGCCACAGTCAGCTCCTGGTCTTGTTTTTACTGACTGTATAGAGCTTCTCCATCTTTGGCTGCAGAGCATATAGTCAATCTGATTTCTGTGTTGTCCGTCTGGTGATGTCCATGTGTAGAGCCGTCTCTTGGGTTGTTGGAAAAGAGTGTTTGCTATGACCATTGTATTCTCTTGACAGAATTCTATCAGCCTGTGCCCTGCTTCATTTTGCACTCCAAGGCCAAACTTGCCTGTTATTCCAGTTATCTTTTGGCTTCCTACTTTAGCATTCCAATCCCCCATGATGATAAGAACATCATTTTTTGGTGTTAGTTCTATAAGGTGCTGTAGTGCTTCATAGAACTGGTCAATTTCATCCTCTTCAGCACTGGTGGTTGGGGCATAGACCTGGACTACTGTGATATTGAATGGTTTGCCTTGGATTCGAACTGAGATCATTCTGTCATTTTGAGGATTGTATCCCAGTATTGCTTTTCCTACTCTTTTATTGACTATGAAGGCTACTCCATTTCTTCTGAAGGATTCTTGCCCACAGTAGTATACCTGATGGTCATCTGAATTAAATTCACCCATTCCTGTCCATTTTAGTTCGCTGATACCTAAGATGTCAATGTTCAGTCTTGTCATCTCTTGTTTGACCACGTCCAGTTTTCCTTGATTCATGGATCTTACATTCCAGGTTCCTATGGAGAAAAAATCTTTACAGCATCGGACTTTCCTTTCACCACCAGACATATCCACAGCTGAGCGTCCTTTCGGCTTTGGCCCAGTCGCTTCATTCTTTCTGGCGCTACTAGTACTAGCCCTCTGCTCTTCCCCAGTAGCATATTGGACACCTTCCGACCTGAGGGGCTCATCTTCCAGCGTCATATCGTTTTGCCTTTTGGTACTGTCCATAGGGTTTTCATGGCAAAGATACTGGAGTGGTTTGCCATTTCCTTCTCCAGTGGATCACGTTTTGTCAGAACTCTCTGCTATGACCTGTCCGTCTTGGGTGGCCCTGCACGGCATAGCTCATAGCTTCATTGAATTACGCAAGCCCCTTCGCCACGACAAGGCAGTAATCCATGAAGGGGCTATTTTGGCTAGAGAGGTTAATAGGGATAGGTGCTTGTGATGTGTAAATCAGAATTTGTTTAGGAAATAGTGAATTGTGGAAGAACATAGATGGGAATGACGCTAGTTTTCTTTTATTTTAGTTCTTTATACATATTTAGTATTATTAAGGATTGGTTTACTCTATATAAGCTAGAGAGTGATGGATTTTAGAGTTTATAATTGTTAGTATATGATTGTTTATGATTGCTTTTTAGATATATACCTTGTATTTTGCTCTGGGAAGTCGGGGGGGGAGGGGGGGAGGAGGGGAAGTAGGGGGGGAGGTAGGGGAGGGAGGAGGGAGAGGGGGAGGGGGGGAGATAGGGGGGAGGTAGGGAGGGGAGGAGGGAGGGCGAAGGGGGGTTTTTTAAAGGAAAACTGTATTTTAAAACTTTTCAATAAAAAAAAAATTAGCATCTCCAAGGAGTTCATATGCTAACTTCGTGTTAATTGAATTTGGGCTTGCATTAAACATGATCTGGTATCAATTCGTAGTTTTCATCAAATAAAATATTGTACTGTTCAAACTGACACTAATCATGACTTACACGTATATGACATTTCATTATACACCTTCTTCCAAAACTCTGATACGTTTATCATATTCCCACCACAAGTAAAAGAATGTTCCATTCAATTTTCAGGCTCATTAGCAGCTCATTTAGGAGATATATGTGAGATTCTGATCAGGGTTTAATGTCCCTACAGATGTTGAAAAGAATCCACCACATTGCCATAAAGACCGCCAAGTATTATTATATAACTGTGTTTCTAAATCTAGGTTCCAGGATTGTGGTATGTATCTGTTATCCATTATCTATTTCAAATACATTCAGATGCTTTTCTTGAAATCATACCCATGCTTTCTGTTAAAAAAAAGTAAATATACTGTAGATTGATTGATATAAGTGGTATCATTTATTTCTGTTTTCCATAAATGTTTGCATGATTATTCTCAAGGAATACAGGTAGTGTGAATAAGCCCAAGGAACAATCTATTTTTCTTAGAAGGCAAGTTGCATATAATCCAATATCTTGTTTGTTCCAATCCAATATCATATTTTTCTATAGTATTTGAGAAAACACAATGGTGATGAAAATTTCATGAGAATAATTGTCCTTCTTCAACAAGGGAAAGGGATGGGATTCTCTATATACAATTGTTAAATCAAATCTTGCATACTGCACAAACATTTTCTGCCTAGAAGTGAGAAAACCATGGCATATACTATATTGTTTCCTTATACAGTAAGTGACGCAGTGAGGCTTTCACAATATTGATCAGTAGAAACTAAGTCCACCATTTTTCTGCCTGGGAACAGCTGAAATCTTTGCCATGAAAATTAAATTTAACAAGGTCACTAATGCGATTCCAGTAGGTGAACAGCCTAATTATTTCCTTATTTTGTTTGAAAATTGGCAGGATCCAGTTGTTAAATAGTCTGAAGAGACTTTAAGTATGTGTGTAATTCTCAAAGAGCAAATCACCATCTTGCATTAAATATTTCTTCTTAAATCAAAGAGACCTTGAAAGCTGATTTGTAGTTTGGATGTGATAAGTCAGTTTAAATCAGTGCAGGAGGACCACAAAAATCATCTCAGACATTCCAAAGGACACATCTGGAACTGTATTTGGTATGAAATAGATGATGAAAATAAACTGAGTGCTACAATTACAAAAGTCATCAATCTGCAACAATAAATAACTCCTGACTAATTCATTGATTGGGTTCCCCCACCCCAAAAAATAAAGCATGCAAAATTTATATTCAGAATTATATGTTCCCTTTGTTGTGATTCAGGGTCAGCCTGTGGGTTCGGTAGTTGGGTCAGACGACTCAGAGGAGGAGAGGGGTGTTGAAGAGCTTGCTGATGAGAGCCCTCAGCCAGGCCCCTCCCACCTGGTCACGACGGAGACCCAGCTGTGTGAGCCTGACAGCGTGGATGAAGATGACCCACAGCTGGCCCTGTTCAAGGACGCCCGACACAGGAGGCAGTCAATCAGGAGTAAACAGAGGAAGGCAATGGGGCACCTTGGAAGGAGGCAGAGAGAAGCCACGCCCTGAACTGTATAAAAGGGGAATGCATTGGAGGGCTGGTTTGCTGAAGGCAACCGCTTGATTAGTTCCTGTTTCATAGCTCCTGTTTCATGGTTGGTGTCTTGTTTTGCTCTGTTTTATGTTAATAAATTTGGCAGGCTTAATTCCAGCCTCTTGACGTTTAGGGGTTGTCCCTGCCTTTTCTGCAGGGCCAGTAGCAGGCTGGTACAGAACACCCTTTTGGACAGGTCCTTCTATTTATTATAACTTATTTTTTACCTTTGCATTTAGAAGTAGAAAATATATAGTGTATAAAATGCAAGTGCTCCCTCAGGAAAGCAGTCAGGATTCACCATGTGTCTGCAGTTAGAAATGTTTGTCTCCCTTAGGAAGTGATGGTTTTCTCTTCAGAAGGAATATCACTGCTGGTCAGTGCATTTTTAATTCTCTCAGAACAGCAATTTGCATATCAAAGGGCTGGTATGAGTAAACTTCGTCATGCTTCCATCTGTGATATCATTCCCCCATTGAGACCTAAAATAAGAACAGACTGTGAGTGTTTCTTCTGCTGTGCTGTTTTTCTTTAGTATTTTACACCGAGTTCTGCCCTGTATTTATTCTAAAGGTTTTTGCAGCTGCCTCTCTCCAGTTAAAACATATTTAAATAAAAAAAGAATATGGGAAAAATAATTTCCCGTCAACAATTTTAAAGAAGCCCTTTGCAGTTTTCAGGATTGAACAGAATAATTGCTCAACTGATTTCCAGGCATCTTAAAATAGTTATTTGTTTTCTTTGTGGGAAAAATTTTAATGGGGAAAAAAGGGAGTTTGTGTTTAAAATGATCAATTAACATCTCCCACAAGGTTCACATTTTATTAACAAAACAATCAAATGCATATTCACACAAAAATAAGTCATACTGTGACTTCTGACGCTTAGTTCATAATAGATGCCTTTAGGACTGAAGCCCAAGACCATGCCATTAACACGATCTGTAATCACCAAAAGCAAAAGGAGTTTTTGTCAAGTGAAGTGCCAGATTTATATGCACTTCACAAAATGTCCTGGTTTGCTGGAATAGAAAGTTGGTATTTTCCTTTTTTGTTTTTCCACCCCCTTTCAGTTTTTCTACAAGTGTATTGCAATACATAAGGGACGCGGTGGCTCAGTGGGTTAGGATGCTGAGCTTGTCGATCAGAAGGTCAGCAGTTTGGCGGGTCGAATCCCGAGTGCCGCGTAGCAGAGTGAGCGCCTGTTACTCGTCCCAGCTTCTGCTAACCTAGCAGTTCGAAAGCATGTAAAAATGCAAGTAGAAAAATAGGGACCACTACGGTGGGAAGGTAACAGCGTTCCGTGTGCCTTTGGCATCTAGTCATGCTGGCCACATGACCACGAAGACATCCTCAGACAAGCGCTGGATCTTCGGCTTTGAAATGGAGATGAGCGGAAACGACCAGCACGCATGTGCGAGGGAACCTTTACCTTTACCTATTGCAATACATAAGTATTTACTTACAGAAAAGTAGTTTATTCATTCTGGATAGGTTGAAGAGTTATTCGCCAAGAGCTGCTAGCAGTTGGACGGCATATAATTTAATAAGTTATTATTCATTAATATTGTCTCTCCAAAAGAAACTGTCTGGCTTCTGCTCATTCACATGAGTATATTTTGTGAAACATGTTCATTAATGTGTGGGCTGCTGGAGAAAGCAAATCCAGTCCTTTCCCCTTCCTCTTCCCCTTTCCTTTCTCTGATAGGAATAGCAACTTCATGAAATGTATTCCATTAGGTTACTATTCCAACCAATGTCTGGCCTGACAGAAGGGTTCTTCAAACAGCAGTTGTAATCAAGGCAAGTGGAAGGTTGCAGCCTTCCTTGACCCTTTAAACTTTATAGCCCAATGCAAGCCTTTCCTAAAGAGAGAAAGAATGTCTTCTGCTTTTCTTTGCTCCAATACATTTGCTGATTTTACAGGAACAAAATTGCCATCAATTCCCACTTTTCTTGGCCCCCACAAAATTCAGGACCTACGGTAGATAAGGAAACACTAAATTCAAAGGAGAATCTCATAAAGTTGCTTCTATCGGCATGCAAGAAGCAATAATCTTGTCAAATCCCGTCCGCGAGAAGCAGGAAGAATGCACAACAGGAACGGGAGATGACCCACAAAAGAAATGCATTTATTCAGGAACACAGCAAATCAAAGCAGGAACAAAGTCAGCGTTGGCTGATCTCTGCATCCAACGCTGTTTTTATAGCCGCCCGGTGCACACACTCACACCCACATCCCGCCCAAACAAACGAACTTCCGCTTTTTCCCCTATATACATGCCACCCCTCCCCCTCATGTTCCCTTTGGCTCCTGCCTATCCTCGAAGCTCAGCATGCCCCTACCGCCAGGTACGTACCCCAAACAAACCCTGAAACCACAATCCCGCATCCCATCACCACAATTCACAGCAACCACCTCCCACCCTAGGACGTTCCCTTCACGATACCAAGCCCCTGGAACCCCACCACCCATAGTCCCTGGTACTGCCATAATCCCGGCCAAACAGGCCCGTTCTGCCAGTACGGGCTCCATCCGCCGTGCAGCATGGGAGGCCCGGAACAGCAGCTGCACCCCAGCCCCCTCGCCAGCAAGAAACCCCTGTGTCGGCGCAGCTTCTAAAGCCGGCCGTGGCGGCGCAGCCTCCAGTGTCGGGCGAGGGCCTACATGATAGTCCTGCACAGGCGTGCCCTCCTCAGTTGGTCGGGGCCTTGTGTGGTGGGTCAGCGCAGGCACGGCCTCCAGGGATGGCCGGGTACTCCCAAGGCAGTCCGTCACAGGCGCAGCACCACAGAGCAGCTGGGAGCTTGCAGGTGTTGCGGACATGTCAGGCAGCGCGGCCTCAGCTGGAATGGAGAGGTCCTGTGGGCGGGGTGTGCCAGCCGGTTTCAACCCCCCCGCTGAGTGTCAGGCCTACAAATCTTTTCTGAAAACTCTACTAGCCTATCTGCAGAAGCATGATAAAAGAACTGTTGTTTGGGTATAGTTTTAGGAAATGATGAATTTTCCTCCCATCATCAAAGCAAGAGGAACATATTGTTTGATTCTCTGAATGCTGTATCTTTAAATCAACATAAAAATAGAAAACAGGTTTTCAGTGATACAAACATTACAATATACAAACTAATTTCAAATCCTGAAAATTTCGCCAATATCTCTCCTGTATTCCCATGCAGTCATTAATGGTGTTTTGTCAAATTCATGATATTTTTTTAAAGCTGAGGTGATATTGATATATCAACTGAATTTCCAGTGTATCCTGACTATCCAGCACAAAAGGCAAACACTCCACATTGGCGCTTTAATATAGAGGAAGACAAAGACAGAGAAATAAAATCACTATATATTACTCCACATTTCTGACCATCTAACCCAGCCTATGATATCAAATACTTCTCATTTAATGTCTCAATTATACACATGATTTGTTGATTCAGCATTCAGCAACTACAACAACAGCAGGTCAAAGATTAAGTCAATGTGGTTATTATAATCCATTGGACTGAGGAAATAACCAGAACAGGAGATAGACCCGTCACTCCCGTTCTTTTTATTATGTTATCCAGATTTGCTATACTTGTAATTACTCTAATTCAGTAACCTTTATCATTCCATCTCCAGTTCAACATTCAAAGAAGGCACCATATTTTACTGTGTTTAATTATGAAATTTCCTATGACTAATATAATTTATATATAATTTGTTGAAATGCAAGATCATGAACTCGAATCAGAATTTGTGTGTGTGTGTGTGTGTGTGTGTGTGTGTGTGTGTATGCATGTGCATGCCTTCACCTTCAAGTTGGCTTTTTTTTTATTCCTGTGTCTACCTGGACTATTCTCTGCAGTTTTCTTGTCAAGTTTTTTAAGAACTGCCTCCTTTTTAGGGAAAGAGACTGATTGGTTCCAGATAATCCAGATGGCCTCAGTTTTGTACCAGTTGCCTTAACACTACACCAAACTGCTGTCTGAATCAGCATAACTTTTATGATTATGTTATCATTATGATTTTTTTTGGACATGCCCCCTCAGCCAAAGATCAGTGCACTGGTTGAGGCAGTCTTTTAATTTGAAATAAATGCTCCCCAAATATGTGCCTAATAATTCTATTCTAGATAATCAGTGTCCAATACAATTTGCATACTTGCAGAAAATTAACAAACAATACTGAAAATTCTGGAAAACTTTTTTTAAAAAAAAACATTGCAGGTTTAACAATTGCACAACTTCTACATATCTGATATTTGATTCCATATTTGAAATAAGACTCATTTCCTCTCTTGCCATCATTTTTATAAAGCAGCTTCCACTTCTGTGGAAAATAAGAAGTCCTCAGAGGGTTGGTTCTTTTTTTCCTGTGAAATGATTCAGTAATGCCCAGTAATTCTGGGCAACTTTTGATCACTCCAGAAAGTTATAGACGGGCAAGCATTTTATAGAACTTCACTTACCCAAAATGCTCTGAATTGCTTTTTCTGCTAATCAGACAGAATTCAACTGAGACTATCTCTGTTTCTGTATTAATTTAGCTAAAGAGAACAAGAACTGAAAATTTCTAATTTAATTTCTAATTTAACCAGCAGTTTGACTGAGGATAAAGACAAATATATACCGTTACTAGTGAAATTATGGATTCCGTGGCACACACAGAAAACAACCCCAAGAAACAAAAAGTATAAATCTGAAACACTGCATTTCAGTACTTTAAAAGCATTCTAGAAATAGCTTGGAGAAAGGGTTGATGAATGGAAATGTTATTGAGTCTAAAGGGTTGGAATGAATGGTTTAAAAACTGATTCTCAAATACAGTTACAAATATTCTGGAATGCTCTTTCAAAAGCTTCTCTGAAATCTATTAGTACTAAATAAGACCATAATAATTGTTCACCCACTAATGTATTGCATAATGGACATTTCAATTTAATTTTTAGCATTCTTTAAGTCTTGATACCATCATGAAACCTCATTAAAAGTCTAAACAATCAGAAATCTTGCACTATTTTTGTGATCTTCTCTGAGATTTCACATCAGAATACTCAGATCTCATAACATATTATATTTTCGCAAGATTCGTGTTCATTTAATTGTGGAGAACCATAGCTGCCATTTTAGGATCTGACATACATTTTTGCACCTAGTGGAACTATTTTGCCAGTCCTTCCTCCATTTGTAGCCCTACACTTCATATAATGTAATACATCTATATTCTGATCAATGACAACTTCATTTTAAGGAAGTAGATTATGTTTATCTTAATAATTTTTCTTTCAGTTCTCTCTGAATATTTTTGTAGAAATGTTATACAAAAATGTTATATTGTGATGACTTCTGGGAAGGGATATATTTTCCAGTGTTGACTAGAAGAAAGCCTCTGTGGCAAGAGATAGTGGGGTTTTTTTCTTAGTTTTCAAAGTCTAATGGTAAATTTATTTTACGTTTAACAATAATACAAAAAAACAATAAAAAATATAACAAAAACACAACAGTTTTTGTATTACAGGTAGTCCTCGACTTACAACAGTTTGTTTAGTGACCATTCAAAGTTACCACAGCACTGAAAAGAAGTGATTTATGACCATTTTTCACACTTACGATCATTGCAGCATCCCCATGATCAAGTGATCAGAATTCAGACACTTGGCAACCGATTCATATTTATGACGGTTGCAGTGTCCCAGGGGTTATGTGATCACCTTTGCAACCTTCCGTCAATGGGGAAGCCAGATTCACTTAACAAGCATGTTACTAACTAAACAACTGCAGTGATTCACTTAACAACTGGACAAGAAAGGCCGTAAACTAAGGCAAAACTCACTTAACAAATGTCTCACTTAGCAACAGAAATTTTGGGCTCAGTTGTGGCTGGCAGTCAAGGACTACCTGTATTTATGTTTCAAAATCCACAGTATAGTCTTTTTGATCCAAGACAGCAGAAAAAGCTAATGAGCTGTATGCAATATTTATTTATTTATTTATTTAATTGGATTTATATACCGCCCTTTCCCGCAGGACTCAGGGCGGTTTACAGGGTATTTAAAACAAGAAATACAAAAGTTAAAAACAATTAAAAATAATTACAACAGTCCCTGAAAAAGTAAAAAAACAACATATGGCTTTGTAATATGGCTTTGCACACTTCAAAAATGATTCTTAATAAAGTCTTTGGTCTTCAAAGCAAAGAAGTATAGATCTGGGATGCATAAGAGATCCAGCACATATATCAATTTGGGAAAGAAAGAGATGCCCAATTTAGGACAAGCTCAAGGAATGTAGGAAGCCTCAATAAGATTGCAAGTGGATTTTAACAAAAAAATGAACAGCTATAGATCTACATGACAAAGAATAAGCAGGGATACTTCATAGAAGAGCTCTCAGTGTTTGAAATGTCTAACTCAGACATGTCAAACACAAGGCCCGGGGGCCAGATCCGGCCCGCAAAGTGGTTTCATGCGGACCGCGAAGCCATCCTGGAAACAGTGAGGGAACGGCCCCCACTGCCTTGGCCCTGGCCCAGAGACCCTCCTTCTGCCAGAGACCCTCAGATCTGTCCCACTCCTGCCCAGGCCCCCATAGGCACCCTTGAGGCAAACGATGTAGAACTGGCCACGCCCACCCAGTAGGACATACACACTCTAGCCACACCCACCCAGTAGGCCATGCCCACCCTGGCCATACCTACCCGGCCCCCTGAGGGCAACCGCAATGCTGACGCGGCCCTCAATGAAATTGAGTTTGACACCCCTGGTCTAACTTGTTTCTTAATTGAATGAATCAGATTTTGTGCCATCAAATAGGAATATGTCCAATACCCAATATTAATTTTTTTCAAATTAATTTTCACTGTTAATAGGCTTTTAGATGGAATAATAAAAACATTATTTTGGTTTCTGGTTTTGGTCAGTAGCACAGCAGCCAAGGTATCATAGGGCAATCACCCTACAGCTGATTTCTACCTGCTAGGGCAGGGATTCCCAACCTATGGTCTGCGGCCCAGGACCAGGCTGTGGCTCTTGGCCAGCAGGTCGCAGAAATGGCTGGCAGTGTGCACACGCGTGGACATGCATTTCCCCCCCCATTCATGCTAGCACCCTTGCCCTGTTTCTGCATGCACATGGAATGCTAGCACAGGATGGGTATCCACAGCCCATTTGCACATGCGCCTCTAGTCTGGGCAGTTTGTGCAGCCTGTTTGTGCATGCATGAATGGGCCACTAGCTGCCATGGGGGTACGTGGCTGTTTGCGCATGCATGCTCACATTGGCACACATTTCCCCCCACTCACACTAGCACCAATGGCCCTGTTTGCACATGCACATGGGCGCAAATGGGAATGCTAGAGCAGGGTGGATGTCCACAGCCCATTTGCGCATGCACCACTAGCCTTGGCAGTTTACACAGCCCATTTGCGCATGCACAAACGGGCCGCTAGCTGCCATGACAGGTGCGTGCCACAGCGCAGTGCATGCTGCATGCGCAAACAGACCTGCTAGTGCTGTGCCAGTGTGTATGACCTCATGCGCACGCACGTACACACACACCAATTTTGAAGCTGCTCTCCTTCCCTCTGGTTCTTGAGCCCAGAAATATTGGAGACCTCTGTGCTAAGGGACCCTAAATGGACCTGAAGTTCCCCCATAGAGGCAACAAAGAAGGAAGGAAGTCCCACCAATTGTGGAGAGATGGCAGTTGATCCGTAAGGCTAGCTTAACTTCTGAGTCTAGCCCAAGCTACAAGCAGCCAAAGCCCAAAAGCACTACTTTGAGCTGACTGTAAACAACATCTTTGGAACTGGGTAAGAATAGTGATTTCCTCTCTTCTACTTGAAAATTGATTTCCTGGGGAAAAAGAAAGAAAGAAAAACCCCAAGAAGCAAAAAAAGTCTCCAAAAATGAGAAGGAGTGGGACCTTTGTCTCAATCTCCTACAGATGGATGCGGCAAATTAAACTTTTCAGGGGGAACAGAAATATACTGAAATGAAATAATATAAGACTTAATTTGGATAAGTTTGAAATCAGTGGAATCTGTTATATTTTCCTTTTAAACCATGAAAATAAAAGAAAACAATTGTTTATTATTGAAAAATGAAATGGTGCTGACATCTAGTGGTGGATGAAAATATACAATAGTAGTTGCTCTATTACAGGAACTGGCAAAGCCCAGGAAAAGATAAGTTGTTTTTGGTGACCTTCAATGTCTTAATAACAGAGAACAGCTGTGACCAGAAAAAAGAAAGAAAGAAAACATTTTGGGCTATCTACAAAGTGAGAATTATGAACTTTAGGAAAAAAAATTGAACTTTCTGGATTACAAATACTAACTCAACTTTGCCACTAAAGCTGTCTTCAGAGAAAAGAAAATCCTGAATTTTGGCTATCATGGAAAACCAGAGATCTGAAGAAAGAATATACCAAGAAAAAACAAATACTTTCCAGAAGATCTACACTATGTTGCAACTAATTCAAACAACAATGATTTCAAACTATGAGGAAATTAAAAATAACTTTGAAAATATAAATGAATACATCTCCAATTTAACTTCACAACACAAAAAAGTCTCAGAAAGTAAAAATAGAGAGCAAGCAGAAAAAACAGACAACTAAACATGAGACAGAGGAGAGAGATTTCAAGTTGGAACTTAACAATAGAAGGAAGTATGACTTAACCCAGATGGAAAAAAATTATAGGAAATATTGGACATGAAAAAGATAACCTATACTCTAAGACAGGGGTATCAAACTGCTGGCCCATGGGCCAGATATGTCATGGTGAAACCACACGCATCCCAGCATTAGGAGAAAAAGTCAAGATATGTCATGACACATCACATGATGTTGCGAGTTTGACACCCCTGCTCTAAAATCACAAAATAAGTTTGAAGACAAGAAAAAAGATTAGACAAAATGGATTCTGCCAGGAGAACTACAAGAACTTGAGAGACAAAAAATGATAAATGAAATCAAGAAAGAAAGAAAGAAAGAAAGAAAGAAAGAAAGAAAGAAAGAAAGAAAGAAAGAAAGGAAGGAAGGAAGGAAGGAAGGAAGGAAGGAAGGAAGGAAGGAAGGAAGGAAGGAAGGAAGGAAGGAAGAGTTTCTCAATGAATATGAAGGGGAAAAACCTTCCTATGAAAACATCTTACCAGTTTTGCCTTTTGTACCTGCAGCAACATTTACAAGATTATGGGAAGACTCTTTGATCCAGCAAAGCAAAGATGTTTGGCAAAAAAAAGAGGCTAAACTGAGAATTAAGAAATTAGATACTAGAAGGAATATTTAAAAATTAAACATCTGTTTGAATATGATTAAAGAAATAGAAAGATTTTGGATACAAAAGATTAGTTTAAGAGGGATAAACCCCTCAAGTAACATAGTATTTTTTTCTTTCTTTTTTCCTTTGTGTTTTGGTTTTTGACACGAGAAATATAAAAATGTTGGGATGGTTTATATAAAAGAAATGTTTTCTCTGATTTTTTTCTTTTTTTTAAAGATATGAAAATTGTAAAAGTGTTGGGATGGCTTGTACGAGAAAAAAAGACTTAAATGCTTAAGTGTAACTAATTTTGAGAAAATCTTAACCATTAAAAATGTTTTGAATATTGTGGGGAAAATAAATTTAAATAAGAATTTTGTAAACAGGATCTATGACGAGGCAACCAAGATGGTCAATTAGAAAAGAAGCGTTATATTGATGTGGTTATTATTTACAGAAACATAAGAAAAATGTCTATATTTAATTGTCATTTATTCAAATAGTAAGAACTGTATTAATTTAAGGTTGGCAAAAGAGAATATTATTGGAAGAAGAGAAAATCAAGCAAAACCATTATATGTACTATAGAATTATAGAAATTAATTATTATTGATTGTTTTTAAATATAAGCCCAGACAACACGCTATTTACCAAATATTAAGGTGATTATGTTAAAAATCAATAAAACATTTTTTAAAAAATAAAAACATTATTTTACTAAATTAAGGATCCCATCAAAATGAAATTTGGAAGACTTGTTTCATGACGTTTTGAGAATGACACTTTTTTCTTTAGATTCAATATAATTCTTATTAATTCTATCTAAAAGCTATCAAATGCTGTTCTTTTCTAGATATCTAATGCCTATCTCTGAAAAGTATTTTTTCTGTATAGACTATTTATTTTTAAAGCATTCATTTCATTTGAAGAATATTCAAAATACTTAACAGTACTTTCTCCAGTTCAATCAATTAAAACTTGGGAGGTGGAAAGAGGGAGTTTTACTGTCTCATTTACAACTAGCAGCACAATTTAACTCAACATCAAGTATCTGTTGTATTGTTCCTGTTTATTAACAATATTGATTAGAACCTAATTGAGAATGCTTACTTAAGAGAGTTTGGTTCATATGTTGTTATATTTTCTTTTATTGTTTTTTTGGCTTGGCCCTCAGGAATTAAAATCATCAATATAGTTCTTTGAAAAACGTTTTTCTAAAATTGCAGTGTTTCTCAATATTGACATGTAAGAACTTTGACTTTGGGTAAACTGATTTGCCTCTAGTTCTCTCAATGTAATACTATTTGATCTTTTATTTTTAATGAGGAATTTCCCAAGGTATATGTTTCATGCATTCTTAAATTTGATTTTCATATGTGATGAGTGTATCCACTATCAAACATAGTTTAGTTATTGGTTCTGTTGGTTGTAAAATTTACTCTTAGTATTCAAATAAGTTTCTCTTGG
Source organism: Vipera ursinii (assembly GCF_947247035.1). Taxonomy (NCBI): domain Eukaryota; kingdom Metazoa; phylum Chordata; class Lepidosauria; order Squamata; family Viperidae; genus Vipera; species Vipera ursinii. The sequence continues at coordinate 38,099,898 of NC_139514.1, forward strand.
CTAACATTTATGATTTTTTGCTTCTGTACCTCAAATCATTAATTTTTCATGTTTCCTCTGTTCTCTTGTTAGAGAAAGTAAGGAGAGATTTTATTCTTACAGTGAATAACCAGTAATCTACTATTTTGCATTAGACTATGCTCCAAAATTAAATTTGGCCACTAACAAAGGGGTCATATTCTGCTTTGGTAAGAAAGAATAAAAGTATCTTACAAGCAATTATTATTCAAGACATACATTTTCTGTTAAAATAACATCCACTTAAAAGGAATCTTCTTAACTAGACAGTTGTGAAGAATCTATCAGTCACCACTTTGTGTATAACCCCCTTATCTACAATTAAATATAAGGTAAAGGTAAAGGTTCCCCCACACATTTGTGCTAGTCGTTTCCAACTCTAGGGGCTGGTGCTCATCTCCGTTTCAAAGCCAAAGAGCCAGCGTTTGTCCAAGGACATCTCCGTGGTCATGTGGCCGGCATGACTAGACGCCAAAGGCACACGGAACGCTGTTAACTTCCCACCGTACTGGTGCCTATTTTTCTACTTGCATTTTTACGTGCTTTCGAACTGCTAGGTTGGCAGAAGCTGGGAGGAGTAACAGGCGCTCACTCTGTTACGCGGCACTTGGGATTAAATATAGATATAGATAATATATAGACATAGATACAGATATAGACATTTTAACTTCATATAAATTATAAGAAAAGGGGAAACGTAAACTAATTTGCATTTATAACCCAGTTTTATTTCTATGTGTTTACCTACCCCAGTTAATAGTGTAAAAAAATATCACATTGCCCATGAATTCTGTGGTGTCAAGAAATGACAATAACATTGATTTATTGATTTATTCATATTCTTTCTGGGTTCACATATGTCACTAAGAGTAAAATGGCTAATTTGGTTTTGCTCCTTAATAAGGATACCAAATTAGCTCTGCAAATATACAGGTTGTCTCTAGTTCATAGCAAAGAGGTGTGGAAATTCCTGACTCGTTACTCAATTGGTATCCAGATTTTTGCATGGCACAACTATGAGAATCTTTATTTAACTAATTGTGGGAACACAACCTTTGCATCGTATTGAGTAAACCTCTGGTTACGAAAACAATAATTTACTTAAATTTCTAAATTTATTCAGTTATCTATTTTTATTGCAATGATAAAAATAAATGCATGTTAATATTATGGAACCAACTGCCGGTTGAGCTCCGGATGGCATCGGACCTTCGCTCCTTCCAGCGCGGGCTGAAGACCCACTTATTTGAACTAGCTGGTCTGGCCTGATGGGGAATATTAGGGTTTTTTAATGGTTTTTTTTACTGTTTTTATTGTTATTGTATTTTAATTGGGCATTTGTTTAATTTCTTTTTAATTTTTGTATTGTTATTTATATATGCCCTGTTAACCGCCCTGAGTCCTTCGGGAGAAGGGCGGTATAGAAATTGAATTAATAATAATAATAATAATAATAATAATAATAATAATAATAATAATAATAATAATAATAATAATATATCCCAAAGGTGCTTTTCTCTCGAGGCAACAGGACTTTCTTGTTTTTCTTTTAAGACATTGCGTTTCTCATCCAAGAAGCTTCTTCAGCTCTCAGAAACGTCTTCAAAGAAAAACAAGAAAGTCCAATTGCTTTATGAAAAAGCCTCTTTGGGATAACTTTGGATGACTTAGAATCTATATAGACATGTTAATGTAATAAGGATTGGATCTTTGCATTAACAAAAATATTTTGTAAACAGTACTAGAAGCCTGAGGCAATGCATTTATTTATTTAATAATACTGCTGCAAACAGTAGTTTCTCTATGATTCTGGGTGAAGAGCCAGCCCCTTAACTATTTCTTCCTCACTGTTACAATCCATAAGCCATTTTAACCAAGCTGTAGCAGAAAAATAAAATAGAAATGTGTCACACTATTTGTTCAACTGAATATCTGCCATTTTGGGCTCTTCCTTCCTCTCTTTGAGCAATTTCAGTTCCCGCTGGTGATCATTAACAATTTCCAGCTGCATTAGAACCGCACAACTACATTTTCTACTAATTCTAATTCTGGTGTTAAGAATTTGATTCTATTTTATGTTTTCAATTTCTCTTCTGTTCCCTTTTTTTAAACAGATTCTCTAACTTCTAAGTATGAATTTAAAGCATTAACTTTACAGCTCCTTGTGACTTACTCATCACAAAGGGTACCTTAAGGAGATATTTCCCTGCCTCTTCTTTCCTGAATTTTGTCCAAAAGACAGACAATTTCTTCCTTTTTTTGGTTTTGTTTTATTTTATAGGCAAAGACATACAAAGAGCCTTGGTGGAGCAGTGGGCTAATGCCTCCTTAAGTAACACAGCTGCCTGCAATTAGTGCAGGTTCGAGTCCCACCAGGCTCAAGGTTGACTCAGCCTTCCATCCTTCCGAGGTAGGTAAAATGAGGACCCAGATTGTTGGAGGCAATTAAGCTGACTTTGTAATAATGCCGCTTGGGGGGGGGGGGGCAAAAGCCCTAATAAGCAGGCATATACATAGAATGAAGGCTATTGCTAAGCACATTGGTTTGTAAGCTGCCCTGAGTCTTTGGAGAAGGGCAGGATATAAATGGAATTAAAATAAAAAAAGCACATATATTTTTTACTTCCTTCATGAAAAGATGTACAACTAGAGTTTGCCTATCTCTCTAGTGTATTTCATTAAATCTCCTTGTTCTAGTAATTAAAAACTTAGATTCCCACACTCAGAAAAGAAAACACACACATGTTACTTCTTTCATTTCCATCACAAGGGCAATTTTCAGAATGAAATGCATATTTAGATGCTTTAAATATATATTTTAAAAAAATAAGCATACCAACAGAAACATAATTTGGAATGAATGACTAAACAGGGCCCTGCAATGTTAAAATGTACTTAAATAAATTGTTTATATGCATTAATTGTTTTGTAAAAAATAAAAAATGTAGGAAACCCAAACAATGAAATGGATTTTTCTAATGACATTAAATATTAATGAATCACTTTATACAAATATTTCTTTGAGATAAAGAATAATAAATCAGAAAAATTTTTAAAAAATCAATATTTTGTCATGTACATATAATTGATGTGACTGTCTTTAAAATAGTTCTAGATGGGCCATGTCATTATAAGTCTATTTTGGTTATCCTGTACTTTTGATTGAGAAAACAATAAACTCATTAGATGATCATATCTTACTAGGTGGAACCACAAAATCAAGGTATTGACAGTGCAGAGTGTCAAACTGCCAGCCCGCAGGCCAAATGCATCATGCCAAAACTGCTGCCTTCCCATTCCCGGCAATGGGGAAAAAAGTCACAATACATCATGACACATCACATGATGTCATGAGTTTGACACTCGTGACTTAGTGCATCTAGTAGCATTGAAATATTTTTAAGAATATTTGAAAATGCTATGGAATATTTCTAATATAGATAAAATAGTATAATATAGATTTCTAATATAGATAAAACAATTTTCTGCTAAAAAGATAATACTGTATATTATAGTTCATTAAACCTAGAAAATAGAGTTCTGCTATTTTCAGTTTATCTCTAGTAAAGTACAAAAGCAAATAGTGATAACAAATACCGTATGTGAAAACACAGTACACTGGCTTAATGATGAAGTCTAGCAGGAACCATGCCAAGGTACAAACCCATCCTGAAGTCATAAGGATATATCAAGCTAGCTAGAAATCTTAAGTGCCCACTTTGAACTTCCTTGGTTATCTCTGCTTGTAGTTTTCACAAAACAAGCAGAAAATCTCCTTTTAACTAGTTACTTTTAAAAAAAAAAGGAAGAGAGGCAACAAAATATTTAATTAATTAATTATTAGACCACCCATCTTACCACAGGATAACTCTTCCTTTGTAACATCTATGACAGCATTCCTTTCGATTGTGCTTTACAAGAACATTATTTTTAATTGGTGTTGATTAATTAATAATTTAAGGCTTAGAATCTACTAAGTAGTATATCAAGGCTTTGCTATTTGCTATTGTATGCATTATTTCATTATTTTAATTTATTGAAGTATTTGGATGAGGGGATAGATGGGGAACTCATCAAATTTGCAGACGACACCAAGCTGGCAGGAATAGCCAATACTCCAGAAGATAGGCTTAAGATACAGAAGGATCTGGACAGACTCGAACACTGGGCACTATCTAACAAAATGAAATTCAATGGTGAAAAAAGTAAGGTTCTGCATTTAGACAGGAAAAATCAAATGCATAGGTAGTACCTTGCTCAATAGTAGTACCTTGCTCAATAGTAGTAACTGTGAGAGGGATCTCGGAGTCTTAGTAAACAATCACTTCAATATGAGCCAGCAGTGTGCTGCAGCTGCCAAAAAAGCCAACACAGTGCTAGGCTGCATTAACAGAGGGATAGAATCAAGATCAAGTGGAGTACTAATACCACTTTACAATGCTTTGGTAAGGACACACCTGGAATACTGCATCCAGTTTTGGTCACCATGATGTAAAAAAGATGTCGAGACTCTAGAAAGGGTACAGAGAAGAGCAACCAAGATGATTAGGGGGCTGGAGGCTAAAACATATATGGAACGGTTGCTGGAATTGGGTATGTGTAGTTTAACGAAGAGAAGAGTGAGGGGTGACATGATAGCAGTGTTCCAATATCTCAGGGGCTACCACAAAGAAGAGGGAGTCAAGCTATTCTCCAAAGCACCTGAAAGCAGGACAAGAAGCAACAGATGGAAACTAGTCAAGGAGAGAAGCAACCTAGAACTAAGGGGAAACTTCCTGACAGTTAGAACAATTAACCAGTGGAACAACCTGCCTCCAGAGGTGGTGAATGCTCCAACACTGGAGGTTTTTAAGAAGAGACTGGACAGCCATTTGCCTGAAATGGTATAAGGTTTCCTGCCTGAGCAGGGGGTTGGACTAGATGACCTCCAAGGTCCCTTCCAACTTTATTATTATTATTATTATTATTATTATTATTATTATTATTATTATTATTATTATTATTATTATTATTATTAAGTGGAGAATGAACAACCTGTTAATTTATAGGTCTCTCTATTTTATTCAAAACCTATACTTTGTTGAATTTTAATGTTTTAAAATGTATTATTTAATATTTTACTCCTTTGATTGAGAGTCAGTCTGGTCTACTAGTTAAGGCACCAGGTTAGAAACCAGGAAATTATAAGTTCTAGTCCTGCCTTAGATATGAAAGCCAACTGGATGTCTTTGGCCAGTCACTCTCTCTCGGCTCACGATATCAGATTCAGGAGACAAACCAGTCAGTCAATTCTTGTCACAAGCAATGGATCTATCATTAGTACTTGTGTTACATTTGTATATCTGCACTACCAAATTATAATCAAGCTTATCCTTTTCACTTTTTATACAAAGTCAGAACCCCAAAGGGAAAATATATAGATATATATTATTAAAATGATTATTGCTTCTTTTTGTCAGGAAAATGCAGCAAGCATTGCTTCATAGCTACTATCAATTCAATACTACTATTAAATTAATATAACATTTCAGATGAGTGGTGAAAATCTCCTCCTGTCAACAGTATGCTCTTTCAAATCTACATCTTGATTGATGAGATTATAGTTTTTGACTAACAGCCTAAATGATAGAAGATTCCGGATCATAAAAGTGTAATAACATTGGTGCTAAAAATAAAGTGATGCACCATATACAGTAGCTAACATGTTCATGCTTCATGTCTTGGTGATTTAATGCCTGCATATGACCTTGCCTTAGATAAGCTGCTTGCTGAATGCTGAAAAGTATTTAGCAATTTTCATGATGTATCACTTGAACTAGATGACATGACATTAAGTTGTCAACAGTTTAACCAGTGAAATGTTATGCTGTTTTTCACTCATTGCTTTTTTGTTTGTTTGTTTTAAATAGGGCTGTTATGGCTTTTTCTAAGGCCCACTTCACTTCACATTCTAGGATGTCTGGCTCGAGGTCAGTGACCACCTCATTGTGATTATCGGGGACATTAAGCTCATTCTTGTATAGTTCTTCTGTATAATTTTGCCATCTCTTCTTAATCTCTTCTGCCTCTGTTAGGTCCCTGCTATTTTGGTCCTTTATCATGCCCATTTTTGCATTAAACGTTCCCCTCATCTCTCCAATTTTCTTGAAAAGATCTCTGGTCCTCCCTATTCTATTGTTTTCTTCTATTTCTTTGCACTGTTCATTTAAGAAAAGCCTTGGTGGAGCAGTGGGCTAATGCCTCCTTAAGTAACACCAGCTGCCTGCAATTAGTGCAGGTTTGTGTCCCACCAGGCTCAAGGTTGACTCAGCCTTCCATCCTTCCGAGGTAGGTAAAATGAGGACCCAGATTGTTGGGGGCAATTAAGCTGACTTTGTAATAATGCCGCTTGGGGGGGTGTATGAAAGCCCTAATAAGCAGGCATATACATAGAATGAAGGCTACTGCTAAGCTTGTAAGCCGCCCTGAATCTTCGGAGAAGGGCGGGATATAAATGGAATTAAAAAAGAAGAAGGCATTCTTATCTCTTCTAGCTATTCTCTGGAATTCTGCATTCAATTGGGTGTATCTTTCTTTTTCTCCCTTGCCTTTCGCTTCCCTCCTTTCCTCAGCTATTTGTAAAGCTTCCTCAGACAGCCATTTTGCTTTCTTGCATTTCTTTTTCTTTGGGATGGTTTTGGTTGCTACCTGTTCTACAATGATGTGAACCTCTGTCCATAGTTCTTCAGGCACTCTGTCTATCAGATCTAATTCCTTAAATCTATTTGTCACCTCTACTGTATATTCAACAGGGATATGATTTAATTCATACCTGAGTGGCCTAGTGCTTTTCCCTACTTTCTTCAGTTTAAGCCTAAACTTTGCAATGAGAAGCTCATGGTCTGAGCCACAGTCAGCTCCTTGTCTTGTTTTTACTGACTGTATAGAGCTTCTCCATCTTTGCCTGCAGAGCATATTATAGTCAATCTGATTTCTGTGTTGACTGTCTGGTGACATCCATGTGTAGAGCCGTCTCTTGGGTTGTTGGAAAATTCTATCAGCCTGTGCCCTGCTTCATTTTGTACTCCAAGGCCAAACTTGCCTGTTATTCCGGTTATCTTTTGGCTTCCTACTTTAGCATTCCAATCCCCCATGATGATAAGGACATCATTTTTTGGTGTTAGTTCTATAAGGTGCTGTAGGGCTTCATAGAACTGGTCAATTTCAACCTCTTCAGCACTGGTGGTTGGGGCATAGACTTGGACTACTGTGATATTGAATGGTTTGCCTTGGATTTGAACTGAGACCATTATGTCATTTTGAGGATTGTATCCCAGTATTGCTTTTCCTATTCTTTTATTGACTATGAAGGCTACTCCATTTCTTCTGAGGGATTCTTGCCCACAGTAGTATACCTGATGGTCATCTGAATTAAATTCACCCATTCCTGTCCATTTTAGTTCACTGATACCTAAGATGTCGTTGTTCAGTCTTGTCATCTCTTGTTTGACCACGTCCAGCTTTCCTTGATTCATGGATCTCACATTCCAGGTTCCTATGGAGAAAAAATCTTTACAGCATTGGACTTTCCTTTCACCACAAAAAAAAACTGATACAAAACTTTTGAGTAACTCTAATATCTAACATCTTTTTATCTAATTCCTAAATGGTCAAGGTACTTCCTAATCATTAAAACATACAACCTTATATTTTTAAAAAATATATAAAAAGAAGATATCCTAGAAATATGAAACCACATAAATTAGTAATACTGTAATGTGTTAACTGGGGTTGTCATGCCATACTAATATGTTAGCTATTTTCAGAAATACAAAAAAAAAATGGCAGGCCAGGAAAGAAGTGTGCTCAGCAATCAATTATCAAAACTGCTTTATTATATTCTAAAATATGCTGAGATCAACCATAGAGAGTGGCACAAAATCTGGGTTTACACAAAATGCTTGACCTCAGTCAATTAAAGATCTAATGATTGTATTATATAATTTGTTGCTCTTATTTTGTTATTAACATGATTCAAATAATAGACCAGACATGTGAAACACAAGGCCCGGGGGCCGGATCCGGTCCGCGAAATGGTTTCATGTGGCCCGTGAAGCCATCCTGGAAACAGTGAGGGAATGGCCCCCACTGCCTTGGCCCTGGCCCAGAGACCCTCCTTCTCCCAGAGACCCTCAGATCTGTCCCACTCCTGCCCAGGCCTCCATAGGCACCCTTGATGCGAACGATGTAGAGCTGGCCACGCCCACCCAGTAGGCCATACGCACTCTAGCCATGCCCACCCAGTAGGCCACGCCCACCCTGGCCATACCCACCCGGCCCCCTGAGGGCAACTGCAGTGCTGATGCGGCCCCCCAATGAAATTGAGTTTGACACCCCTGTAATAGACTATAAATCAGTTACAAGTGATATAATTTTATAATATTCTCCCACCTCCTCTCCCCTTCCTCCACTTTTTATTTTTAAATTATAACTTCAAGGATTTATAATAGCTGCACTCTAATTAATACATATATTAAATTTTAATTGTGTCTTAACATTGTATACAAAGAACACACTATGCATCACATACATTATACTTTGTGGGATAATAATGGAAGCTAGTTTCAACAAATTAAAATTTAATTTTTATCCACTTCTGTCATCTTTATTCCTATACAAATCATAAACATTTTTGATGGTCAAGATATTTGTCAAGACTAGTGGGTAATATTGCAGTGTGGGCTGCTTGTAATGAGGATAATGTAGCAATTTTATATACTTATTAGAAAACTAAATGTACGTTTTAATGCATGGATTTTACAACTGAAGGCATAACATTCATTCATAAGAGAATCTAGCATTTGAAGACCAAACCAAGCAATTCACTGAGATACAACATGTAGAGCTATAGCTTTCCACTTTTGATTTAAATTAGGCACTTCCAATTTCAACAATGAAATGTCATTTAGGACATAAATATAATAACATATATCACTTTGAATATTCTCAAAAGAATGAATGAGAAGGAGACAGAAATGAAAAGAACTACAGTCAATGCATAATGACCTGAAGAAGTAAAAATGAAAATCTCTATTAAAAAGAAAATAGATTAATCTTCCAACAGACTGAATGAAATGTTGTTATATGAAGAGAAAACATGAAAGCTACTTAGAACAGAATGCGAAGAAACTGCTTGTTCTAACAACTAATATAAATTAATGTCAAGTCAGTACAATTCCCCCAATCTATATGATACATGGTTCTCACAGATTATTTTTTTCTGAATTTGAGAATCCTTGTTAGCTTTTTTTCATAAATTGTCACATGTATCTTCAAACTAATGTAGTTCCTATAAACTCAAGTTATTTTCTCAGTGTTGTCTCCCTTGAAACATATGTCTTCCTATACCCAAGCTACTGGGCTGTTAGTGAACAATTGGCCCAAAGTCGCCCAATAAGTTAGCTATTGGGCTGTTAGTGAACAATTGGCCCAAAGTCACCCAGTAAGTTATCAAGACTGAGAATGACAGTCTCCCAGTCACATTCCAACTATATCTGTCAGGATCCACTTCAACTAATCACCCAAGAAAGCAGAACTCTTGAAACAAGCATTGTGTCAAAAGGAAACTTTTATTAGGGACTAGTGACAGCAGGAAATGTAAGGCGAGATCTGAAGAAAAACCCATGTGACTGATATAATTAAAGCAAGCAATATGTCTTCTCCCACCAAAGTCATAATGTCTGTTTGAAATTCAGCCAATCCACAGGTGGCTTGATGGGTGGCTGACCGGTATGGTAGGCACACATCTCAAGTTCTTCTCCAGCTTTTGTTTCCTTGTAACTGTCTCTTAGATAAGGAGACACATTCCATACTCAAAAGGAAGAGGCCAGACAAAGAAAGGAGAAAGCAAAAGTTACCCCATGCACCCCCTCCCTCCACAGGAATGGCAGGCCCCAAAAGAATAGAAGAAAGGAGAGAGGAGACGATGGGTTTTGGGGGTCTGACAATATCACTAATATGATATAAAATTCATGGTCATGAATTTATTTTTTCCAGAAATAAATGTATCTGTCTGATTACCAACATTGAATATGCTGAATAACACTGTAATTATAAGCTTCACAAACATTAAATGTAATACTGATAGGCCAAAGATGAACAGTGACATATACAGCTTCCAACTAAAGAGAGGGAAGAGAAGAGCATGAGAAAGTATTCTTAGAAAAACAGCATATGGAATAAATGATTGCATACACGTATGACCTGCATGTTTCATATTGATCAATATGCATATTTATTGACCAATATTCATCAACATCATCATCATCATCCATAGATAAATTACATATTATACATATATATTGTTAAGTTGTTAAGATTTATGAACTTATTTCTATGTCCTACATGGTAAAAAATGCAAAATATATTGTTTTGACATTTTATCATTGGCAATAGCTGTCCTATTAAGAAAAGGTATGGCTATAAGTGAGTGAAGAATATGACATACATAAAAAGACACATTTAATGTCAGCACATTTGATGTTTTGAATAGAAAATAGCATAATAAAAATTAAATTGTCTTCTTAACTACTATGCAATGCGCAATAATTGATAGCTAAAGAGCTAATCATTTAAATATAATTATATTTGATTATTGTAATTGCTTCCATATTTTATATTCTAGTAGAGGTCTTATTCACAAAATTGTTATGATCTTGTTATGTAAAATGTTAATTGGATATTTGCAACAGTTTATTCAAGATGAGGTGCTAATTCTGTTTTGTTGAGTCTAAAATAATGTCATGTCAATAAAGAGCCCATTTTTATGTTGTCCAAATCTGTGTGCAATGTATTGGCTGTTCACAGCTACCATTTCTACTAATCAACTCCTTGAGCTAAAATGAATTTCTTTCTAAAGTTCTAATAATTCTTTGTCACAAAGTGCATGGTGCTTGAAATAATTTACAGCATTTCACTTCAAGTGAGATGAATTTTCCACAGAATAGAGATAAGTTAGCATTTCCCCTTCCCTCTAAAAAGAATCTGAAGGAGAAATTGATAGGAATTCCACTGATTATTGATTAAGAACAGACTATTTCAGAAGCAATGCAACCCTATTAGTGGTAAAAGCAAAATGACATTGCCACATTAATTTATTTCATCTATCCAAAAGATTCTTCCAGCACTTGAAATGGTAGAGTCTTGACTTTTGTGTAGAAGTTATACTATACAGGCACAAGAACCTTTTCTGGCCAGAAATAGCAAATTCAGTCCCCTCCACAGGTCTTGAGTCCCCTCAACTCCTGTCACTCCCTCTCAGCAAGGACATCAGCATGGAATTGAGGAAGTGGTGTCGCAGGGACCACTTTTTAGCTTCTTCAAGCTTTGGAAAAGGCTTCTTACTTTTTCAAGTATACTATACACCAGAAAACTGATGAGAAACATCTCAGAAAATAAATTGCATCATCTTTTAACCTCTCTGAGGTGTTTTGTTCCACTTTTGCATCATGAGGTATTTTATCAGCAAAAATAACGTGTGCCTCTTGGTGGCTTGCTATAGAATGAAGGCTTATCCCTCGATGCATTGTGCAATATTTTATTACTACTGTCTTTCTGAGAGTAAATACTTAATATGGCTCAATATTAAAATGTTATTAATCCCTTTAGCTGCATTTTAGCACACATTTTTAAAATTAGGACAATATTACCTCACAGCTCACCAGGTGGCACGCACCCTATCTTGGAATTTCACATTGTAATCCAGAAATAACTAATGAAAATAGCTTAATTTCAGTTGGTCATAATGTATCTTATTAAACAGAATGTGGTCTTCACAGTATGAGTTTCCTTTATCTCCTTATTGGAGTCAATTTCTGTCTTATTTCTACTCTCAAATGATCTCTTTATTAACAAAAAAGAATTCCATATGCCAACTTCCTCTCCAATTGTTTTTTTTCTCACATTATTTTATAATAATGTTTTAAACATTGTATTGTATTTTCCAAGTTGGATCCAGAGCTGCTGCCATAGTCCAACAATGCAACAAAATTGTTCAGATTAACTATAACAAGCATCATGACAAAGTAGACACTATGACCCATTGGTATATGTGCAAAAATTGTCTTTTTTTAATTTTCTTAATATGTTATAATCACTAAATTGAAAAAAAAAGTTGTTGAAAATCACAATGTTAAAATTGAATGAAATTTTAAACTGCTGTCTGGAATGCAAACAATAATTTAAAAGAAATGAGTAGTTTTGTGGATATAGCAATAGTCATACACCAGAATCATGGAAAAAGAATTGGAAAAAAATAACATATAGTAATCTAATGATCAAAATGGGTAGATTATGAAAAAGATCTTGCAAAGTCATCTCAACAGTTTTTGGCCCTTTAGACTAAATAACCAATGGATTATTTTAAAAAGTAAACATTTTGGCTGTATTTATATGGATTTAAAAGACAGCTTGCTGGACCCATGGTATATCTTAAGAGATTACTTAGACCAGAGGTCCTCAGTGGGGCTGAGCTACTGGGCTCAGCCCCACTCATGCGACCATTGCTCAAGTGTTGTGCAGGGGGGTCGCAGCACTGCTAGTATCGCACGGGCGGCAGTATTGCCACAAACCTTGCATGGGGGTAGCAGCTCCATGAACGAGAGTAATTCTTTGGCTTAAAGGTGTTAAGTTAGGGCAACATTTCTAGCCAAGAAATAAATAAAAGAAGAAAAATGTAAGCTTTAGAACATTAGACTGTTGCCAGCGCTGGAGAGGTTTCCTCATGCTTGCCTGGTTTTCTGACTCATCATCAGCATAAGAATCAATTGTTTCTCACTTGCTTCTGTTCATTCAGTTATTCTATGACCGATAATGTCTGGGAAGTTGTTTTCAAATATTTGTTCATTTATTGCAGGTAACATTACTGTTACCTGCTTTATTCAAAGTCTGCTGTACGTATGAGTAATTTTGGAAAGGACTCTGAAAGAATATGACTACATTGTTCATTTTCTTTTCATTTTCTTTTCCAAAATGTTATTTAAGGCCATTAAAACAAGATACTAAACAACCAGTGCCCTGGTGGGTTAGCATTTCAGAGATATTTCCTAAGATAAATAGGCAAACACAAGTAAAAAAGTAGTGGAACAGGAGCAACTTCCAACTTTATACTCACATTTCCATTGAGCTCCCTTGTGGAAATCTGGCAGGAAACATTAGAAATTTCTTCTCCATTCTCTTCCCCTCCTAGCAAGCAGGCAAATGGCTGGCTAGGGAAAGGAGTGAGGGTTTGTGAGTTTGGCTGGAAAACTGTCACAGAACATTGAAAATAAAGATCATGTGACCTTAAGCTGGAGCCAGAAGTACAGCAGCAGCCTGTAACATTAAAGCAGCCATAACTTTCTCAAATTTCATTCCCTTGGGAGTAATGAGTCCCAATTTTGGACATATTCTATATATTAGCCCATTCAAGGCCCCTTGGTTCAAAAATTTTAGTTGCATGGTATACCATTTCATCCACTTAAAGTTCATGACAAGGAGAATTTTAGTAGTATGTTGGTAGCCTAACAAAGATGAACAAAGCTTTGAGGATATATATAAGACATCCTGTATTGCTAATGAGATTCCAACAGTTTTCTCTGATTTTATAACAGATAGCTTTTCAAAAAGAAGAGGATAAGGAAACAAATTGCTCAAAATTTTTTGTTGTAACATTATATCAAATGAAAAATGATGAATAGCAAACATATAATTTTTAAGAGTATTATTTATTGATAATCTAACACAACTAAGAGTATTTCATTATTTTGTTTATTTGGGAGAATAAATACTTTTTTTCATTCTGAACCTTTTTTATTTCTAGAGAGAGGGAATATGAATTTAATTTTTTTGGCAAGCAATAACCAAATCTCATCTAATTGTCATAACATACTTGGACAAGTATAAGTTAAACTGCAGACTAGTAAAAAATACAAGTAAGTCTTTAAAAAATCCTAAATTAGACCACAATGTAGAGCAATAGTGGTATGACTGAAAAGTTGTGCTACGCTATATGCTATTTTTTAAAAGTGCTATTCTGTCATTGTTCTGTCAGAACAATAAAATTACAGATAAATTTATATTGACATTCATAATCTTAATACTTGGATCATTGTAAGAGTTGATAAGAAGTATTTTATTTTAATTAATTCTTAACAAAATGTTTTGTTTTATATGGATATTTAAATATTGTGTATTTCAAGACAAGTATATCTGAGACAATGTGAGTTTTGGTTCCTAAATATGTTTGTTTTGTTTGTTTTAGTTGCTTGGGATTTTACAAATTACCTTGCAAAAACAGAATTCTTCTCTTCAGAACTCCTACTCTTTTAATTCAGTTACACATACTTTTCTGTTTGAAGCTTATTTCAGCTGCATATACATTGTGTAACAAAAGGCCTTTATGTGAAACCTCTATGATGCTATAACATAATGTTGAAAATTTATTAGGCATGGAAGTAGCTCTCTAAGTTTGTCATATTTCTTAGCACGCTATGATTGCAGTGATATGTGCTTGATCCCTGAAAAGCATGCTTGCAAGTAATATGCAAATGGAGTCTGAAGCTTTCAAAAAATATTTAGTTTAACAGGATCAGTTTAAGCCTTACATGATTGGGGAAATGGTGCTATGAAGTAGCTTCTGTGAGTTATTTATAATTTTAATCTTGGTTCTGCTGCTCTTTTGGTTGCTCTTTTTTAAGTTTAACGAATCAAAAACTGAATGAACAAACCTGAAGGGCATCAGTTTAAAAAGTGCAAGTCTGGGGCTCAAATGCTCACAAGCATGATTGCTTTCCTTTCTTCTTTCCTTCCTCTCTCCCTCAAGAGAGGAGTCACACATAAGATTTCAAATAAAAAAATGTAACTAGAAATAGGAGACTTTCTATCATTTTAAGTCTTTGTGCTTACCATCAGTTTGGGGTTTCTCAATTTTTCCTAAGGGCCAATATCTGCAAACGTTAGCATCTCTTTTTGGTACTATTATTGATTCATTTAAACCATTAATATTAATACTGACTGCCAAGAGCATTCTAGAGTTTTTGTCAGATTTTTTTTCCTCCTGTCTAGAAATTCGGGGAATTGAATCTGTAACCTTCAGCATTCGGACAATATGTCTTCCTAATAGAGTACAGCTATTCCCCACATTGATTCCTTTCCTTTTTTTAAAAAAAATAATGCCTATTGAAATAATGTCATATTAGGACCATGTTCCAAATTGGGTAGCATTGTGGGAGTGGAATGCACAAACATTTATTACATTCCCACAGAATAATATTGCCATTATAGCGACAATATTTTCTTTTTTATCCCCCACTTTAAATATACTGCTCAAAAAAAATAAAGGGAACAGAAAATAAGACATCCTACTATTAAATACAGTACATTGTGTTGTTTAAGCGTTCCCTTTATTTTTTTTTGAGCAGTATATATAGATAAAAAATACATAAAATCATTTTTTCAATGTTATGCAGAATTTATCCCACATTTCTTCATCCAACTAAAGTATCATATGTTTTAGTAATGTAATATGTCCCTCCAAATATATCATAAATAGATGCTATAGATATATAGTGCTTCAAAGAGGTACAAATGTTTCTTGTTTCAGCATGCAGATGGCATTATTCACCTTGTTGAATAAACATAATAGCAAAGTGAAGGACCTCTTAGAACTTTACATAGCCTTGACGTGCATGTGTGTATGTTTGCATTCATAGCAACAATGTTCAATGTGCATAAGACAGTCAGCCTTGTATTCCAAAGTACAACCTGAAGCTACAATATCACAAATATAACCCAATATATGTCAGCATAGTTTTGATTAGTTTCTAGGAGTTTATTTTGAAACCTGAACACTTTCTGGAGGAAAAAAAAACCTACAAGGAAAGTCAGTACAGAAGCCTTAAAAGAATCCTGTAGAAAAATGATGCCCCTGGATATTGTCTATGACTTTCATTTAGATTGTGTAATTGTATATAATAGTACCTTTGAGCACGTCTGTTCAATATATGGGGTACTTTTTAAAATGGCATTTGCATATGTAAGTCATTCAAATTCATCTCTCCAACAAGTATATTTATAAATAGAATTAAATTGTTTTTACTAGATCAGGAAACTCAGGTATACATAGGATATCCATACACACATGCCTTAAATTATTTCTCATTTAAACCTGAAATATTTAACTTCATGAGTTGCTGATGCACATTAAGTTGCGTGTCAATATAATGACACAGTGTAAACAGAAACATAACTATTAAACTTTATTTTAAAAAGCAAATCTATTTTATTTTGTTAAGTTATGTAACAATCAAGAATTAAGGGAGCATATACTTTGCTAATTTATTTGTTAAATTTATTTGCCACCTATTCACTGTGGAGCTATTCTAGATGGCTTATAATATTAAAAAGGAAGAAAAATGGAAAAGCATGTAAACAGAGGTAAAATAATTGAACAATAAAATAAACAATGACAAAGGAACACAACAAGAATAAATACATCATTATGTTAACTAAAATGATGGAGGGGGTGTAGAGTAGAGATTTATTTTATCCTTGATGTTTTTAGCCACATTTTAAATATATAATTAGCTCTTGTCAATCCTGCCCCAACTTGGTCCCTTAAGTAAGAATGACCCTTTTGAGTGTGAAAAGCTTACTTTACTAAAGGCCAAGTGGATTACAGTATAGCAAAGCCAGAACTTAAATTCACATGCCAAATTTTCCTGGTTAACTTTCCCTCCTATTCAGTACCTCCCCAGTCGTGCCCCCTTTCAAATCCCTTATTGCCCAATTGTATTTGAATAAATTGTTTTGGAAACTGTCTCTTCAACAGTGGACTGGTTGGGGAGCTGTTTCATTCCATTCCCAGCACTTTGACCTTTAGATGATGTCTCTGGGAGGTATGATGCGTAGTTAGCCTCCCAGCCAGCTCCCTCCCTCTTTAGTCCATGACAGACTGGCAAGTAGCTTAAGTGCAAAGCTTAAGTGTATGGTGGCAGTTCTGACAAGTATATTGCATGCTGATTAAGTAACTGAACTAAATTATTGTGTTCTGTTCCTAGGAGATTGCAATAGACAACAATACTCCACTAAAAGTAATAATATAACAGTCTATTCCAGCCACTTCCCGTTGTTGCTAATGTTTCAGATCTCAGCAGAAGAGCATTGGTGTTCCAGGCATCTAGATTGCTTCTATTTAGTTCCAAACAGATTTATGAGATTGAGGCTCTAGATCAGAGGTCTCCAATCTTTCTGGGCTCAAGGACCTGAGGGAAGGGGAGCAGCTTCAAAATTGGTGTGCTTGCGTGCATGCATGGGGCCACACACACTGGCACGGCACTGGCAGCTCCGTTCACATATGCGGCATGTGCTGATGTGTATGTTCAAACAGCCATGCACCCCCCACATGGCTAGCAGCCCATTCGCACGTGCGCAAATGGGCTGTGGACACCTGCCCTGTGTTAGCATTCCCTTTCATGCCTGCACACAAGCACAAACAGGGCTACAGGTACTAGTGTAAGTGGGGGGAAATGCATGCCCACACATGTGTGCACTGGCCAGCCGTTTCCACAGCCTGGTGGCCAAGAGCCCATGGCCTGGTCCCAGGCTGCAGACCATAGGTTGGGGACCCCTGCTCTAGATTGTTATTATTTAAATTAAAACAGCAGAATACAGTGCTGATTTCAAGATTAATATTGCAAATCTAAAACATAATTAGGATGTATTTGGAGATATTCCCAACATTGTGATCCTCTGGATGGAAAACAAATTTAGCGTCCTTTTGTCCCATGGGGCAGATTTTCCCATTTGCCTTGGCCTAATCCATCATTTATTAAGTTTTTCTCTATTTTCCCACCTTGCTAGCACATGGAAAGTTTTGAATGACACTGTTTCCAGGAAACAGCCTTTCTGATTTCTAAAGAATAGTCAATGTTGAATGGCTGATTGAACATTTTTGTCAGAAGAAGCATGTTAGCTGGAAAAAGGCTCAATGAAAGCTGGAGTTCTAGCGAAAGGCTTGTAATTTTCTCACTTTTTCTAAATAGATAAAAGCAAAAATAGCTACTGAATATTTATGGTGCTATTAATTAGACAGATGGATAGCCTTGTCATGTAATATTCTTACTGAGGCTTATAAATTCTAGACATATCTAGCTGAATTTTTTCTGTCTCAGGTAATATCCTAGTGAGAGATTTTTAAGGGTCTTTTTGGTCTAGTATCACTCTCTAAAAATATCAGTTTATGGGAGAAAAGCCACAAATAAAATGGGAGTTTATTCTTGTTGCCACTGATATAAAATTCAGAAACAAAAGAATAACTCAGTATAAATCCATAATACAACTGTTCTGTGACATTGGAGTCAAGAAAAACAGTGGGAATGGAAATGGTTAGGGTAAGACTCTCTTTATAGCATCAGCTTACAATAAAAAGACTAGTAGTGTTTGATAATACATATGCACAACCAAGTTTGCTTTTCAATGGGGCTATAAGTTTAGTATTAGAAATAAAACCATGTTTGAGAATAATAGAGAAAACTTATTCTTCCTTTCATATAAAAAGAAAATTTAGAATATATCACTGTAGAAAGTAATAAGTGAATTTTCATTTTATTTTTGCAATAGTAGAGGATAGATAGATAGATAGATAGATAGATAGATAGATAGATAGATAGATGATAGATAGATAGATAGATAGATAGATAGATAGATAGATAGATAGATAGACAGACAGACAGACAGATCTCTGATATCTTGTTTATCTTCAGCTCCATATTTTAAGTAGGATTTCTATTTATTTTAAGGCAATTTAATCAATTATTTAAATATTTCATTTTTACATATGTCTTCATTTTCTAACATAGAAGGATAATATAAGTTCACAAGAACATGAGCATTGTACTCCTAGATCAGACCAAAAATCCTACTCTTATGGTCATTATGGTAGGTAAATTGTAAATATATCCAAATGCAGTGATGCATTTTTTATGCAATCTCTATTGGAAAGGGGATGAACATATTGAACAGACAGTTACAAATACTGAATATAACAGAGACACTGGACATAACCCACTTCAAAACAACAACAAAAAGTAACATTAGTCATTCTTAATGAAATGAAGAACTGAAACTGTAAAATGAGAGCTGAAGAAGCTTCTTGGATGAGAAGTGAAACATCTTCAAAGGAAAACAAGAAAGTCCAGTTGCCTTATGAAAAAAAGCATCATTGGGTGTAAAATGAATGAATTTTACAAGAATTGCAAGTTATTCATAAAGGAAATCATGATTCCATGGAACATATTATATTTATGGGATCGTTTTCCATAAAACAATGTTCATATTAGTTTGAAAGACATACTGTAGATCAAGATTTCATGTGTGCAGAAATGACAGCATTTCTCAAGCATTCCTTGCCAAGCTTCTTTTTTAGCATAGTTTAAAATGTTCTATTATTTTTCCAGTCTTGCATGGAAATAGTGGCAGAATTTCAAGTCCTGTCATATAATTATTTTTTCTCAATTATACAGTGAAAACCGATGGGCTTTCCAAATTGTAAATGCTGCATGTTTGGAGTGAGATGTAAGTTGTTAAAAGCACATTGCTATTTTAGTGATACTGTACACTAGTGACAAGATTCTGTGACTTATAATATTCTTTTATTATATGCTGCCAACACACATACAGTACAATGAAGAATACATGTACTCATATTTCAGTAATACTGTGTGTCAACTCTACAATGAACCTGGCTGCAGCCATCTTGCTCACTCTAGGTTGCCACATAAATGGGAGGGGGTGCAGAGTATATTTGTGCTGGTGATGACCTATAAAGCCCTACATGGCATGGGTCCGGATTACCTACGGCAGCACCTGCGGCTGGCGTCAACTTCCCTCCGTCCAGTGCGCTCCCACAGAGAGGGCCTCCTCAGGGTGCCTCCGATCAGAGAATGTCGACTGGTGGCCCCCAGGGGGAGGGTGTTCTCTGTGGGCGCGCCAGACCTGTGGAACCACTTGCCGGTTGAGCTCCGGATGGCCCCCGACCTTCACTCCTTCCGACGGGATCTAAAAACCTATTTATTTGAACAAGCCGGCCTGGTCTGATGGGTTCGGGGTTTGGGTTTTAACATGGTTTTTAACTATTGTATTATATTGGGCATAATTATTTAATTCTTTTTAACTTTTGTACTTTGTATTTTGATATTTATTGCCCTGTACAGCACCCTGAGTCCTTCGGGAGAAGGGCGGTATAAAAATTTAATAAATATAAATATAAATATATTTGAACAATTCTGTGTCCCATGGGAACCAAGGTCATTCTATCGGTTACGTTAGAGGGATGGGCATTTTGTTAGAAAGCCCGCCAAACTATTCTATTGGGGAACGTGGATGATTGCAAAGCACTGGGGTGGGAAGTTTGACTTTGCAATAATGTAACTCTTTGGAGGGAATTTCAGACTTGGTTTCACTTTTGATTGTGCTGATATTTTGTATCTAATAAACATGTTCTGTGAGGAAGCTTCTAGCTTAGTAGTTCTGATTTATTTGGCTCTATCTATCAGGACAATGACACTGTGATTGTTGTGGTTATAAATGGTACCATTTCTTAATACTAAGAACAATTGGTGGCTGTGAGCTCTTTTGTTGCCACCACAACAGAAGGAAATGGCAAATGGTAAGTAAATCTTAACTTCTAGATTTAAAGAAGGTACCAATATTTTCATACTAATAGCAGATGCAATAATGTCA
This sequence comes from Vipera ursinii, assembly GCF_947247035.1. NCBI lineage: Eukaryota > Metazoa > Chordata > Lepidosauria > Squamata > Viperidae > Vipera > Vipera ursinii. The sequence continues at coordinate 38,120,673 of NC_139514.1, forward strand.
TCAAATATAGAAATCTAATATAAATCTTATAGAAAGTGTGACATAATATGGATTGTTAAAAATTATCACATTAGGATGTACTTTTTGTAAAATCCACATGCAGAACAAATGTATCTCTTCCAAAATGACTGTTTTCTTACCTTTTCTCTCATTAAAGTAGAAGTCCTCATTCCTCTGAGAAAACATCTGTGCTGGTTTAAATGATTCACCTCACAAACTGTTATAGTTCAGGTTTCACTACATGATTTTTCCCTCCTAGCCAGAAGGAATCAGTCTAGGTTTGCATTAATAAGTTTCATGCAATATTAATAAATTTTAAAAATATGGATTCAAAATGATTTCATATATTTTAATCCTTAACATTGGAACTTTTGTACTTTTTCATTTAAAAAGAAACGTCCTTTAAAAATAAAATACCTATGATACCTATAAATAAATATAAAAATATTTAGCACCAAAAAGGCTATTTAGGGGGCATGCTGATCCTCCAAACAGTAGTAAATGATTTCTCCTTTAATTCCTGAGTTCCATTGTGAATTTTCCAAATTTATTACCCTAGTCACAAAGCATTAAAGGTAAATACATTGCCCAAACATGAGTGAAGGAAACCACATTTTTTTATTTTGGTTTCATTTTTATTACAGAAACACATTGCAGATTTCAGCTTTATATATTGGTTTTTTTATACACGTTTGGGAATAGCTTTCAGATTAACAGATCTATTCAAATTTACTACAAAAATTACAACAGAGATTTGTTTTTTGAAGATGGGAGCTGATGTAGTGTCCATCTTCCAAAAAGGGATAAAATGGATCCAGGAAACTGCAACCTATCAGCCTGACCTCAATACCTGGGAAGATTCTGGAAAAGATAATCAAGCAACAAATGAGCAAACACATAGAGGCAAACAAAGTCATAACCAAAAGCTAGCATGGGTTTGTCAAAAACAGATCATGCCAGACAAATCTTATTGCATTCTTTGACCAGGTGACAAAATTAGTGGACCAGAGGAATCCTGTGGATATAACTTACTTGGACTTCAGTAAGGCATTTGATAAAGTAAACCACAACCTACTACTTGATAAGATAGAAAAATGTGGGTTACACAGCATCACCACCAGATGGATTTGAAGCTGGCTGACTAGCCATATTCAGCATGTGATCCTCAATGGAACTGCATCTACATAGAGGGAAGTGTGTAGTGGGGTGCACCATGGCTCTGTTCTGGGCCCAGTGCTCTTCAACATCTTCATCAATTATTTGGATGCAGTGATAGATGGGGAACTCATCAAATCTGCAAATGACACCAGGCTGGCAGGAATAGCCAACACTTCATAAGATAGGCTTAAGATACATAAGGATCTTGACAAACTTGAATATTGGGCACTATCTAACAAAATGAAATTCAGTGGTAAAAAAAGTAAGGCTCTACATTTAGGCAAGAAAAACCAAATGCACAGGTACAGTATAGGTGGTACCTTGCTCAATAGTAGCAACTATGAGAGGGATCTTGGAGTCCTGGTGGACAATCACTTAAATATGAGCCAGCAGTGTTCTGCAGCTGCCAAAAAACCCAACACAATGCTAGACTACATTAACAGAGGGATAGGAACAAGATCATGTGAAGTTTTAATACCATTTTACAATGCCTTAGTAAGGCCACACTTGGAATACTGCATCTAGTTTTGGTTACTATGATGTAAAAAAGATGTTGAGACTCTAGAAAGAGTACAGAGAAGAGCAACAAAGATGATTAGGGGACTGGAGGCTAAACATATAAAGAACAGTTGCTAGAATTGGGTATGTCTAGTTTAATGAATAGAAGGAATAAGGATGACATGATAGCAGTGTTCCAATATTTCAGGGGTTGCCACAATGAAGAGGGAGTAAAGCTATTCTCTAAAGCACCTGAAGGCAAGACAAGCAGCAATGGATGGAAATTAACCAAAGAGACAAGCAACCTAGAACTAAGGAGAAATTTCCTGACAGAACAATTATTCAGTGGAACAACCTGCCTCCAGAAGTTGTGAATGCTCCAACACTGAAAATTTTTAAGAAGAGACTGGACAACCATTTGACTGAAATGGTATAGGGTTTCCTGCCCGATCAGGGGGTTGGACCTGAAGACCTCAAAGGTCCCTTCCAACTCTATTATTGTTATTGTTTTCAAAAACATAAGGCAATACACATTTCTGATGCCAATCTGTGGTGAACTAGATAAAAGAGCAAGGATGGCATTGTGATGACAAACAACAAGATAATGAATTCTGACTGTTGCACTCTCTCTTGGAAAAGGAAAGATCATGAGATTGCTTACATGTACTCCATAAAGGTGTTCCTCATGAGTAGACTACAGGAACTGAGTTTTGTTTTGTTTTTTCCCACAAGATGACAGCGCGTTCACACGCAGCGGCCCTGAGCTCCTGGTACTGGTGTGTGGTGATTGAATTAATGTGTGTATGAATGAGTGTGCACAGTGTAGTGCAAGCAGCTAAATTAGCCTACACACATATAGACCTGCTAAACATCAGGCTTGCAAGGCAATCTGGAATTACCAGTGATTTTCAGCAGTCCCATAACATGCCGAATTGCATAATGAGACCTCCAGGATCTCCATGGATTGTCTTCGGGCTGGGGAGGAGATGACGTAAGCGAAAGAGAAAGGAGAGAAAACAAAAATGTGGCTGCAGGGCTGGGATACTGAATCGGCTTAGAAAGCAGCCTCATAGACCAGCATTGCCAAGTCTTTTCTTGAGCAATGCCAGATCCCTCATCCATAAAATTGACGAATTACAGCTGCAGTTGGCAGCAAGCAGGCTTCTCCGTGAATGTTGTGTGATGGTTGTCACGGAGACCTGGCTACATCCAGATGTACCGAATGCAGCAGTGGAGCTGACAAGCCGAGTCCACTGACTGGAGTGTATTTGAAAATCAAGACCTAAATGCATACACAGATGCCGTACTGTCTTATATTAGAACATGCACTAATAGTGTAACAACAGAAAAGTGCATTAGAGTTTACAGGAACTGCAAACCCTGGATGACTGCAGAGATACAAACATTCCTGAGAGCCCGGGATTCTGCCTTTAAGGCAGGGGACAGGGACACATACAGAAAGGCCAGGGCAAATCTCAGAAGAGGCATTAGGGTGGCAAAACAGCAATACAAACACAAGGTGGAGAACCACCTAGCAGACAACAATCTGAGGCAAGTGTGGCAGGGACTGCAGCACTTAACCAACCACAAGGGTAGTACAAGGAGCATGGTTAACACCGATGCCTCATTGGCTGAGGAGCTGAATATCCTCTTCGCTTGCTTTTGTTGTTGTTAGCTGCGAAGTCGTGTCCGACCCATCGCGACCCTATGGACAACATTCCTCCAGGCCTTCCTGTCCTCTACCATCTTCTGGAGTCCATTTAAGCTCACGCCTACTGCTTCAGTGACTCCATCCAGCCACCTCATTCTCTGTCGTCCCCTTCTTCTATTGCCCTCGATTGCTACGAGGTAAAAAGACCAGACCCCGTAGCCTCTGCTGGCCGGCCTTCCGATTTTCAGCAACTCATCCTATCTGAAGACCAAGTGAGAACTGTTTTGAAGGCTGTGAATCCCAGCAAAGCCACAGGCCCAGATGGGGTGCTGGGGATAGTGGTTAAGAACTGTGCCAACCAATTAGCAGGGGTCCTGACAAGGATTTTTAACATCTCCTTGCAAACCGCATGTGTACTATTATGCTTGAAAGCAACTACCATTGTCCCAGTCCCCAAGAAAACTGCAGTTGAGTGCCTGAATGATACAGACCTGTTGCATTAATGTCTGTAGTCATGAAATGCTTCGAAATACTGGTTCTCCAACATCTCAGGACATGCCTCACACTGGATTTCGATAAACATCAATTTGCCTACAGGGGGAACAGGTCGACAGACGATGCCATAGCTACTGCTTGTAGCAAGTCACTACTGTAGCAAGTCACCTTGAGAAACCAGGAAGCTATGTCAGGATGCTTTTTGTTGATTATAGCTCGGCTTTCAACACCATTTTTCCAAACACTGTCATCGAGAAGCTGACTGACTTGAAATTTTCCCCCTCCATCTGCGATTGGATTCAAGACTTTCTCAGGGACCGGTTACAAACAGTGAGGGTCGGGTCTGCTTTGTCCATTCCCCTGAAGCTTTGCACCGGCTTGCCACAGGGCTGTGTTCTTAGCCCCTATCTGTACTCTTTGTACACATACAGTATGACTGTGTATCATCCGACCCATCTACTGTGATAATTAAGTTCACAGATGATACTACCATCGTGGGTCTTATTACAGGTGGGGATGAGACAGCATACAGGGCGGAGGTACAAAAACTATCCATATGGTGTTGTAACAACTTGCACCTGAACATTGGCAAGACGAAAGAGATGGTGCTAGACTTCTGGAGGAAAAAGGAGGAACCTGCCCCACTTTACATCGGGGAGGACTGTGTGGAAAGAGTTTCCTCCTTTAAATTTCTGGGAGTCTACCTCTGTGAAGATCTTACCTGGAAAGTTAATACAACCCAGGTGGCCAGAAAGGCCCAACAGAGACTTTACTTTCTCAGGGTCTTGCAGAAGAACAGGGTAGAACAACGGCTAATGACCCTCTTTTACCGGTCTACTATAGAGAGAGTCCTCCCGTACTGTATTGTGGTTTGGTATGCTGGTCTGACAGCCGCGGATAGGAAAGCATTACAAAAGGGGGGAGCACAGCACAAGACATTGTGTGCTGTCCCCTGACACCACTGGATGACATCGCCAGGGCTCGCTGCCTTGGAAGAGTGAGGAAAATTCTCAGGGATGACTCACACCCTGGACGGTATCTCTTTACTCTCCTACCATCGGGTAGGAGATATAGGAGTATAGCCAGCCGTACCAACAGGCTGAAGAACAGCTTTTATCCATGGGCTGTTAGGCTTTTGAATGGCATATAATTTTTATAAACTTTATGCATGATTGACTTGCGAGGCCAGTGTGTTGTTCAATTAGCTCACATGGTGTAATAAGATGGAGGGTTTGTGTCACTGTAAGTTGGGGGTGGGGGCACGAAGGGAGGCTCAGCCAATCTCAATGTATACATGGTTGTACTTTGACAATAAAGGTGGTTTTTTTTGAGTGATTATGAGTTTGACAGCTGAGAGTTGATGGATTTTTTTTTCAATCAAGCTCACAACCATAATATAACCTTTACAGATATAAGGTTTTTGAGCTTCATTTTTAATCACTTTTGGATGTAACTAATTTGCAGTCAAAAAGAAGCTATTAGGAACCTTCAGAGTGACAGGTTTTATAATACCAGGAGAGTTTCCTTTAATCCTTTGCAAAAAAAAGTTTTAAATACAAATTTGAGGGATTTTAAAATTATTTTTGGAATAAAAAGCAAAAGGTTTATTAGAAGGCTGTTTTTGGAAAATTACAAAAGGACTAAAGATCCAGATGGTTTTGAAATAAAATTATGAAATTAATTACATTCTTTCTCTGTTATTCTGGATTATTTAAAAGAACATGATAGGAATGGACTGTGATGGTTGGACATTAAAAGAATCATAAAGAGTTAAATATTACAATTAGAGGAAAATGGCACTTAAATGTGACTTATTAATACAGAATGGAATTAGGAGGATATAAAATTGGACAATATCAGTGAAAAATGGATTCAGAAATACATTTAAAAGTGCATGCTTTTACAAGTAGCAATAGCAATAGTATTTAGGTTTATAGCTTTTTACAGCTCTCTGTGGATGGTTTACAAAGTAAGCATTATTTGCATATTGCCCCCCAATGGCTTCTCATTCCACTGATTTCAGAAGGATGGAAGGCTGAATCAACCTTGAGCCCCATCAGGATCGAACTCCAGGCTGTGATGGAATAGAAACAAGTTTTACTGGTCAAGACTGAGACTGATCTGAAAGTAGATTTAAAAAGGAAAGGCCACAAGTCCAATTTGGGAAAAGATGTTTCACTTGACATATAAATGAAACCGACAATTAAAAAGAACATACAAATATCAAAACAAAAGAATGACCTGGATAAGCTTGTTTTGTTGGATTTACAAAAGAACCTTGTTAAAGTTTTGAATGGTTCTGATAGATGAAACTCTTCAAAAGAACTTTGAGGCTTTGTTTACCTTAAAGAATCTTTTATTCGAGACACAAGGTATCGGCACTACATAGTTGAAACCAGAAACTAAATTCCTCCCCTGGATGCAATTCCTTCCTCCAATAAACAGTCATAAATCACATTCCCCATTCCCCAAGAAAGTGTGGGCTTTCTTCCCAGCTCTCCAGCCCGCCAAAACACTATCAGCACTGGGCCCAATGTCCTTGGGTTCCCATGATTATGTTATTATTGTTATGACTAGCTGGACTCTCATCCCCATTCCCCCTCCCAGCAGCAACTAATTCTAAAAGCAATAGAGAAAATGGCTGCATTTCAATCTGTTGTCAAAGCAAGAATATCCAATGTTAGCAGCGTTGACAATTTATCAACATGATTAACAGCTGCTGCAGTAGCCTCACTTCTTAAACTCTTTTTATTTCTCTGGACTCTGATTTTATTTTTACTCAAATCTTATAGCAGCTCATTTTAATTTGTCATAATCCTTCTAAAATTTAACATTTTGGTAACATAAATGTTAATAAATAAAATTTAATGTAATTGGGGTAGAAGCTCATTAACTCAAAACAATATTTTTTGTCTTAACACCTGCTCTTTTATTTTTCCTGCATTTATACTCCAAATCCTATTTCAGATTTAGAAAATGTTAGGAAGGTGAATTTCAGTGGATGGAAAAGTTACATAGGCAGTAAACATTGAGTTTCACCTATAGATTTCAAATCAGCAATACCAGATTTCAATTTTCACTAAAATGAGTGGGAAAAAACTTTAAACTAGACAACGGGGACAGTTAGTTAATTGATACAGAACATTTGTGTCCCCAGCAATCTAAAAATTATATGGTTATCAGTGCATGTAACATAGATGTGTGTGTGGACAAGAATATTAATCTTAAAAGGTAAAGGTAACGGTTCCTCTGCACATGCGTGCTAGTCATTTCCAACTCTAGGGGCCAACGCTCATCTCAGTTTTAAAGCCAAAAAGCCAGCACTTGTCCGAGGATGTCTCCATGGTCATGTGGCCAGCATGACTAGATGCCAAAGGCGCACGGAACGCTGTTACCTTCCCACCGTAGTGATCCCTATTTTTCTACTTGCATTTTTACGTGCTTTCGAACTGCTAGGTTGGCAGAAGCTGGGACGAGTAACAGGCGCTCACTCTGTTACGTGGCACTCAGGATTTCACCCGCCAAACTGCCGACCATTTGATCGACAAGCTCAGTGTCCTAACACACTAAGCCACCGCGTCCCCACATATTAATCTTGCTGTCAAGCAAAATCAAACTTTTAATAGTGAATGCCACACAAAGTGCACTAATCAAACAGGTGGTAAGAAAATAGAGGAACTCAGGCTCCACACAGCTTATGTAGAAAGTAAATACAGGGTCAGTCATAAAGGACTCAAATGTCTATACATCAATGCACAAAGCATAAGCAACAAATGGTGAATTAGAAATTCAGGCAAATGAGGGCAGATATGATATTGTTGCCATTACGGAAACCTGGTGGGATGAAACCCACAAATGGAACACACAGCTAGAGGGCTTTAAATTATTTAAAAGAAACAAACCAAATAAAAGAGGAGGTGGAGTTGTTCTGTATATAAAAATAATTACATCTCTACAGAAGTAGAGCACAACAATGATAAAAACTGTCTCGAATGCATTTGGGTCAATATAAAAGGGAGTGGAAACAACATTGTCATAGGTATATATTATAGGCCACCCAACCAAACAGAGGTAATAGATGAACTTTTTGCTATTCCTAGTGGACAATCACTTAAATATGAGCCAGCAGTGTGCTGAGGCTACCAAAAAAGCCAACACAGTGCTGGGCTGCATTAACAGAGGGATAGAATCAAGATCACGTGAAGTGTTAATACTACTTTACAATGCCTTAGTAAGGCCATGCTTGGAATACAGCATCCAGTTTTGGTCACTGGATGTTGAGACTTTAGAAAGAGTACCAACAAGCAACAAAGATGATTAGGGGACTAGAGGCTAAAACATATAAGGAATGGTTGCTGGAATTGTCTAATCTAATGAAGAGAAGGACGAGGAGTGACATGATAGCAGCGTTCCAATATCTCAGGGGCTGCCACAATGAAGAGGGAGTCAATCTATTCTCCAAAGCACCTGAAAGCAGGACAAGAAGCAAAGGATGGAAAGTAACCAAAGAGAGAAGCAACCTAGAACTAAGGAGAAATTTCCTGACAGTTAGAACAATTAATCAGTAGAACAACCTCCAGAAACTGTGAATGCTCTAACCCTGGAAGGTTTTAGGAAGAGACTGGACAACCATTTGTCTGAAATGGTATAGGGCACAGGTCGGCAACCCGCAGCTCTGGAGCTGCATGCGGCTCTTTAAGCCATCTCCTGCGGCTCCAAGTCCTCCGCCTTTCTGGGGGAAAAAAGTGGGAGTAAAAAACTCCCATTGAGAGAATGAGGAGGCAGATGTTTGGAGAGCTGGCACCTTTCGGGGCCGAAAGAAATGCGAACGAAGGCAGCAGCTCTCCAAACGGGGGGCGGCAGTTTGGAGAGCTGCACGCGCAGCTCTCCAAACCGCCACCATCCCGTTTGCAGAGCTTCTGCCTTCGTCCATGTTTGACGGTGGCGGCCAATCTCCAAACGGGCGGTGGCGGTTTGGAGAGCTGCGAGCGTAGCTTTCCAAACCGCCACCATCCCATTTGCAGAGCTTCCGCCTTCATCCATGTTTGACAGAGGCGGCAGATCTCTAAATGGGTGGCAGCGGTTTGCACACGCAGCTCTCCAAACTTCCACCATCCCATTTGCAGAGTTTCCGCCTTCGTCAAACATGATCTCCAAACCAGCAGCAGCGGTTTGGAGGCCCTGGGGGGAGGGGCAGGGTGCTCGGGCGGTTCCAGTGGCGCCCGGGCTGAAAACGGCACCTCGACCCAGCACCCGTTGCCAGGGAGACCCGCCGCTGCTGTTGCGCAGGTGCCTCCCGAGGCTGCAAGCTTCACGTGGGAAGCCTGGCGTCCGGGGAATTGGCAGCGAAAGGGCTGCCTCCCTTTTCCCCCACCCAGCTTCAGTTGGGAGTTTTGTGCTCTTGAAGTTGGCGAGGACTTTTCAGGCTAGCTAGCAGAAGAGAAGACAGGCCCTTGCTCCTCGGGAGCCATGAGCAGGTGTGGGAAGCGGTGCAAGCGCGGCCTCGTGAAATTTGCCCGCACCCTCTTCAAACTAGTCACGGGCAGGCTTAGCAAAGGTAAAGCCAAGGAGTAAAGGTGACGCGGGAACAGCAGGCATTGGCGGCAGAGGGAGGGAGGGAGGGAAAGGAGTGAGAAGACCAGCCAACACCATTCACCAATCATTGGGTTTAGGGAGCGGAAGGGTTCCCGGTTCCCTTCGTAGAGGGTGTTTGCTGTGCTTGTGGCATTTTGCAGGCTGAGAAAGGTGTGCTAACTGTTTGTTGGGTCACTTCTGGGCGATCACGGGGGCCCTGGACGATGTGGGGTTTTGCAGCAAAGCCTGGTAGGAAAAGGCTTCATCAGGACACGCTTTCCTGCTTGGGGGGCTTCCGAAGCTACGAATCGGCCTTTCCAGTTTGCAGCAGTAGTGGCAGCAGCTGGAAGGCAGCGTGAAAACTGGTCCGTGAACCTCTTTTCCTGGGGGGAAGAGTTGGAGCCTATTGTTTTGCGCATGCACATGCATGCGCACCCTTCTTTGCGGCTCCCAGTTTTTTCTTTTCTGAGGGAACCGGTTCCGAGTGGCTCTTTCACTGTTTCGGGTTGCCGGCCCTTGGTATAGGGTTTCCTGTCTGAGCAGGGGGTTGGACTAGATGACCTCCATGGTCCCTTGCATTATTATTATTATTATTATTATTATTATTATTATTATTATTATTATTATTATTATTATTATTATTATTATTATTATTATTTTGAGGTAAATAATATAGTTAATTTGCTATATATGGAGGAGTGAACTATTAGAAATGCAGAAACAGCATAAAATGTGCACTGAGGTTGCTGAAATATACTGCATAAAGAATATTCTTTGTTATAGATAGTCAGTGACCTGAAACTTTAGACTGTTGGTTCTTGGCTTGTTGATATGCTAATGTGAAATAATTATTCCAGTGAATTGAAGCTGAAAGTCAACATGTCTATTCATTAATTCAATATAAGCACTTTCATTGTTAATCACAGTTGGGAGATCTATTTCCAGCAACCAGATTGAGAACCTCCTGATTGTGCTTACCAACCATAACATTTTATCACTTTTATTGTCTTATTTCAAAGACCCATATCGGAAATATTTGTGATAAAGTTTTACGTTTTAAGTATTAAACATTGCAAACAAAAAAAGAGGAAAATTATACCACACATCACTTTCATTCATTCAAAACTGAATGCAATTTAATACTTATTATAAAATACAAAGTGTAATTTCATACCAGTCTGTTATTTGATGAATTATAGTAAATTGCATATTAAATTTGTTTTGTACTCAGAAACATTAATTAAACATTTAATACATTAAGAATATCTCATCTGGCTTTCATAAGAAACCATATATTTTTGAGGCTAATGGGTCTGTAGTTTCTGGGAAAAAAGGCTGGATAATATTTTTACTATGCACAGTGTCTCCATTGATAGATATAACTGAATAGATTTGGCAATAATCCATAAACACATTTTTCATATTTTTGGTCAGGATTATCTAGGAAGTTACTCTGATTACTCCTTTGTCTACTGGACTACAACTCCCAGAATTCCTGAGCCAGCTTTCTTGCTCAGGAATTCTGGGAGTTGAAATCTACCGATTATAAAAGGTCTATTGCAGGGGTGTCAAACTGCTGGCCCACGGGCCAGATGCATCATGCTGAAATGCGCCCACCCCATTGCTGGCAATGGAGAAAAAGTCGCGATACGTCATGACACGTCACATGACGTTGCGAGTTTGAAACCCCTGCTCTATTGCAAGTTGAGAAAATTGAAGATGGGCAAAGGGGGTGCAAAATCTTATGATGGGTAGGCTTCTGGGTTTAATTTTACAATTTTATAAAGCTTTTATATATATATATATATATATATATATATATATATATATATATATATATATATATATATATATATATATATATATATATATATATATATATATATATATATATATATATATATATATACACACACACACACACAGTCATGGCCGAAATTGTTGGCACCCCAGAAATTTTTCTAGAAAATCAAGTATTTCTCACAGAAAAGTATTGCAGGAACACATGTTTTGCTATACACAGGTTTATTCCCTTTGTGTGCATTGGAACACAACAAAAAAAGGGAGGAAAAAAAGCAAATTGGACATAATGTCAAACAAAACTCCAAAAATGGGCCGGACAAAATTATTGGCACCCTTAACTTAATATTTGGTTGCACACCCTTTGGAAAAAATAACTGAAATCAGTCGCTTCCTATAACCATCAATAAGCTTCTTACACCTCTCACCTGGAATTTTGGACCACTCTTCCTTTTCAAACTGCTCCAGGTTTCTCTTATTGGAAGGGCACCTTTTCCCAACAGCAATTTTAAGATCTCTCCACAGGTGTTCAATGGGATTCAGATCTGGACTCATTGCTGGCCACTTCAGAACTCTCCAGCACTTTCTTGCCATCCATTTCTGGATGTTTTTTGACGTATGTTTGGGGTCATTGTCCTGCTGGAAGACCCAAGATCTTGGACGCAAACCCAGCTTTCTGACACTGGGCTCTACAATGCGACCCAAAATCCTTTGGTAATCCTCAGATTTCATGATGCCTTGCACACATTCAAGGCACCCAGTGCCAGACGCAGCAAAACAACCCCAAAACATCATTGAACCTCCACCACATTTCACTGTAGGTACTGTGTTCTTTTCTTTGTAGGCCTCATTTCATTTTCGGTAAACAGTAGAATGATGTGCTTTACCAAAAAGCTCTATCTTGGTCTCATCTTTCCACAAGACGTTTTCCCAGAAGGATTTTGGCTTACTCAAGTACATTTTAGCAAACTGTAATCTTGCTTTTTTATGTCTCTGTGTCAGCAGTGGGGTCCTCCTGGGTCTCCTGCCATAGCGTTTCATTTCATTTAAATGTCGATGGATAGTTTGCGCTGACACTGATGCTCCCTGAGCCTGCAGGACAGCTTGTATTCCTTCGGAAATTGTTTGGGGCTGCTTATCCACCATCCGGACTATCCTGCATTGCAACCTTTCATCAATTTTTCTCTTCTGTCCACGACCAGGGAGATTCGCTACAGTGCCATGGGTTGCAAACTTCTTGATAATGTTGCGCACTGTGGACAAAGGCAAATCTAGATCTCTGGAGATGGACTTGTAACCTTGAGATTGTTGATATTTGTGCACAATTTTGGTTCTCAAGTCCTCAGACAGCTCTCTTCTCCTCTTTCTGTTGTCCATGCTTAGCGTGGCACACACAGACACACAATGCAAAGACTAAGTGAACTTTTCTCCTTTTTATCTGCTTTCAGGTGTGATTTTGATATTGCCCACACCTGTTACTTGCCCCAGGTGAGTTTAAAGGAGCATCACATGCTTGAAACAATCTTGTTTACCCACAATTTTGAAAGGGCGCCAATAATTTTGTCCGGCCCATTTTTGGAGTTTTGTTTGACATTATGTCCAATTTGCTTTTTTTCCTCCCTTTTTTTGTTGTGTTCCAATGCACACAAAGGGAATAAACCTGTGTATAGCAAAACATGTGTTCCTGCAATACTTTTCTGTGAGAAATACTTGATTTTCTGGAAAAATTTCTGGGGTGACAACAATTTTGGCCATGACTGTATATATATATATATATAGATCTTTGGTTATTCGGGTTTTTCCCCGTATATATATATATATATATATATATATATATATATATATATATATGTGTGTGTGTGTGTGTGTGTGTATGTATGTATGTATGTATGTATGTATGTATATATGTATATATGTATATATATATATATATGTATATATATGTATATATATGTATATATATGTATATATGTATATATGTATATACATATACGTATATATGTATATATGTATATATATATGTATGTATATATATGTGTGTGTACACATACACAGTATATATATATATATATACAGTATATATATATATATAATTTTTCCAGAGTAATTATTCAGAAGACTTATTTCAGTGGGACTTGCATTATTGCAGCATTTCAAGAATTTGAAGTATTCTTTTCAAGTCCAACTAAGTCTAATGCTGTGGCTTTCAATTACTTAGTCCATAGCTTAATGAATCTTTCAACTCATTTTAAGCCTGCTCTTCTGCCACCTGCTCCTAGCTGTGTTACCAGATTTCTTTGCATCTCATTGGAATGCTAATAAGGGCATGAGCCAGGGCCTTTGTTGAGTTCAGAATGGTGATACTGCTGAAATAATATTTTGCATTATCCTGGTGGCATAAAAAATTACATTTAGATACAGGAAGAGATAGAACTGTGTATAGATGTAGGCATAGGCTTCAATATATAATATTTTAAAAAGTTTTTCCTGTGCAAGCAATTTCAGATGCATTAACAAATGACAATATTACCTGCTTAGGCAGCTTTGTTTTGCTCTGATAGGTTCTTTCTATATTCAAATTCAAAAGGAGGTCACAATAGTTGGTCACAGCCTGAGTTCACAAATTCTTACATTAAATTAACCATCTGAATCGCAGGTAGATTTTTTTCCCTTGGGTCATCAAGATAAATGTAAATTAGATCATATTAAGATTAATTTAGCTACAAAATTGAAAGTATTATGAGGAATTCATGCAGAAGACCACTAGGTAGTTCAAGTGTGACCCCAAAATTAGATTTGCATGGTTCTTTACTTTGTCTTTGAAAAGAGCAAAAGGCATTCTATAAGACTCCCAGTGTTAACTCAAGAAGAAATCCCGACTGAATTCAGATGTTAGCAGAATAGTTTATTACCAAGTAGCATGTGTTCTGAGGCAATGCACTCCTTTATTGAATTTTTAAACAGTTTCTATACAGTATATGCAGAGTAGGTGTCACGCCAGACAAATCATGGATAACATAGTCTATATGGCTATAAAATCCACATATATGCTTATGTGCTCATTATAGATTGTTCTATAATATCAAAAGCTGCTTTTGATACAAATGTAGTTGTCATGAGAACTGATATTCAAAAAAACCCATTGCACTACATTAATGGTATAAGGGGAAAGGATGTGTCTGGACAATAGAAAAATATATCACTTAATACCAAATAACAATCTAAATATGCTCGGAAAATGTTTAAAGAGAAAGTTTAAAGCAGATAAAATCATGGTCTCATTTTGTGTCACAAAGAATCAATGACAGCACTACTACACAGCACAAATGACCTAACCAAATACACCAAGATTGAAAAATCCAGAAGCATGACGCTCATCAACCTTTGTCTGACCATGTACTTTCAGTTCTATGAACAAATATATCAACAAATCAAAGGAATGCCCATGGGACCACTGTTTTGGGACTTATAATAGAGACCATAATGCTATCTATAGCACTCACATGCATAAAACTCAAAATGGAGATGATACCTTGTCAAAATAATATATATATGTTTTCTGAGGTTTTCGCGGGTGTTCGTATGTGGATCTTTGGTTATTCGGGTTTTTCCCCGCGTAGAACTAAAGGTGTGGGAGCGACGTTTGGACGGAATCCCATCCGTCATCATCAGGCTGGTGGCTTCTGCTTCCTTCTTCTGGGAGAAGCATGTGGCTGTTTGTTCCTCTTTTTTAAACTGCCAGTGGGGGTGTGTTCTGTGGGTGGTTGTGCCTCGTTATCATTGTGGGTTCGGATTTGCTTTTTGAATGGTTGTATGGTGGTGATGTCATGTGGTGTTATCATGAGTTTGGGTCTGGTATCATTCTTGGTGGTTCAATTTTGGCGATAGTTTTGGTTTTTTAAAAATCAATTTCATGTCCCGTGGCTTCAAAGTGTTGGAACAGGGATGAAGTTTGTTCTCCCTTTCTGAGTGAGTTTTTGTGCTCTTCAATGCGTGCACTTATTCTTCTGTTGGTCTGTCCGATGTATGTGGTGGGGCAGGTGGTGCATGGGATTTCGTATACTCCTTGGTTTTCTAAGCCAATTATGTCCTTGGGGTTTCTTAGGATGGTGGATATTTTTCTGTCTGTGTAGAATGCTGTTTTGATGTTGTGTTTTTGGAGGACCTTGCTGATTCTGTCTGTGGTCCCTTTATATATATACAGTCATGGCCGAAATTGTTGGCACCCCAGAAATTTTTCAAGAAAATCAAGTATTTCTCACAGAAAAGTATTGCAGGAACACATGTTTTGCTATACACAGGTTTATTCCCTTTGTGTGTATTGGAACACAACAAAAAAGGGAGGAAAAAAAGCAAATTGGACATAATGTCAAACAAAACTCCAAAAATGTGTATATATATATATATATATATACATATACATATATAAAGGTAAAGGTAAAGGTTCCCCCGCACATGCATGCTAGTCGTTTCCAACTCTAGGGGCCAGTTCTCATCTCTGTTTCAAAGCCGAAGAGCCAGCGCTTGTCCGAGGAAGTCTCCGTGGTCATGACTAGACGCTAAAGGCGCATGGAACGGAATATATATGTATATACATATACATATACATATACATATACATATACATATACATATACATATACATATACATATATACATATATACATATACATATACATATACACATACACACACATACACACACACACATACACATACACACACACACACACAGAGGGGTGTTTGTATGTAGATCTTTGGTCATTTGGGTTTTTTCCCATGTAGAATTGTAGGTATAAGAGCAATGTTTCGACGAAATCTCATCCGTCATCCTCAGGCTGGTGGCTTCAGCTTCGTTCTTCTGGGAGAGGTGTGTGGTAGTGGCTGTTTGTTCCTCTTTTTTAAACTGCCAGAGGGGTGTGTTCTGTGGGTGGAGGTGTGCTCTGATTGGGTGGGGGGTTAGCTGTGTTCTGATTGGGTGGGAGTGTGTTTTGAATGGGGGCTGTGTTCTGATTGGGTGGGGATGTATTTTGAGTGGATGGGCTGGTCTCAGCTGCCAGCCTTAGACCTGAACTGGTGAGTTGTGCTGCTTTTGTTCGGCTCCGTGTTTGTGGTGGTCCCATGTTTTTATAGTGGGTGTCAGTTTGCTTATTGTGTGGTTTGGAGGGGTTTAAAGTGGCTGATGTTGCAGCTGTAGTTAGGTTTCTGTTTTGTGGTTGTGTGTCGTTATCGTTGTGGATTAGGATTTGCTTTTTGAATGGTTGTGTGGTGGTGATCTCATGTGATGTTATCATGAGTTTGGGTCTGGTATCATTCTTGGTGGTTGGGACTCGTCTGTCAATCAAGGCGGGTTTCCAAATGGCTGGTAGGCAAGAGGTATCATCTCGTTTGTTCATGCTGTGGGGGCGTTTTTCTATCTCAATGGCTTCTCTGATTATTCTGTTGTTAAAATGTTCAATTTTGGCGATAGTTTTGGTTTTTTTAAAATCAATTTCATGTCCCGTGGCTTTAAAGTGTTGGAACAGGGATAAAGTTTGTTCTCCCTTTCTGAGTGAGTTCCTATGCTCTTCAATGCGTGCACTTATTCTTCTGTTGGTCTGTCCGATGTATGTGGTGGGGCAGGTGGTGCATGGGATTTTGTATACTCCTTGGTTTTCTAACCCAATTATGTCTTTGGGGTTTCTTAGGATGGTGGATATTTTTCTGACTGTGTAGAATGCTGTTTTGATGTTGTGTTTTTGGAGGATCTTGCTGATACTGTCTGTGGTCCCTTTGAAGTATGGGAGGAGGGCTTTGCCATTTTCTTGTTCTCTGTCTTGGGTTTTTGTGGGTGTGTCTCTTCGGATTAAGTTGGTAATCATGTTTCTTTGGAATCCGTTGGCTGTTAGTACATTAGTGAGAGTGTGTAGTTCAGTTTTTAGGTGTTGTTCGTCAGCTAGGTGTTTTGTTCTGGAGATGAGTGTCTTGGCTACGGAGTTGATCTGTGCTGGGTGGTGGTGTGAGAGTGCGTTCAGATAGCGGTTTGTATATATATAATCAGTCCAGTTGCCTTTCCAAAATAAAAACTACTTTTGGTACAACTGAGAATCTTCACAGACATTTGATCACCTAGAAAACAGACATAAAACTATCAACAGCATCTTTAAAGGAATAAAATTCAAAAGGGAAGAAGTAAACAACCAACATGCTACCCTTCCTGGACATGCTCATCAGCAGAGACAGCGATGGCAAATTAGAAACACAAGTCTATCATAAAGCACTCACACCAACCAAGTGCTCCACTACCAAAGAAGCAACCCAACCTCCCACAAGACAAGCTGTGTAATAACATTGTTTAGACTATGTAAGAAAATTATTTCTTTGAGGAACAAGTCCATTTACTAGACATTCATCCATGTTTAATCATTTGCCTTGCCAGGGAAAGATCTTGCAAAATTAGTCAGATTCAGCAGCATTGACTATCTTATGGGGCAATATGGAAGAACAAATTAAACAGTAAATGGAAACAATAGATTTATATTTGACCACAAACAATTTTCAAGAGTTCTCATGAATGCTAATTTGTACCTCACTGATCAGCTATCTGATCCAATATTATTGAGTGATTTGTGATAATATTTATAATAGGTGAACAAATATTTCATGACAATAATTATGTAAATAAAATCAAAAAGTCTGCTGCATAATCATTCTGACGTTGTTAGTTGCAAAGTCATGTCCAACCCATCGTGACCCCATGGACAATGTTCCTCCAGGCCTTCCTGTCCTCTACCAACTTCTAGAGTCCATTTAAGCTCACACCTACTGCTTCAGTAACTCCATCCAGCCACCTCGTTCTCTGTCGTCCCCTTCTTCTATTGCCCACAATCTTTCCCAGCATTAGGCTATTCTCCAGTGAGTCCTTCCTTCTCATTAGGTGGCCAAAGTATTTGAGTTTTAGCTTCAGGATCTGGCCTTCTAAAGAGCAGTCAGGGTTGATCTCCTCTAGGACTGACCGATTTGAATGCCTTGCAGTCCAAGGGACTCGCAGGAGTCTTCTCCAGCACCATAGTTCAAAGGCCTCAAATCATTCTGATAGCAAATGTCATATGTATCTAATTTATAGACTTATCAGCAGGATTTTGTTCTCTTTACCATGTTATAAGCATAACCATTTAATTTTGTCTGAAATCTCAGATATTCTGCAATATTTCAGCATATTCCTAGTCAAGAAACGTAATTGTTTGTAACTACTAAATTTAAAAATATTCTCCCTGTACATTATCGGCTACATACCTGATGTTCTCCACTTTATATGTACTCTATTTCCAGCATTTATTATTTTTTCAGTGTAAGATGGTACTCATATTGCTGTTTAATTTTTTAGTTTCATCTTTAAGCACAAGTATGCCAAGCAAACAATGACAGCTGGGAAGCAATATGTAACACAGATTTGCCTCTTCTATGAAACTGCAATTTGGGGGAGAGTCCTCATGTTTTTATAACTATTCCTTGAAATCTGTATTTTTCTTATTCAGGATAAAATTTAATCTTTTTTCCTTACTGATTTTACATAAACTCTGCTAAACACATGTGGAATTCCACAATGTTCACAAACTTTCCAATACTAAGAGAAGCTTAAATATCATCTGTTTAAAAACCTTGTTACTAAAATATCTCAAGCATTCATCAGAACACTAAGCCAGTCTCATTAAAAATGAATTATTCTCATTTTTATTGAATTCCTTTGAGATATATAAACAGAAATTATTAGAATAAACAGGGGCACGAACAGTAGTAGTTAACGTGATGGCTCCATTATTTTTTTTAAAAAAAGGAAATGAGTGGTTTAATTCTGTTTTTATTCATAAAGGACACACAGCTCTGTGTTTCACCATATTTTTTTCCACTCATCCGAAGATAGTTTCCATTCTTCTTTGCAGACAAAAAGTTTCTATTTCTATTTATGTTAAGGATGAAGTTCTTTCAGTTCATAAAAGAAATGGGATCAATAAATATTGTGTCAAAATTACCATTTTATGCTATAGAACTGCATGCGTGAGATGTCTTCTGAAATTCAATTTAAACCCACGGGACTAGTTTTGCAGACTCTCCTCTGAAACTGAAAACTATTGCAACTTGTCATCTGAAAAGGCCTTATAGCTGAGTAACAAAGTTACAGTGTTAAGAGTGTAAAATTTTGTATATCTGTCTGCCTGACTATTTAGGTAATCTATAGTCTCCCATCTTAATAAAAATAACTTTGTGTGGCATACAACATGAGTAAGACAGTGAATAAATACAGAACACCAGTTATTTATATCATTATGAAAACATTTAAAAACTATAAAAACAAAACTAAACTAAAAAATAACCAGCAAAGGGATGTTAATAATAATGGAGAATTTGTTCACAAACTCCTCCATTTCCTGGGGTTCCCAGATTTCCTGGGATAACATGGTCTTAAGGCACCTTCAAAAGCTTAGAAATGATGAAGGCAACTTCACTTGTGGGTAAATTGCTAGAGTAGTTATGAATGTTGTATAATACCTAAACCTCCATGAGTTAAGGATGGTGGTGTATCTATTAACTACATCTATGAAATTATATTTTTACTAATATTTTGGAATAGTGATAATGTTGGTGTTGTTGAGCACTGCCTTTTGAAACAATTCTAATAACTATAATTGTTATTTTATATATGTGCTTCCTAGCTATGAAAATATGTCAAGTATAATTGTAGATAATTATGCCAGAAATCTTGAAACATTTTGAACATTTTTGGGGCCTAAAAAAATCTGAATAATTTCTAGATGGCAGTAAACTTTTCTGTACCTTCTTACTTTCATCTAGAATATTCCATTACAGAACTGATAGGACTTTTAAATTTTGAAAATGAATGGTATACTTCACTACAAAATGGTTCCATGCAAATGTGGAATTCCAAAAAAACTTGGCATTCAGACAAATCAGCCATTAATAGACACATAGAAATAAACCATTTTTGCATACCATTCAAAAGAGACAATAAAAAGGTTAACAAAGAAAGATCTGCTGCAGCCAACACTCAGATAAGCATGAATTAACCACAGGCAAATAATCAAGCAGAATTAATACCTAAATCAAGGAATTATCAAGGAGGGAAGTACGTGCCCAACAACACTGACTGGGCAACCTACTGTAAATAATCAGGGATCAATATCCACATTCATTTGCACTGATTGTTATGTAGTTGGATAAAAAAAAGTCTGCAGGCAAACAACCAAGCTCAGAGAGCACCAAGGATTCCTAAGCTACATATATTTTCTTCTATTAGAATTTTAAAAATTTGATGAATTTCTGATATAAAGTGCCAGTTAAAAAAGGCCAGACTCTTTAAAGGGAACATAAATAGACCAACCATTTTCAGTAATTAGTTTTAAGAGAGGGAACAAGATAAGTCTTTTTAGTGCTATTAAATGATTCTATCTTTTCAAGATTTGTGCAATCAATATATATTTTAATAGGAACAATAGATAAAACAGACCAATTTAAGCATCAATGAGATAAATTTACAGAATGTATTGCCTGCCTGTCATCCTGTTATTTTAAATTGTAAGCTTTTTTGTCAAAGAATACACAAACAGAATTCATAATTTTGTTTACTTATGTAATTTCTAAGATGGCTTTATTCTAGTTTATAGATAAAACAATAATGTACCAGGATGAGTAACCATTTCAAGGAGGTGCTTTAGCTTGTGCAGGAAACAGAGGTGTGTATAGGGAATTGTCAGAAAAGACAAATATGGTGGATACAGCAGTGCAATCAAAGCTCTGGCGAGACACACATAAAAAAACTTCAATTGTATCATCTTGAGTCCCAAGAAAGGTGATTGGGGAGGGGGGTTGGATGCAACGGAGGGGTGAGGGGTTGCTGCAGGGAGGTGCTGCAAGAAATGAAATTTCAAGGACTATTTGTACTTGGAAATTGAAATAACTGGTAATAACCCAAATACTATTTTATAATATTCATTTCAATATTTAGTAGGCATTTTCTTAAGGATTATTTTGTTTTATACATTATTCTCTAAAATATAGATATTTTGATATGCTAAAATATGGATATCAATTTTCCTGCTATGTGCATCTTTGTATGTAATTTTTGATCAGAAAACTGCATTTTAAAATTAACTGAAGATCAACTGCATTCAAAAATATATTAGTTTTTATTAAAATATAAGTGAAACAAACTTTTATCCCTTTCCTTATATCAAGAGATTGATTATAGTTCTGTGTTTGGTGTGTTTTACTTTTTAATTGATATCTCTTAACCACTTTGTGTGCATCCAATTATAAAAGTATAGATAGTGTTATTAGAAAGAGCTAAGTCTCTTTAGAGATAATTTTGATTATGCAAAACAATATTACTTTAAAGCAAGAAAAGGAGATTATACTTTTTAAAAATGCCTTTTTCATGTTTAACCAAGATAGTTATTAAATGTTCAAAGCTGAAATATGAAAACATGTAATGAGTTTCAAAAGTCTAAAAGGAATATGATCAATTTCTGATAGTTTAAAAGGGTATGTGGGATATGAGAAAAATTAAGCTTAAAATAAATATTAAATATTAAAATATTTGTGTTTTCATGATATACAAGTCATTATAAGTTCAACCTCTTTGACAGCTTTTTCTTTTAAACTCCACCAAATAATGATGTGGCTATTTTTAATCTGTTGGAGAAAGATTAGTTCATATTTTTCAATTGGCTTGCAGGTGCCAAGTAAATATTCTCAGTTGCCAGATTTGAATTCCCACAGTGATATCATTACTGTACTTTGGACTTTAAAATCACATTTCTGCAGTAGAATTTCCTAAAGGAATGCAGGATTATGCTACAGATGGTCTATCTCAAGCTGAGTTCAGCTTCTGGTAACTTCATAAACATATCAATATAGGTTTCTTGGGTTTACCTTCTTTCATTTTTTTTACCTCTCAGTCGCAGTTGCTCATATGTCTGATATTTCCTGGAGCAATTCTATGAAAATATTAACCGGGCCAATATTTATTTTTATTTATTTAATTAGATTTTTATACCGCCCTATTCCCGAAGGACTCAGGGCGGTTTACAGGGCAGGATAAAATACAATATAAAGATAATATAAAATTAAAATAGATTAAATTAATTAAGCCCAACAATTAAAACAATATTTAAAAGCTAAAACCCCTTCAGTCCATATATATTTAGCTTCTAAAGACAAGATTGGCTAGGGGCACCCAATTAATTCATTACCTTCAGTAATTGAAAATTGTGTGCAAAAACATGCTATTATTCTCAAAACGTTTTGTGATTAGAGATACAGTTGTAACTGAAAGATACAATTTCACTCAATTTATTTGGGAGGTCAAAAGTTATTTGATTAAAGTAAGATTTACCAGATCAGCTTCTATTATTTTGTTTTGCCTTTTTCCTTTCCTTCTAAGTAGCAGTAGGATTTCTAAGTAGCAGTAGGATGTTGTAATCACGACACCATTTTGCATCTCCATAAGGTCCCACATCCAGTAGAATTGTGTTGTATGGCAAATAGAGTCAGTCCAGTAAATGCACACATAGATTGAATCCTAATAGAAATTTCAGAAAGAAAAAAATAGAATATTCTACTCTTATCCCAAAACATACCTTCAAAAGAATTTAGTTCATATGTTACAGTAGTTCTAGCCTGACAATTTCCCAAAATGAAGAGCATGACAATTACTTATTGATGATTTCTTCCTTTACTTAGTAATCAGGGGAAAATATTTGATAGAACTATGGATTAGCTTTCATTAAAAAATAAGCATAACAAAATGACACTCACCATAATAGCCTCAGAAATGAAACAGAACAAGAGCTGTCTTTGATAGCAGTAAATTAAAAAAAAATCCTTGATCCACTTAACCTCTGAAAATCAATTGAAAGAGGATTTAATATGTATATTACTTTAATTGAAATCTCTTTTTCTGCTATAAATTTCGGGTTGGCACCTCAGTGATGCCAGCAATTGTAGGTAAGTAAAGAAGCTCAGAGTCTCGCTTTAAGAACAAAAGGAATGTTCTGTCTCCAAACTTTAATGAATGTACTTATAGTGTACCTAACTTCTGTTTTTTTTTTAAAAAAAAAAACCTCTCCCTTTGATATTTACTGTAGGTTCACAGTTTAATAAAAAATTTTAAAAAAATTCAAATGAAAGCATAATTGTTACATTTTAATAACAATGTCTGCTAAGCATGGTTGTCTAAAAAGTTTGCAAGATAGCATGTATGTTTATTACTGAACATGGCTCAAAAGCCCTCTTTAAAGGCTGTTCCCTGCCTCTAAGATGTCCATGCTTCTACCAGAAGCCAAAATAATCTTTTTTCATATAAACTGTGGGATTGGTAAATCTTAACAAGGTCACTGATCATTCACTACAGTCTCAACAATCCTCATAATCAGGTTATTAGAATGGAAAGGGCAAAAATTCTGTTTTTTTTTTTAACTTTCTGACATCTCTATCACGAAGTGAATATTGGGTTAATGAGTACAATGTTCCTGACAGCAGTAAACCATTAGAAGCATTTGGTTTCTTCATTTGTTTTTATTTAAAGAAAGGCATTTTTCTGTTTACCAATTCTTACATAGATATACAGTACTTAGTTTCTACTTCAAGAGAATTTTTAATTAAAATATTCCTTCATATTTCCAGAAACTTTTTAGTTAAAGTGGTGGTTTCTAAAGAAGTTAGAGGGCACATACTATATATGTTATACCAGAGGTCCCTAACCTATTGGCCATAGCCCACTACTGGGCCGTGGCCTCTTGGCTGCTGGGCCACGTGAATAGCTAGGCAGTGCAAGCAATGCCACCATTGCTGCAAGTGTTGTGTGGGCAGCAACAGCACCACTAGTATTGCGCAGGTGGTGGCAGTGCCGCAAGATGCAGGTGACCCATGGCATGATCCTTGCACTGGGGCAGCAGTGCAATCCTTGTGATGGGGGCAGCATTGCTGTGGGCCATGATGTGATCCTTGGACAGGGGCGGCATGAGTCTCACACTGGGGGCAGCATCACTGATGGTATCGCTGCGAGCCTGGAGCAGCAGTGCCACAAGCCTCACACAGGGACATCGTCACTGAGAGTCTAGCACGCATGCTCGCAGCCCCATTTATGTGGTGAGCATGCTCACAGCATGTTTGTAAGTGTGTGCACACATTTGGCCACATTTATGTTTGCACATGTGCATGTCAGGCACCTGCCCCTCCCTCTCCCACCAGGCCACCAAAACAAAAAGTTTGGAGACTCCTGTATTAGACTTCCCAAATGCAGTATCAAGTTTTGATCAACAGTGTTTGCTTTGGAATTTTGTTTAGTTTCCATAAAATCAAGCAATATTTAATATATCACATAAAAATAAATTGTTACATATTTCAATACTGTATATACATAACATAAAATTCAGGAAAGACTATTGTATTTTATTTTTATCTGTATATAGAAAAATATAGCTAAATTATTTTTGTGAAGATTAAGCCAGAGGAGTGTTCACAATTTGGTTAGTCCAGAACTTAACACATAGCTGATGGCTGCTTATATATTTATCAGAGGAATTGCTTAAACAAGCCAAGGTTCCAAATTGCTGAACAGATAAACTACTTTTGAAGTTAATCAGTAACTTGATTCTTTGGCAGTGAGGGATGCATGCTAGAATTGATTGATTAATGAAACTTTTCTAGGATTGAGTAAATGTCACCATTTCTAGATAAATGATTGAAATGAGGATGACAGAATTAGCTTCTTAAACTTTGTAAAAGTTACCAGTGAACATCAAAATCTAGCAAGCTTCTGACATTTATTCTAATTACATGCAATTTGGAATAATATGATTCTGAATATTATTCATAGGACAAATAATAGATATAAAATTAAAATATTGATGCCTTTGTCTTAAAAAGCTATTTTGGAATTTATAAAATGAGAGTTTTATCATTAGATTTCACTTTGACTAATGAGAAGCAAGAATTTGCTCATGAAGTTTTTTGTTTGCTTTGCTTTGTTGCTTTGCAAATGGGAATAACAGTAAACACTTAAAAACGTACTGATATCAAATTTCAGTCGTTTTAATTCTTCTACCAAATAAAATTTCAAACTGCTTCCATTGTCATCATATCTTATATTTCTCTATCCAAAATGAACGCTGTTACCTTCCCACCATAGTGGTCCCTATTTTTCTACTTGCATTTTTATGTGGTTTCGAACTGCTAGGTTCCGTGCACCTTTGGCGTCTAGTCATGCCGGCCACATGACCATGGAGACGTCCTCAGACAAGCGCTGGCTCTTCGGCTTTGAAACGGAGATGAGCACCAGCCCCTAGAGTCAAAAACGACTAGCACACATCTGTGGGGGAACCTTTACCTTTTTACTATCCAAAATGAACTTATTCATCAGAGTATTAGAGAGAGTACTGACATATTACCACAGGGGTGTCAAACTGCCAGCCCATGGAGCGGATGCGTCATGCTAAAACCACACCCACCCCATTGCCATCAATGGGAAAAAGTCACGATATGTTGCAACACGTCATGTGACATCACGAGTTTGACACCCCTGTAGTACCATGATAGCTGGTAGCTAAATAGATGTACTTCACTTGCATATGATAATGTAAGCATTCTTATGGCAAAACTGGGTTTGATTATGCTTAGGGATTGCTGGTTAATTATATTAAAATTGTCCTTACCTTGAGCAGGGAATATTGGGTATTACATGTATAAAGCTAGGAAGAGTAACTTATCCCAACTTTTGCTTTGTCAAAAAGCAATATGTGATATGTCCTGATAATCAAAGCCATGAGGAGTTGCAAAGGTCAGCACAAATGGTCCATTTAGAAAATGATAATAGCTATAAAAGATGGCTACAGATGGATGTAGATGGCTACATAGAATGTAAAAAGGGTAATTGCTTAAAGAAAACTTCAGTTAATGAATGAAAGGAGAGAATGAAAAAGATATGTTCTGTATCTGTGAAACTAAAAACCCCAGAAAGATAAATAAATCTGAATGGAATTGTGGAATTCAATCAGTGAATATATGCAAACACATGTATATTGATTTACGGTAAATTAATACATGTAAATTGAATTACTGATGAATGACAATATGAAAGATGCTAGGAACACAGTATTTCTTTTAATTTAAGGAGTCCAATAGAAGTTATTGCCATTGTGATAATGAGATATTTAAAAAGAAAGTTGACAGGAAGATGAAAGGAAATAAACTATGGATATAAATGCATTTAAAATAATGATTGAATTTGAGAAAAATATATAAAGTTATATATGAAAGAAATGGGCACTAGGAAGAATTTCAAAAAAACTATGAGCAGGTATAGTGAATTACATTTGTGCAAAATAAATGTATTATTTCACCAGTAATTCAAATACAATATAGCACCTATCAACAAAGTCTCTGTCTGACTTTAATTTTTAATGTGATGTTGCAATCCCTAGCATGTCTAATAAAAGAAATTCATCAAAATCAAACCAATTTGTCTAGCTGAATTTGAATACACCTATAAGCAGGTGATGTACTGTACTGAATTTTTTTATTACTATTAAAACTTTTACCTACATTTGTTGAAATTATATTTGGATTAAATCAAATATTATACCAAGAAGTTTCCAAACACCTACAAGGAACAATTTCAGGGGTTTTTTTTCTGTTACCCAAAAACTATTAAATGTACCCAAAAACTATTACATGTAAGGGATGACATGATAGCAGTGTTCCAATATCTCAGGGGCTACCACAAAGAAGAGGGAGCCAAGCTATTCTCCAAAGCACCTGAAAGCAGGACAAGAAGCAACAGATGGAAACTAGTCAAGGAGAGAAGCAACCTAGAACTAAGGAGAAACTTCCTGACAGTTAGAACAATTAATCAGTGGAACAACCTGCCTCCAGAAGTGGTGAATGCTCCAACACTGGAAGTTTTTAAGAAGAGACTGGACAGCCATTTGCCTGAAATCGTATAGGGTTTCCTGCCTGAGCAGGGGGTTGGACTAGATGACCTCCAAGGTCCCTTCCAAATTATTATTATTATTATTATTATTATTATTATTATTATTATTATTATTAGTAGTAGTAGTAGTAGTAGTAGTAGTAGTAGTAGTATTGTTATTGTTATTGTTATTGTTGTTGTTATTATTATTATTATTATTATTATTATTATTATTATTATTATTATTATATAACTAGTTTAATAAATAAGCATATATTAGTGTTATCCAGATGGAAAACAATATTACAACGTAACTAAAAATACTTTAAGTTTGTACAGAAGAGTGAAGATTGAAAAATGCCTTTTTTCATCAAAACATACAGTGTATTTCTAGGAACAAGGCTTTTGGTGATTCCACTTGGATATTTTAAACTTATCTACACATTAATTTAATGACTAAGTTTTATGAAAGTAGTAAAATACACAATGTTCCTTATTAAAGATACTGTATGTCTATACTACACTATTAAAAGTTTTAAGTTTCCTAACTTTAAAGATATACAGCATATTTTTAAAACATCATTAAACCCAAACCCAGAGACAGAGCAAAATCCAGTTGAGTTCAGTCTGTCATTTGCTTACCCAAACTGGCAGAATCTTTCCAAACTAACATTATAACCTCCTAATTACAATATATATCCTTAGAGATTCTAGGATGTAGCTATCCTGAACCTTTTTGCCTACCCCACTCCAGCTCAGCACTGCACAGTCTCTTAATCTGAGTCTCTGGGAAGTTCTGTATTGCCATTCTTGCCTACTGCTTCTCCAGATGTGCATTCACAATCTTGTATGGGAATGCAAAAATATTGAACTCTTGCCATTGTGAGCTTATCTTGAGAATAATTACAGTCTTGCCAAGTTCTTTGTTCTAATCACAGTAGGAATTCAATTATTTTCCCAGCATTGAAATCAGTTAGATATATCTGATCATTACTGGACAGAAAATTAAATTTGATATTTTCTCTCATGAGAAATTAACACATTGGTGAAATTCTTGTTTAAAATGGCTGGTAATATCTTTTTAACAAGAACTAAGAAGGAAATTATCATCCTCATATTCAGCTGTTGAATAATGGTATTTCTAAAACTTTTCAGATTTTAGAAAAGGAATACAATTTACCTGGAAAAACTGAATGGAACATAGCTATAACATTAATAACTCCATCAATAACTCCATTGTTGTTGAATGAGTTATAAGCATGCTTGACTAAACCTAAACTAACAATTTATTTAAACAAAAATAATTCCACCCAAATTTGGACCCTACATGCCTAATTTAAATCTACTGGTTTTAAAAGCCTAGAAATTTTGAAATGTTGGATTTCTTTCTTTTGTGTGTACAGATGTAATAAATTTGCAGGAACCTTTGTACATGCGTTATGATAATGCCTTAGTTATTGGACACTTGTTCCTATGGTGAATCAAGTTCTCCAAAACTAGTTTAGACTTAAAGTTATTTGTTTCTTAAATTATATCTCTGAAATCTATAAACATTCAATCTGTGATGAACTTTGGATATAATGAACTTGGACTGTGCATAAAAACTGATCATATATTGTTAAAAAATACTAGTTTCTCTGAACTATTAAACATTAGCCTTCGAATTAGCTTTGTAACAAAAGAAAAGCAGTATGATTCTATATGGTCTAGTTTTAATTGTTTATAAATTGAATCTTATGTTGAACAAAAATGAAAGTATATGCTTTTAATTGATTTGAGTATGTGTTTAAATGAGGATGGTATTTTTAGGGTTTTTTTTCATTTCATTTAGCAGTCAAATGTTTTTAAAAAATCTTCCCTATTACCCATTTCCTATTGTATTATTTTCTATCTTTTTATAGTGATTTTTGCCTTTTTATTTTGTCTTTATTGTATAGCTTATTTTCTAGAACATACCGTGTTTTCCCCAAAATAAGACCCAACCAGAAAATAAGCCCTAGCATGATTTTTCAGGATATTCATAATATTACTGAGCCTTGGTGGAGCAGTGGGCTAATGCCTCCTTAAGTAACACCAGCTGCCTGCAATTAGTGCAGGTTCGTATCCCACCAGGCTCAAGGTTGGCTCAGCCTTCCATCCTTCCAAGGTAGGTAAAGTGAGGACCCAGATTGTTGGGGGCAATTAAGCTGACTTTGTAATAATGCCGCTTGGGGGTGTGTGTGAAAGCCCTAATAAGCAGGCATATACATAGAATGAAGGCTACTGCTATGCTTGTAAGCCGCCCTGAGTCTTCGGAGAAGGGCGGGATATAAATGGAATTAAAATAAAATAAATAAATAAGCCCTACCCCAATTCGTCAGCCAGACGGATGCATTTAGTACATCCATTGCAACACAGGAGGTAGCGAATGCATGGGGGACAATGGTGTCCAGCAGTAGCCATAGCCCACCTGCCTCTGGTTCAGGGCATTTTAGGTCTATGCAGCCTGCACAGCACAGATCTGGCAGGCCAGATTGCATGCCTTCCCTGCATGCCTCTGCTTCTGCCTGCTGCCAGTGCTGCTGCCACGAGGTGGCCTGAATGCCAGGAGAGCTGGGGGCAGAGGCAAGCAGAGGCTGCCTCTTTTCTATCCCTGCCCTGGATCAGAAATCCGGCAGGTGAGTGGAGGTGAGGACTGGGCGGAGCCTCAACAGTCAGGTTCTCTGTCTTAAATTCACCCCAAAGCAGTCTGTACTAGAGGCAGCCTGCACTGCCCTGCAGTCTTTGCTGGCTTTCTCTTCCTCTGCAGAAGACCAGGGAAAAAAGCTCATCATCCTGAGACATCCCACCCTGGGAGGAGATTCAGGTTTCACTCAGTGGGGGAGGAAGGCTTTGGAAGCTGCCTTTTCATTTATATTCATCATCAATATTGTAATCTGCTCCTTTCTTTTTCAAAAAAATGATTTGAACACCAATGGGAAGGTACAGTATGAATGAGCCATAGAAATAGAGACACCCGCACTCTAAAAGCTCACAATGCTTCCTCGCTCAGGATGCACTGCTTGGGTGCGTTCAACTTCGCGGCTCAGCTAAACTCTTCAGCTGCAGTGGGCTACAGTTCCCATCATCTTCAGGAAGCCTAGGCGATGGAAACCTTAGTCCAGGCTTGTTGCAGCTGAAGCAATCTGGGTCATCCAGGGTAAAGTTGGCCACTGTGGGAGGCTCATCCCATGTGTGCAGTAGAGCTAGTGGACAATTGTTGGATGATGGCAGCTGTAAATGAAAAGGTAGTTTCCAAAGCCTTCCTCCCACACCGAGTGAACCTAAGTCACCTCCCAGAGTGGGACATCTCAGGCCTGCCAGACCTGTGTTGCACGGCCTGCACAACCCTAGACTGCACCCAGCCAAGGGACCAGTAGCCAGTGGCTGCAGTCGGATACTGTTGGTCCCTGCATGCTCTCTGCCTCCTATGCCTGGGCTGGACATTGTGATGAAAAAAATAAGACATCAACTGAAAATAAGCCCTAATGGGTCTTTTGGAGCAAAAATTAATATAAGACATAGTTTTATTTTCGGGAAAGCATGGTATTATGTAACTATATATGTTTTTTAAAAATATAATGTAATGAGGTTATATATTTATATTGCCATTTGATTTATTTATAAAATTTACAGATCATTAAGATTTAAAAAAATGTATTTTTTTAAAAAATGTATGTTTTGATGATTATTTTTTTAAAAAAAATTTGGTTTATCGTTTTTACTTGTGCTCTGCCTTATACAACTAGAGTCACCTTGGTCTTTTGATAACATAGTGGGCATGGTTCCAAAGATAGGCTGCGCCAAGATTAAAAAGAAAAAAGAAACAAGTGATAGCTCAGCATTTTCAGACATTTGGGAGATCAGCAATTTGTTTTATACCATTTCATAGAACAAGTGAAACCTTCTTACCTATGTCAACCTCTGCTTTTTTACAGTGACCTAATATCCCAGGTACTGATATTTTATATTATTGCATAAATACATTAAGTTTACCTAACATCATTTCACTTTGAATCCTTTTTATTTTTATATTTTCAGTAATGGAAAAGTGCATTTATATTGCAAAGTTATTTTTCTGTTCATGACTTAAAATACGTCCATTTATATATATATATATATATATATATATATATATATATATATATATATATATATATATATATATATATATATATATATATATATATATAAAAGAAAATGTTAATTTGTACTCTTACAATTTCTCTCTCTCGTTATCAGTTTGACTATTATCTGTTTCTTGATATGACTAATCAAGAACTGAATTTTAAACATAATAAATGTCATGTGTATTACTAGCTATGTATCAACCTACAATAATAGCCATTGTTATTAATACAGAACTTATTAGTTAATGATAATAGTTTGGATCCCAAGATTCTACAAACTTTTGTTTTCTAAATTATATGTACCTATCCTAAGAAGCTTTTAACATTGCTAATAATTTTATTTATTCATAGAAGCATTCCCAATTTTCATAGCACATCTTCAGTAAAGTATATTCCCAGTGCTTTTTTTGTAAAAGAAAAAGGTGCCGGAACTCACACATGTCATACAACCCACCTTGCCTACCCTACAAGGTTCCATCCAAAAAAGGTGCCGTAACTCCGTTCTGAGCGTTCTATGAGAAAAATAGCCCTGTATATTCCTAATCACAAAGTGCAGTCTTTTCTGATGAATTCTGGAGGATGGGTGCCAAACTATCCTGGAGGACAAGTGCCAAAACAGAGAAGGCATGCTTCCTAGGCTCCATCAGATGGCATTCTTTAATAAACAGCACAATTTTATTTATTCATAGGTCTTACGGGATGGCAGAAATAATCAGAGAAAGATGGTCTATCACATAACCAAGCCAGATAATTAAGGACCACATTTTAAAATATAATTATATCAAGAAAATGTTTAAGGAAGGAACAAAATTTCTGATACAGAGGATGCTAACGGGATTTAATTTAACGGGATTTAATTTAGCCTACAGAGAACATTAAAAGTGTTCTGCAGGATACTATAAAACTCCAACTGCTATTCTGTTTCTGGTGATAATCAGAGAGATGTGGCTGGGAGGTCTATAAGCAGTAATAATGATTCATAGCATTATTTAAATGATTTTGTTGAACCAACTTGTATAATGTTTCTAAACTGATCCCAGAAGTGATAATTATCTACTTTAAACAACAAATACATCACAAACAGGTTCAAATTCTGAAGCCCAACTATTTTTGCAGCTGTGCTCCTTAAATTTTCTATATTCTAAGAAAAGTGATAACAAGCAGGTGCACAAAGAGATTCTATTTTCATACCTCTGGATAATATGTGAAGACAATTCTTTTGTTTTATTCCATTAGCAAGTTGCACAGGATTTTCATGTAACTGGAATTCACAAAACAGTAACACAAGTTCCTAACAGTGAGGACAATTAACCAGTGGAACAGCCTCAGAAATCATGGGCGTTCCATCCCTAGAGGTTTTTAAGAAGGGACTAGACCAGGGGTAGGCAACCTCGGCTCTTTTATGACTCATGGACTTCAACTCCCAGAATTCCTGAGCCAGCCTCCAATTCTGGGAGTTGAAGTCCATGAGTCATAAAGGAGCCGAGGTTGCCTACCCCTGGACTAGACAATCACTTGTCTGAAATGGTATAGGTTCTCCTGCTTGAGCAGAGGGCTGGACTAGAAGACCTCTAAGGTCCCTTCCAGCTCTATTCTACAATATTCTATTCTATTCTAATATAGCATTGTTTTCCTCTACATATGTTGATATTTCAATTTATTTAATCTGTGACTTTTCCATCTCACGTCATTGGTTTATTTTTTAATATCTTACAGATAGAACATTTATTTTACTTTTCAATCCAAATTTTCAGAAGCAACATATGTATTGTTAGAGAATGGGTATTGATTTTTCTAAAATCTTCACTCCAACTCTGGACATACCTGTAAAATGTATTTTACATTTAAATAAAAATATTTGCATGTTTTCAATTCAAACCATCTAATTTCTTCTGTAGCCATCATTGTCCAGGGCAGAAAAGTTTATAGGGTCAGGCTTTGGTACCATGGGGAATATGAAGAATGCAAACTCAACTGGAGAATCTAAAAAGCTCATAGAATAAGCAAATCTGTATTTATATAGTTATCAGAAGTCGTGCTTCAGAGCAGCTGGTGAGCTGAGCTGGAGGGCAGCCCTGAAATCACTTTGTTGTGGGACAAAATAGCCATTTTGGAATTCATTTTTCAAATGAACAATAAGTCGTGCCTTTCATTTTTAACCAGTTTATGAGATTATTACCTTTATTAGCTAAAAGAGGCTCTCTTTAATCACAGCCTGTTACTCCTTTTTTGAAGCTGTGAGCCATTTCTCAGACTTCTTTATTGCTAAACAACAAGGAAGAGGGTTGTTGAAGGCAAGCTAAAATAAGGAAGTGTGGAATATCTTTTTCTTTTTAATTTTGATGGAGAAGAATAAGGATTTAAAAATGTGGTTTCATTTTACTATTTTTAAAATAATCTGCAGCCTTGGATTTCTTTGTTGTGGGTAGTTGAAATTCTCTAATTTTTATGAACTCTGGCCAGAAAAAACAAACAAAGGAACACATTTTTGACCACTACAGAGAGCTATGAAGATCCTTAAACTTAAGCTCAGGTCTGTTATCAGGGAAGTCTTTGAAAGCTTTTTAAAGAGAATCACCTATATTATAAATCAATTAGGTACTAAAGATACAAATGATATACAGTAGATTATATTAAAAAAGAGCAAGAGACACAATTAGGCATAGAAAACTATCAACCCACTGAGATAACTCCGCAAATATCAGACAATGCAAATAAATTAACTTTGGAATGCACATTTTATTTTATTTTATTTTGATGGTTCAGTGCAATTGAAACAAGAGTTCCAAGTAAACTCACAAATTTTAAGAAGTCACATTTGAGATTTTTTTTCTTCATGGATGCTAACAAGGTTGAGAATCCTTTGAGAAAGAAAGAATTTGATAGCTATCTCAGAGAAGAAGATTTTATTCTACGTACGAGGAACAGCTTCAAACTAATCTACAACTTTTAACAGAACAGTTTTGGGACTTTTTTTACAGATATTAACAAGGTTGAGAATTTCTTGAAGAAAAGAGACTTGATAGACATTCCTGAAAAGAAAACCAATTTATTCTATGAAGACAAGCTGGAGGGAGTGACTTAAATTTAATTAGTTAATTAGAGTTAGGATGAATTTTTATAAGTCTGATATACATATTGAAAGAAAGCTTTATTGTAGTTGTATATTTATCAAATGAGTTTGTAACTGTATATTTTCTGTCCTTTTATATAATATGAATA
Organism: Vipera ursinii; assembly: GCF_947247035.1. Taxonomy (NCBI): domain Eukaryota; kingdom Metazoa; phylum Chordata; class Lepidosauria; order Squamata; family Viperidae; genus Vipera; species Vipera ursinii. The sequence goes on from NC_139514.1 coordinate 38,155,186, forward strand.
ATTCCCAAAGATTATAAAATATTATTGATCAAATTTGAAAATATGCATGGTTAGAAGAATATCTAAAGAGAAGAAAAAGATTTTATTCTCATGATGATAAATTTGAGGGGCAGATTTAAATACAATGAGCTAATTGGAATTAATTGGATTTTTACTGGTGTGATATATATACCGGTAATTGAAAGAAAGCTTTAATGTAGTTTTGGGTTTGGGGTTTATAAAGTGAGTTTGAAAATGAATGTTTTTTCTCCCCTTTATATATAGTGCTTGACTAATTTTTAAAGTCTGTAAAATATCATTGAAAATGAACTTTAAAGTATGTATGTTAAGAGGAAGTTTAAAAAGTAAAGTAAAAAAAAGATGTATTAGAACCTACTGATTTTAGAAATGCTTTTAAAGAAAAAAATTACTCTTTTAAAGTTTTTAAAAAGTGTTTAATACCTTTAGGATTAAAAAATCTGAAATAATATAGGTAATTATTTTAATATAAATTATGACAGTTTATAAAGATTAATGAGTAGACAGAAGCATATACTATTCCCCACAGTAAGAAAAAGCAGAGATGGTCAAATTAATTCCTTCATCCATTTAATTTTGTTTCTATTTGGAAATTGCATTTAGATTTTGTGCTTGCAATGGGGAAAAAGTAAAACTTTGATTTTGTTTTTGCTGATTAGATAGGTTTATTCAGGGCTTTTTTTGTCATAGAACGCTCAGAACGGAGTTCCGGCACCTTTTTTGGATGGAACCTTGTAGGGTATGCAGGGAGGGTTGTATGACATGTGTGAGTTCCGGCACCTTTTTCTTTTACAAAAAAAGCACTGGGTTTATTGCTACAGAAATGGCTAATATATTATTGTGTAAAAGTAAAATATTGGAGCTGTAATGTTATTATCTTCTACTATGCTAAAGAGATTTGGAACTCAATGCCTTTTTCTTTCTTTTTCCCTCTCCACCCCATTTTTCCCTTCCCCCCAGTTTTCTATTACTTTTATTTATCTCTTTGTATTTTATATTTTGATAAACCAATAAAAATGTGGAAAAAAATCTCTACTGAGAGGCTGGAACTATCCTTACAAAATAATAAGGATTCAACCTGGAAAATACTGGATGTATTGGGACTGAATTCTTAGCTGGGTGGAAATATCTTGCTTAGAGAAAGTCGTCTTTGCAACTGCCACACTAAGATATTTCCTGGTATATCTGCTTGCAATAGAAAATAAAGTTATGATGTATAATCGAAGGGTGGTGAAAGTCCTATTAGAGGTCTGTATGTAATGAGTAATAAAAATCATGGGTTTTGTAAGATGTAACCAGCTACTTGTAAAAAAATAATAATCCATTTTGTTTCATGTTCAAGAGCAGTACATTTAATAATACATAACCGGGTTAAATGTGAAAGGATATTTGCTTTAGATTCTGCAGTATTGGCTTTACTTTTAGAAGTAGTTGCTGTCAAATTCCTATTTTGTCAGCACTGAATTTGTTCCATTTCTAATGCTTCATATTTCATTAAATTAACCAATCAATGGGTAAAAAGAATCAATAGATATGGCAGCAGCTGGATTAATCACAGAAGGAAAGGAAAGCTGCCAAATTTCATTTGGCTGCTTAAATTGATTCTGCCAAACTTCTCTTGCTTAGAAAACTATTATTCTCCTATAGGAAATCTTTCTGAAATGTTCTCTTCTAATATATATGATCACTAATGTAAAATGGTTGTGTGTGTGTGTGTGTGTGTGTGTGTGTGTGTGTGTGTGTGTGTGTGTACAAGTCAGGTAGAGTTTTTTCTGCAGCATTTCTTCAATATGGAAAAGGTTCTTTAATACAAAAGTACTTATCTTAAAAGAAGAAAAGAGGGTGATTTTTATTCAGCTTGTCTCTTTTGCACCATCTTGTTTCATCCACACTATTTCAGACATTGTCACAGGTCTGTAGAAAATAATTATGGGGGTCACAAGGTATAATCAAACCATAACTGAATTGATTATGATTGTATTTTGTTGTATAGAATGCATGCTCTAGCCAAAATTTCAGATAAGGAAAATTAAATTTATATGTAATTTTATTTAGGCAAGTATGTATTTGAATTGATTATGGATATTTTATCATAGCCTTATTGCATAAGAGTGCGTATCATGTGATAGCATTAGTTTGATGAGGAAAAAAACAAGAAGGAATAAAGCATGTGTCAGTAAAGTTGTTAATTATTTAGTGAAGGAATAGATTAGCTCCATGCCACTCTAGTTCTTCTGTTGCTTAGTTCTAATGTGATCTGCATGTTCTGTCAATGAATGCGGCAATATCAAATTATTTGAATTAGTTTATTAATCACAATTTTATGCTGTGAAAAGCAAGGTGAGAAAAAGCTTTCACAATGGCAAGATAAATTTCTGGGTGAAATATTCGATATTGATAAACCCAGAATCTATGTTCATAGGTGCAAGTGTATGAAATTCATTTATTTACTTATTTTTACTTAAATATTGGTGCCATAGCAGAGTACAAAATTGGGAGTGCTCCTACCATGTTAATCTTATTTTAGGATTTTATATTCTTTGCATATGCTTTCTTCTATGAAATGGCAAGGGCTCATTTCATTAATTTTCTCCTGTTGTGATTTATATGAGCTATGTGAGTTGCCAAAAAAAAAAGAAATAAAAACTGTTTGGAGGTCATATAGTATTTATTTACAAATTGCTCATCTCTGTATTAACTGTATAACTGAAAGAATTGTCAAACAGAGCAAAATGGAAGACAACCTTTTAGGATAGCCATTTTCAAAACAATATAGAATGGCAATACCAATAGCATTTACATTTACCATATTTTCCGGCGTATAAGACGACTGGGCGTATAAGACGACCCCCGACTTTTGAGAAGATTTTCAAGATTTTTCATCTTATATGAAAATACTTACATGCCAGTTGCCAAGTGTCCGACACAAGCCTGATTCAGACCCATCTGATGCAGATGGTGCAAAGCCCTGTCGGTTCCCACCCAACGCCGGACGGCTCCGCCAGTGCCGCCTCAAGAGGGAAGGGCGTGAGGTACCTGCCACGGCTCCCCAAGCACTCCTTAGCAGCCGGGGAGCGTGCACGTGCGCAGGACTGCCCTGCCGGCTCCCACCCAACGCCAGCCTGCCCTGCTTCCTCCACAGTGAGAGGGGAGGGCATGCCTTCCCGGGCTCGTCGACTTGCAGCCACGCCGGAGCCAAAAGGGGCTTTTCCTTCCACCCACCCTTTGGAATAAATGCAAGAGCTCCCAGGGTCTGGCATTTGCAAGGGGGAGGGGGAGGGGCTTAGAGGCTCTTGGGGGTGGGAAGAGAGAGTCACATTGGAGGGGGGACTGGACTAAGGAGGCTTGAAGTTGCTTTGCAAGAACGGGGGCGCTCGATTGATTTATGTACTATTTTCCGGCGTATAAGACGACTGGGCATATAAGATGACCCCCCAACTTTTGAGAAGATTTTCATGGGTTAAAAAGTCATCTTATACGCCGGAAAATACGGTATATACCGCTCCATAGTGCTTTACAGCACTCTGAGCAATTTACAATGCCAACATATTGCCCCCAATCTGGGTCCTTGTTTCACCAACTTCTGAAGGATGGAAGGCTGAGTCAACCTTGAACCGTTAGGATAGAGCTCCTGTGGGCAGAATTAGCTTGTAATACTGGATTCTAATCATTCCAACACCACCACTCCTAAATCACAGTATTAGGATGTAGACACATTACATTACACGGCCATTTCTTTAATAAGGTGTACCACAGATCAGAACAAACCACAATGATCCAATAAGCCTGCAAATGATGTATAAACTTACATCCAATAAACCTGCATTTGTAAATGAAATGAACTAGAAAAGCTAATTCAATTTATATATTCATCTCCTATAACTGACTCTTTTTAATATCCATTATTGCTCATTGCCTTTTAGTCATAACTTGCTTCCTTACAGGAACCTCTCTTGTAAACATCCTATAATTCAAGTTGATGAAATTTTTAAACATTGTCTAGGATCAATGTTAGTTATTGAAAATGTTATGAAAGCATTGTCTTAACCAAAATTAAATTTCTTACCTGTCAGTCAATATTGTTTTGCATTTTTTTTAAACTATAAAGTAATATAGCAGGGTTTTTTTTGCAGTAAAAATACATGACCATGTAGAATAATCAACATTCCCACTGAAAGGATTGTTAAAGCAGTATAATATGTACTTCTGTTGAAGGGTAAAGTGAAAGTTATTTTTATTTTGCTTTATTTATGCTAATTATTTGTGATAGTGAGATTCTTTTGAAATTTTTCTACAATAGTCTTGATAGAATGGAAGATAACTACTGAAAAAATGGACCCTTATCAGAGAAAATGCAGCATGAATTACACTCGGTATTAAATTGCTGTTCTAAGTCTTTTGTCATTCCATTTGTTTCTGCCACTAAGTAGGATGCAAGTAATAGTTGCTGGATACAATGTCACAGTACAGAAGAATTAATTTCATCATTTAGCAGCAGTAAAAATGGTGTTTTGTTTTATTTTGGGATATTTCTTTTATTGGGCACGATTAGAGAATTGTAGTTATTGAACTATTATCACAATACAAAAATGATTACAATGATATTCAACTGCTGAATGGTTAGATATCAGAAATCAGAAGCAACCACAAATTAATTAAAGTCCATTAAAAATTAAATCATTTGTATAAAATGTTTTTCTGTAATTTTCTTCATTTCTGTCCAAGAAAAAATACATTGGTTTATTGAAAAAAATAAAATAAAAAAATTCTAAAATGTAAAGATAAATTTTGACGTTTGTTCAAATGTCACATCAAAAATCACATCAATACACCAATGTGTTTTTATTTGGATAAAAATGAAGAAAGTTGCAGAAGATCATAAAAAGAATATTGGATGCTTCCAGATGTTTCCATGTATAGAAAGTGACAACCCTTTCTATAACTGAAAATAACTAATCTACCCCTGAATATACTGCAGTTATTTATTTGTCAGAATTCATATAAATATAGCCCAAATGTTGTATGCAGTGAATAAGCAGTATTAAGAAACTACTCATGTCAAGATGTTGGGGAGATAGTAATGAACAAGAAAATTTATAGTAGCTAGAGATCCTGGTACTGAGTCTTTTCTGAATCAACAATCTAAGCTTTAAGTCAGGAAAATAGCAGTTACTAAATTCTACAGTACAAAATTATTTGTGGCAGTTCAATTAACATTCTGTTTTAGTATGCAGCAATTTTGTGTCTGATTTTCTATTTAATATGTGAAGAGCAGCCATTGACATATTCTAATACATCAAGAGTTTTACACATCATAAAAGCACTCGAAAATGAATTCAACTAGATAATTAATGGAAGTTATATTCAATATAGCTAAGAAAGTTCAACTAGTATATCAGTAAATAAAACCAAATAATATATTGTTTATTAAAACTGACATTTAGTTTAGTGATATTGACAAATGAGGCTGAATTTTACTCTGTCAGCTGAATAGAGTTCATAAATATTTCTGATGTACAGAAGAAATGATTGAAGACTAGGACTATAAATCTATACAGTTTTTGTATATATGCACATATAAATGTACGTAGATACTGTCTAATGTTCCTTCAGGTTAAGGATGGGGTTAAATCTCATTAATAAACACATAAAATCAAATGCAGTAATTAGAAGTATAGTTGTACAGGAAACATTTTGTTTCTTGCAAGATCCAATCTGGATCGCTCACTGGGATCAGAGGTTTAGTCTTCCAAGCTTTTGGACTCGGGTGGAGCCCATCCTCAGGGAATGTTTCTCTACCAGAATGTTTGCTTTGGGCTATTCTATACATAGTATTTATGTGGTGCCTGGTTGTGTGTGGCTTTTTATTTGTTGATTGGAGTGTTGATGACTATTCTTTCAAAACTCTACAACCATCCACCATCACATAAAAAGACTTGCATCAGAACACTATATGAATCCATTGTAGTACCCAGCAAGCAAACCAACTGGAAAACAGGTACCTACATGAATAATTCTGGCAGAATGGGTACTCACAAGCATTTTTTACACAATGCCTGTGCAACATACAGGGGAGAGAAAAGAGAAAAGAAGAAAGAAGGTAAAATACTAACTATATGGCAAACCCTGCCATACATCAAAAACATTTTGGAAGCAGTAGAACACAACTTGATCTGCAAGTGGGAATTGCCCACTGCTCAGAGGCTACCATATGAAGACAAAACATGCACTAAAAAGATTGTTTGGAGGTGGGAAAAACTTCCAATGTAATTTACTGGATTCCTAACATGGATTGCCCCTGTGAACATGTAGGACAGATGGGGAGGAAGCTAATCACCAGATTGCAAGAACATGAGTGAGCGGTTAGACAAGGAGACCGAAACTCATTGGTAGCCTCATATTGCAATGAACAAGGACACACATCCAATTTTACAACTACTATGATTGTTGGCTGAGCAGAGACAAAGTCAGCCATAGAAATGATTGAAGCTTGAGAAACAGGCTCATATTAGTCATTAGGAGTGCTGATTTACCACCAGTTTACCAGATACAGTAATTGAAAGGCAAGAGCACAGAGACACAAGGAAACAACACTCAGTGATTTAACAGCCAACTATCAATACCCAAATTAACAACTGAAAGCCACACACACAGAGCCAGGCACCATATAAATACTATGCATAGAACGGACCAGTGCACACATTCTGGAGAGAGGAAAGTTCATTGTGGATTGCTCCAGCAGGAGTCCAAAAGCTTGGAAGAATAAACCTCTGGTCTCAGTGACCAATTCATCTGGCTGATAGCTTCCAGTTTTTAGGAAACCTCTGACCAACTACTAATTTTCTGTAGAGATTTCTTGAAAGGAATTTATGAGTCTTATTTTAGGATTAAGCTGGATTTTTTTATCAATGTTTGTTTTTTTCCAATGTTTGCTTTGTAATTATCTGCTTAATCATACATTATTTTCACATTGCAACTGGCTTGCAAGATTCCTATTTTAAATAAAAAAAATTGTATTAGTTGTTTTGTAAAGTTTTGAAAAGTGTTTCTTTAAATTTAATGTGGCTTACCCATGATTCTGAATATTCTGGACAATCAGGCATGAGGCTTTGGAACACATGCACACACACACAAAAACACACACACTCTCTCTCACACACACACACACATACACTCACACACAGACACTCAGACAGCTGTGGATGTGTCTGGTGGTGAAAGGAAAGTCCGATGCTGTAAAGATTTTTTCTCCATAGGAACCTGGAATGTAAGATCCATGAATAAAGGAAAGCTGGACGTGGTCAAACAAGAGATGACAAGACTAAACATCGACATCTTAGGTATCAGTGAACTAAAATGGACAGGAATGGGTGAATTTAATTCAGATGACCATCAGGTATACTACTGCGGGCAAGAATCCCTCAGAAGAAATGGAGTAGCCTTCATAGTCAATAAAAGAGTAGGAAAAGCAATACTGGGATACAATCCTCAAAATGACAGAATGATCTCAGTTCGAATCCAAGGCAAACCATTCAATATCACAGTAGTCCAAGTCTATGCCCCAACCACCGGTGCTGAAGAGGATGAAATTGACCGGTTGCACTCATTGCACTCATTTCTCATACTAGTAAAGTTATGCTTAAAATCCTACAAGCTAGACTCCAGCAGTATGTGGATCGAGAACTACCAAAAGTACAGGTAGGATTTCGAAGAGGCAGAGGAACTAGAGATCAAATTTCCAACACACGCTGGATCATGGAAAAAGCTAGAGAGTTCCAGAAAAACATCTACTTCTGCTTCATTGACTATGCTAAAGCCTTTGATTGCATGGATCATAACAAACTGTGGCAAGTTCTTAAAGAGATGGGCGTACCAGACCAGACCATCTTATTTGTCTCTTGAGAAACCTTGAGCAACAGTGAGAACTGGACACGGAACCACTGATTGGTTCAAAATTGGGAAAGGAGTCCGGCAAGGCTGTATACTGTCGCCCTGCCTATTTAATTTGTATGCAGAGCACATCATGAGAAAGGCAGGGCTAGATGAATTAAGATTGCTGGAAGAAATATCAACAACCTAAGATATGCAGATGATACCACTCTAATGGCAGAAAGTGATTAAGAACTAAAGAGCCTCTTGTTGCGGGTGAAGAAGGAGAGTGCAAAAGTTGGCTTGAAACTTAACATTAAGAAAACCAAGATCATGGCATCCGGCCCTCTCAATTCCTGACAAATAGATGGGGAAGAAATGGAGGTAGTGACAGATTTTATTTTCCTGGGCTCCAAGATCACTGCAGATGGGGACTGTAGCCAAGAAATTAAAAGACACTTGCTCCTCTGGAGGAAAGCAATGGCAAATCTAGACAGTACACTAAAAAGCAGAGACGTCACCCTGCCAACAAAAGTACGTATAGTCAAGGCTATGGTCTTCCCAGTTGCAATGTATGGCAGTGAAAGCTGGACCATAAAAAAGACTGAGCGCCAAAGAATTGAAGCCTTTGAACTATGGTGCTGGAGAAGACACCTGCGAGTCCCTTGGACTGCAAGGCGGTCAAACCGGTCAGTCCTAGAGGAGATCAACCCTGACTGCTCTTTAGAAGGCCAGATCCTGAAGCTAAAACTCAAATACTTTGACCACCTAATGAGAAGGAAGGACTCACTGGAGAAGAGCCTAATGCTGGGAAAGATTGAGGGCAAGAGAAGAAGGGGACGACAGCGAATGAGGTGGCTGGATGGAGTCACTTAAGCAGTAGGCGTGAGCTTAAATGGACTCCAGAAGATGGTAGAGGACAGGAAGGCCTGGAGGAACGTTGTCCATAGGGTCGTGATGAGTCGGACACGACTTCGCAGCTAACAACAACAATATATACATATATATATATATACATATATATATATACACACACATATATACATATACATATACATATACATATACATATACATATACATATACATATACATACATACACATATATATATATATATATATATATATATATATATATATATATATATATATATATATATATATATATATATATATATATATATAAGTATTTGTCAAGGCTTTTTGAATGGACCTTGCTAATTAGAGTTAATTAGCAAGGTCCATTCAAAAAGCCTTGACAAATACTTAAACATACATTTGCCTTGCCTTCCAGCTAATATAAGATAGAAAGAACCCCGTGGCTCAGGAGGTTAAAACACTGCCTGATATACAATCAGCCCGGGTTCGAATCTCAGATAAAGGGTATGACTAACTGATGAGAACATAAATGAGTTCGAAATGATCATCTTAGCCTCCCAAATTCTTTATTTGCAATTTGAATAATTTGCACAAATAATGAGCTGTCATAAGTTGACTAGTTCCTGTGGATAAGCCCTGAGCCGGGCCAAAACAGGAATGAAAGAGTTAATTAGCAAGGTCCATTCAAAAAGCCTTGACAAATACTTAAACATACATTTGCCTTGCCTTCCAGCTAATATAAGAGAGAAAGAACCCCGTGGCTCAGGAGGTTAAAACACTGCCTGATATACAATCAGCCCGGGTTCGAATCTCAGATAAAGGGTATGACTAACTGATGAGAACATAAATGAGTTCGAAATGATCATCTTAGCCTCCCAAATTCTTTATTAGCAATTTGAATAATTTGTATATATATATATATATATATATATATATATATATATATATATATATATATATATATATATATATATATATATATATATACACACACACATATATACATATACAAATACATATATATGTGTGTTTGTGTGTGTGTGTTTGTGTTTGCAGGAAGAGAATTAGATAAATAGAGCTATAAATGACATTCACTTTCCAGTATGTTCGCTAATGTTTCACCATGCCACAAGTTACTAATGTTCTCACTTCTAAACGAAAAAATACTTTTCCAGCCTCCAGGGAACCATGTGTTCATTTCTTTTAACACAAAGAATTCCAATCTCTTTCACATAGTATTCACTTTAAATCTGCAATACAATATTGAACATATATTTTAAGATATATAATAGATTACAAAAAGAAATCATTTTTTCCAATTCTGTGATATACCTTTCTCTATTTTATTACTATTATAAAACTTTTAAAACACATTTGACCAACAGGTTCTGGGAAAGTCTCTATGGAAAGCTTACATGTGAAAATCTGACAGGATTTGACTTCTACTTGACTGCAGCTGCATTGGGCACTGAGATGTTTATTTCAAATTCTGATTGCATATGCATCGACCTGTTAAAAGAGCTTCCTTATTTTCATTTTGAATCTAGCAATCAGTACTCTCCACAGTTCAGTTATTCCAAGACTCTGATTGTTTGGACTTTCTCAGCATGTTATCATATTATATCTATAAAGGACTGATTCTTATTTTAATGTATTCAGTCCCCATGATGATCTCATTTTGTGTCTGGCCTTAGGGCTTTTAAACAGATTTGTAAAATCAACCATAACATTTCTGCACTATATAGTGTGCCTGAAAGGATAGCTGGATTATTAGTTATTTTCAGACTGATGTTGCTATGAAATGAAAGATTACTATTCATTAAAACATATTTCTTGCACTATGTCTCCTCTTTAGGATGATCCCTGTAGACCAGATAAATATATTTATAAAATCTGTATATATTTATAAAATTTAGATCAAATCAAATAGCCAGTTGGGTTTATTCCTTGTAGAATTATCATGACTAGTGTGGCTATACAACCTCTGTAGATAAGACTGGATATTTGTAATATTGGGAGAAATTTTCATTTGATTAACAGTTTGTACAAACTAATCTAATTTGTACTTCTGAAATTTATTTTAAAAATAAAAAATATTCTTTAATACATTAAATACATTAATACACTGGAGGTTTTTAAGAAAAGACTGGACAGCTATCTGTCTGAAATGGTATAGGGCAGGGGTAGGCAACGTTGGCTCTTTTATGACTCATGGATTTCAACTCCCAGAATTCCTGAGCCATCACAGGCTCAGGAATTCTGGGAGTTGAAGTCCATGAGTCATAAAAGAGCCAAGGTTGCCTACCCTTGGTATAGGGTATAGGGTCTCCCGCTTGAGCAGAGGGTTGGACTAGAAGACTGACAACATCCCTTCCAGCTCTGTTCTGATTGAAGTTATTAAGTTATAGAGTTATGAGTATGACATGCACTTTCCAAAATTTGTAATGGTTTAAACACCAAAATAAAACTCTATCACTAGGCATGTACTAGGGGAAAGGACCCTATTTTGAAGAAAATTGTTTGTAAAAATTAGTTTTCTAATAATATATTAGAATAAATATGCATTCAAATCCACATATTTTATTACATAATTTAATGTCAGTGGATGTGCAGAGTCATGAACTATTTCTTATCTTGACCCAAAAAAAATAATTATAGTTATACGTAAGTCAGGAACCACTTCTCATCTTGACCCCAAAGAAATAATTATAGTTGTAAGTCAGGAACCACTTCTTATCTTGACCCAAAAGAAATAATTATAGTTTAAGTTTAAGTTTAAGTTTATTATATTTGTATACCGCCCTTCTCCCGAAGGACTCAGGGCGGTGAACAGGGCATATATAAAAATACAAAATACAAAAATTAAAAAGAGAATTAAATACGAGCCCGCACTAAAAAACAGTAGAAAAATGTAAAAAATCCCCAATAAAAAACCCCAACGCATCCCCCATCAGGCCAGGCCAGCTTGTTCAAATAGGTAGGTCTTCAAGTCGCGTCGGAAGGAGCGAAGGTCAGATGCCATCCGGAGCTCAACCGGCAGCTGATTCCATAAAGCCGGGGTGCCCACAGAGAAGGCCCTCCCCCTGGGGGCCACCAGCCGACATTCTGTGACCGGTGGCACCCTGAGGAGGCCCTCTCTGTGGGAACGCACAGGGCAGAGGGAAGTTGACGCCGGCAGCAGGTGATCCCCAAGGTACTCCGGACCCATGCCATGTAGGGCTTTAAAAACCATTACCAAAACCTTGAACCTCACCTGGAAGACAACTGGCAGCCAATGCAGCTCGCGGCGCAAAGGTGTAACATGGGAGTACCGGGAGACTCCCAAGACAACTCTCGCGGCTGCATTCTGTACCAGCTGGAGCCTGCGAGTGGTCTTCAAGGGAAGCCCCATGTAGAGAGCGAGTTAATTCTGTGACATCATTAATATTCTAAATTTTTCACAAGTCGCTCTCACATTTGATGGCATGTCATTATTTATTTATTTATTTATTTTATTAAATTTATATGCCGCCCTTCTCCCTAAGGACTCAGGGTGGCACACAACAATAAAAATTAAAAACATAAAATAGAAAATTTAAAAAAGAATTAAACAATAAATACAATAATTATATGACAATTTAAAAACCAGTAAAAAGCTAATTAAAACCGTAGTCAGTCCAGGCCCACCACGTCTTCAGGTCACGGCGGAAGGACCGAAGGATTTCTATGAAAATTCTATTGAGGTTTTAGTATTGTTTTATGACATTATAAAACATTTCAAGTTTTTCACATGAAAGCTATAATATTTGGCCAATAAATCATTAGAGTAGCTACCTAATTAGATTTTTGACAATTTAAAAAAAATATTATATTTACTTTACCATGGATGGCTGACTTGGGAGGCTGTTATACATCTGGCATTTTGTTGCTGATACTATTGATTTGAAAATGGACTGAGGCAAAATTAAGATTTGGAATAATAAATTTGGAACTAAATTGGACAGCTTAATCAATCCATAATAGATTCAATTCAACTGATTTTAGACATGATTTCAGTAAAAAAATGTTTTGATTGATGTAATGGATGACCATTTTTAAAATAAGGATAAATCTCTGAGATCCTTTTGTGACTTTTCATGTTATTTCTAAACCTATTCTTGATGTGTATTCTGCCTTTCAGATGGAGGATGTTGTACAGTGGTTTTGCTGCAATTTGAAGGATTTATTCCAAAAAGGAATAAACTACTTACAAGAATTTTTATATTGTCCAGACTTCAATATACCAATTAACACAGAAGTAAATGGCATGTATTTGTGGTTTTAATGTGGTAGAGTTTTAAATGCTGTAATTAACCTGGAGTCAACTATGTGTTAGTTGGGCAGCTATATACATTTGTTTAATAAATAATTAATTATTCTCATAGATTACAGTCACTCTAAAGTGTCATTCAAAGTAGAAATATTGAACATGCATGTTTATATATTCTCATTTTTAATTTTAGTTTTTACTTTTTTAGATTTCTATTTAATATGCTCTTTAAAAAGCAATAGAAAAAAGACATACCTATCTTCCTACAAAATACTAGCAGAGTAAGCTAGGATAGTATCTTTTGGAAGATAAGATTTTAACAGTCTAATATTTGACAATAAAAGGAAGCAAAGATTATTCTGGACCTTCTTTTTCTTTTGGTGGAAATTCAGCTATATTAAAATATCTATTTATATTCTTTAGCAACAATTTAAATCAATCTTAATCAAGAATGTACATAATTTTTTGGTTTACTTTTCATGTTTAAACAAGCCTATATGTTCATAAATCTGATTTCACATACGGATGTTCAGTGCTTTTTCTGTAAAAGAAAAAGGTGCCGGAACTCACACATGTTGTACAACCCGCCTTGCCTACCCTACAAGGTTCCATCCAAAAAAAGGTGCCGGAACTCCGTTCTGAGCGTTCTATGACAAAAAAAGCCCTGTGGATGTTGATCAGCAGGTTCAGTGGCAGTATTTTGCAAAATTTGGATTATTTGTAAATTTATAGATGGAGAAGAAAATTAAGAATATACGACAGTAAGACCAAGTATTGTTGGAGTACAGTCTGATCAGTCCCAGGACTCCAATCATATTCTGACCTTTTGCACAGGCAATGTTTTTCAATATCCGATAGTCCCGTGTGCATAATTTATAATGATGATTATAAATTCCATTAACTTCTACCAGATCTGGATTGCAAAAGTTCAAAGTGGCACAAGATGACAGTAAAGAAATAGAGAAGATTCCATTGCTAATATTTAACACAGATTTTTGTAGTCCAGGCCTGGAAGCTGTAATCCACCTAAAGTATATATAAAACTGTAATTCTTATTGCAACTAAATTGAGATATGAATTGATGCATAGAATTTCCTAATACACTTAGACAATTAGTACATTTCAAACTTTATTTGAAAACTAATTATAATAGTAAGATTAATGTTAAAATGCTAGCATGCTAGAAACAGAATACTAGAGTCTAGCATTAAATTTACAAAGATGCCCTTGGGCCCCATGTGGGCGTTATAAGAAAATTAGAATATTAAATAGCAATAGCAAGTAATCAAAGCTTTGATCCCATTTGCACAGGAAAAATATAGTGATAAATTAAGCTAGTAAGAAAGGACGATTCGGGGAGAAAAGGAAGAAGCAACTTTACCACGTGCTATTGGTAATTCAGCGTTTTGTGATTTGTCACAAATAATTTCTAAAATATTTATATAGAGGATTATTCTAACCTATGGTAGAAGTCATTCTGTGAAAGGATCACAATATTCTCTCAGAAATTCAAATCTTCCTCTCAGCCATAAGGGTACAAAATTGTTAAAGCTGGGAACTTTTTTTTACAAATAGCATATTTCATATAATGCTTTTCTTCTATCTCCTAGGGATAGTGGAGAAGTAGGCATCATAATCTCCGTGAATGATTTGTAATTTTTTTAATCTCATTTGTAACCTAATGCAAATTTGTGGCATATTATGATTTAGCAAAAGCAATAGTACTTAGACTTATATACCAGTTCACAGTGCTTTATAGGTCTCTCTAAGTGGTATACAGATTCAGCATATTGCCCCCAACAATCTGGATCCTCATTTTAATCAACCTTGAAAGGATGAAGGCTCAGTCAACCTTTATTTATTTACTTATGAATAATTATACTATGTGATTACCACCCATTTATTTCTGCTGTTAAATATATGGGAAAAAATCTTAGTGTAATGTAAGTCTGATGATTACTCCAATACTATAGACTAGACTATAATATTCTGACCATTGGGAATATATAACCTATAAAAATATTAATAAATATTATGTGTATACATATAATAATTACTGGACAATTTGTACTTTATATTGTATTTCCCATGCATCTGTATTGTGCACACTAGGTTACTTACATGAGCTGTGCAATTCCTCTCAGTGCAGTTAGGCCACTGAAGTCCCCATCCAATGAAAAGCAAAGAGACATTCTCACAGATGATCCAATTGTAGGACTGCCTGTAACCTCCCCTTCTTGATTTGAACAGCAGAGGATACAATTTGTACTTACCTATACATTCCAAAGCTGCATTCCATTTCTACGTCACATTACAGTGTTACTATGCTTTGAAAAAGACAGAGAAAAATGTTTTTATATAGGAATAGGCAATCTAGCATAAATTAAGTATAGTTGCTTTCCTCTTTTTCACAGCTTGTCGGTCAGGATTCTATAAAGCATTTGCTGGAAATATAAAGTGTTCCAAGTGTCCTCCACACAGCCAAACCTTCGTGGAAGCAACATCTGTATGCCAGTGTGAAAAGGGTTACTTCCGAGCTGATAAGGATCCACCAACTATGGCATGTACCCGTAAGTTTAATTGATCCTGGTGTTTAAAATTCTTCACTTATCCCTCTTATTATCTTAAATGATAAAAACAGCATTTGTTTTTGCTAATCAAAAATGCAAATTAATTTTTCCTTTAGACCCAAGACACTTATATATTGAAAAAGGATTCCTCAGCCTGGTGTATCACCAAAACAACAGCACACTTTTTTTCACTGCACCAACTCCATTATTAATAGAATAATTACACTTTTAGTAACATTTTGGTGATAACTGGTGTTTATTTTTCTGTATGTGATTCTGTATGAATTGATTATGTGGCATCAAGTCAATGTGAACTCAGCAATACATGGATAAACCTTCTCAAGGATCCAGGACTTAAACTGAAAGCTGTGTAAGAGTACATTTTTATCTTTTCCTTTCTCTGCACAATCGGGGAGAGTGGATGAATAAGATTATAGGCACATCCTTGACAATGTTGCTGTTCTTTCCAAGATATTCATTTGAATCCTTTAATTATACTAAGATTCTTAGGTGAGACCAACTTATCTGTCTAGGTAGTGGATATCATATACTTTTCCTTTAAATGCAATAATTAACATTCACTACTTGTTAGATCTGGAATATAATGCATGCATAATTTAAAATCATCCATGTATTTGCTTGCCTAAACAAAATATATAACATAAGGAAATTCCAGAGTGTATTACTCACAGATGTCTGCAAAAAAGGATATGACTGCCAGGTTTTTTCCCCCCAATGTGACATATAATCTATGTATAATGTATAAATGATAACAAAGCAATCAGGCCACATTCATAAAAATCCCAATGACACATAATTTAGCAGAATCTGTGGATTATAATTAATTGTCTCTCTTTGTTCCAAGTTCTAAATCTTAGTAAATGATTCACTGCATGTCATTACAGCTTAATATTTGCATGAAATCACAGTTTAGTTGGCATAATTTAATGGCAATTAAAAACCTATTTAATCGTCATGCAAATTGGCATGAGGGCCCTTGAGTATGAAGGGTGTCTATTTCTTAAGAATCTGCACGTTGTCATTTATACACTTTTAAACACTCCTACCACAATTGATAACAATTTCCTGTTCACAGCAGTACAAATGGACAATAAATCATATTTTTGTTATAAACCAAGTCTAAAATCCTCTGTACATTGATGAACTATGAAAATCATTAACAAATTGTAATTTTAAAAAAATAACTTGGACATAATTTGGTCTACAAATGATATTTATACCGAATTAACAAAGATCGTAGTGATTAACAAATTTATTATGTGTTACATTTCCATGGATTACAATTTATTTCATCTATACAGTTTATTATATACTGAATTACAAATAAATATCCATATGCCTTAGTGGAGGTGTTAGAGAAATGACATTGAGAAAATATTGTCAATGCAATCAAATTATTAATGGGCATACAGAAATTTATGGCCAGTTGGTATAGCCAGTAAGAAGTTGTTTTAAAAAAATATCGTTTTTGTTAACAATAACCACTTCAAAATAGTGACAGTATGTCCCCAGAAGCTGACCTCCTTTAGGTTTTGAATACTTCTTATTATAAATGCCACATTTATCTCAATTTATTATTGTAGAACAAAACAAACAGGATCCATGATGGCTTGAAGCATATTAATACTACAGTTCCATGATTTTTGAAAACAGATGAGAAATCCACTGATATTTTTATGTTAATAATTTGATTTTTTCCCCTCTTAAATAGATACAATAATGCAAAATGCATATGCATATGCATACTGAAACCCATATTTTTCAATTTGATCTTTTGTTATAGTTCACAAATAAAAAAATAATCACAGCAAAATCCTTTTTACCTATTAGGAAAAGATTCATGAAATTATGAACATATAACATGTGAACAATAAAATGAATTCATATTTACTTTTTCTGTCATGTATAATTATGTGTGACAACTGGAAAGTAGTTACAAAAGGCTTCAAAACTATCAATCATGTTGTCAAATCTCAGAACAGTCAATCCATATTTTATACCTGCTTTATCAGCTGCTAGATTCTGTAGATTCTGTGTCTTGAATGTGTTCTGAATTTGGATACTACTTATTCCTAGTTTTACATGTTTGTGTTTGCCTAGTTAAATTCTGATGTTGTCCAAATTACTACAGAGTATTTTACATATATCATTGTACGAGCACAAATGAATGTTTTTTTTTCTCTTTCCATATGTTTGTGAAGAAATTTTAAAAAAGAGTCCTTCACAGCTTTTGTCTCATTTGTTTCAGTATATCCTGATATATATTTGCCCTACACAATTTGTTTTTGTAAATCAAGGATGGAAAATATGTTCAGTGTGAATGTGTAGGTTAATATAAGACAATGACACTTATGCAGATTATTTTCTTTTTCCTTTTGTAGGACCACCTTCTGCTCCAAGGAATGTCATCTTTAATATAAATGAAACAGCTCTTATGTTGGAATGGAGTCCACCAAGTGACACAGGAGGGAGAAAAGACCTTACCTATAGTGTCATTTGTAAAAAATGTGGATCTGATACCAGGCGGTGTGAGATATGTGGAGGTGGAATCCGATTTGTTCCAAGACATAGTGGGCTTATAAATTCTTCGGTGACTGTGCTTGATTTTGTGTCCCATGCGAACTACACTTTTGAAATAGAAGCAATGAATGGTGTCTCTGAGTTAAGTTTTTCACCAAAGCAGTTCACAGCCATCACAATTACCACAGATCAAAATGGTGAGTTTCTTCTTATTTGTGTATCAGAGTTTATAAAATGCAATATGGCTAATAATATATTTTGTGAATTATTATTAATAAATATGAAGAAAGTATACTTGTCCTATTTCAGATTATTTATATTTCCATAGTCCTATTTTGGGGGAAAATGGTTGCAGAATACATAGTAAGACTTCAAAAACAATTTACCACAACAAGCCTAACTTAACTTTATTCAAATAATGTTGATTGATGTGGTTTATTTTTCCTTGGGCAAGTCTATTTTTAACATTTTATCACGTATATAATCCAAAGAATTTTTCTAATCTATTTACTATCATAATACTGATTTGCGACTTTTAATTTAACAGTCAACTATCAAAACTATGAGGTAAAGAAACTCTTCCTTATGTGTGCAAACTACATTTCAGTTGTTTAACACATTATTTCATGTTTCATTAATTTAATTTCACAAAAATTACCTCTATAGCTGGTTTGTTAAATCCAAATCTAACATTCTTTTCAAGTAGACAACAATACATTTTCACAATATTGTATTAATAAACATCAAATTAATGAATTGTTGGGGCTTTTTGTGAAGACACTGTCAAATATGAATTTAGAGGTATTGCCTAGTTGGTCAAGCAATCTTCTATATGTGCATGAAAATACAAAATCTCCAATTATTTATCTGACTGAATAGCAAGGACATTCATGAAGTCACAAAATTCAAGTGATCATATGATTAAAACACTGTTTTTTTATATGTGCATACATGTGATGTACTTTATTTAAAAATATAGCAGGGCTTTTCTCATGTAATTGTTGTAATATTGACTTATTTTTTACTACATTTATGTACACGCATTTTTCACAATAATATGTGTCACAAATATTACTACATGTACATGGGAAAGAGGTCTCTAGTTTTAAGAAGAATAACAATGAGATTTCCTTAATCTATATTTTGATGAATTTTAATTTTTATTCTGGATTTTACCATCCATGAATCATTTTAAATTTTGTTCAGCTTGATTTTCTTAACTGAAGCCTTTTATTTTATTATTAATGGCTTAAGTTGCCTTCTTTGTGTAAGGGCAGGATATAAATCAGTTAGACAAAGGAATAATCTGAGGGTCCACACATTGTTAAATAATGCCTGTTATTAACAATGCATGCTAAACAATGCCTGAATTGAAGTGTAACATTAAGCTGCTTTAATCATTTTATTTATTTTAATGCATTTATATCTAGTATAAAATGTATTTATATCCAAAATATTATGTTTTCTTGGAGAATCATATATTTTTACTAGAATAACTGCAGATGATTGGCATTATTAGAAATAAATGCTACAAATAAAATAATGAAGTATATAATTATTCAGTTAGTTCTAAGAACTGAACAGGCCTTTTTCTGTTGTACTGAATCTGTAGTCCAATGTTAAATATTTAGTTATTGAATTATATACAAAGTAGAAATAACCAGTTTAATTCAAACATTTTCTGTAATGATGTGCAATAATTGACAATAAGAGAAGCAAGTATTGCCCTGTTCACCGCCCTGAGTCCTTCGGGAGAAGGGCGGTATAGAAATCAAATTATTAAATTAAATTAAATTAAATTAAGCAACTAAAGAAATGCTTAAAATATTAAATTCCTATTTTTTGTTTCCACAAAAATACTGAAAGTTAAGGTTATATAGTGTGTTTTTATTTAAGTTTTATAGTTGAAATATTGAGCTGTCAATATCTGTAATATAAAAATATCAGTGCAGGAGATGCCTATACTTACATCTAGTGCAGGGGTCCCTAACCCCCAGTCTGTGGACCAGTACCTGGCCGCAGCATGCCAGCAACCAGTCTGCACAAACAAGCAAAGCACCATCGGTGAGATGCAGGTAGCACACAAAACCACACATTCTCTAGTCCTTGGAAAAACCTCTCTCCACGGAACCAGTCCCTGGTGCCCAAAAGTTTGGGGACCTCTGATCTAATGTGTTAGCTGAAGGAAGCAATAAAATTGATAATAATCAAATCAAACCCCTAAACAGTTTGAAAGGGAGACAAAGAACCTGAAGATGGGGCTGAATTTTCTGCTACCTGAATCTTGAGGTAATCACAGGATACCATAAGCCTTGAAAGCAGCCTTCTCTAATGTTAAGCTTTTCAACTATTTTTAGCTAAACTCTTGAAGTCTTTGACGATTGTATGAAGGCTGATGAAGAACTTTTTAATATAAATAGCGATCCTATTTACTCCCATCTTAAATAATCCCAGAAAGAAATGAAATATTGGTATCAAAGATGTGCCTATAATCTTACTCTTGGACTCTAATCCAAACTTTTCAAGACTGTGCAGGAAAAGGGAAAGATAAAAACTTTGGTCTTCCACATATTGCAGTTTAAGTCCTGGATCAAAGCTTCTAGGTAAAGAGATCAGTAGCCTCCTGCTGTGGTGAAGGTAAAACAGAGCAGCATCAAGATAGAAAGATTTATATAATCATTTATCTCCTTTTCCTAAGATTCCTAACTGGCTCTTAGGTTTTCACTATATATCTCCACATAATCAAGACTGAAATAATAGAATGCTGTTTCAAAAGTAATTAATACAAAGTTTGAATCATTTTAGTAATCCTGGAGCCACTGTTCTAGTCCTTGAAATATTCCAAGGCTTTTATCAACTGAGTTTTAATTTATTTTACAGCTGATTCTCTACCTATTTTCAGATTTCTTGGGGCAAAAATATACCTATTGCATTGTCATTGTTAAAACCACGTTAATGAACAGCTGGCACTTATGGACTGTTGTACTTTGTGCATCATTTTTTTGAACAAACTAGAAATAGACATTCATTAAAAATGCATATTTATGTAATTTATATAATTATAAATTATCAAAGACTTTAAATTTATATAATTTAAAACTTTTAAATATATAGTTTTCAGCAATATCTCTTTTGTAGATCCGTACAATTTGTAAACATAAAAAATTGAATTACTTTCTCTAGAAACCTTTTATGTAGGGTTACCATTTTATCACTGCATACTTCAGTGTATCACTGCATTCTTCCCTATAAAACTTTCTGAATATGCTCAAGGACACTGGTTCATTCTACAATAAATTATCCTCTATTCTATGAAGCTTTTTCAGTGTAAGTACCATAATGTAATAATTATTGTACAGATGCAAGTAATGTACATACTTAGGTTTTATTGTCAACCCATCATAGATTAACAAAATAGATGTTTCTTTTTTAAAAATACACTAAGTACACATGTTGATAATAGCAACAGCACTTAAACTTACAGTATATATCATCTTACAGTGCTTTACACACTCAATCTAATCCCACAAATGAAACTTTGTGCACTCGCCCATCACTTGTGCAGCCCAGTTCTTAACAGATCATGGCCCAGTAGCAAGCTGTGGCCTGGGGGTTGGGGACATCTGATTTACATCACTTTCTGAGCAGTTTACAGAGTCAGCATATTGCCCCCAACAATCTGGGTCCTTATTTTACTGACATCGGAAGGATGGAAGGCTGAGTCAACCTTGAGCCAGTCAGGATCTAACTCCTGGCTGTTAAGCAGAATCAGCCTGAAATACTGCATTCTAATCACTGCACCACCATGTCTCCTATAAACCAACAAGGCTGTATATAAAAAAAACAGACCATGGTAAAAGAAGCATATATACTGCTCAAAAAAAATAAAGGGAACACTTAAACAACACAATGTACTGTATTTAATAGTAGGATGTCTTATCTTGTGTTCCCTTTATTTTTTGAGCAGTATATTTTGTTTTCTGATACATTTAAAAAATGTCTTTAATACCATGTCTGACTCTGTACATTTATCCAAAAGCCATTCCAAAAGTTTCAACCTAAAACATCTGAAACCTTTTTGTTTCTGCCACAGCAAAACAAAAAACAGTGACAAGATTTCAAATGTATATACAAGCATTACCATCCTCTAAGTTAGTCTTTGTATGTTTACTAATCATTCTTTCTCTTCCTGACCTAACAATTTCTATTATATATTTTTCTATTCTTTCCCTCTGTTGAAAGCTATAAATTTTAAAACAAATTAATCTGTTCACTAATATTTTTAAATCATCAATTCTGACTTGTAAAGTTGTCTGTTGAATGCTGTAGATTTTTCATATCACATACAAGCTGATACAAACCAATTAGAATTGTTTTTGTTATTTCATTGTCTATTGGTTGCTCTATGGTGTGACTTGTTATATGGTTTAATGTCTTTTTTATAATTGCATTTAGCAGTGCTTCTCCCTTTCGTTTATGTAATATCTTTCTAAAGCTCCTTCACCTGAATTTATTCCAGAGCAGTTGCAGCATATCACTATTGCAAAGAAAATATGATTATTTCAAAAATGCCATCCCAAAATAAAAATTTGAATGGCACTATTTCTAAATCATGATAACATATTCACGCTTGACATGTAGCCAGAGATGGCATTAGCATTCTCCCTGAGTGAACACTAACATAATGTTTTTAAAATTGCTGTATTTAAACAGAGCAAAACAAAATTGTAATTAAGACCCAAGTAAAAATGAGCTTTTGTGCTGGAATGGTAAACAGATATTTATTTAAATCGGGTTAACTCTGGAAAAGTAGCACTATTCACAAAATAGAATTGTGAAAATTTTACTGCTCTGGTTCCTGCTGAAAAAAACCCCAATAGAATTGAAGTACCGTATATTTTGAGTAGTAATACATTAGAGCAGACATGTCAAACTCACGATGTCATGTGATATCATGTGACATATCGGAGCTTTCTCCCCATTGCCAACAATGGGGTGGGCGCGGTTTCATCATGATGAATCTGGCCCGCGGGCCAGCAGTTTGACACCCCTGCATTAGAGAATAGTGGATTCAGCTTTAGAATTGTGAACTGTTACTATCATTAAATGTCAGCAAAAATAAATAGGTTAATTGTTGATTGTATGATTGATTATAAATACAAATAAGTTTTATGGAAATGGATCCTACTTTTTGTTTTGTTCTTTTAAAGACAGTATTAAACAATGTATTTTATCCTGTGTGAGATAAGAAGCAATCCTACTTTAAAAAGAAAAGAAAAGAAAAGAAAAGAAAGGGGGTTAAGGAAAAAACATTCTCTTCAAACCAATTTAAGAAAAGGATGTTTGAGGGTTCCGGTTTGCACGCACAGTGCTTCCAGATGTGCAGGAACAACCTGCTTCCTGCCGTCCATTCTTAAAAGGGTCAAAAATCACCCTGGAGAGGTGATTACCAAGAGTAGGACTTTCCTGTGATCGCAGAAGGGTGGCAGCCCTCCACTGGAATCCGGAATCGTCTCCTTTGGCCCAAAGAAAAAGAGACCAGCCATAAAGATGGCCAATCATTAAGCCACTCCCTGCCGAAAGCCAAAGCACTACCTAGCACTAAGAAGCAATCTGGAGGACCTGGGTGAGCTTTTACCTTTCTTATTCCCTAACCATCTTCCTGTGGGACTTTCCCGAAAATCTCTTTCTCCATTTTTTGAGAAAACGGCGAATATCTACTTTGGAAACAAATCTTAAAGCCTTAAAGCTACAAAAGAACTTTAATTAATTCAGCAAAGAAATTAAATAATTTCATCTGTATCTACTAAAAAGCTTCTATTTGTTGCTGGGAATCCACTACCCTATCTTTTCTCTAAGCTATGAATTAAGGAAAAAAAATTGGACTAATCCTACAAAAGTTCTATATTAATTTGGAAAAAGAAAAGAAAAGAAAATTCCTACATTGTATGTTATATGTTACTGATGACATCTTGTGGCAAAACCTGGTACAGCAAGTAAATTTCCTTTTTTGTTGTGAGAGCTGACTGAATAACACAGCTGTCCTTGACACTAAGATAAGGGTGGGAACACCTGGCACTGAATACAACTCTTCAGGAGGTGGAAAATCTTTGACTATTATTAAAACAGCCTCCATGGAAGATTTAACTGCAAACGACAACGAAAGGGATGAATACATCCCACCACTTGATTATAAACTGATACTGAACATGATTTTGGCAATGACAAAGCAAATTAAAGCCAAATTGCAAGAAAAATCTGACAACTTAAAGCCACCAAATCAAATTTTGACTTTAAATGAGGAAAAGATAACCCAAAATCAAATAAAAGAAGTGGAAACTAACACTAAAATAGGAGATTTCAATGAACAACAAAAGCAACCTATAGAAGACCTTAAAGTCCAAACATTAATGACAACTACAAAACTTATAACACAAAAAGCAGCAGCACCTGAAGAAAACAACACCAAGAGTGAAGACACCAAAGGCCTTCAAATGCAATATATTGAGAATTCAATAAATCAAAGGACAATCATAATACCAGCTACTACTTTCTACCTAACCCAGATAGAATTGGAAGAACAAAAAGATTTGACTGATTTAATGACAACTATATTATATCAGCCATCAAAAACTGAATTAAATATTTTGTGCTGTCTAGACAGAGTCACATGATTTAATACAAGCAATTATTTATCCAAGATTTGTCTTTCATTGCAGTTACCAAATTAAGGGATTATTAAGCTATTCAGAAATCTGAAATGAGATTCCAAGAAAAACTGGCAAGCAATGGAGCCAATTTCTAATTTGGCACATTCAGAAACAAAGAGATTTTATTTTTTGCATCCACATTAGTCAACAAAAAATGGAATGATTCAGATGATTGAATATTAGCACTGTTCACATTTTTCAAAATCAGATTGATTCTCTAACATTAATTAATGCTGATGTTCTCCAATTGAAGATAAATAAAAGGCTGAATATCATTTAAAACAGTATTTCAGCATTATATGGGCTCATAAAAATGATTTGGAGAACTTTTCCTTAATTTTTTCACTAATACTTTGAAGCATTTTTCTCTTTGATTTGTATTTTTGAAATCTTCCTTTGTTAAACTCCTTATGACTTCATATTTACATCTAGGCATTTATATAAACCCAGATTATGTCACTATTATATAAGTGATCATATACAATAATTTGCCTTTAACAAGAGGAATATAACACAGTATGTAGCTGAACTGGTATCATTGTAGATCCTACTATCTACATGCATAGAAGTACATCTCTTTTAAAATTATTATCTCCAAGAAAAAAAAAAGCTGCAAAGCGTTACCTACAGTATGTGCAGATTTGGGTTGCAGTACTTTCTTCTGTTCACCGATGGTCTTGCTGAAGCAGTCTGCACTAATTCCAACATTTTATTATTTAATTGCACCTGTATATTGCTATTAACAGAAACAATAAGGCAGTAACCTTGTTTTTAAACAATAAATGGAAAGCATTGGTAAAAATAATCTATTTAAAGTATTAACTATGATTTGTAGTTCATATCATATCTGCTGGAGAGGATCAACCATTTTCCTTCCAAGCTATAGTTAGAATTCTAAAATTTACTTGATAGAACATATCATTTATTATTATGATCAAAAGAAAAAACTACTACTAACCAGTCCTGAGTGATTGCACAAAATATAGCATATTGTGTTCAAGTGCTATTGTTTTTTTAATTACAGAAGTAGAACAAATATAAGCAAGCTGTTATTCTAACTGTGAGAAGATAATTCTTAAGATCAATCTTCCATTTTGTTTTTATATATTGCTATGATTTATGGCAGTATAAATCCATCAAGGATCACTTTCTAATACTGCATTCCTTCTTAGGGGAGATGGGAATTTATTACGTTAGGTATTTGTGAACACCAGACTAAAACTATTCCAAATAAAGTTCTAATGAAATTAGGTGACATTCTGAAATTAATTTATTAATTAATACAATTATCAGCATTTTTTAAACAAAAATGCACCCATTTATTATCCATTTTTTAAAGAAATATATTTTGTTTGATCCTTCTGAAAACAATTCTGGGATAAAGGAAGTTGATTATAATCATGAACAATGAATCTGGAAAAACTATTTGAAAATTTTTGAATTGCACACAGGCTAGTTAGTGATAATGGCCGTGAGTTCTTTTCAACAATAGTCAATTATCATAATACTTCTAGAATCGTGCTTTTCTCATACAAAACTGGCATAGTGCTATTGTAGCATTTCAAGTTTTATGTCAATTCAATGTTGCCCTCTTTTATTGTTCTGTAGTTTTTTATTCCCCTTCATGGATTACTGCCTTGTTGTGGCGAAGGGGCTTGCGTAATTCAATGAAGCTATGAGCTACACCGTGCAGGGCCACCCAAGACGGAAAGGTCATAGCAGAGAGTTCTGACAAAACGTGATCCACTGGAGAAGGAAATGGCAACCCACTCCAGTATCTTTGCCATGAAAACCCTATGGACAGTACCAAAAGGCAAAACGATATGATGCTGGAAGATGAGCCCCTCAGGTTGGAAGGCGTCCAATATGCTACTGGGGAAGAGCAGAGGGCTAGTACTAATTTAATTTAATTTAATAACATTTATATACCGCCCTTCTCCCTGAGGACTCAGGGCGGTTCACAGGGCAGAATAAAATAGCAAATACAAACATTAAAAAAAAGATTAAACAATTGCCCTAGTTAAAAACAATATAAATACAACGCTAAAAACCCCCAGAAAAATTAAAAAACGAAAGATAAAACAACCCCAACACTCCCCCTCAGGCTAGGCCGGCTTGTACAAACAGAAATGTCTTGAGATCGCGACGAAAGGAGCGAAGATCGGGCGCCGTCCGGAGCTCTACCGGTAGCTGATTCCACAGCTCCGGAGCGCCCACAGAGAAGGATCTCCCCCTGGGGGCCACCAATCGACATTCTCTGATCGGTGGCACCCTGAGGAGGCCCTCTCTGTGGGAACGCACAGGGCGCAGGGAGCTTGATGCCGGCAGCAGATGTTCCCTGAGGTACTCCGGCCCCATGCCATGGAGTGCTTTGAATACCGTTACCAGTACCTTGAATCTCACCCGGAAGACAACTGGCAACCAATGCAGCTCACGGAGCAGAGGTGTAACGTGGGAGTATCGGGAGACTCCCAACACCACTCTCGCGGCTGCATTCTGTACCAGTTGGAGCTTCCGAGTGGTCCTCAAGGGCAGCCCCATGTAGAGAGCGTTGCAGTAGTCCAGACGAGAGGACACGAGCGCATGAGTGACCGTGCATAGATCATCCCGGCTAAGATAGGGCCGCAACTGACGCACCAGGCGAACCTGTGCGAAGGCCCCCCTAGTCACGGCTCCTATATGATCTTCCAAGGTGAGCCGTGAATCTAGGAGGACCCCCAAGTTGCGAGCCCTATCTACGGGGGGTAATAATTCACCCCCCATAGCTAGAGGTGGAATGTCCGAATAAACCCGGGATGAAGGTATGCAAAGCCACTCAGTCTTGTCGGGGTTGAGTTGGAGTCTGTTCCTCCCCATCCAGACCCGAACCGCCTCCAGGCAACAGGACATCACGTTGAGGGCATCACTGGGGTGGTTTGGGGTCGAAAAGAAAAGTTGGGTATCATCAGCGTACTGATGATACCCAACTCCAAAGCCACGAATGATCTCACCCAGCGGCTTCATGTAGATGTTGAACAGGAGAGGCGAGAGGACCGACCCCTGAGGAACTCCACAAATGAGAGACCTCGCGGTCGACCTCTGCCCCCCTGCCAACACCGACTGCGAACGTCCCAAGAGATAGGAGGAGAACCACTGTAAAACTGTGCCTCCCACTCCCAATCCCCTGAGACGCCGCAGCAAGATACCATGGTCGATGGTATCGAAAGCCGCCGAGAGGTCTAATAGGACTAGGACAGAGGAATGCCCCCTGTCCCGAGCCCTCCAGAGATCATTCACCAGCGCGACCAATGCCGTCTCCGTGCTGTGCCCGGGCCTGAAACCCGATTGGTACGGGTCTAGATAATCCGCTTCATCCAGGACCAGAGGGAGCTGATGCGCCACCACACTCTCAACAACCTTCGCAAGAAAGCAAAGGTTGGAGACAGGACGAAAGTTGTTCAATACAGCCGGGTCCAGGGCAGGCTTCTTGAGGAGAGGCCTCACCACCGCCTCCTTCAAGACGGCGGGGAAGATACCCTCACTCAAAGAAGCCGATATAACTGCCTGGAACCAGCTGCGTGTCCTCTCCCGGGCTGCATAAACCAGCCAGGAAGGGCACGGGTCCAGTAAACATGTGGTGGTGCTCAGCCTCCCCATGATCCTGTCCACTTCCTCCGGAGTCACAGAATCAAACTCCTCCCAGATGATATCGACAAGACCACCCGTGTCCTGATCGTCAGACTCTGCCCAGTCAGAGTCCAAACCGGTCCGAATCCGAGCGATTTTGTCCGACAGATGTTGGTTAAACTCCTCGGCACGTCCCTGCAAGGGATCCTCCCTCACCTCCTGATTTAGGAGGGAGCGAGTCACCCTAAACAGGGCAGCCGGGCGATTATCTGCGGACGCAATAAGGGTGGCGAAGTGGTTGGACCTCACCTCCCTAATTGCAGCGAGATAAGACCTAATATAGGCTCTTAGTCGCAATCGGTCGGGTTCGGATCGGCTGGACCTCCAACCGCTCTCTAGGCCCCGTCTCCGACGCTTCATCTCCCGGAGCTCCGCAGAAAACCATGGAGCCCGGCGGGATCTGCACCGGGTCAGGGGCCGCAAGGGTACAACTCGGTCAAGGGCCTCAGTGGCCGTCCTTTCCCAGGCTTCCACTAAGGCCTCGGCCGAGCTGTGAGCAAGGGAGGCAGGTGGGGACCCCAGCGCCGCCTGGAACCTCTGGGGATCCATTAAGCGTCTGGGGCGGTACCATTTGAGTGGTTCCAAACACCCACGGCGGGGGGTGGCAAAACGGAAGACCAGCCGCAGGAGATGATGATCGGTCCATGACAGGGGCATAATAATTGGAGAGCCCCCACCAAGATCATCTAACCACCGTCCAGACAAGAAAACAAGGTCAAGGGTGTGGCCTCCTTCATGAGTCGGTCCCGTAATTACTTGCG
Source organism: Vipera ursinii (assembly GCF_947247035.1). Taxonomy (NCBI): domain Eukaryota; kingdom Metazoa; phylum Chordata; class Lepidosauria; order Squamata; family Viperidae; genus Vipera; species Vipera ursinii. The sequence continues at coordinate 38,184,488 of NC_139514.1, forward strand.
TCAGGTCCATGGCCGTCATGGAAGCCATGAACTCCCGAGCCAACTCAGATGATCCTCCCAGCGATGGTAGGTTGAAGTCCCCCAAAACTATAAGTTTCGGGAACTCAACCACCAGCCCAGAGAGGACATCAAGCAGCTCAGGCAGGGCTGCTGCTGCGTGACTAGGCGAAAGGTACACCAGCAGCAAGCCCAACTGCGCACCAGGGCCGCATCTCAAAAAGAGAGACTCACACCCGACTGTCTGGGGAACGGTGGCCTCCCGCGGACACAAGGTCTCCCTCACAACAACAGCCACTCCCCCACCCCTACCCTGAGCCCGAGGCCGGTGCAGCACCCGGAAACCTGGTGGGCAAAGATCAACCAGAGGAACACCGCCCTCTGGGCCCAACCAGGTCTCCGTGATGCAAGCCAGGTCAGCCTGCTCACCCTCGACCAAGTCTCGAACGAGAGGAGCCTTATTAACGACCGACCTGGCATTCAAATACACCAGCCGGAGCTCAGGAGGCTGCACATCCTCACTCCCGGGACCTCGGGGCGGAACCAGAGGGTCGGAGTGCCTCACCGCTTGTAAGCAGCGGAGAGGCCTTCCCTGAGACCGATACGGCCCTCTGTTCCTACACCTGCTGCCATTCCCTATCGTCGTGGGAATGGACAATCCCACGACTGGCCCTGGAGCCCCAGAAGCAGCCGACCCCCGCTCCTCCCCTCCGCGATCAGCCTCAGCACTAGCCTGAACAAAGGTAGTTGGACTGCCCCCCTCGTCCAAACAACCAAAAAAAGAACCCTCCCTCCTCCCTAACCCCCAAAAATTTTTTGACAAAAAACAAATCAAGGACCTCCTGTTAGGTTTACGTCGGAGGCCCATAACCGTGCCCGGCCATCTCTCAGGATCCCAATAGATGGGACCTTCCTCGAGATTATACTTGGCTGGAAAGGCGGGCCGCCTCCAGGAAGGGGGAGCACCCCTGAGGGCGAGCAAGTCCGTAGAGGAGTACCTAAAACAAGGCATAAAGCAGTCCAGATATAGGCAGTCCATAATCAGTTGATTTAAGGAGGAACCAAACAGAGAGCAAATAGATGTCCCGAGCCTCCACCCAGCCACTGCCACTCAGCTGGGTGTCACCCCAGGACAGGCCAACCACCGCCCTCTCACGACAGTTGGAAAGCCTATACCAGGGGGGAATAGTCCGAAACATCCATCCTGGGTACAGCATGTCCCCTAGAGCTCTCACCTCTAGGGGCAGCAGATGTAGTACTAGTAGCGCCAGAAAGAATGAAGCGACTAGATCAAAGCCGAAAGGACGCTCAGTTATGGATGTGTCTGGTGGTGAAAGGAAAGTCCGATGCTGTAAAGATTTTTTCTCCATAGGAACCTGGAATGTAAGATCCATGAATCAAGGAAAGCTGGACGTGGTCAAACAAGAGATGACAAGACTGAACATCAACATCTTAAGTATCAGAGAACTAAAATGGACAGGAATGGGTGAATTTAATTCAGATGACCATCAGGTATACTACTGCGGGCAAGAATCCCTCAGAAGAAATGGAGTAGCCTTCATAGTCAATAAAAAAATAGGAAAAGCAATACTGGGATACAATCCTCAAAATGACAAAATGATCTCAGTTCGAATCCAAGGCAAAGCATTCAATATCACACTAATCCAAGTCTATGCCCCAACCACCAGTGCTGAAGAGGATGAAATTGACCGGTTCTATGAAGCCCTACAGCACCTTATAGAACTAACCCCAAAAATGATGTCCTTATCATCATGGGGGATTGGAATGCTAAAGTAGGAAGCCAAAAGATAAGCGGAATAACAGGCAAGTTTGGCCTTGGAGTACAAAATGAAGCAGGGCACAGGCTGATAGAATTTTGCCAAGAGAATGTGATGGTCATAGCAAACACTCTTTTCCAACAACCCAAGAGACGGCTCTACACATGGACATCACCAGACGGACAACACAGAAATCAGATTGACTATATGCTCTGCAGCCAAAGATGGAGAAGCTCGATACAGTCAGTAAAAACAAGACCAGGAGCTGACTGTGGCTCAGACCATGAGCTTCTCATTGCAAAGTTTAGGCTTAAACTGAAGAAAGTAGGGAAAAGCACTAGGCCACTCAGGTATGAATTAAATCATATCCCTGTTGAATATACAGTAGAGGTGACAAATAGATTTAAGGAATTAGATCTGATAGACAGAATGCCTGAAGAACTATGGACAGAGGTTCGCAACATTGTACAACAGGTAGCAACCAAACCCATCCCAAAGAAAAAGAAATGCAAGAAAGCAAAATGGCTGTCTGAGGAAGCTTTGCAAATAGCTGAGGAAAGGAGGGAAGTGAAAGGCAAGGGAGAAAAAGAAAGATACGCCCAATTGAATGCAGAATTCTAGAGAATAGCTAGAAGAGATAAGAATGCCTTCTTAAATGAACAGTGCAAAGAAATAGAAGAAAACAATAGAATAGGGAGGACCAGAGATCTTTTCAAGAAAATTGGAGAGATGAAGGGAACGTTTCATGCAAAAATGGGCATGATAAAGGACCAAAATGGCAGGGACCTAACAGAGGCAGAAGAGATTAAGAAGAGGTGGCAAAATTACACAGAAGAACTATACAAGAATGAGCTTAATGTCCCTGATATTCACAATGAGGTGGTCACTGACCTCGAGCCAGACATCCTAGAATGTGAAGTGAAGTGGGCCTTAGAAAAGCTGAGCAACAACAAAGCTAGTGGAGGTGACAGTATTCCACGTGAGCTATTCAAAAACTTAAAAGACGATGCAGTAAAAGTGCTACACTCAATTTGCCAGTAAATTTGGAAAACTCAACAGTGGCCACAAGATTGGAAAAGATCAGTTTACATTCCAATTCCAAAGAAAGGCAGTGCCAAAGAATGTTCAAACTATTGCACCATTGCACTCATTTCTCATGCTACTAAAGTTATGCTTAAAATCCTACAAGCTAGACTCCAGCAGTATGTGGATTGAGAACTACCAGAAGTACAGGCAGGATTTCAAAGAGGCAGAGGAACTAGTGATCAAATTGCCAACATACACTGGATCATGGAAAAAGCTAGAGAGTTCCAGAAAAACATCTACTTCTGCTTCATTGACTATGCTAAAGCCTTTGATTACATGGATCATAACAAACTGTGGTAAGTTCTTAAAGAGATGGGCGTACCAGACCATCTTATTTGTCTCTTGAGAAACCTATATGTGGGCCAAGAAGCAACAGTGAGAACTGGACACGGAACCACTGATTGGTTCAAAATTGGGAAAGGAGTCTGGCAAGGCTGTATACTGTCACCCTGCCTGTTTAACTTATATGCAAAGCACATCATGAGAAACGTAGGGTTAGAGGAATCAAATTTGGAATTAAGATTGCCGGAAGAAATATCAACAACCTAAGATATGCAGATAATACCACTCTAATGGCAGAAAGTGATGAAGAACTAAAGAGCCTCTTGTTGTGGGTGAAGAAGGAGAGTGGGTTTATTTTATTTTATTTATTTTAATTCCATTTATATCCCGCCCTTCTCCGAAGACTCAGGGCGGCTTACAAGCTTAGCAGTAGCCTTCATTCTATGTATATGCCTGCTTATTAGGGCTTTCACACAACCCCCAAGCGGCATTATTACAAAGTCAGCTTAATTGCCCCCAACAATCTGGGTCCTATTGAAACTTAACATTAAGAAAACCAAGATCATGGCATCCGGCCCTCTCAATTCCTGGCAAATAGATGGGGAAGAAATGGAGGTAGTGACAGATTTTATTTCCCTGGGCTCCAAGATCACTGCAGATGGGGACTGTAGCCAAGAAATTAAAAGACGCTCGCTCCTTGGGAGGAAAGCAATGGCAAATCTAGACAGCACACTAAAAAGCAGAGACATCACCCTGCCAACAAAAGTGTGTATAGTTAAGGCTATGGTCTTCCCAGTTGCAATGTATGGCAGTGGAAGCTGGACCATAAAAAAGGCTGAGCGCCAAAGAATTGAGGCCTTTGAACTATGGTGCTGGAGAAGACTCCTGCGAGTCCCTTGGACTGCAAGGCAATCAAACCGGTCAGTCCTAGAGAAGATCAACCCTGACTGCTCTTTAAAAGGCCAGATCCTGAAGCTAAAACTCAAATACTTTGACCACCTAATGAGAAGGAAGGACTCACTGGAGAAGAGCCTAATGCTGGGAAAGGTTGAGGGCAAGAGAAGAAGGGGACAACAGAGAATGAGGTAGCTGGATGTAGTCACTGAAGCAGTAGGCGTGAGCTTAAATGGACTCCAGAAGATGGTAGAGGACAGGAAGCCCTGGAGGAATGTTGTCCATAGGGTCGCGATGAGTCGGACACGACTTCGCAGCTAACAGCAAGAACAAGTTTTTTATTGGTGGATTATCGATTAAATGTCATTTTTAAAAGTATTTATCTATACCATCCAGATTGTGTTGATCAGAGTGATTTAAAAATTCTAAAAGGAAGGAAGGAAGGAAGGAAGGAAGGAAGGAAGGAAGGAAGGAAGGAAGGAAGGAAGGAAGGAAGGAAGGAAGGAAGGAAGGAAGGAAGGATTATTTGATTAGATCTTAACTCACATTATAACCTGCCTTGACTTTATGAAAAATTAAAAACTTTTATCTAAATAAAGGTAGCTGAGTCAAAAACCATTTAATTTTTCCAACAGTTCACTATTGTAATTTTCAAGCAATGTTTAAAACTGCAGTTCCTGTTTAAATTTTAAGAAAATGTTTCTGTATTATGCTGTATTAAGTTCAGAGCCAAAATGCATTTATCCAGAATAGAGCTATGCCAGTTATGTAGCAGTTCATTCCCTAGAGTAATTTAGCATTATTAAAGGAACTTTAAGTCTGCCCCATCTGCATCTTTATTCATGAATTGTAATTATAAACTTAATTTTGTCCCATGTGTACATGTATGATTGAGTACTTCTATTTTTTTTCTCTAGTCTAGAAGCTATTTAGTAGGACTTGTTGTTCTATCTTTTTTACCTGTGCTATGTTTACATTTATATCTACTGAGTGTTGCATGCAACTCACCTAAATTGTATATAGATATTGTGCTTTCTGGATTGTATCTATTTTACATGTTTTAAAACATTATGAAAAAACATAATTTTTATAGCATCTATTTACCATTGTGAATAATAATAATTGTAACAACAATTGAATGACTGTCAACTTCTCTAGATACATTATTCCTCTACTATAATTTGGCCATGCTTGGGTAAAAGAATTTCACATTTGTAGACCTACCAAAAATCCTTCTTCTACAAAGACACCAGCAGACATAATGGTTCATATCCAATAGATTTTCACCCACAGAATCTCCACTTCCATCTGCAAACAATGATGCATCTTTTTCACAGGAATAATCTAAAATTGTATTTTTGTATATTTTCATTAAAGGTTTTCAAAACAATAAAAGCATAGAAAATTAAAAAGTATGAAAAGAGGAGGTAGAAAGAAGGAAAACAATAAAAGAAAACATAGAATTTTGGCTTCCATCCTTTTTTCTATTGGGCAATTGCTATCTTAATTTTTTTTATTCCTCTTTAAACCTTTTATTTTTAAATCACCATTAGCATTAGCATCATCTCTACTACCACCACCATTTTATCATTCTATCCTCCTTCCTAGAAGGGTATAGTGCCATGTAGGTCATACCTACACTTTTATATATTTCCAGTTCCTATACTATAGTATATTCCTAACTGTAGCAATTAAGATATACCTAGGTGGTTTGAAATATCCTACATATTAGTTTCATCTGTCTAATAAGTAACAGTATTTATTGTTAGGCAAGGCAACAAAAATCATGCCTACACTTGCGTATTTTGTAAGAAAAAGAATAGGGATGTTTCTAAATGGGACTTTGAACAAATAGCTTTGTGATCCAAAATTAAAACATACATAGCAACCATGGGCATAAGTAAGGACAGAAGAAAAAAATCAACCATCAAGAATCACAAAAACCTTCAGATAGTTGCTGCTGCTGTAAACATAAAATATCCTATTGTGAAATCTGGAACCAATAGATAGAGTAAGGTGTGAAAATATAAAGGTTTCCCTGTCGGTCATTTCCGATGACTGTTTATCTCTGTTTCTTGGCCAAGGGAACCAGCATTGTCCAAAGACAATTTCAATGGTCCTGTAGCCAGCATAGCTATATGCCAAGGGTGCATGGAATGCTGTTACCATCCCATGAACTTCTATCTATTAATCTACTTGCGCTTGCATGCTTTTGAACTGCTAGATGGGCAGGACCTGAGGCAAGTAATGTGAGGTCTTGAACTGGACTGTCAGCTTTCCACCTGACAAGGTCAGCATCTTTAACTGTTGAGCCATCATGCCCCCATTAAGGTGTACATTAAAAGTAAGGTATATAGGCCAGAAAAACAAATGAATAGAATTGTGCAACTAATGGGAGAAACATATTGCAATCTGGTAAAAAAAAAAAAGTCACCTCATCAAAATCTTGTTACCTTCAAATTAACAAGATTCATCATGAAATTTCCATCTATCATTTTTCTCTTGTCAATATCTATTTTCATCCATCTGCTCCAGGGTGATTTCCAAAGCCCCTAAAGATTCCCCTATACAAGTGGTGATCTCATGGATGAATTTTGTCATATCATCTTGGAAGACAGACCTGGTTGAGTGTATGTTGCAATATTTTGCATAGCCAAGCACTATTACATCATCAACCCATCTTTGTTGAGGGAACAACAGACCATAGGATGGAATATTAGCGGATTATCCAGGATTTTATTTATCCAAATAGAAATCAATTACCAGAATTCAAAGAGAAAATGACAAAACACAAGGAAAACCAATGTTTGTGATAATCCATTACAGAATAGAGCTTTTTTGTTTCTTTATCATAAACTTTATAATAGATTTCCTGTAATGTGGGTGGGTGGGTGGAGATCTTCTAAGAAGTTTAAGGAGCAGTCTACTTGCTTAGGACTAAACCTCAATAAACTAAGCACAATTTAGACATGTAAACAGTTGCATGATTGTTGTTCAAATAATGATATAGGACTTGTAGCCAGTGATGAAAAAATTCTGCTTTTGTAGCTTTAATTAATTTTATTCAGTATTTTTAAATTGTATTATAATAGCAGTAAACAATAAAATATAATTGCTTCATATGCAGAGCTTTGCATTTGAGAACATGCTGCTACACTCAGCTATTTTATGTTCGTAGAGAAAGTTCTACTGCTGACATCATAAGGAAAGGAACTGCACCTGATACCTACCTGGCAAATTTTACATTTCTTTTTAGTACCCGGGCAGGACTTTTTATTCAACTAAAGCTCTTGAACTCCAGATCATAAGCCCTATAAGTCTTTGTAAAATCTTCCGAAAGCACATAGAAGAGAAATGTCAAAACAGTTCAGAGACAGAATCAAGCATAGCAATTATGGTTTCAAAGTATAACCAGGGAGAGGCACCTTATTTCTTTACTTTCTTAGTAGCTATATGAGATATGGAGGAAATGGCTGACCTAAAATTAAGAACAGTTCCTTATTGTACAAAGTACGTGAGTGCCGGTGTTTGAAGAATGTACCAAAAGGCATTTGCTATACCTTGCTGCTCATAGACTGACTGCTTGCTTGCTTGCTTGTTAATAACACTGCAGGATCACATGTTTATATAAAATAGTCTCATTGTGCTCCATGAAGCTTACTCATTTGTAGATTAGTTTAGGACTGCAAACGCCTGTCAGCCTGCCTCCGACTGCCACACTCTCATACAATGGATATGAGCCAGTAATTAGCAGATGCACTAAATGATTACAATATGCAAATTTTGTATTATTTTCCTTGATAATTTATCTTACTTTTTAAAAAGGTTTTATCTATTTCATGGAGGGGTAGGGGAAACCAAAACATAGCAGGGTGGGGAAAATACAGAAGTCAAGTGATAGAGATTTCTTTTGATATCCTTTTGATTAAACCATAACCTGCACGAAAGTTTTCATTCTTATTTTAATTTAATTTTTAATTTTAATCCCATTTATATCCCGCCCTTCTCCGAAGACTCAGGGCGGCTTACAAGCTTAGCAGTAGCCTTCATTCTATGTATATGCCTGCTTATTAGGGCTTTCACACACACCCCAAGCGGCATTATTACAAAGTCAGCTTAATTGCCCCCAACAATCTGGGTCCTCATTTTACCTACCTCGGAAGGATGGAAGGCTGAGTCAACCTTGAGCATTTATTTTAATGTTCTACCTTGAACATTTATTTTAATGTTCTACCTAGGGTCAATCCAAAATGATCCATTGTTGTAATGAAGTTGTATTCTTGGGGAAAACAAAAAATAAATAAATAAACAACCTGGAGCACTAACATTTTTTTCTTTCAGTTGCCTGAGATTTAGTTACAATACTTCCAGTTATGAACTGAAGAGGTAGCTGCTGCTTCTGCTGGCAATATCAGATACTCTCAAATTCCATGGCTATAGTGTTAACCATCAGCACATGCTTTATTTCAAATTAATTGTGACAAATTAATTAATTGGTAGCTGGCAGATCTGCGCTGTTGACTAGAGGAGGCATCATAATGCTACTGTTTTGTCCCAGTAAAAATATCTGGAGGGAAAAAATGTCTTGTATTTGATGTATATTAGGGCATAGGATGATTTTGCATAGATATGGTCTTATAACTGACTCTCTTTTAAAAACTTGAAGTTTTGAAAATTAAGATGTAATTTAGAAGACATTTCCTTCTTATCTAGAATGTGTAGGCTACTGAGAGAAATTGTGTTTGGTGTACAGTATGTACTATTATCTTGCTATTAAGTTATGGTTCTTTAGACAATTAATACTAAACCAAACAACTGATCTCTAAGAGATTGCAATCTTAAAGACTAAAAGAGATTGTAAATTGTACAGTACTTCCTCACCCTTTTTTTTGAACAATGAAGAGCACTTCAAGCATCTGGATATTTTCAGTAACAGTAAGCATTGCACAAGGAGACTTCATAACTATTTATCATTCTTCTAATAGTTTATTTCTATAATTTATAGATAATGCTTTTGTATCCCATTAAGCCATGTTTGATTTTATTATTTATTAAATAAGATACAAATGGCCAACACGGTAAACCAAAACTAATTTTTTTTCAAACTATATAACAATTGGTTTAGTAATAAATGTTTTCTGAAATTCCATAAAATATGACATCATTACTGATAAAACTTTTTAATTCTAAGTATATAAATTTTAACAGTAAATTTATTTGAATGAGTCTTGTAAATTCTTATAAAGTAAGAAGAAACTATGTATGTATGACTAGATCCAAAATGAGCCAGACACTTTAACAAATCATTATTTTATCATTTCATTTCCAATAAAAATCAGATAAGTACTAGGGCTATATAAAAAATAATAATTTCAAAAAATAAATCTGTTTTGAAATTACACTTAGACTTACAGCAAGCAAGTATGCAACCAGCACCAGGTTTGGTCAATACCATTGGAGACGAAGACATGGTTGCCACAAATTAAAGCATTCATACCTATAAAATAGTAGAATAATCAATGTTTATTTCTGTCCAGGAAAGATATCTCCACAGCAAAGAAAAACAGATATACAGATACACTGACACACACAATTATTTTTAGCAATCATAGAGGCAGCTTTCGGGATGGATATCAATATTGTCAAATGGTGGACATGACTGGGAAATTTTTGATGTGTGTCACAAGAACAGGACTTTAGACTCCCGAGTGTGCCCAATAATATCCCAATGTGATATCATTGAAATCCACACTATTTTTATCCCCAAGAAATTCCCTTAACTATTTTACATAATGGATAGCTAGTATGGTTAGATTATTAACCTTTATCACATTTTTTGATAAATTCCCATTTTAAATGTATTTAGAATAAAAAATTTACTGACCAATTTGCAAATTAAAAAATAGTTAATCAACTGACAACTTACTTGTCTAAAATATTTTAGATAAATAATCCTTAAAATTAATTTTAATCAAGTTTTAAATTATTACCAGTGCATAGAGTTGTTAATTTCATAAGATATTAAAAAATCAAGAGGTTATAGGTTAGAAACTTCAAAAATGTCAATTGCTTATATTTGTTAATCAAATTAGTAAGCCCCTCCCAACCAATCAATCCAATGAATGTACCATATAAAACAACAATAATAAAACAGAAACCTGAGCTGAGGTCTTCTCATCGAGAAGACAAAATACCTATGCCAGGGGTGTCAAACTGCCAGCCTGTGAGCCGGATGCATCATGCCAAAACCGGCAGCAATGGGAAAAAAGGCGCGATACACGTCACATGACGTTGCGAATTTGACACCCCTGACCTATACTATATAGCCATACTGAGTTTCCATTCTATAAGCCTGGTATCAAGTCAGGACTTAGAATAAAATCCAGAGTGGTGGTGCCATGATCTGGAGATGAGGAATCTTGACATCTGACCCTTTCCCTGTTGCCATGAATGAATTCCTTGAAGATTATTGTGAGGATTATGTTCAAGATCAGATGGATACAGTCACAAATGGAGACCATTTCTAAGTGCATCAGGTATCCATCTGATCTTGAACATAATCCTCACAATAATCTTCAAGGTATTCATTGCAATGCACTGTGTGTGATTCTGATCAAATATGAAAAAAGGGTGGCATTTACATTTTCTCTCTTATAGCATAATTCCTGGATTTCTGTTTCTAAAATAACAACAACAAAATCAATGCATTGACTTCTTTTGTTTGTTTATTGGCAAATTGCTAAGCACATTGGTTTGTGCTTAAATTGTAAGCCGCCCTGAGTCTTCGGAGAAGGGCGGGATATAAATGGGATTAAAATAAAAATAAAATAAATAAATGCCATGCATGGAAGAAACAACGTTAAGAAAGGTGCACATGAGAAAGAGAAGATTAATTATTTCTCATATACTATGTAGTTTAAATTTGCACTAGAACAGGGAGTAAGGTGGCAGAGAATTATTTTTGAAAATTAAAAAAGAAAAAGGAGGTAATGTTAATACGTTATTTATTAACATACATAGTTATATTCTTTCTTCCTTGTTTATATGCATTTCACAAAACATACTGTTATTGTCCAAAATCTACTGTCTCCTATTCTGGCACCTACAAACTGAAGCAGTCACCTCATTCCTTCTGTAAGAAGAAACTTCCTTGTCTCTTGTAACAAGAATTGGTTTGGGGAAAAATAATCTTAATTACTCCGAGATAAGTCAGAACATAATCAAATTTCCAAGCATAGACACTAGTTGCAAAATACTAGAATAGAGTAGAGTAGGAAATGATTATTTATTCATACCTGTACTGCATCAGAAAAGAAGGTGGTGTATGACCTGTTTGGAGATTTTTACGAAAGCTCTTACTGTGACAATTTAATGACACACTTTCAGACTAATTTGTTCTCATCAATTTTTCAGATGTAAGGCAAGCACAGGGCAATTTCATACCTCTGAGTAAAGCAAAAATGGAAAACTGCTCATTCTGTTCATTATGTTGTCTTTTTATTTAACACTTTTTTGGAATCTGTTTTCCTTTGAATAAATTCTCAGGACAGATAATAAAGCTGCTCCTGCTTAATAAAGCTTTGCAAAATTTTCATTATCTCAGTGATGTCTCTCATTAGTAAAAGCTTTTAATTGTAATATTACATGTCTTATTTAAAGTCCTTCTTAACAACAGTAACTTATGGTGACATTTATTGATATAACATACAGAAATTTAAAATCCATACCAGATTGTTATCATTAGCAATATTCTGCTACATTTCAAAAAGATTTCTATTAAAACAGGTAGTGTTTGCAAAGAATTGTAGTTGATTAAATAAAAAAGCCATCTATCCTAGGCTATCCAAGATGTGAGATATAAAGTGTATGTATGTGCATATGTTTGTATATACATATACATGCATGCACGCACATGTAACCATATATACCGTATGAGAATCATTTTGGTGCAGAGGTAAGGGCATCAGATCTAGTCCCTTCTTGGGCACAAAGCCAGTGACCTTGGAACAGTCAATTTCAGCCCTAAGAAGGAAGCAATGGCAAACTACTTCTAAAAAACCTGGCCAAGAAAACTTCAGGGACTAGTTTAGGCAGTACATTGGACTGCCTAAAAATAAAGGGGAATATATATGGAATCTTTATATATCAAAGTCTGTCTTGAAGAAAAGCATTCAAAATATATGTCATGACTTTCCAAAACAGAACTGTGGGCACATAGAATCTATGGTTTTGTATGAATCTATGTGTCTTAAATAAGGTTGCAAAGAGTAAAATGTCAGATTATTCACCTTGTAAATCTGCCCATTTGTAGCAGCCAAGCCTTTATCCCCATCTGTTTCTTTTCTTTTTCTGGTTCTTTTTTTCATTTGCACTAGTTTCAATGCAGGAGAACAAATGGGTGTTTGATCTTACAGATTTTACTATTCTCTGCAGAATACGCAAAACTGAAATTTACTGCCAGCGGCGAAGACACGGCTAGTGGAATTTGGGCATATCTATTCAGTCAGTCTTTTCCTATCATTATGATGCTTTTTCTCCAGTAAAGAGCCATGTGATATATCCAGTTGAAATAAAGATCCAGTTGTAATCTTACAGTGTGGGACACTTTCAATGATCTCTTTCTCTACCTAGATCCCATAATTACAGAAACTATTCCTCCATTTTAATTCATGCTCTGTACTACCATATGGATGATATTCTATATGAATAATATACCACATCTGACCCACTTTTCTATAGAACCTTTGTATAGCTCCTTTTAAAATCTTATATTCAGAGAAAAAATGTAGTTGTAACATCATGACCAACTAGTCAGTATTTTTGGAAATCTAAATTGTCACATAATGGAATAGAGTTTCACTAGAACACTGTATTCAAATATTCTTCACCTTAATGGAGTAGGTTCATTCCATTACTTTCTTCAGATTTTCTGCACAGTGAGTGTATAACAGGCTAGGTTCAAGTCCCAAGCAAAATAAAACATGTTCCCATTTTCATTAACTTTCAACGCATTTTAATGAAAAACAGCTACAATACTAAGCTGTTGCCTCAACATTTCTAGCACATATGAACAGCAGACAACCAAATCTATATTAAAAAAATCTTATTGGCAAAGAATGGTTATGTCAGTTATGTTCTGGTATTTCATGTACTTTCATCTAAATGTAACACCATGTAGCACCTTTTAGGGAGCTTGAAGAGATTCAAAGCAAGATTTGTCAAAGATTTGCTTTAACTGAAGTTTAAATATGGATAACATATCAAGTACCAAAGCAAAACAAACAAAGTTAGATTATTTTGCTACAAGGAATTCTTTGCTCTTCTAGTTAGCCTTCTAGGTCTTTCTTCATTTATGTCCTTTGAAGATGTATTCAAATCATTCAGTTGCTTGTATTTAAAACCATTCTATTCACTCTATGACAATTACTTGGAGGCCATTGTTTGCTGTGTTACTGACATGGCCTAGTTGTTTCTTTCAAGTTAGCGATGGGAAATTCTCAACCTGAAAACTGGAGAAGGACAACAGAAAAGACAACATTCTGTTGCTTTCTGATATGACACATCGTCAACTCTGCCAGACACATCAGTGTTTTTTTCTTATTCCAGGTTCTGAGCAGTATTTATAGGCTCTCTTCCAAGTGAAAGTCTGTTATTTTCTCCTCCTTTTCAGGTTTCTAAGGAACTGTCTTTTACAGAATTAGAGAAGAGTTTCAAAAGGAAAAGACAGATTTCTTAACATGCCAACAAGTATGTGATGCAACTTATTATTTAAACTTCTATTATTTAAATGTCAAAATTAAATATATATATTTTTTAATTTGTGAAGACCAATATGGTCTCACCTTGGGACTATGCAAGCTATATTACACGCTGATAAGGACTAGTCATTTTTTTAAAGTTTCTCAATCTGTGCTGGCATTGGTTTTTAATCTGAATGTTTATTATATAAAAAAAGTACTATTTGGAAAAGATGATTGAAGAAATCTACTCAGAACTGATTATTACAATTGATATTTACAGTAGTCTTTATCCCAAAATTCCAGTAAACAAGCTGTAATGATAATAAATCAAAGCATTTAAAAGCACCGTCTCTTGAATAAATTACTCAGCAGCTTTGCCATTTAAAGAAACAGAAGGCAGTGGCAACGTTTAGCTTCTCTTCATATTGGTTTCTTGTTAACAAGAGTTTCACATCATATCCAATAAAAGCTTGACATTTTCAAATGTTACGTACCCTTAGTGTGTCAGTAATAAACCAAACCAAATCTGACACTTTTATCTACTGATCTTTTGCAGAAGCTAAAATAAAATAATGCAAAAATCCAATGTAAACTTTATTTCTGCTTTACATGGCAAATAGAATGCCTTTCTGTAATAAAAATTACTATCAGAGAATAGAAAATATATTAAAAGAACCTACTTCTATTGTAGAATTGACATTTGCTTGTGGCTGAAAGTCTTTTATAGAAGAGTTTCTATGAAATGTAGAAAACTAAGCTAAACTAAAAGAGGTCTGGATATTCTGGCAAACAATAGGAATGACAATAATGTTTCATCTTATTCATGAAATTTTAGCCAGTATTTTTACTTCTGGTTTTTATAGTCATTTTGGTCTAAGTGTTCTTTTATTCATTTATTTAGTTTCATAGTTATTTTTACCTATTTTGAGGGAATCTGATTTGAAATCTTACAATGTACTCTATAGTACTTGTCAGTCTGCCTCGATAAATTGATAGCTGCAGCATAAATAATAGCCTTAAATGGCTCAAAAAGGGGGCGGAGATATGTGCCAGCTATAATATCTATTTTACTTTTTTTTGTTGTTGCTCATCATCATGGGAAAAGGAAAATGGGTGAACCTAAATTGGAAGAAAGTAATGAAATAGGAGATTAAAATAATTTGGGGAGGGAATTCCTCAGGAGGGAGTAATAAAAAAGAGAAGAAGGCCAGAGGATTTATGTATTTTAAGGAACTCTGTGCTCAGCTTTGGGAATGAAATTATATTTTTAAGATATGCTGTTTGTAAGAGGCATGTGTTAATTTATGCTAATTGCTATTGAAAGATTGAATTATTGATTCCTGCTGTGTAAACAGTACACTACGGTCACTGACGCAGGAATATAAGTCAGTCAGTGTCCAGGTATAGAGAGAGTTATCAGCCTTGTCCCAGCTTGGGGGTTTAGGAGGGAAAGAACCTTGACTCCATTTGTAGTGAAAGGTATACTTTTACTAAAGCCAAATGGTTACAGCATAAGCAAAGCCAGATCCGAATATTCCCATGTAAACCCAGTGATTTTCCCTTCTCCCAGGCCCTCGTCCCCATGGTCATCTTGTCAATGTCCCATGGTATTCAAACTAGGTATTTTGGTAACTGTTCTAAAGTTTGGCACCTCTTTATTGGGTGTTTGCATTCCATTTCCATGTCTGTGTCCTTGGATCTTTCAACCATTTTTTCTGGTTGGCACTTCTGGTTCCTGTCATCCCCCCTCCCCCTTTTTATGGCAGGATGCCATCAAAGCAAAGCAAGAAGCTGTGATGGCAGATCTAACACCATACAGAAACTAAGCTGAGACAGTACAACAACATGTAAACAGACATCTTTTAAGTCCAGGAAACAAACAAAGCCTTAGGAAAAAAAACTCTCATACTGGTTGTGGCCTCACTCCCTTTAGTATAAAAAGAAAAGGAGATACTTTTTTTTAACAATTTGTAAATGGCTTGGTGTCTCTGGGAATCAGGGAGCATATACAAGTAATAAATGTATTAATATAATGTTATTAAAATATAAGCAGGCTTTAAACATTATGTTACTGCAGCCTATATCAATAAATACTGTTCCAGTTAAACTTGTGTAATTGGTTTTCTGGCCCCCTAAGGGCTGTCAAGGAACATATGCTGAAAAAAACAATGAAAAAACTAAAAAGATGTTGGCAGGGATTTCAAGGGACAAGTTTCAGACAAATTTCTATGCCTACAGTGTCTGCCTGGCTAACCAGATTTTTTTTAATGTAAAATAATAGAGCCTTAAGAAACAGAAGAGAAGATCAAGGAATACAGGCCCACAATCATGATTTGAAATACCTGTGGCATATTTGTTTTCTTGGTTGTAAATCATTTGCAACAAGGAGAGGCTTATAATGCATAAACAAAAAATTGAAGCTGCAAATGGCCATGTTACAACTCATGATATATTTATTAATCAAACAAGACTAAACTGGAAGAAGAACTGACAGAGAAGGAACTCTTTGTTAGAAAGAAAATCCAAAACAGGAACAAGGCCAAGGTGAATAACTAGAGACATAAAGGCATTCATCAGTTTAACTCAGAAATAGCTTTCAGTTCTGAATCTCAGAATAGGAACAGTAAATAAACTAGTCACTAGACCAAACAGATAATGGAATGCTAAAGAGCAACACAAATGATTCCACTATGCTTTATGATCATTGAAAAGAAAAGTTGTAGTAGTTGGTGACTTCCAGCTATGAAGAAAAGAATTTTGAAGCTCTAGAAAGGAAGATAAAGGACCAAGTGACAATAAAGGTGATTAATTGATTGTAGCAATGGTAATGAAATGATTTAACACATTTCTCAGAGAATATATTTACATTAGCTGAATCATGGCTAGCTATCACAAAATTGGACTTCAAAAAGATACAAAAAATACCTTTCATTGAAGCGTGCTGAATTTGATCAGTTTGAATCTGAAACAGTAGGGAAAATACAATAAATTAGAGGTAGTCTTTCTTTAGCAACCAGAGTTCAGATGGCAATTGTTCATTAAGTGAAGCAGTTGCTAAGTAAAACTATGACTGTGCTTATTATCTTACTTCAGCTTTCCTTTGCTTTATTGACCTGTGATGTTTATAAATATGATTTGCTATACGCTTACTTTCCCATCACTGTTGTAACTGTGAAAGGTCACTAAGCAGAACAGTTGCTAAGCAAGAACTATCTGTAATAAATACAACTGAAATCTTGTAATGAGATTTTTATGATTGAAATATATCACTTGAAAACAGAAAGGATATAAATGATAGAAGCAGTAAAATGCAAAGAAGACTTACATTGTAAGCATGTGGGGGGGGAGTACAGAATGAAAGAAATGTATTTGATGGAACAGCTGCATTAACATTTGTATTAAAATGATCAAAAGAAAAAATAAAAATGAACCCTTTGTTGACATTTGCTGTTAATCACCCAATCTCAAGCAGATATGGTTGGTGCTTTCCAAAACCAAATTGTAGATCATTTGAAGATGCATGAATTAGTAGTGTTGGGAGACTTTCATTACCTTGTTATCTGTTAGGAGACAAGTTCTGCCAAACTTGATCCACCCAAGAATATCCTGTTTTGTCTTGCTAAATATTTCTCTTTCAAAAAATGGAGAAAATACAATAATATTGGCTACTCTTGACATACCCTTACCAGTAGCTAAAAAGAATTAAGGAAATAGAAATATGGGTAAATTTTCATCTATATTATGGCCTTCCAACCAGAAAATGCAATATATTACATAAAATTCCCTTCTCATTCCTTTGGGTGGTATGTGTTTTGCTTAAACTTGGGTTGTCTACCAGGGTCTTGGACTTTGAGAGTATGAAAAACTTCTTAATCTCAGAAAACATGGACAAACCCAACCATAGTTTCAACTGGGAAAGTGTGAGCATCTTAGATCAAGCTAAATCTAAAAATACTAAAGAATTCCTGGAACCTTGGCACTTAGATACATCAGCCACCAATAGATATATAAACTGTATGTACATGTCATTCAAAAGATACAATAAAAAAGACTTCCCTTCAAGATGGCATGATGAATGGTTGCAAATAGTCAACAGGGTCACAAAGAAAACGTGTTGGGGGAAAAAGATGCACATTTACTGCCATTAGGATTAGAGAAGAATCAAACTTGAAGCTACCAGGAACCCATTATCTTACAGTGCTGTCATATTCCAGAATTGCAACTTACTGAGAGTGCCCAGAAATACAAGGTGTTCAGTGCTCAGAGACATGACCAGGTTAAGGAAGGCTGAAACCCAACCAACACTGAACAATACACATAAGTTTAAATGGCAAGACTGGGCCAAGAAATATCTGAAGACTGATTTTTCAAAGGTTTGATGGACTGATGAGATAAGCGTGACTTGATGGACCAGATGGATGGGCCTGTGGCTGGATCAGTAATGGGCACAGAGCTACACTTTGACTTAGAAGCCAGCAAGTTGGGAATGGTATTGTATGGGCTGGTATTATTAAAGATGAACTAGTTGGACCTATCCGGGTTGAAGATGGACTCAAAATCAACTCCCAGACCTACTGCCAGCCTTCCTTACTTTGACCATGTCTCTGAGCACTGAACACCTTGTATTTCTGGGCACTCCGGGTAGGTTGCAGTTCTGGAATATGACAGCACTGGAGGATAATGGGTTTCTGGTAGCTTCACATTTGATTCTTCTCAAATCTTCGGCAGTTAACATGCATCTTTTTTTCTCAATATGTTTCTTGCAACCTTGTTGACTATTTGCAACAAAATGCTTGATGGTTCTGTGATCATGCCCCAATATCTTAGCAATTTCAAAAGTGCTGCATCCCATCCCTCTGAAAGATTTTTTTACAATTTTTGACTTTTCACATTCAGTTGAATCTCTTTTTTGGTCCATTTTGCCTAGGATAAGAAGCTGCCTAATAATTATGCACACCTTGATATAAAGTGTTGATGTCCTTAGGCCACATCCTCCCTCATTACACAAATACACATCCCCTGATATGCCTATGCCCACTAAGCATTCAAGTGTATATAGCTTGAAAATGGAAAATATGCATGAAAATGATGATATGGTCAAAATGCTCACTTGCCTGATAACTGTGCACACAGTTGTAAAGACCATGGTGTTCCAAATGGGTACCACAAATGCTTGGTAGCAATATTATGCTAGGGAATGTGCAGTGGTATAAATGGTGGGAGTGCTAAAAGAAACCCAAGGACAATTGGCAGCATCATAATGAAGTCTCATTAAATATGTGTGCCTTTTGTTGTAACAGGTAGCAGGAATCAATCTTTCTTCTCAGGTGTTAGTAAAAAAATGAAATGGTACAAAAATTATGATTTTTGTTCTTACATCTAGATATTTGGTTAAAAGGGGCAATGCTCAAACTACCTCATTCTGCCTGATCCTAAGGCCAGTTGGGAACAGCATTTGCATTTCTTGTGTTGCATGAGGACAGCACATCTTCCTCCTTCTGTCCTGGCCACTTTTTAGAGGCATGACTGAAAGTGTTTGAAACTGCATCGCTGTTTGATTTGGTGGCAGCAGTACCTCAGATGGAAGGTTCATACAGAGAGTGGTAAGGACAGCTGAGAAGATTATAGGAAGCCTGCTTCCTAATATCCAGGATGCTGCTTATAAGCACTATGTCTTTAGAACTCAAACCATTGTTAGAGACCCCACACACCCACTTCATGGTCTGTTTCTGTTGCTCCCCTCTGGGAGGAGCTTTCGAAGTATTTATAGAAGAACTACCAAATTTTTTAACAGCTTTGTTCCTTATGCCATCCATCTTATAAATTTGCAGGATTCTTTTTTTTCTTTTCACCATGTATATGTTTGCGTTCAAACTAGACTGTGATGTTTCTCTGTGTCATATACTGTATGTGTGTGTATGTGGGTATATGTATAATGGTATTTATTTGAGACCTGGATGCAATGAGCTTTCATTTTTAATGTATGCTGATTAAAGTGACAGTAATTGTTTTATTCTATTCTATTCTAACCAGAACTATATGATTATGCTATGATGATGATGATGATGATGATGATGATGATGATGATGATGGCGACTTCATTTGGAATAGTCATTGTATTTGAAACAACCCATATATAGTTTGAATGTTTTCAATAGATTAATGAATTATTTTTGCCATATCTAACTTCCTTATTAATTTACAATGTAAAGAATAATGTGTTAATAATAATGTTGTACAGCTGCCTTTTGTTCAGTAGGCTTTGCATAAAATATCATTTGCATTTTCTACTCATTAACAAGGCATTCCCTTGGTGACAAATGAAACCTGCAATACAATAAAATTTACATGAAACAAGCTGTCATATGTGAGCTATGTGACTGGAACAGTGCCAGGCAATAATAGATTGCATACCTTTGGTTAATTTATTAGCCACCTGTTCCCAGATTCTATTACAGCAGCACATTAAGAAGCTGTCTTGAGAGTAGCATTGGAATTAGGGACTTCTATCTTTCTCTTAATATGAATAACAGTCAGAGAGGTGAAGTCAAATACCATAGCATATAAGCAAATGGAAATCTTCTATTTTTAATTTCAAAGATTTCTTTTAATTAATTTGCCTTTCTTTTTCCTTTAAAATTAATAAAGTTCCTAAGATAGGAACATTATTTCTCAGTTGGATAAAGAGGACGCTACTGTGAAATAATAGTTTAAAGCTTAGCTATACTTGCCATGTATGGCATTTATGGGAGTGTATTTGTATGTGTAATCGAACCAGTAAAAAGGAATTGTTGACTTGTGAGAACATAGCTTTTTCAAATATCATAGAAATATTATAAATAAAGATAACACTAGTGAGGTGGTCATTTTATTTTACTCTCTATTTAGGACTTCTAAACAACAATTTATATAGTTTTCAGTAGTAGACAGATTCTACCCAGTGTGCACAGATGGGGTTTTTTAAAACTTTCTGAATTTGAAATGTTGATTTATCCTATCCTTGTATTAGTTAGAGGATGAAAGCTAACATTGTGTGGGCAGAAAACAAGCTCTTGCAAGAGATTTTCTATTCTCATGCAACCTTTTGTGCTCTTTGAAAACTCTCACATACAGTCGAGAGATGATGAAACATTTTCAAGCTTGATCCAAATAGCTGAGAGAATTGAATCCAGGCACCATCACTCTCTTGGCAGAATCATATTAATTCCTAATTGATCTGTGTAATATAAAGCAAGTCCAGAGTTTTTATTTATTTATTTACTCAAAATTATATGCTGCCCATCTCACTGTCAAGTTGTCCTATATAATGACTTGCTGACATACAGTAGGAAACAACCAACTATGCTTGTTTTCAAATGAGCTGCTAGCCATCTCATATACCAGACATGTCAAACACAAGGCCCGGGGGCCGGATCCGGCCCGCAAAGTGGTTTCATGTGGCCCGCAAAGCCATCCTGGAAACAGTGAGGGAACGGCCCCCACTGCCTTGGCCCTGGCCCAGAGACCCTCCTCCTGCCAGAGACCCTCAGATCTGTCCCACTCCTGCCCAGGCCCCCATAGGCACCCTTGATGCGAACGATGTAGAGCTGGCCATGCCCACCCAGTAGGCCATACGCACTGTAGCCACGCCCATCCAGTAGGCCACGCCCACCCTGGCCATACCCACCCGGCCCCCTGAGGGCAACCGCAATGCTGATGCGGCCCTCAATGAAATTGAGTTTGACACCCCTGTCATATACCATTATGTCTTCTGAATTGGTTGTCAAAATTGGAAGTTTAGGGAATTGTACAACAGCACTGTCCCACAAATGCAGAGCACTGAAGATGAATAGTACTGTATAGTCAAACTTTATTTCCAAGTAATTAAATTATTCATCTAAACAAATTGTCCAAAGTACTGTAATGTGTGTGTGTATACGTATGTATGTATGTGTATGTATGTGTGTGTATGTATATGTATGTATACACACACACACACACACACACACAAACACATATCACAAAATTCATCACATATATAAAGGCAATGAGGACATCTGCATATCCATGTACCTTTATCTTATTGATGTAAACCAAAAGTACATAGCATCTATTTATCCAATGTAACTCTGAACAGCAAACAAAGTGAAAAACATATTCAGATCATGAAACCGAATATAATATTTAAAGTAAAACTGAAAACCACATTCAAATCACAAAACTACATATAATATTTAAACTTGGATAAACTATTCATTACTACCAGGCATCCCATTATCATTTTCAAATTTTATTTTGTAGAAATAGAAAAATGCGTTGTAGACATATAACTTTAAAGTAATGAAGTGAAAGTGAAAGTAATCTATTAAATGTGCACATCTTTTAAAATCATCAAACATACTGATTCAATAAACTTCTTTGGCTTACTTTTAAGGCAGTCTGTAATTTCTATATGAGTTATTTTATTTAAAGAAACTCATCATATATTTAGCAGGAGGTCCCATATGACTTAAGTATTTGTTTCTATGTTGTTGAAATAGCCCTTTTCATAAATGCAAAGGTGTCAAACATATCTTAATATTTTCAAACATGTAGTCACTGAACTGTAATGGGAAATATTTTTATCAAGCAGCTTTTGTTTTTACAAAAATTATGGTAGTCACAGCAGTTTTCATTGTTTAATGTTGTTATGCAGCTCTTCATCCAAAAATATTCATATGCTCTTTAAAACATTAGGTGGAGAATCTAGTTTGTTTGTTTATTTTTCCAGAAAAGTTTACTTGATTTAAAAGAAAATGACATGTGGTAGTTTTCCATCAAAAATGTTGAGTGTACCAAATATTTTCAGTTTTGGCTCGTCAGAGTTGAACAATCGTTTACAATTCACAAGTTCTGTGGCAGCAAAGGAACAAAAGAAAATTATTTAAACAAAAATAAACAATGTAATTAAAATCAACCTCAAACCAAATTCAGGATCTTCTTTCTGCTGTAGTACTTTCTCCAACTTACCCAAAAAATTTAATATTATCCTTAATAACTTTTTTAATAACTTGAGATCCACTAGACATCTCTAGTCCTCCTTCTCCTCTTTCTCTAGTGACAATTTTGTTTTAAATGCATTGTAGCTATCAGGGCTATTTTAGATTCCTATATTTGTGCGAGTATTGTCTCACCCTATTTTCTAATGAATCCCTATATTCTGACACTTAGGTAAAGCATAGAAAAATAAATCATACCACATCAAGTTTTATTTTTTATTACAGTTGCTATCTACCCCAGAGCCTAATTCCTTTATTACAATTCTTTTGAGGAAATCAATTTCCACTCTGATCTATTTATTTTGAAATGGTATTTTTAAATTCATGTCTGTGAATCATTTTTATAGCAAAAGCTATTTTTTAAAGAAAGTATTGAACTATGAGCTTTCCCAAGATAATAAATGTTGCCTTATTTTGTATTTTATTGACCATGTTTTGATGAATTTTTAAAAATCACCAGGTTCTGAAAAGCTGGTATCTATACATCATATTGTAAAAGTCTGGGTTGGCATAGTCATAAGGAGAAAATCGATATTGATATCCTGGTTTGACTCTGTGATAAAACCAGAGTCAGCAACTGAATGGAAAAAAAATTCCTTGTTAAAGCTAGATGACTTTAATTTACTTATTACTTCTATTAATGATGCTGAGATGGTCTTTGCTAGAGTCCTAGTAGGGTTGAGCTCCTGTCACTTGCCTCAACTTTTCCCCACCTAGCAGTTCAAAAGCATATTATATGGAAGTAGATAAATAGGTACCACTTCAATGGGCAGACAAGCTGTGCTTCATGCAGATGGTCAGAACCCTGCTGGCACTGAACCCTGCAGGTATCTCACAAATGTCTTTGACTTTGATGGAGGGATGACTTTGGTGGAGGGAGAAGATCCTAGATAATGCTGCAGGATGCCATTTGTCTTTCTTTCTGGTGAGGAGCTATTCTCCCTCTGTGGTGCTTGCAAGCTTGAATTAATGGGCTAGCAATCCTAGGCATCCACTCTGTGTTAGTAGTCTCCTGGCTAATGTAACATTGCCATATGCTAAATAAATAATTTCTATTAGAAATTTTTAAAAATGAAGATTAGAAACTAATACAAACTATAAAGTAAAAAGAAGTAAAAGGAAAGGGGAAAAAAGGAAAAGGAAAATAGAAAAAGACAAAGACATAAAAAAGTAGCTTACAAGCAGATGAGAGTCAAGGGATTTCAATCAAACTCACAGCCAGAATGCAACTATCTAGACATAAGATTCACATGAGCCTCATTTCTTAAACACTTTTAGATATAATTAATTTACAACAAAGAGAGATTTTTCTGAGTGGCAGGATAAAAATCCCACTTATTATTTATGAGAATAAGTTATTATTCTTTCTCAATTACAAAGGAATAAAGAAAAAAGTTTTAATATTTAAACACTTTTAGCAAAAACCTTAAGAAGGACTTGATGTAAGAGAGTTTAAAATGGATAAAGGGAATAGTTATTTTCAAAGATGATGTTTTAGGGAAAGTGCTTTTGAATAAATTGGAATTAAATGAAACAATGAACTGGACATTTGGGGGATTTTTTTCATTTATTTTTAAATAGTGCAAGGCAATGGGTAAAGTTCACAATACAATAAGGCTAATATGAGTCAGACTAGGAATATAGACTGTAACTATAGAGTGCTACTTGAGATGAAAGTATTAAGGGTATAGAAAGACAAACACAGAAAAGGGTAGGGACTTGCTTATTCTCTTTTCCTTGTTTCCCTTATTTGGTCACTTTCATTTTTGGATTATGATATCATAATGGCAATCACCACAAAAGCAGCAAAATAGTAGAGGCAAGAAGTGTATAGCCAGAGCAGCCTTTAAAGAGAAGTTCAGCCACACTTGCTTCAGAAAATGTTTAAATAACTTCGGGCATTGTTAGCTGAATCACTTGATACTAAATTGACTAAATAAATTGATACTAACTTGACAGCTTTTGAAAAAAGAACGGTTAAAAGATTTGTAAAGATGAAAGATGAGATGAAAGAAGAAAATAAGGAACTGGAAAATTCCATAAAAGAAGTGTCTGGAGATGTAAAACAAATTAATGATAATGTTTAAATTCTGAAAAATAAATATTATAGACAAAGACTTGAAAAGATAATCCAGCTCTATTGGATTTGACAGTGAAGAAATTTTGTTTCAGATTTTGGAATAATTCGAAAGGATTCTGATGAAGCTATTATTAACGTTTTAACAATTTGAATTGGGATAGAAGGATACATGAACAGAAATTGATAAAATATAGAGAATAAATGCAAGATTTGTGAAAATTAGAAATGTTTGGTGCACTTTGCCAGGGAGAAGAAAAGAAATCAACTTTTCAAGCAGCAAAAAAACCAAGCCCCTGAATATTGATAATACAACAAACATAATTGTTCTTAAAGAAATTCCTATTAAAAAGTACTTTTTACTGAGATTAAAGCAGAAACAGATCCTATTTTAACTGGACAAATAGGAAGGTGTGATTTTTACTTTTAAACAGCAGAGTTTTTGATTGAATTTAAAGTACATGCAAATTCTAAAGTACATGCAAAATTTCTGGGAAAATTCAAACAGGAACTGCAGCAGATTCAAATATAGGTGTCAGAGAACATTATACATAAACTCCAACAGGTGAAACAGGAAGCTGAAAAGGAAGGCTGATACTGAACTAGGTGCCACAGATATTGATTTTTCTAAATTTTTGGCTTGATTATAGATTACAAAATATTAAATACTCTTCTAAGAAGTCAAACAGCATGGGACTTAAACTTCAATATTTATGCCCCAAAGGAAGGTCATTGTTTTATATTTTAAAAAGAGACTTAAAAAGACTTATAAAACTTCTCTTATAAAAATTGGTGTTTGGTGGATTATTAGAATGTGGTGATCTTCCCATAAGTGGATAGAACTTTTGAGAAAAAATATTAAAATTAGTCAAGACAAATTACCAAAATCTTTCTTTTATTTGACAGCAAATTTAGGACTGGTTGATATAAGGCAGGCATGTCAAACTCATGACGTCATGTGATGTCGCACTACATATCACAACTTTTTCCCCATTGCTGGCAAGGGGGGGGTGTGGTTTCGGCATGATGCGTCCGGCCTGTGGGCTGGCAGTTTGACATGCCTGATATAAGGTCACAAAAAAATCAAGAAAGTATACTAAATTTTCTGAAATACTTTGATCCTTTTCAAGAACATACACAATTTGGATTTCAAAGAACTTGGCTACTAAGATTTCCAAAATAATGATATTACCAAATACTTTTTGAGATCATATAATATGACTTTGGTTTGTAAAAGAAAATCTAATTTCTTTATATGGAGACTAAATCAAATATTTCTGTGGAAAGAAGTAATAGCGGAGAATTGTAAAAAGAAATTAGACAATTTTTTTAATAATGTAGTAAAGGCCACAATTTAAGAATGGCTTGGCATGCAAGTAAAGCTTTTTTTAGAGATTATTTTATACAACATAGTAGTGAATTTAACAAGCATCAAGAAAAAACAAACTACCCTGGATGAAATAAAGTGAAACGAAGAATTAAAGAAATTTCCATAAAAGATAAGTATTTCTCTATAAATTAACTTTTTACAATAGCAATTATCTGTGTTAATAGTAAGAGAAATGGATGAGTGCCTGGGCCTGATGGATTATCAAATTTACATTATAATTGTGTTGAACTTTTCAAACCTTTACAAAAAAACTTTAGCTCTATCATACAGAGATGAAAATTTCCAGAGACTTAGAAAGAAACCAATATAGTATTAATACTTGAAGAGAAAAAAGGCTTGACTTTAACTAGAAATTATTAGACAATATTATCAGCAGGATTTCAAACAGGCAGAGGAACTAGAGATCAAATTGCCAACATACACTGGATCATGGAGAAAGCTAGGGAGTTCCAGAAAAACATCTACTTCTGCTCCATTGACTATGCTAAAGCCTTTGATTGTGTGGATCACAACAAACTGTGGCAAGTTCTTGAAGAGATGGGCATACCAGACCATCTTATTTGCTTCTTAAGAAACCTATATGCGGGTCAAGAAGCAACAGTGAGAACTGGACACGGAACCACTGATTGGTTCAAAATTGGGAAAGGAGTCCGGCAAGGCTGTATACTGTAACCCTGCCTGTTTAACTTATATGCAGAGCACATCATGAGAAAGGCAGGGCTAGATGAATCAAAAGTTGGAATTAAGATTGCCAGGAGAAATATCAATCTAAGATATGCAGATGATACCATTCTAATGGCAGAAAGTGAAGAGAAACTAAAGAGCCTTTTGTTGCGGGTGAAGAAGGAGAGTGCAAAAGTTGGCTTGAAACTTAACATTAAGAAAACCAAGATCACGCCATCTGGCCCTCTCAATTCCTGGAAAATAGATGGGGAAGAAATGGAGGTACTGTAGTGACAGATTTTATTTTCCTGGACTCCAAGATCACCGCAGATGGGGACTGCAGTCAAGAAATTAAAAGACGCTTACTCCTGGGGAGGAAAGCCATGAAAAATCTAAACAGCACACTAAAAAGCAGAGACATCACCCTGCCAACAAAAGTGTGTATAGTCAAGGCTATGGTCTTCCCTGTTGCAATGTATGGCTGTGAAAGTTGGACCATAAAAAGGCTGAGTGCCAAAGAATTGAGGCCTTTGAACTATGGTGCTGGAGAAGACTCCTGCAAGTCTTGTGGACTGCAAGGCATTCAAACCGGTCAGTCCTAGAGGAGATCAACCCTGACTGCTCTTTAGAAGGCCAGATCCTGAAGTTGAAACTCAAATACTTTGGCCAGCTAATGAGAAAGAAGGTCTCACTGGAGCAGAGCCTAATGCTGGGAAAGGTTGAGGGCAAGAGAAGAAGAGGATGACAGAGAATGAGGTGGCTGGATGGAGTCACTGAAGCAGTAGGCATGAGCCTAAATGGACTCCAGAAAATGGTAGAGGACAGGAAGGCCTAGAGGAACGTTGTCCATGGGGTCGTGATGGGTCAGACATGACTTCACAACTAACAACAACAACATTATTGAATAATGATTATAAATTGTTGACTATGATTTTATTTGAAAATAATTTTTCAAGAGTTTATTCATAAGGATCAATGTTGTTTTTGCCTGAAACAGTTAAAACAATGTTAAAAATATGTTGCAGATTTTAGAATATTTGGAGTAACATAAATGAAAAACAAGCCACATTGATTTCTTACAATAGATGCAAATAAGGCCTTTGACAATATGGTATGTCTTGTTCAAGTTTTGGAAGATATAAACTTTATAAAATGGGTAAGATCAATTTATATTTCACAGAAAGTACAAATGGAAGTTTAATAAAATCCTGTGAGCTACAAAAAGGAACAAGACAAAGATGTGTCTTCTTTTGTTTATTTTGGTTCTTGAAATGCTGAACAAATATATAAAACAAGATAAGAGGATTGTGGAAGCAAAGATTTTAAAAGAAACTTTAAAGGCTTTTGCAGATGACTTGGTGTTTGCTTTGGAAGATCTTTTAAAGGCAATGAATATTAATGAGCAAACTAAAAGAATTTGGTAGTAGTAAATTTCAAGATAAACTAAAGATAACAATGTTAACAAAAATATTGAAATAGAAAATCAAACAGAATTAATGAATAAAATGGATTTTAAAATTGAGAAGGCAAAATATGTATTGCTAAGACAAATATGAACTGTATGTTATTTCATAATAACTATGAAAGACATGGAACAAAATTTAAAAAGATATATTAAGATGAGAGAGAAACTGCAACTGGCATAGTTGAAGAGAATTTCTGTGATAAAAATGAATGCCTTACATGGAATGTTGCTTTTGTTTCAGACAATACCAGTTTTAATAATAATTTAATAATTATTTATAATAATTTAATAATTATTTTAAAAAATTATTTAATAATAATTTATACATGGGAAAAGGATGTATTTAAATTTCTGGGATATGGGGAAAATACTAGTTAAATATAAGGTGTTACAAGATACAAGGAAAAAAGAATTGGATTAAATGAGTTTATGTTCCTGTATCCCTTCCAACAGAAGGAAAAGTCTCACAGGAATTGTCTTCCATGCAAAAACAACCACAGAAAATAAATCTGCACATAGAACTGTACATGTGAGATGGTTTTTTTTGTTAACTAATGATTTAAACTTGTTAACTCTACTTGATAAGGAAACACTGCATTTTGTGACATCTCTCCTTTCCCCTGTATAATGTAAATCTAGGTATATAGTTGGCCTGTGTCCAAAATCACCCTGTGACCCTCTATCCTGACAAAGAGTAGAAATAGCTGGTAACCTTTTGATATCCAAGTAGACGGATAGAGCTTCTTTGCTTTTTGGAAAATGAGTGGCAAGTTTAAGGAAAAACGAAGCAAAAGATATTTTCATTTATAAACCTTGTGTGGAACTAATCAATATTTAGAGATAGGAAAGATATACTTATAACTTAGATAATTGGATCCTGTCGTCTTCTCTTCAAGAGTCCAATTTCACAAACCTCAGGAAAAAGAAATATGTGTTTTGTTTACACTATTGTATGCTTCTGCCTTTCATCTGAATATAAAAATATAACATGGGAACCATACTAAGCAGCAGTGCAGGGAAAGCCATTATTCCATCCTGTTCAGCATACCTCAAACCAGACATAAAATATGAGGTCAAGTAGCTGGCAGCACTTTTTAAGAAGGGCATTGGAAAACTATGTATTTAGAGGATAGCAATCACAATGATAAGGGGATTTACGAGGAGTAATTGAAAAGCATTAGATGATGTATCTAATAGCTTGTAGCCTAAAAAAAAGTCTTTAGAGAGGTATGATAGTAACCCAAAAGACAGGACAAGAACAAAGGGTTTAAATTATCAATAGCTTTTGGTTAATGATCAGCCCCAAAATCCTAACGATGACTGCTTTGTGAAGTGTTAAACTCTTTTCTTTGGAAGTTATTTAAGAGAGTTGAATTCCTGCCATTTATCAGGGATGTTTAATAATGGATTGTGCACCATATCATGCAAGGAGTGGAATTAGATGATCTTGTTAGTTTCTTCCAGATTTTGCACCCTGGGTCATTCTGTGTCAAATAATAACAATTATGCCATTCATTGTTTTTTTTTTCTTTTAAAAAAAACCATTTTGGAAATAACTGTTGTACGAAGTGGCTTATAAGTAACACCCATTAAAAACATGGAACTGATAGTTGGAATATGCTAACTATATTGCATAGTTTTGTCTTTGTTCTCCATTGTGGTATTTTACATTTCATTTAAGATTTCTTACTTCGGAAACACCAAGCATAAGGCCTGGCTCTCAATGTTTGGATAGCAGAATGTTTGAATTCATTTACCGTACTTATCTTTTTGAAACAGTAGGCAAGGCACGCCAGTACTGAATTGACAGAGTGTGGAATCCATAAGCTGCTTTTATCTTCCTCACAGTTTTCTAATATGTCATTTACAGAAAAAGGGCCAATTGACTCAATTTGGAAAATATCAGAAACATGCAAAAAAGATTTTCAGCATCTCAATATGTTCAACCACGCAAATACCATTTCCCCCCCCCCCCAAGGAGCCTTCTATACAATGTTATTACCATGAGAAAAGTGGTGATTGTGAAATACATCATTATGTGCAGAAATCAGTCAGAGATTTAATGGATTTGAACTCTGATATCTTCATCCAGTTGATAAGATTTTATTTTCTACAACTGGAAAGTAAGATGGTGAGTGGCTGTTTTCCCTGCTAAATAGGCTGGGATTTAACAATTAGCCTTAAATCTGCTCACCAAACTCCATTGAATCCTTGAAAACAGGTTATGGGAAGATTGTCTTCCCTGATCCACACAACACTTCTTGCTCACCCCCATCCCACACATATACACAGAGTGTATATGTGATCTATGCCACTCCATGCCCCTTCATTGAATCCTTGAAAACAGGTTATGGGAAGAAGAGAAATCTGTAACATTATAAGGGCTGAAGATTTGTTTATCCTTGTCGTAATGGAGACTGCGAGTGACTTCTTTATATAATTCTTTTCCTTTTCTTTATCTCACTCTTCCCTTTTTCATTTTTTTATTTTTTTCTTCTTTCTTTCTTTCTTTATTTTATTTTAATTCCATTTATATCCCGCCCTTCTCCGAAGACTCAGGGCGGCTTACAAGCTTAGCAGTAGCCTTCATTCTATGTATATGCCTGCTTATTAGGGCTTTCACACACACCCCAAGCGGCATTATTACAAAGTCAGCTTAATTGCCCCCAACAATCTGGGTCCTCATTTTACCTACCTCGGAAGGATGGAAGGCTGAGTCAACCTTGAGCCTGGTGGGATGCGAACCTGCACTAATTGCAGGCAGCTGGTGTTACTTAAGGAGGCATTAGCCCACTGCTCCACCAAGGATCTATTCTCATTCTTTACACTTTTTCTTCTCACTTTTTCTTTCTTTGTTTATTTTGCACCAGTTTTTGTTACTATAATTTCAACCTTCAATAAAAAATATTACACAGAGAGAGATGCAATCAATGTTGTTTCAGTTGTTTCAGATGTGCATCATAACTTATCAAACAGGTGCCATCTAAGCTTGGTCGTGGAATCTCAGCAGATACAAATTATGTACTAAACAATTCATACCAGGTCATGAAAAATAAGAATCTATGTGCATGCATTGAGATTAAAAAATGTTCAGTGTTATGGATAAGCATGTGGGGCTTCCAAACTACTCAACTATCTCTTTTTCCATGAAATTAAGGGTTATTCTCGAAATCCCATACTTGTCTTTTTGAAATGATTACATGTAGATAAAAAGTTAAAGTATAAATTAACCTAATCTTTCTTGGAACTGCAGAAATTAATCATCAACTACTGAATCTATTCTATTGTTTACCAGTTCAATACGTGAAATTGCTGATATAACAAATAAAAATAATTAAGGTGTAACATTTTCACTCCTTGTTTTTTTCATCACACTGGTTTATTTATCTGGTGAATTATAAATACTTAGGTTAATGCTCAAAATGTATTTATAAAGCATAGATATAAAACAAGTAATTAAAATAGAAACAATATAATAATCCTAAATGTACACAAATAAAAATATTAGTAATGTTTTTGGAAACATTATTAAAACTAATTCTAAAAAGCAAAGTGAATGAAAATCATTTGCATCTCCCTTTTTTGAATGTCCCTTTCCTCAAGCTGAAAGCAACCTCTTTGCAAAGTCTTTTCTGCAGATAACATTTTAACCAATTCATAATGAGATATAATGCCCTCTAATCAATAGTACTTCAGCTATTTAAGGTTTTTAATTTTAAACCAACATTTGGAAACCAGTATTTTGAATTAAGTCCATACAACAATTGGTTCCATTTAAGATTTTTCACTCTGAATATTCTATAGTGTGATGA
This sequence comes from Vipera ursinii, assembly GCF_947247035.1. Lineage (NCBI taxonomy): Eukaryota > Metazoa > Chordata > Lepidosauria > Squamata > Viperidae > Vipera > Vipera ursinii. The sequence continues at coordinate 38,216,689 of NC_139514.1, forward strand.
CATATACCAGTGAAAACCCCAACTGCTTCTTTTTGCATTAATTAAAAGATCTAGTTAAGAATGCTTCCATATATTATAGTGGGGATATAATTGAGCCATGTATAACTGTCCATAAATCATAGGTTTAGGAATAGCTAGTTCTGGTACACAAAACATAAAATATGAAAATACATTATATGCCACAATTGTCATTATTTGGAAGTTGACAAACATCAGTATCAGTCTATAAACCTCAATATCCAAGGTAATTTCTTCTAAAACAGGATGTAGCCTAATCTCCAGTCTTGTCTATAACGTCTAGTTTTTATTTGAACTTTTCACCTCATCCAACCCATAATTAAGCCCTTTAAGTTGCTATGTAAATACTAGACATTGTAATTATTACAATTTAAACACTTTGCCTTGAATTTAGAATTCATGAATATGAATGTTCTTTAGACCTCTCTGAAGAGCACATCATACCTAACTATCTGAGAATTGATTTGGTAGCTATTTCATAGAATAGATAGGACTTTATAAGAAGATTTGTAAAAATGAAAAAGCTTTGTAGATTAACTGACCACTCTGAACCTGGCCAGAAATAGCAAATAAAAGTTATGTATTACATACAGCATATGCATAACCGTCATCCTATTCCTAATCAGTATTACGTATATAGGGTAAGAAAAAGAACATTAAAACCAAATGTGTGACTTGATGGTGAGATGGGCAGCAAAATAAATAAATAAATAAATAAATAAATAAATAAATAAATAAATAAATAAATAAATAAATAAATAAATGCATTTGGTTTTTCTTGGATGAGTTTAGTTTTAGTTTTATTTGATTTCTATACCGCCCTTCTCCCTAGGGACTCAGGGCGATTCACAGGGCATATATAAATAACAATACAAGAGTTAAAAGGAAATTAAACCAGTGCCCAGTTAAAAACAATAATAAAATACTAAAAAAAAACAATTTAAAAACCCATATTCCCCCATCATGCCAGACCAGCTAATTCAAATAAGTGGGTCTTCAACCCGCGGCGGAAGGATCGGAGGTCTGATGCCATCCGGAGCTCAACCGGCAATTGGTTCCATAATGCCGGGGCGCCCACAGAGAAGGCCCTCCCCCTGGGGGCCACCAGTCGACATTCCCTGACCGGAGGCACCCTGAGGAGGCCCTCTCTGTGGGCACCTACTGGGCGGAGGGAAGTTGACGCCGGCAGCAGGTGGTCCCCGAGGTAACCCGGACCCATGCCATGTAAGGACTTAAAGATCATGACCAGGACCTTGAACCTCACCCGGAAGACAACTGGTAGCCAATGCAGCTCGCGGAGCAAAGGTGTAACATGGGAGTACCGGGAAACTCCCAAGACAACTCTCGCGGCCACATTCTGTACCAGTTGGAGCCTCCGAGTGGTCTTCAAGGGAAGCCCCATGTAGAGAGCATTACAGTAGTCAAGGCGAGAGGTCACGAGCGCATGAGTGACCGTACACAGGGCATCCCGGTCCAGATAGGGCCGCAACTGGCGCACCAGGCAAACCTGGGCGAAAGCCCCCTAGTCACGGCCACTATATGATCTTCCAGAGTAAGCCGTGAATCTAGGAGGACTCCCAAGTTGCGAGCCCTATCCACGGGGGGTAAGAGCTCACCCCCCATAGAAAGAGATGGAACATTTTGAATGTCCCGGGATGCCGGAATGTACAGCCACTCAGTCTTGTCAGGGTTGAGTTGAAGTCTGTTCCTCCCCATCCAGACCTGAACCGCCTCCAGGCAACGGGACATCACAGCGAGGGCATCACTGGGGTGGTTTGGGGTCGAAAAGAAAAGTTGGGTATCATCGGCGTATTGATGATACCCAACTCCAAAACCACGAATGATCTCACCCAGCGGTTTCATGTAGATGTTGAACAGGAGAGGCGAGAGAACCGACCCCTGAGGAACTCCACAAACGAGAGACCTAGGGGCCGATCTCTGCCCCCCTGCCAACACCGACTGCGAGCGTCCCAGGAGATAGGATGAGAACCACTGAAGAACTGTGCCTCCCACTCCCAATCCCCTGAGATGCCGCAGCAAGATACCATGGTCGATGGTATCAAAAGCCGCTGAGAGGTCTAATAGGACTAGGACAGAGGAATATCCCCTATCCCAAGCCCTCCAGAGATCATTCACCAGAGCGACCAATGCCGTCTCCGTGCTGTACCCGGGCCTGAAACCCGATTGGTAAGGGTCCAAATAATCCGCTTCATCCAGGACCAGAGGGAGCTGATGCGCCACCACACTCTCAACAACCTTCGCAAGAAAGCGAAGGTTGGAGACTGGACGAAAGTTGTTCAATACAGCTGGGTCCAAGGCAGGCTTCTTGAGGAGAGGTCTCACCACCGCCTCCTTCAAGATGGTGGGGAAATAACCCTCACTCAAAGAAGCAGATATAACCGCCTGGAGCCAGCCTCGTGTCCTCTCCCTAGCTGCATAAACCAGCCAGGAAGGGCACGGGTCCAATAAACATGTGGTGGAGCTCAGCCTCCCCATAATCCTGTCCACTTCATCAGGGGTCACAGAGTCAAACTCTTCCCAGATAACACTGACAAGACCGCCCGTGTCCTGATCGCCAGACTCTGCCCAGCTGGAGTCCAAACCGGTCCGAATCCGAGCGATTTTATCCGACAGATATTGACTAAATTCCTCGGCACGACCCTGCAAGGGATCCTCCCTCACCTCCTGATTAAGAAGTGAGCGAGTCACCCTAAACAGGGCGGCCGGGCGATTATCTGCGGACGCGATGAGGGTGGAGAAGTAATTACACCTCGCCACCCTCATCGCTGCGAGATAAGACCTAATATGGGTTCTTAACCGCAACCGGTCGGGTTCGGATCGGCTAGACCTCCAACAGCTCTCTAGGCCCCGTTTCTGACTCTTCATCTCCCGGAGCTCCGCAGAGAACCATGGAGCTCGCTGGGATCTGCACCGGGTCAGGGGCCGCAAGGGTACAACCCGGTCAAGTGCTTCAGTGGCTGCCCTTTCCCAGACTTCCACTAAGGCATCCGCCGAGTTGTGAGCAATGGAGGCAGGTGGGGGCCCCAGCGCTGCTTGGAATCTATCAGGATCCATTAAGCGTCTGGGGCGGTACCATCTAATTGGGTCCATACCCCCACGGCAGGGGATGGCAAAACGGAAGACCAGCCGCAGGAGGTGATGATCGGTCCATGACAGGGGCATAATAAATGGAGACCCCCCACCAAGATCATCCAACCACCGTCCAGATAAAAAAATCAGGTCAAGGGTGTGGCCTCCCTCGTGAGTAGGTTCAGAAATTACTTGCGTCAGGTCCATGGCCGTCATGGAAGCCATGAACTCCCGAGCTAGCTCAGATGAACCTCCCAGGGATGGCAGATTGAAGTCTCCCGAAACTATAAGTTTGGGAAACTCAACCACCAACCCCGAGAGGATATCGAGCAGCTCAGGCAGGGCTGCTGCTGCGCGACTAGGCGAAATGTACACCAGCAGCAAGCCCAACTGCTCCCCAGAACCAAATCTCACAAAGAGAGACTCACACCCGACTATCTGAGGAACGGTGGTCTCCCGCGGACATAAGGTCTCCCTAATAGTCACCGCCACACCCACACCCCTACCATGAGCTCGTGGCCGTTGTAGCACCCAGAAGCCTGGTGGGCAGAGGTCAACCAAAGGGACCCCACCCTCTGGTCCCAACCAAGTCTCCGTGATGCAAGCCAGGTCCGCGTGCTCACCCTCAACTAAATCCCTAACGAGGGGAGCTTTGTTAACCACGGACCTGGCATTCAGGTACACCAGCTGGAGCTCAGGAGGCTGCACATCCTCGCTCCCGGAACCTGGAGGAAGAGGCAGAGGGTCGGAGCGCCTCACCGCTTGCAGATAGCGGAGACGGCCCTCCCGGTAACGATACAGCCCTCTGTCTTTCCACCTGCTGCCATTCCCCGTCGTGGGAATCGGTAATCCCACGACCCGCTCATTAGCCCGGAGACAACCACACCCCGTTCTCCTCCCGAGCGGTCGGACCCAAGTCTGGCCTGAACCTTGGTTGATTGGCCACCCCCCTTAGCCAGACAACCCCTATCTCCCACCCCTCTCCCTAACCCCGTTAAAAATTTAGATAAAAAAGTAATCAGAGGCCTTCTATTAAATTTGTGTTGACGGCCCCTGCCCCTGCCCAGCCATCTCTCAGGGTCCCAAAACTCGAGCCCGTCATCGAGGTTAAGAGTGTTTAAGGAGGCGGGTCGCACCCAGGAGAGTGGGGCTCCCCTGAGGGCGTACAAGTCCGTGCTGGTGTATTGTCGCATGAGTCTAGCAAGTCCAGGATAGGCATCCCATTATTTATGTCCGTGGGAGGATCGAAACATGAAGACAGATATCTGGATCCCCACTCAACTTCACTGCCACTCAGTTGGGTGCCCCAGAGACAGGCCGCCCCCCGCCCTCTCACGATGGGTTGCAACTCTGTTCCTGGAGGTGGACCAGATATCCTCTGGGTAGGCAAACCCCATAGAGCTCCCACCTCTATGGGGCTGCAAATGGAAAAGTCAAGCCACTCTCCCACCGTGGCCGATACCCAGGTGTGTGCAAAATCCAAGGGGAGAGGGGGGAGGGTAGGCAGGAAGATGATAAATATATACCGTATATACTTGAGTATAAGCCGAATTTTTCAGCCCACTTTTTGGGCTGAAAAATTCCACTTCGGCTTATACTCCAGTCAACAAAAAAACTTACCGAGGACTTGTGCGCGGCCGAGGCTTTGGTGCTTCCGGGATTGCGCGCACCTCTCCCAAGCAGCCGCCGTCCGGAGACCTGCCGAAGTTTGGGGAGGTTTGGGGAGGTGCGCGCGCACCTCCCCAAACCTCCCCAAACGTCGGCAGGTCTCCGGATCTCCGTGCCTTGCCTGCCTGCTTCTTTCCGCAGCGGAAAGAAGCAGGCAGGCAAGGCACGGAGATCCGGAGACCTGCCGACATTTGGGGAAGTTTGGGGAGGTGCCCAAACCTCCCCAAAGGTCAGCAGGTCTCCGGATCTCCTCCCCAAACCTCCCCAAACGTCGGCAGGTCTCCGGATCTCCGTGCCTTGCCTGCCTGCTTCTTTCCGCTGCGGAACAAAGCAGCCTGAACGAAGCAGGCTGCTTCTTTCCGCTGCGGAAAGAAGCAGCCTTCTTTCCGCAGCGGAAAGAAGCAGCCTGCCTGCTTCTTTCCACTGCGGAACGAAGCAGCCTTCTTTCCGCAGCGGAAAGAAGCAGCCTGCCTGCTTCTTTCCGCTGCGGAACGAAGCAGCCTGCCTGCTTCTTTCCGCTGCGGAACGAAGCAGCCTGAACGAAGCAGGCTGTTTCTTTCCACTGCGTAAAGAAGCAGCCTTCTTTCCACAGCGGAAAGAAGCAGCCTGCCTGCTTCTTTCCGCTGCGGAACGAAGCAGCCTGCCTGCTTCTTTCCGCTGCGGAACGAAGCAGCCTGAACGAAGCAGGCTGCTTCTTTCCACTGCGGAAAGAAGCAGCCTTCTTTCCGCAGCGGAAAGAAGCAGCCTGCCTGCTTCTTTCCGCTGCGGAACGAAGCAGCCTGAACGAAGCAGGCTGCTTCTTTCCGCTGCGGAAAGAAGCAGCCTTCTTTCCACAGCGGAAAGAAGCAGCCTGCCTGCTTCTTTCCGCTGCGGAACGAAGCAGCCTGCCTGCTTCTTTCCGCTGCGGAACGAAGCAGCCTGAATGAAGCAGGCTGCTTCTTTCCACTGCGGAAAGAAGCAGCCTTCTTTCCGCAGCGGAAAGAAGCAGCCTGCCTGCTTCTTTCCGCTGCGGAACGAAGCAGCCTGAACGAAGCAGGCTGCTTCTTTCCGCTGCGGAACGAAGCAGCCTGCCTGCTTCTTTCCGCTGCGGAATGAAGCAGCCGGCGGCGGAGGCTTGCAGAACGGCGGATCGGCTTATACTCAAGTCACCAACTTTTTCCAGTTTTTGGGGGTGAAATTGGGGGTCTCGGCTTATACTCGAGTCGGCTTATACTCAAGTATATACGGTATGTCCATATGTCCGAGGCAAAACGGGTAGGCAGGCCAAGATAGTGAAGATGGTCCAAAGTCGCCGTCGTCGCTGCAAAAGCAGTCCAAACGCGGTGCAGGAACCACGTCATCTTTGCACCATTATGATGACCCGCGGTCGTCTTCTCCGTCACTAAATGGCCTAAAGACGCCATCGCCGCCAAGATGACTAGCAATCGCCCTCTCCACCGCCGAAACGGCCCGAGGGCGACACCGCCGCTGAAAACGGCCCGAGGCGACCTAGGGCAACATGGGGACCCCACCGCCGGCGAGAGGGCCAAAAGCCCAAAAAGCGCCAAAGCCAGCCACCGGCCACCGCGAACGGGCCACACAGTCCCAGGAACACCGGTGCCGCCGAAAGCAGTCCGAAAGCAGGCCCCGGAAATGTCCCACCAGCTGTTTGCCGCAAAAAACGGCCAGAACGCACCATCTTCGCCGTCGCCGCCGAACACATGGTGCCGCCGCTGCCGCCGAGCACAGGCCGCGGTCGGCGCCAAGCGCGGCCCAAAGACCACCACGACCAGCGCCGGAGATGACGCCCACGCCATCGCCGCCATCGCCGCCATCGCTGCCGCCCGAAATCGCCGCCGCCTGAGCAGACCCACGGGCATCCTCCTCGCCAACCGGAGCCAGTCCAGGAGCGTCAAAGGCGGCCCAAAATGGCCCAAAGAGCAGGAAACGCCGACGCCGGCCACGAGCAGCTGCAGACAGTCCGGAAAAGGCAGCAGCAAAGGAAACAGCCGGAGGACAGCAGGGCCAGCAGACGGGTAACTCGGTAAATAAAATCTAAGTAGGTCACTGCCAGCTTCGTCGACCTCCTAATAGCCTCGCAGCCTAATGCCATAATCCCCCAATCCCCATCTCAAAAAGCCCGAAGGCTCATGAGGGGCTCCCAAGAGACGCCTAGCAGCTGGTGCTCGCGGAGCTCAGCCGAGCACGTCCGCCATCTTGGGCATATAGAAGTAACGAAGTAACGAGTTGACAGCCCAGGCTCAAGATCTGAGTTCCACATGACAGGGGGAACTCCTGTTACTTGTCCCAAGTTTGAAAGCATGAAAATGCAATTGGATAAATAGGTACCATTTTCATGGGAAGGTAACTCTGTTCCATGCACGTTGGCATATAGACATCTGGCCCCCTGACCACAAAAGCGTCTTCAGACAATGCTAACTCCCTCGGTTAAGAAATAAAGATGAGCACTGGCCCCCTAAAGTCAGACATGACTGGACAGGGGAAACCTTTACCTTTATCCTTATGGACTGTAGTAAGAATAGTCCTTCCTTTGGTCACTCTTTTTACCTTTTGTATTTTTTTTACAGGTTAATTAATGGAATAGTGAATGATAAATCTGCTTCTTTTGTAAAATGAAACTAGGTAAAATTGACAATCATTCTGCCATTTTCCTCTTCTAGCCCAGATAAGGGAGAAAACAGTAATGATTTCTTTAAAATATATTCCAGAAATATAAAGCAGCAAGGAATCATATAGTGCAGGGGCTGCAATCTAGGGCGAACATTATGCAATCACCATGCCAAAAGGGCTGAAATCTATAAGAAATGCTATAAGCTAGCTAGCATCATTTCCAGAAAGTTTACATGTAGGGGAAAACAATGTCAGCTGTAAGACAGAATAGCATTTTGAATCTGACTTTTGAGCCAGCTACATATGTATCAACCTAATCATGAGACAATTCACCTATGCTATTTGTGAAGCCTACTAAAGAAGTTACCCAACCAATGAAAAAGATAAATGTCTGCCTGGAAAGGTTTGTTCTTAAAAATATAAGCTGATTTCTTTTGACCATTGTTTCACTCATGCTAACAGTTATTTTATTTTAATACAGTTGTTCTTTACCATATGGCCAGGTTTTTTGTGTCTCCCTTTCTATTGCTTCTATTATGCTGGAACCAATTTTCTCCATCATTTTTTATATTCTAGTCATGAGAACCATTCTTTTAGACCTCACAATTATCTACTAAATCTTATTTACTTCAATATGCTATTTCTAATTTTTATTTCATAGTTCCATAGGATTCAATTTATTCTCTCTTATTCTTATAATTTCCAAGTGCCTATCTTAAGTTCTCATTACTGGATTTCCATGTCAGCAGATAAGGTTTAAATTCTCCCAATCAAATTCAATAAAAAGGATTCTTTTCCTTGGATTTATGAAGTCGATTAAATTCTGGGACAGCTAATACAAGCATATGGTTCTAGAAAACAAATATCTCTTATCTACTGTATGTAATTTGTTATTCATTCATTCAGTTGTGTTATTAGCCAATAATTTATCTATTTGTCCCATGGACCAAAAGAATGGATGAAAGCATTACTTGATTTCCCAAATTATTCATTCTCTTCCTGGATTTCTGAACTATAAGCAATGTGGTCTCAGATATGATCATTAAGGATTCCACCAGGTGCTACAGCCATGCACAGATTGAGATCTTTTTTTCTATTACCTAACAAAAGACAGCATTGCTATGATATTTATAAATCTTTTATATATGGCATAGATTTGATGAGGTATTATATCATTGATTGTTTCTGTGTTATTGAATCTCAGTGAAGAAAAAGTTGGATTCTACTAAAAATAGAGGATTTGTTCATATAAAAATAACTGCTGGTAAGAGACATGGTTTTTTCCCCTCCATAATAACCTAAATTATGTCACATTGTGACATTAATTCAAAATAACAAGTTGAGTTGTGTACTTTTGTGTGTGGGTATACAATTATGTTTTTCAAGATCATAATTCAAAAATTAAGGATGTCATGATAGCACATTTACAATTACTCATCTTATCCATTACAAATGCTTTTGATTAATTCATCTGTATTCTCTCTGTCAGTTCCTGATTTGTATGGTCTTTTTATTTCATAAAAAATTATGGATATAAATAATTTAAAGTGTGAGAAGTAATCAACATGCAGAACTAATATACTTGAAAATAAATGAATAAAAGACAAAGCTATTTAACAAGTTTAACAGTTTAATATATAATCTGTTTTAAATTACTTATTTCACAGTACATAAGTAAAAAAGCAGGTCTGAATCCATGAAATATTTATTTATAGCAAATATTTATTTGTTTACTTATTTATTTGATTTCAGCACTGCATGATTCCTGACCATCTCTGACCATCTCACAACATCACACAAACCAAATAAAAAATGCAATAGACAATAACCAGCCCAGAAATTCAACAAACACAGTAATAATAATGTAACAATAGCAATGACAATAATATAATAACAATGATAGCACAGCCTTTTGGCAGCTATCTGGCAGCTTATCTAACATATTTATAGTCAATATTAATACAATTGGCTGTATAAATCTTGTCTAAAACAGCAAAGAATTTCTTTTTCATTAAGCCAACTGTTTTTAATTGGGCCATGTTAACACAGAAAGAGTAAGATAGCCTCCGGGGCAAATCTGAAAGATGAGTTCTCAATGAAAGTACTCCAACCTGACATTTACCATAGTTTCTCCACAAGGGTAGTAATTTAAAGTAATGAGTAGCCCTTGTTGAATGACCTTCTACATCTGTTGCAGCACTGTCTATCGATTCTGTAATTCACTTTTCATCAATCGCATTTTAATACAATTAACCATGCCATCAAAATACCCTGAACAAAGACATTTTCTACATATGTTCATCTCTATTTAGGACTGAGGAAATGGCACAGGGCCACTCAAAACCTTTAGCCAATGTACAAATTATTAATTGAAGAAAGGATTTTATATAATAGGAAAAAAGCAATGCTATTGTTTGCTTACTATGCCTCAGTCTTTCAAAGAATGTAAGAGGTTAAAGTTATCTAGTTAATACAGCAAACAATTAAAAATCCCTTTCATCAAATGACATTGTCAGATATTGAAAATGCTGTTTATAAAAAGAGAGTATTATTTTGTTGTTCCTAGCATTTATTATTATTTTGTTAGTCACATTTCTAGAATGAAGCAAGCTATTGACTTTGCTAAAATCCTCAGCAGGATTTGTTGGTTTGTTTTCATTAGATTTAGTTTTCCTTTAATATTAGCTATAAAAACTTATTTTTCATCTTGAAAATTATATGTTCACTAACTACAGCATAACCCTGCAAAGGAAATTACAGTAATATGCATGGGGTTCAGCAGATTTTAATTATAAATGTAAGTGTAAATTGTTATGATTTTAGGGAGAAGTAATGTTTGCTTAGTATCTACAAACAGCTAAGAACAAACTTTCCATTAATAACAATGAAGCAGGATTGCAGACACTAGATTGCTGTGTATATGTAACAACAATGAATGGACACAAAGTCTTATACATATCTGAAAACATTGCCATAATTCTTTTTTAGCATGTTTTACTGGAAGCTTGACATGAAAAACAAGTACAGAGTTCTTAATTTCATTCCAAAAACGTGTTGATTATTTGCCAGTCCTGCTCTTCTAACAATCTTCCCCAAAGGAAAATGAATGTAGGAATATTCATGGGAAGGGAAAGCTTGCCTTTGAGAAGAGGAAATAATTTTGCTAGTATAAAACAAGCAAACAAACACACCTAAATGTTATTCTTTTAGTAGAGTTATATTGCTTTTTTAGGTGGCAGCCACTAGCTGACTTTGCTTGAACATCATGCAATGACACAGCTCTCTGGAAAAGGTCCTAATACTGGGAAAGGTGGAAGGGAAAAGAAGAAGATGACCACCACCATTGGGATACCTGAAAGAACAGATTAAGGATAGATTATCATAATAAAATATATCTATATAGTTCCTGAGAGTCAAACGGCTTGATGGCATATAATCATTTAATTAATTAAAAGCTTTTAAAAATAGAATTGACTTTTCACATAATAATAATTTGAGTCTGTTCAAAGTATTCTATGATCATTAATTTTCTTGGCTATCCTTAGTATTCTCAGATATCATCTCCAACACCAAGTTCAAAAGCTTCAATACTTTTCTACCCTTCTTCAATGTCCAATTTTTGCTTCCACAAAGAGTCACAGGGAAAACCATTGTCTGCCTAACTGATCACTGTAGATTTTCCTTTCCTGCAGCAACATCAGCCACTAGATATCCTGACTGCTTTAACTACAGCATATATATACCATTAGTATTCCAAAAAGAAAGCCGTGATGAATTATTCTAAAGTCTATCTAGTGCAGCAGGAATTGGCACTTTACTTTTTTTTAAAGGTTAGTTTTAAAGTAAAAAAGAAAAACTAGGTCATTGGCATGCTGCAGAGCAAAGCACTGTCATCTAGCATTCTATCTGTTTGCAGCAATGCCTTTGGTCCTCACAAAAAATCCATTAGGATTCTGAACAGTAAAGCTGTTGTATCTGGGTGGAAAACATATGGATGAGAACTAGATGGCAGCAAAGATATGAAGAAAATGTCCCCATCTCATGATGGTGTGATGTTTTACAGTTACATACACTACCAATTGTGTGTGGCCTTATTACAAATAAGAAACTGATTATACTGCTGCCAAAATAGGTACAATGGGCAGGTCACTTTTTTTTATTGAAAAGTTTTAACATACATTTTATCTTTAAAATGTATCCCCCTCCCCTACCCCTCTCCCCCTCCCCTACCCCTCCCTCCCTACCCCTCTCCCCCTCCCCCCCCGACTTCCCAGAGCTAAGTGCAAGGTATAAGAACAAAAAAAACAATCATAAACATCCATATGCTAACAACCATAAACTCTAAAATCTATCACTCTCTAGCTCATATAGGATAACTACAAACACTATTAATATGAAATATATAAAAAAAGAAAAAAGAAAAAAGAAAGGAAGACTTATTCAAATGCTACATGAAACTTTTTAGTCCCATATGGGCAGGTCACTTTTATCAGCAACTAATAAACATAGCTAGTCAGCAGGTGGTATATAACCCAGTACTATCTTTGAATGATGTCCTCTTTGTAACTAAGCTGAAAACAGAGCAGCATAATAATTCTAACAACAATGACAACAGTACTTTTAAGTTGCAGTAAGCTTTTTTTAAATCATAATTTGGGAAATAAGGGAGGCAACATACAATTCTATCCTATTTTAACCACATCTTAAGGACCTTCAAAGAGACTCTTTTCTGTTGTGATACCTGTTTTCTGGAACATTATTCCTGCAAAGAAATAGATTAGACTTGCTCCAACTCAGCTGGATTTCATTTCATTCAAACGTGGCTTTGTTGCTGACTCTGAAGTTCTGGGTATGTAGCTGAGCCCATGTCATGATTATTTTAATTGTATTTGTTGTTGTTTTTATTTCAGCTACCGTATATGTTAGTTGTGATAATCATGTATCAGTAATCATGTACCCCCACCGATTAATTCCCTCCATATAGATGTAATTCCATTAAGAACTACACATTTAGCACGGTTTGTCAGCCACTTATGAATCCATCTGATAATGATGCTGTCTAGTCCACATTTCTCTTAACTTACTAAGAATTAGGTTGTGATCTACTCTGTCAAATGCCTTACTGAAATCCAAATATACTATGACTTCTATTGTAAATATGTTTTTGTTTTTCTCTTATTTTTATTTATTGTTAGCCTCCAAGAGTCATGAGTTTAAGATGGGCAGCTATACAAACAAATAAATAAATCTTAGAATTATATACTGAATACACAGGATGTAGTTAAGTAGATAAAATATTAACTATCTGATATAAAGAAGTGGTTCTTGGAAAGCTATTTTTTTCATTGCAGATTTTCAATACAGAGCATCTAAAGATTAATTTTGAACCTTTATTAAGTATTAAATATTTGCAAGATCTAATTTAATATGTGCTGCTCAATTAATGTAAACTGCAGAAGATTAATAAAGAATGTCCCCAAATACTTTTTAAAAGCTATTTCTTTTCTGATTTAGTGGTATAAAATTTTGTGTTTGTTCTGGGTTTTCACATGTTGAGAACTCTGTGTAATAAAAGAACTTAAAGTAATCTTAATATCATGAACAGACCAAAAGTTAATGATATTTCATTATTTGCTAAAACCTGTTTTAATTATATTTAGTTATTTTTAAGATATGTTTTATCCTCAGAATATTGTTTTATATACTTGCTGAATGTGAGCTGCATCAAGATTTCATGATCTACTTGTTCCCCCAGTGTATACTGCAGATTTATTTAGTAATAAGTTTTTTCTCTGGAACAGTCTGACTTACAGATCATTTTTAATTCCTTGAAATTGTAGCTGTTTTGCTGGTGAAACTTCAGGTACCATTGCGTTCATTAAAAATAACCCATCATCAAGCATGTACAAAGACAAATAATGTTTCAGGCTTTTAACAAACTTAGTAATACATTTATCTTTGCAGATTATTTTCTTGCCCATGCTTTGGGAATAGTGAAGTGATAATGAAACATTTTGAAGTCATGTAGTTTTTTTCATCTAGGTTTGATTTCTTCAATGGACTTAATCAAAAATATATTTAGGGGAGTTAATTTAAAAGTGAAAGGTCTAAAATAACTACCACATGGGGATTTAAAATGTAAGGTAAAGGTAAAGGTTCCCCCGCACATGCGTGCTAGTCGTTTCCGACTCTAGGGACCAACACTTATCTCCATTTCAAAACCAAAGAGCCAGTGCTTGTCCAAGGATGTCTCCGTGGTCATGTGGCTGGCATGACATGTGGCCAAAGGCACACGGAACGCTGTTACCTTCCCATTTTTCTACTTGCATTTTTACGTGCTTTCGAACTGCTAGGTTGGCAGATGCTGGGACGAGTAACAGGCGCTCACTCTGTTACGCGGCACTCGGGATTCGACCTGCCAAACTGCCGACCTTCTGATCGACAAGCTCAGTGTCCTAACCCACTGAGCCAATGTACACTATTGCAAACACAAAATGTATATTAATCCAACTGCCTGGGATTAGTTTAAGTATGTTAAGAGATTGTAAGAATGAAAGCAATTAGTAGTGAGACAGAAATGAACATCAGAACTTAGTCTTCTCTCTGTCTCTGAACTGTCTGTAGTCTGATTGAAGTATGGTAGCCAAGTGGGAAATGTAACCTTGATATCTGAGCTTCAGAGCAGAAATATCTGTTATCTGTTTAACAGGTAACCTATTTAAAAAGTACAGGAATATATGTCTTTTTCAGGTATTAAAGAAACAATATCATATAAGGAGGGTAGAGATAGGTGTTCTTCATGCCTGTCTTGATTGTTTTTGATGGAACGACAAATCCACAGGAATTGTACACCTTGACTACTAAACACAAACTTCACTGAAATATGCACCAAGTCACACATTTATGTAGAAAACTCTTTTCTTAGATCTGCATATTATGACAGATTTCATCTGAGAAATATAGGTAGTATTTATTCATCTGAATTTCATTAGCATTCATTAGCCTCCAGAAAACAAATTAGCCTCCAGAAAACAAAACTAAAAATCTTAAGAACTAATCAATTTCTGATCATCAACACTGGGCAAAAAAATAATAATAATTAGCAAACCTGTTCCCAAGTTGATAGATGATATTTTAAAAGATAATAATAATAATAATAATAATAATAATAATAATAATAATAATAATAATAATAATAATAATAATAATGATGATGATGATGAAGAAGAAGAAGAAGAAGAAGAAGAAATAGTAGTAGTAGTAGTAGTAGTAGTAGTAGTAGTAGTAGTAGTAGTTGGAAGGGACCTTGGAGGTCATCTAGTCCAACCCCCTGCTCAGGCAAGAAACCCTATACCATTTCAGGCAAATAGTTGTCCAGTCTCTTCTTAAAAACTTCCAGTGTTGGAGCATTCACCACTTCTGGAGGCAGGTTGTTCCACTGGTTAATTGTTCGAACTGTCAGGAAGTTTCTCCTTAGTTCTAGGTTGCTTCTCTCCTTGACTAGTTTCCATCCGTTGCTTCTTGTCCTGCTTTCAGGTGCTTTGGAGAATAGCTTGACTCCCTCTTCTTTGTGGCAGCACCTGAGATATTGGAACACTGCTATCATGTCACCCCTCACCCTTCTCTTCATTAAACTACACATACCCAATTCCAGCAACCGTTCCCTATATGTTTTAGCCTCCAGTCCCCCAATCATCTTTGTTGCTCTTCTCTGTACCCTTTCTAGAGTCTCGACATCTCGACTTTGCAAAGTAAATATTGGAATGAGAAAATATTGGAATGAAAATATTGGAATGAGAAATTGGTTAAATCAGCTTAAACTGTGTGTGTGTGTGTTTGTGTGTGTGTGTGTATGTGTGTGTGTATGTAAATAAAGTTATTAGGGATGTAGATGGCTACATAGAATGTAAAAAGGGTAATTGCTTAAAGAAAACTTCAATTAATGAATGAAAGGAGAGAATGAAAAGATATGTTCTTTTCCGCGTAACAGAGCGAGCGCCTGTTACTTGTCCCAGCTTCTGCCAACCTAGCAGTTCGAAAGCACGTAAAAATGCAAGTAGAAAAATAGGGACCACTACAGTGGGAAGGTAACAGCGTTCTGTGCGCCTTTGGTGTCTAGTCATGCTGGCCACATGACCACAGAGACGTCCTCGGCTTTGAAATGGAGATGAGCACCGGCCCCTAGAGTCGGAAATGACTAGCACACATGTGCGGGGGAACCTTTACCTTTACCTTATTATATTTACACTAAATCATATTTCCTCAAGATTAATATCACCCAACTTCCAGAAAATCAGTTTACAAGAACCAGCAACCTGCACCTAATCCTCCTCCTCCTTGGTACCTCTTCTTATTTATCTGAATCATGCCTATGTACTGCACACGCATCAAACATTTTCCTACAACTTTGGAAACTTTCAATATGAAAATCTTGTTTTCAGACTAGTCAAGGCCCATAAAGAAATAGGAATGTACAGTATATTTTAATTCATTATACCCAGTATATAATATTTAATCTATCAATATTCTTGTTTGATCCCAATTATCAAATAACAGAAAACAATTGTACAAAATGCAAAACAAGTAACAGAATTTGGGTTACAGAGTCTAAATATTCTGCAGTATTTCATGACAGATGCAGAGACTCTTTTCCTGACATTTCCATGACAGGCATTCTTCTCTTCCAAAAGAGAATTAAATGAAGAAAGATTGATGTTTCTAAAATGGAAGAAAATCTTGGAAAGTTCAGGCAGATATAAAGAACAGAACCAATGGAAAGTGAGAAAGAAAATATTAATTGGCCCCCATGACACAGGCTAATCTATATCCATTTATTAGGCCCAAATGTATTAGTTTATGACAGCATCTTCTTAAACCCATTGGTCTGAGGTAGTTTTTAAACCACCTAAATTTATTTTGAGTTCGATCACTGGTCTCTCTCTCTCTCACTATTACCCATGATGAGAGGTATGATGTTTCCAAGGCTTCTGTGTGTTTCTCAGTCTCCCTGGAGATGACAATGATTGAAGACAGAATCTTTTGCATGAATAATGCATGGACTACCACTGAACCACTCTAACTGGGAAAAGATTACTGTCAATGATAACGAATAAATCAAAATATTCTAATCTCACAGTGGTTGGATATATCCTCTAAGTACATCTCATTCATCAAAAAACTTACCCCCTACTCAAGTTCAGATTATATATTTCTCATTTTTTCTACTCGCACACAGCAGTTATTTCCATGTTTACTCAGAATTATATCTCACACTGTTCACTGGGATTTACTCCCTTAAACAGCAATCTTATCAAGTCTTTTCTGATAATATACCCTCTTGAGGAAAATACTTCTGAAGTATATAGAAAGATCATGGGAGCAGAGATAAAATTACAACACCTGCATAATTGCATCATCACACAAATGTCATGACTTATATATTTGAATCAAATGCCAGGATGCAAGTATGGAATAGCATTTGCACAATAATGTCATTCTACACATCATCATTTTGGAATCAGCAGAAATTGCTATAAGAACAGCTTGTACGGTGAACTATATCCTGCAGTAGTGATAGTAAAGGTAAAGGTAAAGGTTCCCCCGCACATGCGTGCTAGTTGTTTCTGACTCTAGGGGGCGGTGCTCATCTCCGTTTCAAAGCCGAAGAGCCAGCGCTTGTCCAAGGACATCTCCGTGGTCATGTGGCCAGCATGACTAGACGCCAAAGGCATACAGAACACTGTTACCTTCCCACCATAGTGGTCCCTATTTTTCTACTTGCATTTTTACGTGCTTTCAAACTGCTAGGTTGGCAGAAGCTGGGACGAGTAACAGGTGCTCACTCTGTTACGTTGCACTCGGGATTTGACCCGCCAAACTGCCGACCATCTGATCGACAAGCTCAGCGTCCTAACCCACTGAGCCACTGCGTCGCTAGAGTGATAGTACTTCAGAGCTATTATAGTCATACTGCAAAGCTCAACAGTAAAATTTGAAGAAAAAGTAAACAAAAAAGTTAAATCTTTAAAGAAAGAAAATATGATAGAACAGAAAATACATTACTAATTAATTTATTTGGTAACAAATCTCAAGGCTATCTCTATGAAATAATGAGAATTTTAAAAGCATCTAGAAAGAAGTTTTAATAGAATCTAGCAAAATTTTCCTATGTTAACTTTACATGAAACAGAACCTACAATTTATTTCACTTTGTGTAGACCAAAAGGCAGTAAATAATTTTCATTATTCACCGTCATGATTGCTTCAAGGATATTAAATGGAGTCAAGAATCATTTGTACCAAATGATTAGAAAGCTTAGAAAAGTATGCTCAGGAAGGCACCAGACTACCAGTCTTTCCTCACAAATTCAGCCATGACAAATCTACTCTTTCCAAATAAAATATTTTAAATGTTTTCATTTACAGTTAGTGTTGAGTTGGTTTCCACCCCTTACTCTCTACATTTTTTTTCTTTTTGTGACCCTTTAATCCCTTTTATCAGGGTGGACTCAGGGTGGGAATGGAGCTGACTGTTTACTGGCTGGATGCCCTTCCTGAGTCCTACTCAGAGTTCACAGCAGATATTTTCTCTTTCTGCCCTGATAAAGAAACATCTGTCACTGCCTAGTATTGAACTCTCAACCTTCCGAGTGGGATGCAAGCATCTTCACTTCTAGGCCACCACACCACTCACTCTCTGCATACCAAGGGCTTTTATAATAGGAAGATCAGCATACCTACAGTATAGACCATTCCATTCTCCATGCTCCCTTCTTTGTACATAGCTATAATGAAAATAGTACATTTCTGCAGTACTTCAGATTACAGGTAGTCCTTGCGTAATGACTGTTCAAAGTTATACAGCTTCCAAAAGAATGTAAAGCCTGGAACGCATTTCTGAGCATCCTAGAACATTGCAATGCCTCTTGTGACTGCATTTTGGGTGCTTGGCAACCAGCTTGTATTACGTAACTCATTGTAGCATGGCTATAGCTTATTATTTTATTTATTTATTTGCTGTTTTACAGCAGAAAAAAAATCCCCATTGAATATGCTGGATTCACTAAACACCCTTGTAGTTCACTTAGAATGACTCCACTTCACAACCATGGTAAAAACAATCCTTAAATCTATTCTATCCCTAACTAGTCCTAAGGAGGGAGCTGTTCCTTGTTTATTTGGAAATAAGTTCAGTGTACACCGACTTACTTAGGATACTTATCCTATCCCTCATCTCAGGAAGCCAAAACATCAAAACAGCAAGTTTGGCTATTGTAAAACAAAATAGAGTCTTGAGTAATAGAAGTGCATGCAATTACTAATTGAGTCTCAATAACATCTGTCAAACCTATTTATTTTATTTTTATTCCGCTTTTCTTTCATTTCATGTAACTCAAGGTGGCAAACCTAATACTGCTTCGTCCTCCTATGTGTAACAGTTTAGGAATATTATTCTTTCACTGCTTCTTCATCTTTAAAGGCTGCTCTAAATTCCCCATCCCTTCAGAAAGTGGAACAGGAAATATCACTAACCATATCTCATTCCCTTCCTTGACAGGGTAATTGGTTTGATGGATAAGGGGAATGCAATATATATAATGTGACTTTGGCAAGGCCTTTGACAATTCCAGATGGCATTATCAAAAAATAATTGGAGAACTGTGAGCTGGCAGATGGCTACAGCAAGGTAACAAATTCCATGGGGGTAGTTGTGCTACAAAACCAACAAAAAAGTGTTATGGCAACTTAGATATTAACTATTTATTGGGGGATAACTAAGGGCTCTTAAAGTCCTCTACATCAGATAGTCAAAGCAATTTATTCCTAAAGAAAGCACCCAAATATCTGTATAATAACATAGAAATACATCTTCACAATATAATCATACAAGGAAATTTCTAAATTGAATAGAATGAAAAGTTTTGATAAATTCAAGTTTCTCAAAAATCTTCCTTGAAAGATTATTTATTTATAGTAGTTTGAGGCCATTGCAGGATATAGTAAACTGAAATAGTCTGTGATGGTTGACTGTCAGTGTTACATTTGTGTCCATTTATTATTATTATTTTGCTCACAGACATCCTATTTATTTTGTACAAATAAAAATCAGAATTGTTGACAAGGGAAGGAAGCAATTAAATTCTGGATGGAAATAGGTATTACATTTGCAAAAATTGCCTTAACCTATATAAAATTCAATGCTTTCTTGCAGAACCTCTGTCATCTTCTTTACTACTAGCAAACAGTTGTTTTGAAGGTAACATTAGCCAAGTGAGGTAGAATAAAACAGAGGAAGCTGCACCGCTGTGCTTCATATTAACCTGCAACTGTATCTCTTTTGTTTAAATCAGTTACATCCTCAGAGAAAAATTGGTTGCTTTGGGTTTTCACAGAATCCTTTCTCAGCCACATACCTTTCCTAGAAATATTTTCTTCTGCGACTGCAGGATTTAAGAGAAAGGAAACACTTGCCTTTAGCATCTCATGCTAGAGAATAAAAGTAATTGTGTGAAGTATGTGTACATAATGTATAGTTTGAGGCACTGGAAGTTGTTGGGTTTTTTTAATATTGATTCCTATGTTTTTATTATTTAAATA
This sequence comes from Vipera ursinii, assembly GCF_947247035.1. Classification (NCBI taxonomy): domain Eukaryota; kingdom Metazoa; phylum Chordata; class Lepidosauria; order Squamata; family Viperidae; genus Vipera; species Vipera ursinii. The sequence continues at coordinate 38,236,672 of NC_139514.1, forward strand.
TATCTATTTTTTTAAAAAAATCTCCCATTAAAAACAAAATTAGACAATTATTAGTCTAATTAATTTGCATAAAATAATTAAAGTACCTTTCAAAGTGTATCTTTCAAAGTATTTTCCCTAAGCTTGTTGTGAAATCTGTTTATCCATTTGTTTAAATATTTACATCCAGACTTCTGAAGTAAATCCAAGGGAGTTTCCAATATTTTAAGAAATAGAATTTGTACAAATTGCAAATAAATAAGAGTCTATGTATCTATGCGTGTAGTGTTACATTAATAAAATTATTTCAATCGCATACAGAATACATGTGACAACATGGATACTTCACAAAACATGATAATGTTACAAATGTTGTATTTAAAATATTTGTATTTCATAATTTGTGCTAAAATGCAACAGGTTATGTAATATTCAATAGTAGCATGTGCAAAATACACTTAAATGCAACTTGTATGTATTATCAATTTCTTTTTACAATGCATATTATAGACTAAAATAAATAATACTAAATAAATTTCAGAAAAAGCAAACATGAAAGAACAATGTTACAAGCTTTCTTTTTGTTTGTATCCTAAAGCAGGCATGTCAAACTGCCGGTCCATGGGCCAGATGCATCACGCCAAAACCGCACCCACCCCATTGCCAGCAATGGGGGGAAAGTCGTGATACATTGTGAGACGTCACATGACGTTGTGAATTTGACATGCTTGTCCTAAGGGATCACTATGGAAACATGTAACGGAACTAGTAATCCTGAATATGTTGCTGACAAGTTCCCATTATCCTTGGCCATTGGCCATGCTAGCTGAGGCAGGTGGGCAATGGCATCTGGAAAGCTTCAGGCTCCATACCCTTATTCCAACATTTTCTCTATTTTTCATAAATGTCTAGAGTTTTTCTTCATTTTCATTCCCAGTACTCCCCAATGGATATTTCTCCTTATCGCTGATCTATTAAGCAATTATACTGTTTAACTAAATTTAACTGATCCCTTTTTGACAGTTGCAGCCTTGAAGTTAGAAAGTGTGGCAGTTGACTATAAACAGGTTATCTTCATTTCATTTGGCAGACATTCTATAGTAACTTGGTTATTTCTTATTTTGTTCTGTGTATATCATGTGTAATGGTTACTTACATAGTAATTATAAAAAAAGAAATGTAATTGTCTATGTATAGAAGATATTGATATAAAATCCACATTTCTAGATCAGGCTTTGTAGGAATTTTGAGTCCTTTATAACATCTGCTACATCAGTTGTTTTCATATGCTGTTGCTGATATATAAAGTTAGTATTATGAACAATTATAATTCACACCATTATTTGAAAAATGTCCGGAAGAGGCGGTAGCTCTTTAGTTTCATTATAAAATCTTCCTACATGATAATATTTAATATGTTTATGGTCACTGAAATAAGAAACACTGTAATATGAACCATTCCACACTAGTGACATCTATTGGTTTCCATTGCAACACATTTCTAAGTGAATTCAATTTTGATAATACATTTATTAGAGTGGTGCATCTGCTTCAAAAAAAAAACTTTGGTGCATACCAGCTATGAATATAGCACTTATCTCCAACTTTTTAAAGCGGACTCATTTTCTCCCCACAATCATGTGACAGCCACCTAGGAAAAGACATAGTGATTTTAATGAGGAACAGATAGATTTGATAGAAGTGCTAATCTAAAGTACTAAGTTTTACTAATGCAGAGCAGTGGGGTCAAAAATATCCAGAGAATACTATGCATCCTGAAGTGAAAGAGCCCACCTTATGAACATATTTTGATGATATACATGTGTGCAAAGAGGTGGGGCTTTTTTCACATACAATCATTATCTTGACTTTCATGTGCCATGCTGCTAACACCACTGATTTAGTTTTGCAAAGAGGGATCCGTTGATCAAGTCATGAAGCATCATTCCAAATTATCTCCTTATGATGGTTTAAATACACTGTGTTGTCTTTAACCTGGAGTTATCCTTTTCCTTTTCAGCACCCTCCTTGATAGGTATGGTCAGGAAGGACTGGGCTTCTCAAAACAGCATTGCCCTCTCATGGCAAGAGCCTGCTTTTCCTAATGGAGCCATTCTGGACTACGAGATCAAGTACTATGAGAAAGTAGGTCTTGACTACAATAAAATAAAACCCTTGAATCAGCCTCCTATTCTAACATTTCCCCCCTTTTTGTACACCAACTTACAGTATGGCCTACAGCTGTTTATTTTTATGCTCCAAAAATGGCATTTTAATTGACAGATCCACTTTCCAGACAGCTGATATTTTCAGGGTTGTTTTTTTTTTTTCATTTTAGATTTTGTTCATTAAGAAACTGATTCTTACTTTGGTTTGGCTGTACAACTGACAACCTGCTTCTAGTAGGTCTGCTCAGTGGTGAACTCAGTTAATAGTAAAAAGTTCCAACCATGACTTCATGATGTGAAAAATATCACACACTTGGAAAAAAGAAATGGCATCTTAACCACTTAAAACTGGTAATGGAAATGAATTATTAGTTTTATGTACAACTTGTTATCAGTTAACATGACATTTATAATATTAATATGTCACACTATATAAATAATTTTAAATTATAATTTTTCATTCCAACTGCTAAAACTACAGGTGTGCTTTTGAGATATGACATGTCTTTTAATTCTAACAAAACACAGAGTGCTGATCATTATCGTTGCTTTTCAACCCCAATGTTGAAGAAAAAGTCCACAATATATACACATCAATCTTCCTAAACTATGTTGGCATTACAACACCCAGAATATCAGCAAACAGCCATGCTGATTGTGTATGCTAGCTATTGGATGAGACCATCAGTTTTTAGGAAGTCTTTGTAAAACACATTTGAGTATTGCTGTTTTTTATTGTTTTGAATAAATGCAAATATTTAATTTGAATCTAAAAGTAGATCACATATTATATAGAGGTTAATTATGTGTCTATGATGCAAACAGTATTTTAAAAAAAATACAAGAAGTAAACACCAATATATATCAAAATACAGCATGGGATGGTTTGATTTTGAGGTGCCTGACTCCAAAAAGATTCTGAGCTGGTTACAGTTTTAAGAGTACATAATACAGTATAAAATAAAACATAAAATTACAAACATTTTAAAGTGAACTTAAATACACAATGGAAATATATTTTCCTAGTTCCTCTTCCCACCTTCAATCCTCTGTGACCCCCTATTCATCCCAGAGCTGTTTTACAGAGTCAGGCAGAATTTCCAAACTTTGTGTGGTTAAGGATGTACTACAAGAAAATATGATATTCACTATTTACTTGTCCTTCTTTCTCAACTATTCCTCATTATAATGTCATATTGCTTAGGAGTCTCTCCCATCCCCACAATGGGGCTGCTGGAATAGAAGTTTTCATTTCTTGAGCTCATTTTGAAACATAAGCCCAGTATGTAGCTAATGATTTTGAAGTGTTCTTCCCACTTTTCTTAGAGCAGTTCAGTTAACAGACTATCCTTTTGTATTTCTTCTGAGCAGTTATTAGTGTTATAATCTTTTGGAGGAATACTATCTGCTGCTGATAAATGTATGTAAGTTATAGTAGATATTTGGCTCAGTTGACAACATCTCTTTGAGGAAGATGTTCAATCTAGAAACATGAAATATAAACAAATAAATAAATAAATCTTATATTTTCAGTGACTGTATAAACCAAATGTATCTTAATCAGTGACTTAAAATGAAAAGATTTCTGCATAGAAATACCTTGCTTTTTGTCAGTGGTAGATATCATGTCCTTTCAAGTTTATTCAAGCAAATTAGAAATGAAATAATGTCAGACATATTGTTGTATAAATATAGATTTCCATTACTTAATACTCATGAATTCACAATGCAGTTTATTACACCAGCAAAATCTGTACTTGTTAATATAAGCTACATGCACATATATAAATCTTTATTATGCTGAAAGAAAAATCTAGAAAAATATGTAGTCAGACACTTGGCTACATATAGCAATGTACAAAAAGCAAATGTGTTAATTATTTTTGAAATACTATTCAGTCTAGAACTTTTCAACACACTCTCATGGACCCAATTATGCAAATAGAAAGTTAGTGAAGAAGACAGAAAAATGATGTAGTATATAATATTAAAAAGTTATAAAAGAAAATTTGCTTCTGCTAAGAATATAGATATGGAAAATATTTATACAAATTTAGGTTTGTTTGTCTCATATGAATAATATTGGGTGTTAAAAATAATAAATGAAGGACAAAGAGATATACATTATTGCCTTGCTTTTTCAAGTCAAAACTTTTTGTTTTATTAAGAAAACATAGTCATTTGCCCACTGTGCAAATTTACAACCCAACTAAGCCCAGTTAACAAAATATAATGCCATAATCATTGTAGACTTTACCAATTAGTATAAATCAGGGGTGTCAAACTTGCAATGTCACGTAACGTGTTATGACATATCACAACTTTTTTTCCACTGCCGGCAATGAGGTGGGTGCAGTTTTGCCATGACGCATCCGGCCTGCGGGCCGGCAGTTTGACACCCCTGGTATAAATGTGGAAGAGGCTGAATACATCCATTTTTGTTACATTCTGTATAGTATGCTTATGAATATTGAATGTAATGTTGTGTTCTTCTGATATGTCAGACCAGAAAAACCAGACCCTTCAGGAGCAGAATTATCTCATTAAAGAGTAATAACCATAGTGGTATCATAAATACTAGTTTTAAAAAAAGATTTGATGGAGAAAATCACAAATGACTTAATATTACACTGCATATTGTTGACCCCCTAAATCTCACTCAGTGTAGAGGACAGATTAGAATTGCATTTCTAAGTGACCTAATGGTTACACCCAGGTTCCAGAGAGTTTTTGGTGATTTTGCCTACAGTTTGGTGAGCAGTTGTATATTGTATCTCAAAGTTTTTACATACAATGGTATTCTAGAAAAGAGAAAATAAAAGATCTAGCGAAAATCTTCTCTAAATCAACATCCTTCAACAATTCAAGGATGTTGAATTCTGCCAAGTGAATATCATTATTGTGGGACAGACAAATATCTTGCAAAGATATTTATGGATGGTATGAAGAGTCACTATTATGAAGAACAAAATAGTGGTAATGAGATAAATATGCCCTAGTGTAGCCTGAATTGAATATTCTCTGCTTACTTCAATCATAGCATTTTTAAACCTGGTATAAATAAGTGAGGATTGGGAGTCTGTTGTGAGCTACACAAGAAACTATATGTTTCTTCTAAGATGAGGCAAGGTGGACAAAGGACACACCATGGTGTGATATGTTTACAATGTGCAGAAACATTAACTGTTTGGATTGCTCATGTTCAGCATTGATAAGTGTTCCAATTAGATGGCCCAACAGGATGGATAGATGGATAAGTAGTTAGACAATATCACTCAAGCACATGAAACTAAAATGTAATTCTTGTTTTTTCAAGATTTTCAGTTATTTCTAATATGTAATTTCATGAATCAGCTTCTACATGAAACTATAGACATCTGAAATTTGGACATACTATATGCAGAGATGACTGAAATAAACAGATAATTTACATCAGTTTCAGTCACCTACTTCTACATTAGCTCCAAATTTGTTAAGAAAAGTATATTTTCACTCTTATCTGCATAGATTGTTGTCTTTCAGTGAGTCATGTTTCCGACTGACATTGCATTGAGGAAGGTCCAACCGACCTTTCATTTTGTTTAAATATACAAGTGAGTCACATTCTATTTATTCTATTCCCCTGCACAGCAGCTAACTTAGCCCTTATCATTATCTAGAATGAACTACGCTACTAAAGTTATGGCATGTTGAAATGTCAATATCCAGCTATCATTCACTGAGATCAGTGGTGGGATTCAGCCAGTTCATACCAGTTCGGCAGAACCGGTAGCTAATTTTTTGTTGCCTAGGCCCAGAATGGACTTCTGGAAGCAGCATTCACACAGAGAACTGGTTGTTCACATATTTGAATTCTACCACTGATTGAGATGCCTTTTTCAAAAATAATTAAATTTAAAATAAGCCATGGATTTGAATTTGAATTTGAAGATGATATTTGCACATTTTAGCAATTGCATGTTCATAATTGATACACAATTGTACTTCAGATTCTGTCTTACTTTGCTCCATACCATAATTATTTTTACCTGTTTTGAATCTTTCTGATAACTATAATTGAGAAAACCATTGACAACTATATCCCCCTGCCATTAGTTGCTCTCTTGATTTAATTTTATAGTGCTCTTGGTGGTTTGTAGAGTATCTTGTAACATTAACTGTAGTGTAAATTAAGTCCAATTCATGCTCTTGGAAAATAATAAAATATGGCAGATAAAAAGACTCAGTTTCACCATCTGAGCAGAAAATGATAAATATGCCTTAATTCTTGTTTTGGCAGTTCTCATTGCTTTTCCACAGTATGAAGGATTGGCTTCCTAATTTGTTTTCAAATAAAATAATACCCTTTAATGTGTCTTTTATCCTAGAGGAGGTGAAACTTCCCGTAGCTGTTTTACCCCCAAGGTAATACAATTTATAGAAATACTGGGGAAGCTTTCTAATTTTAGAAGCTATTATCTCCAGTCACTGAACTGTGGGGCTATTCAATAAATCTATAGTGAAAGATAATTTACTATGGAAAAACATAATAGTAGTAGCTTACAGAAAAGATTTCAAGTCCTATTGCCATATAATAAATGTTTGTTTATAACCCGTTTAATTCAGACAGGTAGGCTTAAATCCAATGGAAAAAAATTCACTTCAGATTTATAAGTCCAGAGATTACCTAGATAATTAATGTGAAAGATCTTAAAACAGTACTTGCAGTGTTTTGAGCATTTTATAGGAACTGTTTGTCATTATCTTCAGGATTGCTTTGTCTCCTTTTGTTCATTTCACTGCTCTGCCACATTGGGAATTGGGATTAATGACATAACTTCTATTATTTGGGAGCAATTTCATAAACATGCACAACTTAGTATTTGACATATTGATTCCAAAGCTTTCATGTAGGAAAATTGGCATTAATGGAGTGATATATATACAGCTGAAAAGGAGTAATCAATATTTGAGCCATTTTAGTATTTTACAAGGTATATTTCCACCTCAGCTATTTCCATTTCAGCTATACTAATTTCTTCTAAATCTTATCTTTCCATCCTATAGAACCTTGTAAGACCTTATAATCCTTTCCAAACTTCCTTCAAATTAAAATCTAAACTTTAATATATCTTTTTAATGTTTTTGTTATGACAAATGCTTGTTCTGTTAATTATGGTAAGCTAGAAGCACCACCTGCAGTCTATTTGTTTCCATTCTCATTTATGTTCATTTTGCCTTTTGTCTTCTTTCTTCTTCCTGATATATAATTCAGTTATAATATTATTAAACTGCAGTTGACCCTACTCAGTTATATGTATTACTAATCCATCATCCTCTGGCAGTTAGTTATGCTAAAGCTCTGGATGGAATTTTCAAAAGAAAGATACATATTCAGTAATTTCAAGGAACAAAACTTATTTTCTATATTATTTACTTATAAGTATAAAGAAGGGATGTTAGATCTATTTGGATCTCTATACACTGCAACCAACTTTACTATTTAAAATAAATCATCAAACTCTGAGGAACACAAAATCTAAGGAACACAAACTCTTTAGTTAAAATAGGATAACCTTATTTGTAAAAAAAATATTGCTGGAAAAAAATATGTGGAATATCCATATTAAATAATTTATTGTAGTGAAACCGTATTAGCAGATATAGACATTCATCTTACTGATTAGCTCTCATCAGCCAGCCACAACCTTCTGAGATTCAAACCTGGGCTACTTGCACGTTAGGCAGCTGTGTTGATCTCTAGGCCACAGGCTCTTTCTCACTTTGTCAGCTGTGGAGAGAGACAGACAGACAGACAGGAAGAGAAAAAACACTCATTTTCTAAGCAATAATGACACTCAATCATATTCAGAATTTGGAAAAGTAAAGCAAAGGTAAATAAAGAGGAAAGCTACCTCAAAACTGTAATTTATTATTTGTGTTTATTTTCTTTATGTCCTTTTCATCCCTTCAAGTAGCTAATGAATATAGTCTCGTCAATATAGTCTTGTTTAATTTTCCCAAAACCTAATCTGACTCAGACTGATTATTATTATTAAAATCAACAGACCAATTTTAACAGCCACTTGCTAAGTTCATTTCAGTCATTTTAGGTATCAAGCACCATTTGTATTTCCAACCTCCCCCCTTCCAACCTTCTCCACCTGTTAATGTCAGCATATTATCTAATATGGTTATTGACCGTCTGTGGCCCTATCTTCTCCTACAATACGATTCCTATGAAAATCTAAAGTAAGCTCTACTCTCAACCCCTTATCAGTTAAGTGAATACAAACTGTTTTGTTTAGAGATCTCCAAGAATACATGCTCATTTAAGTATGTGAAGAGCCAGTTGGCCTCTATGGAAAAGAATTGGATCATCAAAAAGGAAAAATACATAGTTTAAATCCTGAAATACAGGCCACATGAATCAGAAAAAAATTACATGTGGGAGTATTCTGTTGGAATTCCACTATTTTACTCTCTTTCATATGTATTTTCCCTGCAAGGAAAAACGGTTATCTATGTGCTGCATCATACCACTTAGCTTTCTAACTATATATATTCCTCAACATATGACTGGTCACATAATGACTGTTAAAATTACAATGACCTTGGAAAGTACATGTTCACTCTTAACTGCATGGATTGATAGTGTTCTCTTTCGATGAGTCATGTTTCCCACTGTCATCGTATTGAAGAAGGACCAATGGAGTTGCTTTCATTTTGTTTAAATGTAGAAGTGAGGCTGACGGGATTCCACAGGATATATTGAGCATATTATGAAATATTATGGTAATCAGAGTGTTGAAGTGAAATGTTATATGTTTTTCTTTTTTTATTTCCCTTTTGTTGTTTCTTTATTTAATCTTAACTCTTTCAGGGTATTTAAGACAAAATGGACTTTCAAGCCCAGTAGAGCTTAATAGACCTATTTTAATAAGTAAAATGAAAGCAATAAAGTGAAAGAATTTCAGTTATGCAATCAGTCTGGATACTTGCTAGAGCAGAGGTGCCCAACCTTTTGGGCAACAGGGACAAGTTCCATAGAAAGAGATTTTTCTGCAGATCACAGGATGCATGGTTTTGTGTGCTGCCTGCATCCCACAGATGGGGCTTTGCTTGTTTGTGTGGACTGATTGCTGGCATGCCGTGGCCCTATACCGGTCCATGAACTGGGGGTTGGGACCCCCATGCTAGAAAGCTTTATTATTTTCTTTGATTTTGATTTTTTTTATTTTTTTTATTTTTTATTTTAATTCCATTTATATCCCGCCCTTCTCCGAAGACTCAGGGCGGCTTACAAGCTTAGCAGTAGCCTTCATTCTATGTATATGCCTGCTTATTAGGGCTTTCACACACACCCCAAGTGGCATTATTACAAAGTCAGCTTAATTGCACCCAACAATCTGGGTCCTCATTTTACCTACCTCGGAAGGATGGAAGGCTGAGTCAACCTTGAGCCTGGTGGGATGCGAACCTGCACTAATTTCAGGCAGCTGGTGTTACTTAAGGAGGCATTAGCCCACTGCTCCACCAAGACTCTTAAAGATTAAAGATTGGACCCAGTATCTGTCAACAAAATGAGACTTTCTTAGGGTGTCAGCTAATTTTTTTTCCCTACTGCTTTGCAAGGTAGGAAATAGATATTACGTTGGGTTTTGAAGGATCAGTGGTATTGGAACCACATTCTCTTTCACTACAAGATTATGAACTTTAAGAGTCTGGTTGCCTTTTCAGTGATACTATAAGCTTAGCACTTGTTGAGCAGGCAAAATGTAATTGCTTTTTGGGGAATAGCATACTATTATGTTCTGGTTTGTATACTCTCTTTATAAGTGCATAAATATTTCATATTTTCCTTGTTCAGTTTACCGATGGATTGCTATTGCAAAATGTAATAATATGCTGGAGACTTCATTAAAAATAAATAGCAAAACAAAGATACCCTGTAGGACAGGGATTTTTTTAACTGTCTATCCTCTTTTGAATTATGAACATGATTGATCATTTAATATTTTCCCCAGTGCTTCATTTTCCCTGAACACACCAACTTAATCATATAGCAATTGTTACATACTGCTAAGATAGCGATAATGCACTGCTTCTCTGGAGCAGCATGAAAAACTTTGCCATGCTATAAATATCTTCACTTTAGTTGCATAAGATTAGAGACAGTTTGGCCAATTTTATTTACAGAGCTTCATATTTCAAACCTGCAGTGCTAATACAACAGAATTCCTTAGTGGGAGGAGGGTTCCTTTTTTCTAGAGGTTTTTTTTAGAATTCATTATTAAATCTAATATAAAACATCAGACATAAAATGCCTTTTCCTAATTAATACCCTATATTTATGCTTTGTCACAGTGGGTACTTCTTGATATTTTATTATTCATCTTCCAGAATTCCCTAGGTTGCCCTGAGACTTCTGAAAACTGAAATGTAAATGGTAGCACTTAGTTATTGATTATATGACAATTTCTTTTCTAAGCATAATAATGATTTACTTATCAGACTGAAGTTAAGGTAAGGCTGAAAAATATTTTAAAAAAATATTAAAATATTTTAAAAAAAATTAAAAATGCAATTATGTAATGAACTGGAAAAATATAGCTACTGTTATTAAGCATGTAAATTGCTTTGCCATATCTTTTATCCCTCGAGCCTCACAAACTCAAAAAATGATGTAGTTTGAGTTGTTACCAAATAACATGTATAGAAACATTTTTTTCAAACTCACATGCTTAGAGCAGAACAAAAGAGGAATCAAAGAAATTTTCAAAGAGTCACAAAACACTGCTATTCCTATCCATCTTGCAACAGTGGTAATGATTGGAATACCTCTAAAAATAATTTCACTCAAGAATACACTTATTTTGAAGGGAATCTATTATAACCTATGAAAAATACACATGCTTTTAGTTTACCCTAGAGAGTTCATTACCAGTGCTACTTCAATAATAAAATATAAATCTGCAAGATAATTCTATGCATAAGAACACATTTCCAATCTAAGAAGATAATAACCCCATTTCAGAGTTACAAGCAAAAATACAGAGTTAATTTTCCTTTCTTTTTTTTATTGAAAAGTTTTATCATACATTTTATCTTTAACAGTCCCCCCTACCCCTCCCCTATCCCTCCCTCCCTACCCCTCCCCCCCCTCCCCTCCCCCCCGACTTCCCAGAGCTAAGTACAAGGTATAAAAAACAAAAAAAAAACAATCATAAACATCCATATGCTAACAACCATAAACTCTAAAATCTATCACTCTCTAGCTCATATAGGATAACTACAAACACTATTAATATAAAATATATTAAAAAAAGAGAAAAAAAGAGAAAAGAAAGGAAGACTTATTCAAATGCTACATGAAACTTTTTAGTCCCATATTTGTTCTGGATATACTCAATCCATTTTCTCCACTCCATAATATAACGTTCTTGCGAGTGATCTTTCAAATAAGCCGAAATCTTTGCCATCTCTGCCAGGTCAGAAACCTTTAAAGTCCATTCTTCTATAGTCGGCAGTTCCTCCTTCTTCCAATACTGACCTATTAAGAGTCTTGCTGCCGTAATTAAATTCAGCATCAACTTAGTGTCCACAACTGTAGCATCTGTAATTATTCCCAACAAAAAAAGTTGCGGACAAAACTTTATCCTTTGCTTAAAAATCTTCTGCATATTCCACCAAATTTTTATCCAAAAAGCCTTAACCTTTTTACAAGTCCACCATATGTGAAAATATGTTGCATCTTCGTCACCGCACCTCCAGCATTTAGGCTGATAATTCGGATACATACTTGCAAGCTTTTTAGGATCTAAATGCCACCTGTAAAACATTTTATAAAAGTTCTCTCTTAAATTTTGAGCTTGTGTAAATTTTACGTTCCTCACCCAAATCCTTTCCCACGTGTCCATTGTAATAACTTCTTGGATGTTTTGGGCCCATTTAATCATACAATCTTTAACAAGTTCTGTTTCTGAGTCAATTTCTATCAATGCAAGATATATCCGTTTAATATGTGCTGGACCCTGATTTCTAATTTGCTTTATCAGATTTTCATCAGTCATTGTAAAACCAATTTTCTGATCTTCTTTCCACCTGGCCCGTAGCTGAATATATTGAAACCAAGTTTGGACAATCTTCTCATCTCGAAAGAAACTGTATGGTTTCAGACACCAGACATTTCTTTCCAAGCTTAAAATCTCCTTATACGTAGTCACATCATGTTTAAAACCAACATTTATATTTTCTATTGCGTGTTTTGGGATTGCCCACAATGGTATCTTACAGTCTAACTTATGTCTATACTTCTTCCAAACTCTCAACAATGCCTGTCTTAAAATATGCACTCTAAACACATTATCTACCTTCTTATCATATAACAAGTATGCATGCCAGCCAAACAACAAGTCGTGGCCCTCAAGATTTAATAATCTCTCTTGTGTCAAATTAATCCAATCACTTATTCCTGCTAACGCAGCAGCTTCATAATATAATTTAAGATTGGGCATTTTAAGACCACCTCTTTCACGAGTATCCTGCATAATCTTAAGTTTAAGTCGTGGCCTTTTCCCTGCCCAAACAAATTTATTGATACCTCGCTGCCATTCCTCCAGATTAGAATCTTTCTTAAGAACCGGTATCATTTGAAATAAAAATAAAAATTTAGGCAGGACATTCATTTTCACTGCTGCGATTCGCCCCAACAAAGACAATTGCAATTTTTCCCAACTCTCCATTTCTTTTTGAATTTTCCCCCATAATTTTTCATAGTTATTTTTATATAACTTTGTATTAGAGGGCGACAGAAGCACCTCCAAATATTTGACCCTTTTAACAATCTCAAATCCAGTTAATCCTTCTAAAAGAGCCTTTTGCGAAGCTGTCATATTTTTGGCCAGAATTTTAGTTTTTTGTATATTAACTTTAAATCCAGAAACCTTCCCATATTGTATTATTATCTCCATCAGGTCCACAACAGAATTCTCCGGCTGGGTCACTGTAACAACCAGATCATGTGCGAACGCTCTCAATCTATAATCCTGATCTCTAATTTGTATACCCTTAATTTTTTCCGAATTCCGTATTTTAACCAATAATATCTCCAATGTTAACACAAATAACAAGGGCGATAACGGACACCCTTGCCTTGTGCCCTTCTCAATATTACATGCTTCTGTCAGGCTATTATTAACTATTATTCGGGCAGTTTGTTTTTGATATAATGCCCTAATTGGTTGCAAAAATTTTTCCCCAAAATTCATTTTATCTAGAACTTTCATCAAAAATTGCCAATTCAATTGATCAAAAGCTTTTTCAGCATCTAAAAAAATTAGCGCCGCAGGGATCTGGTTGTTCCTCTCCAAAAACTCTAACACATCAACTATATGCCTCACATTATTTTTCATTTGCCTACCACTAATAAACCCCGTTTGGTTCCCATGAATCACCTGTTGCAGAACCCTCATCAGTCTATTAGCCAACACCTTAGCAAATATCTTATAGTCTGTATTTAAAAGTGATATCGGTCTATAATTTTTAACTTGAGTAGCATCTTGGTCTTCCTTCGGAATCAAAGAAATAAAAGCAGTTTTCCAAGACGGAGGCACCTTTCCCCCCCTCTGAATTTTCTGGAACAGTTCCTTTAACGGTTTTATCATCTCTAATTGTAAATTTTTGTAATAAGCCGCAGTCAAACCATCCGTACCTGGCGCTTTGTCCACCTTCAATTCCTTAATTGCTATAAGAATTTCTTCTTCTGTTATCAATTGGTTAATCCCATCTTTTTGTGCTTGCGTAAGAACCGGGATGCTAGCATTCTCCAAATATATATCAATGTTCTTTTCATTAATCTTCTCCTTAGCATATAATTTAGAATAAAAATCCACAAAGGCTTCCTTAATAAGATCCTGTTGAAACACAACCCTTCCCTTATGCTCAATTTTATCTATATTAGAAGCCCTTTGCTTTTTCCTCAGTCTGTAAGCTAGCCATCTACCTGGCTTATTAGCATTGCAAAAGGTGTTATGCCTGGCAAACCACAGATTGGTTGCCACTTGGTCAGCCATTAGTTTATCAAATTGTCCTCTTAATAGCTTAATAACCTCCTTAGTCTTCACATCCGCTGGATTCAAAATCAAAACCTTTTCTTTTTCCTTAATTTCATTCTCCAATTCTTTCCTTCTGGCTTCCAAAGTACGTCTGTATTTATTATTCATATATATCAACACCCCTCTCATATAGGCCTTGCTAGCATCCCAAACCATGTCCATAGAAGTATCCTTATTCATATTAATTTCAAAAAAATCCTTCATCCGCTGTTTACATTCTTCCACATTTCTCTGGTTTCTAAACAAATTCTCATTTACACGCCACGAGCGCCTATCTCTATTCTCCTTATTAATCTCTAACCAGACTGGGCTGTGATCAGAAATAGTTCTTGCACATATCTTTACCTTCTTAATCCTAGAAAAAAAGTCATTAGTCAGCAAAATAAAATCAATCCTGGAAAAAGATTGATGTCTGTCAGAAAAAAAAGTATAGTCCTTTTCATGCAGATGTATGTCACGCCAAATATCTCGCAGTTCCAAATCATCCTTCATTTCAAAAAAGGATTTAGGCAGTCTAGCATGACTCGGAACACGCTTAAAAGAACCAGCCTTGTCCATCTGTACATCCAAAACACCATTCCAGTCCCCCATAAAAATAAACGATTTGTAATCCAACTGAGTAAGCTTTGTGTGAAGTAAACTAAAAAAATCAGCTTGTTGTTGATTAGGAGCATACAATCCAACTAAAAGCGTCTTTTTACCTTCTAACAGCAACTCTATCATAACGTATCTTCCATGCTTATCTGCTTCAATTAAGTCCGCTGTTAAAGCACTTTTAACATAAACAACCACTCCATTTTTCTTATTCATTGCAGAAGCAACAAATTGCGTGCCCAACCTTAAGTTCGATAAGTACTTTTGGTCCATAACCCTAATATGCATTTCTTGCAAACATATAACATCAATCTTGAATTGTTTTAAATATTGAAAAACTTTCTTCCTCTTCTGTGGTGAATTTAGTCCATTAACGTTCCAGGTTAGAAATTTAGTCGCCATGCATGTCATCCCAAAGCTGTTGGAGCACATCTTGAATAGCCCCACAATCTCCTTTGGGCCGCGCTCCTCCCACTGCTTCGCTGTAAGTACGTTTTGAAAGTTCCATAAACTTCTGCTGGTCTTGTTCTTTTATTTGTTTTGCTCGTTTTAAAGCGGCACGTGTCACCCTCTGCTCTCCAGGATCAGCCAAGGAAGTTATAACTTGATCCCCTCCAGCACCATTCTCCTCTGTCTGTCCAGCTTCAGCCTCTTGAGGTTTTCCTTCTCCAGATCCCTTTGCAGCTTCCAGAAGTGATAGTGGGGTAGTTAATTTTCCTTTCTTTTACCCATAGGCCTACCCACGGATAGTGCCAGCATTTTGGCACTACCTGCAGGTAGAAGTGAGTAGCAGACATTGGAATACTCCCATATTTATGCATTATGTTTTAGTAGTTATTTGCAATCTAAATATAACCATGATTTACAGTGTATAATCACCATTTTCTATAAATGTAGTTTTGTACTAATTTCATATTATGTTGTCTAATTACTAACTCTTGAATTCACAATTAGTCAACTCTTGAAGTATAAGAAGCAGACATTTCTTAAAATATAGCTAAACCTAGCCTGTCCCACACCCATAGTGATGGCTTCTAGCCTTTGAATGAATGCAATTTGACATTAATTACAAAATTTAGTTTTGAAAGGTAGTTAGTATGTCACATGCCATTTTTTCTTCTTTGTCCCTCAGGAGAATGAGCAGCTCAGCTATTCTTCCACAAGGTCAAAGGCTCCAAGTGTCATTGTCACAGGTCTCAAACCAGCCACCAAGTACATATTTCATATCAGACTCAGGACTGCAACAGGATACAGTGGCTACAGTCAGAAGTTTGAATTTGAAACTGGAGATGAAAGTAAGTCTCAATCAAAGACCCCAAATCCTTGTATAACTGACAGAATTAGTGTCTGATGTTACAAGCTAGCCATTAGGAATATTAGGTCTAAACTGAATTACTGATTGAAAATGTTTATGTCTGTATGTATTCACATGAGTTTATTTATCACTCAGATCCCAAGATGTTAGTGGTTGAGTTTGATTTGAAACATGTCCTTTAAATGTGCAGATTAAGTCCTGAGCTTTAATCTTATCTATTTATCTAACTAACTAACTAACTAACCAATTTATTGACTACTCATTGTCAAGGTTACAACTGATGAGACCAAAAAAAAAGCTCTGAGGCTTCAAGTTTCCTCAAAGCATATGTTTATTGGATACATAATATCAGCATGGTCAAAAGTGAAACCAACTCTAAACCCTCCTCCAGGGATTCAATGTAAACTAGATGAAACATTCCCCTCCCCTCTACTAAGCTATTGATCATGCTACCCAATGAAAGCAATTGGCGGGCTCTGTGACACTTCTTGCTCCTCCTTCTAGCACCTGTGGGAATGACCTTAGGATGAAATAATTCTTTAAGAAAGCTTTGGTTACTTTATTTCTTCCCATGGATTTTATTAGGTTATTTTTGTTGGTTTGTTTTTGAAGTTCATCATAATTAGAAATCCATCATCTTTGACAAACTATCACTGATTGGTAGTTTGGTGGCACAGTGTTTAGAATGCAGGGCAACTCTGTCCACAACCTAGAGTTCATTCCTGGTGAGACTCAAAGTTGACTCAGCCTTTCATTCTTCTGATGTTGGGGGCAATATGCCCCAGATTGTTGGGGGCAATATGCTGGTTCTGTAAACCACTCAAAGAGCACTATAAAGCACTATGGAGTGGTATACAAGTCAAGTGTTATTGCTATTCCTGTTGTTGTTGCTATTGTGGATTGTGTAAATCTACTGGAAATTTTATATGTTTTACTCTTGAATAGGAATATACAATAATCATTGACCAAAGCTGAGCTTTACCAAATAAATTAAAACAAAGTCACAATTTTCTGAATGTTAAGAAAACTTTCCTGACTTCTGATTTAATGTCACAGCATAACAAGTGCAGGAAGATGGGGCTCCATCTTCTGCGTTCGATTTTGTCCCACTGGGGACCCTTAAAAGGGTCAAATGTCACCCCGGACAGGTGACGAAGGAGGATGATTACAGAGGGGTAGCAGCCCTTCTGGTTGATCTGAGGAAGTCCTCCAAACTGGCGGAGGAAAGACTGGCTACATTCATGTAGCCAGTCAGAAGCTGCTGAAAACCAAAGGAAATAAGCACTAATGAGCAACTTTTGAACAATGTGGATGAAACTGGGTGAGACTCTATCCTCTCTTTAACTTTACGACTTTTTCCTGGAAAAAAAGCCCAAAGCAAAGAATCCTCCCAATGAGAGAGGGAAATGGAATTTCCTCAGGAAAAAAAAAGCGCCAATCTGCTTGGGGGGAAATGGAGAAAATTGTAAGATTAATTTGGAATCAATATAGATATATAGCTTTGAAATTTGGAGACTAAAAGTGCTTTTGAGACTTTTTTAGAAAAGAGACTTGAAAAGCTTGCAATATAAGTTTGAAGCTGGAAGAAGGCGTTAACAACATCTAATGGCACTACAATTTATTATGCTTAAAGGAAATTTGATGTGGAGTCCAAACTCAGATAAGACCTTGGGTGTCCCTGGAAACTTTCACTTTTGAAGACTGCAGCTGGAGAAGGAAAAAAAAGCCTCTTGTGCTGCTTATCTCCTTGGCAGAGACAATAAACTACTTTGAAATTGGCTTTTTGGATTATGAATATAAATACTAACTGACTTTTAGAGCTGTGTCATGGAACTATTCCCCTGTAGAAGAAACAGGCATGACTGATTGAGGTGATGGAACACTTTGGATTATAAACTTTGGATTGATGAATAACTTTTAATTGTCTCCTTTCTCACTGGACAGAATGGATATGTTTTTCATTGAACAGAAAAACATGGACTTTGCTTATATTTGTTTAGGGGAGGCTTAAGAAAGGACTGATAGTCTTAAATGGTAAAAAACATCTCTATCATTTTTCTCTAAAACCCACAGCTTCACATACCAACAAGAAAATGCTGATGAATCTCAGAAAGAATTTTTTTCTATGTTGAAATCAATACAAGAGACAATTGTCTTATCTCATGATTAGACTAAAAATAATGCAAAGGAGATAAAAGAACAACTTTCTAATCTAAACTTACAAATTCAGAAAATGACTACAAAGAAGGAACCAGTAACCCAGAAAATAGAAGAGAAATTAGAGGAAGCAGATCCAAAGATGGAGGACCTAAAGGAAGGAATTAACAGACAGACAAATGAAGAATTAGAAGATGCAGCAATAATACTGGAAATAGAAAAGATATCTTACTTGTCAAGATCTCAGAACACATTTGAGGATAAGGAAGAAGAGCTGATTGAACAGAAGATAAAGCTATCAGGGGAACTGTGGAAAATTGGAGAAAGAGGAAGGCTGTTTAATGAATATAAATGGGCTGAGGACTCTTCCAAAAATATTTTAATCAAATTGCCTTTGTTACTTCAAACAATACATAAAAATAGGGGAAGAAATACTTGAGGACTCAAATGCATTGACTTGGAAAGTTAATTGGCAAAGGAAGAAAGCCAGAGTAAGAATGAAAAAAATAGAGGTTTTGACCCATTAGATGGGACATTATATTATTAAATAGATGTTTGAACATTGTTAAGAGAATAGATAATTGTTAGAAATAAAAGTATTACTATAACTAGAAAGATAGGATATGCAACTAGAATACTATATTTTGATATGAAACGTGAAATATGAAAATAATAATAATAATAATTTTATTTATATACAGCCCTTCTCCCGAAGGACTCAGGGCAGTGAACAGGGCAAATGTATAAAATACAAAAAATACAAAAGTTAAAAGGAATTAAACATAATGCCCAAGGTAAAAAACAATAAATACAAATATTAAGAACAATAAAAAAACCCAACCCACCCCCCCATCAGGCCAAGCCGGCTTGTTCAAATAAATGCGTTTTCAGATCGTGTCGGAAGGAGCGGAGGTCGGGCGCCATGCCAAGAAGGTCTGAATAAGGGAAACTTTTGGTTACCCAAATATAATTTACTATGAGAAAATGATCAGTGATAGAGAGAGGATATTATATTATTAAACAGATGTTTGAATGTGGTTAAGAAAATAGATAACTGTTAGAAATAAAAGTATTATTATAACTAGAAGGATAGGATTTCTAACTAGAATATTATATTTTGTTATGAGATGGGAAATATGAAAATTCTAAAAGGGTTTGAATAAGGGAAGCTTTTGCTTACCCAAATATAATGTATTATGAGAAAATTATAAGTGATAGAGATATTTTGAACATTGATGGGAAATTATTATTTTTTTAAAAAAAAGCAGGAAAAACAGGATACTGATTGAACAAATGGATTTTAAGTGCAAATGCAATTGAGACATGTTTTGGCTAGAAAAGATATTATAAACTGACATTATCAATATTATGTATAATACCAGAAAAATAATACCAGAAGATGTCTATATTTAATTGTATATGTATTAACAGTAACAAGAATTGTATTTCCCAATGTGGAAAAATGCATACCACCAGAAGAGCAGATCAAGGAACCACTGGATGGTGTAGTATTGGAACTAGACTGAGAAAGTTAATATGTACCACTGAATTACCAATAGACCCAGACAACACATTGTTTATTGAGTATTTATGATTGTAAAATTAGAAAATTAATGACATGTTTACAAAAAATAATTATTTTTCTCCATTTGAATGTATTTTAATAAATGCTAATGTTTTATTTATTTTTAAAAAAAAAGAAAACTTTCCCATAGTCCCCACTGCCAGCAGTTTTTCTCCTTTCTTATGCCTTAAATCCAAATAACTGATTAAGGGACACAGCAGAAGGATAGAATTGGAGCTACAGTCTCCAAATCTTTTGTGTGGAAATGATGCTATACATTTTATTTAATTCAGCCAAAGCCGAAACAAAGAATGTGCATGCAGTATTTATGCTACTATATATGAAACTAAAAGTATACCTCAGGAATGGATAGTGGAGAAATTGGTATATAAAGATTTATCATGAAGGAGCAAGAACAACTTGTAATACATTCATAAATTGTAGTTGTATAGCTTATATCTAGAAAGTTCTTAAAATTTCCAAATATCTTAATTTTTAAAATGATAAAACCTATATGTGTTGTATAAATTATAAGTGATATAATTAACTAGTTATTTAGATTAGTACTGCCATATATTAGATTAAAATTTTCTCAAAGCTCAATGTATACTGCTCAAAAAAATAAAGGGAACACAAAATAAGACATCCTACTATTAGATACAGTACATTGTGTTGTTTAAGTGTTCCCTTTATTTTTTTGAGCAGTATAAATTTAAGCTACAGATTATGACTTCAGCAGATAAGGCTTTTGCAATAGTTACATACAACATACAGAGATTTCCACCCTAAGACCAACACTCAGAAGCTGTACCTGGCAAAAAATGGGCAGACATGGTTTGATGTGTGACAAAAATCCTGTCTAGATAAAACCTATAGAATCCAAGAATATATAAATAAGTTGGCACCCAAAGGTGAATTGCCAAGAGAATGCCTGAGATAGTAACAGATATGGGAGAAAGATCAAGCAGAGGTAGTACCATAGCAAATCAAGACCCTACATAGGATATATCATCTAGAGATAGCTGAAGATGGTAGACACTCGGGATGTGGCTGGAATGTCTGAACTAAAAGACAGCACTGTGGCATTGATCATAGCAGCACAAGAATAGGCACTAGCCATCACATCCATAGAAGTAGGGGTATACCAAACAGGACCCAAGGTGCAAACTGTGCAAAGAGGACATAGAGATAGGTGCAGGATGTAAGATACAAGCAGGAACAGCATTCACTGAATCATACAACCATTGTGTACAGGAATATCTGCAGTATACGGGCTAGATCCTGCTAAGTCCAGATGGAAGATTACACAGACATAGGCTAAAACAAGGCTAAAATTCCATGAGTCATCCAGATGGACAGGCAGGTACCAGTCAATCAACTAGATATCACAATAATAAACAAGAAATAAAAAATAGAGGTAGTGATAGGTGTAGGAGTGCCAAGTGACAGTAACATCAGGAAGAAATATAAAAAGGCAAAGAAGTATCAGGGCCTGAAGGAGGAACTAGAGAGAATGTGGAAAGTAAAGGCCAAAGTGTTGTAGTTGTAATATATTGGGATTTTACTTAAACTGTTTCACGTGTCTGTTTGAATGCTGCTTAAGGTTGCTCAATTGGTGTGTCTGTGTAACGATCACTGACTAAGCCAGACTTGCTTTCTCCAAGAAGATCATTGGTTGATTTGGGGCGGGAATGGGCTCCTTTAAACCTATTGGCTGCCACCTAGTGGCCAACCGTATAAGTAGCTGTGCATAAGCCTCTGTTTCAGTTCTGTTCCTGTTTGCCTCAATAAAGCAATGTTCCTGTTTGCAACCTCTCATCTCGCTTACTGCCTACAAAGAACTCACTACACAACATTAGTCATGGTGGGAGCACACAGGTGACTCCTAATATGGGAAACAACAGCTTAGGTTGCAACACATGCTGGGAATAACATCAAAGCTCTCTCAAACCAATTAAGGAACAGCTAAGATCCTGCATAGAATCCTCAATTTCCCAGGCCTCTGGTAGAGGACCTGAGATTGAGGAAGACATATACAGAGGAAGACATATTCAGCAGAACCAATAGATACTTTTTTGTTGCCAGAATGGACTTCCAAAAGCGGCATCCGCACAGAGAACCAGTTGTTCACTTATTTGAGTCCCACCACTGGACGTATACCACCCATAGGGCTGAAAAGAGAAATGTATGTAGGTATGTAGAATGTGGCAGTTTATATGAGAGGTTGGTCTGAGCAATTATTTTCAGTATTGTAAAGAAATTTAGAAATACTTTTATAGTTTGTATCATTTTTAGTTATAATTATAGATTTTCAAATATGTCTGCAGTAAAAATCAGCTTCTAGCAATTTCTCACGAATCTAACAATCTCTCATGAACATATGGCTTTAAAACACAAGGAAAAGATAGTATTATAAAGTCATGATTGCAGATCAGTACAGGAACAAAGGCCGAAACAAACATGAATGAAACTGGATTATTAATCCTTTTGTAGGTCTGGCAAATGATTTCTATGTGAAATAAAAAGATATAATTCATAATATACAGTACTCTATATTATTTCAACAAATCTTTTACTCCTTGCAATTTTGAGTGGGACTTTGACTTTGTGTATTTAATTGTTAGATTTTATGAAGATGACTGATGATATAGATATTATAGACATAGATACATAGATTATATGTTGCTATATCCTCTGGCTCTAGGGTGTGTTAGAAGTAGTGTAAATAAGTAAATAAAAATAATTTCTGAAAAGTATGGGATAATGACTATTATGAAAAAATGGTAAAATATTTATTAAAAATCTCTATTTTATGTACATTACATATGGCAGAAAATAAGGTATACAAAAAGTTTAAAAGTTGATTACTGCTTCTTCCAGTGGACAATCTGCATTTCCTATTTTTCTGGGTGGAATGCAATCTATGCTATTTCAATTATTTAGGATGGAATTAGATACATTAATATGTAGAGCAGTCAGAAATTCAGGAATAATTATTAATGGTGGTGCATGAAGCAGAAAGAGAATTGTCTTGCACTGCAGGAGTAATTTTAAAAGCTAATTAATGAAAGAGTATGTAGTTTTTATACTGTATGAGTAGTCAAATATGTACTCATGCACAAAAAGTATTAATAGCCAATAGCACATTTAAAAGCTTTAGATGTGAATTAAAAGACAATCTGATTTATTGAAATTGGTGTATATATCAGTAGACTACTGCATAGATATAAGTTAGTATATACATAGAAATAAATATCAAAACAATCAAAGAGATAAGTCATGTAGAAAAAGTGATTTATAAGCAGCATCTGGAATTGTGGGAGCACAGAAGGAAGAACAAGAAACTTCACTCAGTGACACTGGATTTCATTGATTATCTGTGTGGTCATAGATATACACATAAAAGCTGTGCACAATCTTCCTTCTTTATCAGTGCATATATATACCTTAAGAGGCCAACTGGAGGAGCTATAAGCCATACGACTGTGCGCTTGCTCCAATGTTTCTATTTAAAATGGAATCTATCCAGGCTACTATAAAGGGAATAGAATAAAATCTTTCACACACATTCATCCCTCCTTTCATAATTGGGTTTTCTCCTCTTTAAATCTCACTGTCTTCTAACAATCTTTTCTCTCTTTTAATAATAATGTGATTCTTGATATTAGCTTGATTGACCCTCAGAAGATTACGACAAAAGTTACAAAGAATCATTGTCAAAAATCCCAAATTGCTACTATCACAAAAAAAATGAACGCGAAACATATATGATATGGCAATGTAGCTAAACAAAGGAATGGTATTAATTCCACTAGTATTGCTTTCCCCAGTAAGGTGCTCTTCAGATACACTGAAAGTGCAGATTCAGAGTTCACAAAACATCCAAGGAATTAGACTGCGGTAATCTTCCATGCAAATATATCATATTTGGGAGTCACACAGAAAATAAAAGAAAAGGCAAGAAGAAATATATAGGGAATAACAAGGAGGTTTTGTACAATATTTGGAAAAAGAAATTAGGGAGTTTAAGAAATGACTGGAATGTTTCCTCAATTTTGAAGAAACTAAGAATAGCTTAATACTGTGGATCAAATTATACATGTCTATAACCACAAGGAAAATATTGATTGATTTGATTTGATCACTAGAGCAAAAGAGCCTCTTAAAATCTGCTGCATTGATCAAATCAAATCAATCAATATTTTCCTTGTGGTTAAACTGTAAAATATGCAACAGCTACAAGAAACAAGTTGTTGTATATGCATCATGAGAGACTGATACAACTTCACTTTCTGTATCTCTTAATCTGTCACTAAAAAGAAAGAAAGTAGCTTCTATGCTGATATTTAATCAGTATGGATTCCTTCTTATTAATCCAGCTAATAGCTGAACTTTATTTCCATAATTCTACAGAAGAGGGAACTCTATACACAGGATGCAGTTCCGCTGCCTGATCTCATATGGTCCCAAACCTCAAAGAAGCCTTATCTTATTGTGGAAATGGAAACTTTTTCAAGTCAGACTCCATTCTCGGAGACAAAGGGGGGGGGTTCTTTTTAGGAGGGTCAGAAGACCGTTTCTTCCTAACAACAATCATCCCAAAGTACTAAGCTTTATAAAGAAAAAAAATCAACAATTTCAGTGATAATTCTTTAAAACCTTATTTCTGTGGGACAACGTAAAATTCTACCATCTTCTGGAGTCCATTTAAGCTCACGCCTACTGCTTCAGTAACTCCATCCAGCCACCTCGTTCTCTGTCGTCCCCTTCTTCTATTGCCCACAATCTTTCCCAGCATTAGGCTCTTCTCCAGTGAGTCCTTCCTTCTCATTAGGTGGCCAAAGTATTTGAGTTTTAGCTTCAGGATCTGGCCTTCTAAAGAGCAGTCAGGGTTGATCTCCTCTAGGACTGACTGGTTTGATCGCCTTGCAGTCCAAGGGACTCGCAGGAGTCTTCTCCAGCACCATAGTTCAAAGGCCTCAATTCTTTGGCGCTCAGCCTTTCTTATGGTCCAACTTTCACAGCCCTACATTGCAACTGGGAAGACCATAGCCTTGACTATATGCACTTTTGTTGACAGGGTGATGTCTCTGCTTTTTAGTGTGCTGTCTAGATTTGCCATGGCTTTCCTCCCGAGGAGCAAGCGTCTTTTAATTTCTTGGCTACAGTCCCCATCTGCAGTGATCTTGGAGCCCAGGAAAATAAAATCTGTCACTACCTCCATTTCTTCCCCATCTATTTGCCAGGAATTGAGAGGGCTGGATGCCATGATCTTGGTATTCTTAATGTTTAGTTTAAACCCAACCTTTGCACTCTCCTTCACCCGTAACAAGAGACTCTTCAGTTCTTCTTCACTTTCTGCCATTAGAGTGGTATCGTCTGCATATCTTAGGTTGTTGATATTTCTTCCGGCAATCTTAATTCCAACTTTTGATTCATCTAGCCCTGCCTTTCTCATGATGTGCTCTGCATATAAGTTAAATAGGCAAGGCGACAGTATACAGCCTTGCCGGACTCCTTTCCCAAATTTGAACCAATCAGTGGTTCCGTGTCCAGTTCTCAATTTTGCTTCTTGGCCCACATATAGGTTTCTCAAGAGACAAATAAGATGGTCTGGTACACCCATATCTTTAAGGACTTGCCACAGTTTGTTATGATCCACACAGTCAAAGGCTTTCACATAGTTAATGAAGCAGAAGTAGATGTTTTTCTGGAACTCTCTAGCTTTCTCCATGATCCAGCGTATGTTGGCAATTTGATCTCTAGTTCCTCTGCCTCTTGGAAATCCTGCCTGTACTTCTGGTAGTTCTCGATCCACATACTGCTGGAGTCTAGCTTGTAGGATTTTAAGCATAACTTTAGTAGCATGAGAAATGAGTGAAATGGTGCGATAGTTTGAACATTCTTTGGCACTGCCTTTCTTTGGAATTGGAATGTAAACTGATCTTTTCCAAACCTGTGGCCACTGTTGAGTTTTCCAAATTTGCTGGCAAATTGAGTGTAGCACTTTTACTGCATCGTCTTTTAAGATTTTGAATAGTTCAGCTGGAATACTGTCACCTCCACTAGCTTTGTTGTTGCTCAGCTTTTCTAAGGCCCACTTCACTTCACATTCTAGGATGTCTGGCTCGAGGTCAGTGACCACCTCATTGTGATTATCAGGGACATTAAGCTCATTCTTGTATAGTTCTTCTGTGTAATTTTGCCACCTCTTCTTAATCTCTTCTGCCTCTGTTAGGTCCCTGCCATTTTGGTCCTTTATCATGCCCATTTTTGCATTGAACGTTCCCTTCATCTCTCCAATTTTCTTGAAAAGATCTCTGGTCCTCCCTATTCTATTGTTTTCTTCTATTTCTTTGCACTGTTCATTTAAGAAGGCATTCTTATCTCTTCTAGCTATTCTCTGGAATTCTGCATTCAATTGGGCGTATCTTTCTTTTTCTCCCTTGCCTTTCACTTCCCTCCTTTCCTCAGCTATTTGCAAAGCTTCCTCAGACAGCCATTTTGCTTTCTTGCATTTCTTTTTCTTTGGGATGGTTTTGGTTGCTACCTGTTGTACAATGTTGTGAACCTCTGTCCATAGTTCTTCAGGCTCCCTGTCTATCATATCTAATTCTTTCAATCTATTTGTCACCTCTACTGTATATTCATCAGGGATATGATTTAATTCATACCTGGCTGGCCTAGCGCTTTTCCCTACTTTCCTCAATTTAAGCCTAAACTTTGCAATGAGAAGCTCATGGTCTGAGCCACAGTCAGCTCCTGGTCTTGTTTTTACTGACTGTATAGAGCTTCTCCATCTTTGGCTGCAGAGCATATAGTCAATCTGATTTCTGTGTTGACCATCTGGTGATGTCCATGTCTAGAGCCGTCTCTTGGGTTGTTGGAAAAGAGTGTTTGCTATGACCATCGTATTCTCTTGACAAAATTCCATCAGCCTGTGCTCTGCTTCATTTTGTACTCCAAGGCCAAACTTGCCTGTTATTCCGCTTATCTTTTGGCTTCCTACTTTAGCATTCCAATCCCCCATGATGATAAGGACATCATTTTTGGATGTTAGTTCTATAAGGTGCTGTAGGGCTTCGTAGAACCGGTCAATTTCATCCTCTTCAGCACCGGTGGTTGGGGCATCGACTTGGACTACTGTGATATTGAATGATTTGCCTTGGATTCGAACTGAGATCATTCTGTCATTTTGAGGATTGTATCCCAGTATTGCTTTTCCTACTCTTTTATTGATTATGAAGGCTACTCCATTTCTTCTGAGGGATTCTTGCCCGCAGTAGTATACCTGATGGTCATCTGAATTAAATTCACCCATTCCTGTCCATTTTAGTTCACTGATACCTAAGATGTCGATGTTCAGTCTTGTCATCTCTTGTTTGACCACGTCCAGCTTTCCTTGATTCATGGATCTTACATTCCAGGTTCCTATGGAGAAAAAATCTTTACAGCATCGGACTTTCCTTTCACCACCAGACATATCCACAGCTGAGCATCCTTTCGGCTTTGGACCAGTCGCTTCATTCTTTCTGGCACTACTAGTACTAGCCCTCTGCTCTTCCCCAGTAGCATATTGGACGCCTTCCCCAGTCGCTTCATTCTTTCTGGCACTACTAGTACTAGCCCTCTGCTCTTCCCCAGTAGCATATTGGACGCCTTCCGACCTGAGGGGCTCATCTTACAGCGTCATATCGTTTTGTCTTTTGGTACTGTCCATAGGGTTTTCATGGCAAAGATACTGGAGTGGGTTGCCATTTCCTTCTCCAGTGGATCACGTTTTGTCAGAACTCTCTGCTATGACCTGTCCGTCTTGGGTGGCCCTGCACGGCATAGCTCATAGCTTCATTGAATTACGCAAGCCCCTTCGCCACGACAAGGCAGTAATCCATGAAGGGGATGTCTCTGTACTTATGTGTGAATATCTAGAGTTGCGTCCAGTGTGAGGTAAGTGTGTAAGTATAAAGAAGGGTATCTAAATGAGAGTATATATGAGTCTGCATTTGTGAAGTAAGAAAGAAAGAAAATGGTATGTAAGAGGAGGTAAGTGTGCATGGACATATACTGTATATCTGAGAAAGTAATATGGAGATGTCTGTGAGAGAACCCTGTGTGTTTTGTGTGTGTGTGTGTGTGTGTGTGTATGTGTGTGTGTGTGTGTGAAAATGGGCTACATGAATGTAGCTTGTCTGAGTCTGCTTAAGTGGCTCCAGAGAGATGCCATGGTTCCATAGTGAGAACACTTTTTATCTATTTATTTATTACATTTACATGCTGTCCATCTCATTTGGAAGTGGCTATTCTTTCTTGTTCAGACTGTAGTCCATCTAGTTCTGGATGACACTCTTGAATTAGGGACCAGTTAAATCATTAGATCAATGCAAATTTCCCATTCTTGAATGTAACACTATGACTGTTATAATAAAATGCAAGTGATTGAAGTAATTATCTACAATGCCAAACATTTTGAATCTGTGGTCAGTTTAATGATTATCCTAATTGTTTTGTATCATTTTAAAGTTTTCTTCAGTAGGATTTAATAGGTAGAATATGAAGAAGGAAAAAGCTTATTTAATCATATCTTGGCCCATGCCTTTAAAAATAGCAAAAAAATTTGTTCTTTATAATGCCTTTTGCATTTATCTATACTCCTGACTGTCAGGACCCACCCCAAACCACGTCTTAGGAAGACAAAACTCTTGGAGTCAGGTTTTTAGTCCAAAAGAAATCTTTACTATGACATGCTCGGTTGTAGGAAATGAGACAGGGCTTAATGGTTCCACGATGTAAATCCTTATAAAGAGTTCCCGGTTTAACCCCCCTTAATCCCCATTTGGTCAGTCCCCCCCATCCTTCCTCTCGTATCATCCATCTCGTGGGGAAAAGGAAGTTAGGACCCTTTTGTTTATTGCTGTCTACCATGACAAAAGCCAGATGCTAGCCCCCCCTTTTGTTTCCCCAGTTCAAAAGGCTTCTCCTTTCCTTTGAAATGCCTATTGCCGGTTCAATACACATCTATCCTCTTCTCTTCCGGAGATGGCAGAATCCATGGGATATGTTTGAAACATTCCATTTATGAATATGATATAAATGGATTCTGACACTGACATTAATTCATTTCCATTAGAGCTCCAATCACAACAGTTTGTATCTGTGTGTCTTACAGCTGCTCTCTTTTATCTGTCCAGCTGTCTTTCTGTCAATTTTCCTATTTTTCACTCTGCTGGAGGGTCTGCTGGCTGACAGATGTCAATTTGCAATAACTAAAGCATGTAGCTAACAGATAATATTGAGCTGATAAAGCTTACCCAATGGCTGAATGGTCAAAATATTAATAAATATGCATTTTTTAAATTTAATTTCAAGTTATTTTTTCATGCTGTAGTAGAATAAACAGAAGATATCCATACTTTCTAAAAGAGAAAAGTATTCCAGTCTTCTGGTTTCATGGAATCAGTTAATCAACATTGTTCTAACATATATTTTGATACAGCTGGGTTGTCTTCACATTGGAAAAAAAGATACACTACTAAAGATATTAGACTGAGAACTTTAACTTGGAAAATATGCAGTAAACACCATATACTTAGAATAGATATTTTATCAAATCAAATTAATTCATAACATAACCATATATAAGTATTTAAAATATGGTTGTAAAGAGGGAAAGAATTGACTAAAGAACTGAAATCAGAGATACACAAAATGTTACATCTTTATAAAGAACAACAAAGGGGAAATTAGAAACTAATATTTATCTACTGTGATTTTACCTTTTGGGGGGCATATTCTACAACAACAAACTGGAGAATCTGACACTTAGCTCAGAGATTCAAATCCTTTCTCATGTAGTTAAAATAATCTAAAT
Source organism: Vipera ursinii (assembly GCF_947247035.1). NCBI lineage: Eukaryota > Metazoa > Chordata > Lepidosauria > Squamata > Viperidae > Vipera > Vipera ursinii. The sequence continues at coordinate 38,266,412 of NC_139514.1, forward strand.
ATTCAAATTTATATTACTCTGTTTTTTGGTTAATTGTTCATCAACAATATATTGAGTATTAACTGTACAATATTGGTAATTCCATCGTATGCCTATTGATATTATATTTCCATATCATTTTTATTTTCTCTTCCCTTTCTTTTTATTGCTCTTTTCTTCTTTTTTAAAATGATTAATAAATATTTTTAAAAAGATATATACAATTAAGTATCTTTATACTGATTGTCCCTGATCCTATAATGATGGACTGTTTCTCCCAGAACCATCATATAAGAATAAGAAACAAACTGTCATCTGAAAATTGTGGCAGCCCTTAACAGAAAGCTTTATGGTGCTTAGTAGTTTTATGAATAGTGGTATGAACAGGGCTTTTTTTCTCATAGAACGCTCAGAATGGAGTTCCGGCACCTTTTTGGGATGGAACCTTGTAGGGTAGGCAAGGCGGGTTGTATGACATGTGTGAGTTCCGGCACCTTTTTCTTTTACAAAAAAAGCACTGGGTATGAAAATCTATTGTGAAGTCCAACAATATCAAGACTGGAATTATATTATATCACAGGTAATCCATAAGAAAGACCAATGTGATTTTGTTAACATATCCAGACACGCAAGCTGACTGGATAGATATTTCATTTCCTTCAGGGCTTCTTACATTTGTAGACCCACCACCTTTTCACCTTAAAAAATAAGAGAAAAAAATGAGAGCAGGTAGTAGTTATCTAGTATTGGTACCCTGATAAAATAAAACAAAATTCTGGAGTCTGCTTACTGGAACAATAGGAGCAGCAACTCAGCTATGGCTGTATTCCAGTCACATTAAGTTTCTTAATTTGAAAAACTTAACTACTTATTCCATTGTTGCATATACTGATTCCCTTTAATTATTTGTATTTATAGTAATTAAGGCCTCAGGTGGATAAGTATTGCATAGAAATAGACATTGTTGCATTGTGTAGGTGATAATTAACAAATCCAAGTAGGTTTATATTTTATTTTACTACATATGTAAATAGTACATAAGCCTCAAAGAAGTGACCCTTTGCATCATGTTTCTACAACAATGTGAATACTTGAAATATTATAAAATAATAAATATTTTGGTAATCTTTAAACTATTACAATACAAATTTCTCAGTACCTTTATAAATAAAATATTATATATTAAAAATATAGATGTGTAGAGATAGTAGAGATGGAGGGAATGATATTGCCATGATATTCATAAACAAACATCTCTGTCATAATATTCTTGAACAAATATCCAAAATTAAATTTTCTAGTTTTCTAGTTTGGAGGCACACAAAACTTTCTTTACACATGTTAAACAGAAAAGAGATACAAAAGAGAAATACACAGAATGTAAAATAAATGAGACTTTTATATTATAATAAGAGAAAAAGAAACAGATTTCAGGGGTGAGGGTGTGGGTGTAATATTCAGGAACTTTTTCTCAGAAATGGTTGACAACCAGTTCCAAATTCACTTGCAAATAATTGGGTAAAAAACTAATCTTTCCCTCAGTCCTATTACAGGCAGAACTGAACACTGAATCATAATTGAGATAAGGACTAATTGGTACCACAAGATGGATTAGTGGAAAGGTTTTCTTGGTTAAAGTGCTCATTGAGTAAGAACTTAGAGTCTAGGAGGTGTTCAAATGTAATCCTGTCCAAAATTGCCAATACTTCCCATTCAGGAATCTTAATTGCTCACCAGAGACTCATGAAATCCTCAAGTATTCTCAGGAAACTAAGTGGATCCAACATGTCCTTAGTTTTTCTGAAGATCCCTGAGAATGAAGCATCAGAACAAATACTTAGCGTGCTAATGGAGAAAGACAACGTCCAGCTAAACTCATGTACAAACTCATACTAGGGCCTAATCTTTGGTCATAAAGATGGCAAAATGTGATTATTTTTATGCTTCTATTGCACTGCAAAATGCCATCCAATAGCTCTTTTTAAGATAACCTGGTCTCTTATGGGGCCTGAGGAACAGAAAGAAAATTCAAAGCAGTGCTGTGAAGTCTTGGCTGATGTAAAGCTCCCTCTAACCCCCTTTTAATTGGACTAATAAAAATTATGATTAGACTAATGAAAGATTAAATGAATAAAGTCCTGAGTCCTATATGATACAATTCAAAATAATGCATGTAATACTATTTTATTATGCTTATTTTTCCCCCAGGTAATTGGGGCATTAAAGAGCAGAAATTATAGGATGGTAAAATTGATAGTTTCAGCATAATTAATGACCTGAAATTTGAAAATTTAAGTATTTAATATTCAGTCAAAGACTTGAATACAATACTTACTATCTGGTCACTAAACAGCCTGACTCGATTCTGAACAATTTATAAAATGAGCTGTTATTACCACATGTAAGATAATAAATTTTCATCATCCAGTAATAGTTTGCATTACAAATTGAATTTGAATTACATTTCTTTTTATCTGAATTTGCAGTTCTCTCTAATACAGTCTTTGTGTTTAAGCTCATAATATTAGCCTACAGTTTTCATTCTTACAGACTTCCTCTTGAGTCTGTTTTTCATAAGGGAAACCCTAACTGCCTGTTCTTACACCAAAGCAATTAAAACAGCACTGTGTGCTAGATGTTTTTCTTCACTTGCTTCCTATAATATCTTAATATATAGGCAACATAAACAATATATATTCCCATTCATTATACTTTTGAAGCCATGAATCACAGGCAAATTATCTTTATGCCTTCTTCCAAGTGAAGCCAGTTTTTCAGCCCTTTCTGCCCCTCTCCCCACAAACCATTGGGTACCTCTGTCAATATCAGTATTACTGACAGGATTGGTAGAATTTTCAATTCTAGAGAAAATGGTATTATGTGAATATTTGTTTGCTGTTTCTGAGTGCAATATGTACTCTCATATTTTTTTCATACTATTCTTTTAAGCATATTTCAACATGTCTTTCAACGATACAGACTTTTTAAAATTGGAGTATCATATCACAATACTGAGAACAGTGTGAAAACCAAAAGAGAATCACATTCTCACACATAAATTAGTTTAGGAACTGAGAATTAGGTTGGTTCCTATTAAAATACAAACCAAACACATTTCACTTCCTTTCCAGTTGGTAGGGCTACTCCAAACCCTTCTCAGTATAGCATATTCAGTGCCTGTAAGCATGTTAAAACCACTTTATCTTTTATACTCAGTCCGAAATATATCCAGTGGAGCCAGGGTGTTATAAGATGCCGGTATTTGTTTAACATTCTGACTTAGATCACAAGCTTTTTAAAAAGCCTATCTCACAAGATTGCCTTGAGGATATAATGTAACTTGAAGTGTTATGGAAGTACATAATGGTGTACATAATGCATAGTAGAGTAAATGCTTATATACAGTGCTTTTTTTGTAAAAGAAAAAGGTGCCGGAACTCACACATGTCATACAACCCGCCTTGCCTACCCTACAAGGTTCCACCCAAAAAAGGTGCCGGAACTTCGTTCTGAGCGTTCTATGACAAAAAAAGCCCTGCTTATATATATATTCCTGCATTGCTGTCTAGCGTCATGCAAAATGAACCAATAAAAATATTTCTTCTTCTCAAAGTGCCACCATGTTAGACCAGAAATTTTATTTCAAGCTTGCTAAACTATCCTACTAATCTCAGCAAGACCTTTTTAATAAATTTGTTTGTTTTTTTTGTCTGAGCCTTTCAGAGGACTGTAACTTCTCCTTATATGTATTGCTCGAAAATTAACTTCTGTTTGGTGTTGGGTATTTTTTCTTTTTGTTTTTTCAGCTTCAGATATAGCAGCAGAACAAGGGCAGATTCTGGTCATTGCCACAGCTGCTGTGGGTGGATTCACTCTTCTAGTCATTCTCACTCTTTTCTTCCTCATTACTGGAAGGTAATATTGACATTGCAACTCCTCATGGAACCGAGTATCCATGTGCCGTTCTAAAGTTTAATCTCTGGTCATAATAGATTAAAGTAACAAAGATGCCATTTTCATATAGATGACAATATTAAAACTATATTGCATTACTTATGTAAGATTAAAACTATATTGCATTACTTACATAAGATTAAAACTATATTGCATTGCTTATATAAAATGATGATGAACAAATCTCACAGCACCTGACCATGTTGCTGAAGTTTCAGAATGCAGCCATAAACTATTATTACCATTTGGTGGTAACAGATCAAAGATCTGTGTAAATGCTGGAAAAATAAGGGCTTTCCAGAAGGAATGGGCCAGATTTGAATAAAATATTAGGCACTTGTGGCAACCTTGTATGTCTCTTAAAATGAAATCTAGGAAGTAATAGCTTCTGTGTTTCTCCAAACTGGTTCTGAAAGGCAGTGGAAGCTGATAAATATAAATATTTAACGAATTTTTGCACCCACTGAAGAGAACATTTCCTCAGGAAAAATGATATTAATTTAGTAAAAAAAATATGGAATGCTTATCATCTTATCAAACCTAAGGTTATTTCATTGTTTAAAAAATATTAAGTGCTTCATTTTTAACTTAGCAGTTTTACTGTTGGGATATCTAGTATATAAGTTAAAGCCCTAGTTTTATTCAGTTTCATTTTTGCCCTTTAGTAACCACTTCTTGAAAATGAATATTATCAAATATTGTTGCCTTTTACTCAGATCTAAGAATTCGCAGCACAGCAATTGGCCATAACAATATTATTACATAAAGTATTTTATTCTCTCATTGATGGGAATGGAATTCTCAAAAGGGCTTCCACAATTTTATTAGATTTTATTAACTTTTTGTAATCTTCAGACCCTTAGGATAACGTTGTTCCTATGTTCTGCTTCTTCAGGAAGTTTCTAAATACAGCTCTCCCTTACACTGAGTTTAAGGTATAACTTTCCTGTGATTCATGTGACATGTAAAATCAACATGATTAACAAGGGTCTTCATTCAAAATGGCTAATATCACTATTAAAGCTCTAATTGTGACAACTTTCAAATTGTATGCAAATCCTTTTATTAAGACATTTCTTTGGGCCAGTCAGTATCTCTCAGTTCAATTCATCTTTCAGAGTTGTTATGGGGAAAATAGGAAGAGAAAGAAATATTATGTATGTTCACTGCCTTGAATTACATATAAAAATAATAAAGGTGGGATAAAACAAAATAAAATAAATAAATCAGAATAAATGCACTCATAATAGTTACCATCGTGGAAAAAAAATGCACAGTAAACATTCTAGTTTAATGCCTCAGGCTTGTTATTACGGTGGTAAGAGAAATAAACATATATGAGAGTTTCTTCATATGTATTAGATTTAGTAGGTAATATTAGGAACATGGCAAAACAATTTTAGTTTTTCTCCATTCTATATTTTTCTACATTTTGTACATTCAATGTAATATAATGAATTATTTTCCTAAAATTTAAATGCTAAGAAAAGGAGACAGAATAAGACAACTCACATGAAACTCTCAATTTATTATTGGAATTAAACAAATTTTAAAATGCATTCCTTCTTTGTGCTAAATGAAGTTTGATGCTACACTGAATCTTACAGATGAGTTTATGTAGACTGGAGAAACAGGAGGTCATAAGCATCTGTACCTCAGCTTGACTAAACGATCAGTCCTTAACAAAAAGTTTCAAAGGCATTATTGTAAAAACATTAGTTGGAGGATATGAGAAGCTGATAAATTTTATAGAATGTAATAGTTAATTATGGTGGAAATAATAGAAAGGTTATTATCAATGAAGGAGAAGGTTATTATGTTCTTAGATTGTGCAGAGTTCGGTGAAATTATGAAATCTTTGGTAGCCAAATAAGAACAAGTTATTGTTGACTCTTTTCTATATTGGTAGGCTCCCTACATATATTTAGTCATTGTGAAAATTAGGCTTATATAAATCTTTGGTCTGATCCAACATGACTGTTAAGACTGTCCCAAAAGAGCACCTGTACAAAACGTCTCAGTTGATTTGGAAGTAGAAACTGAGAAGCTGTATATAACTGTATGCAATATTTCAATAAATTCTTAAGCAGATAAAGAATGTGTGATCTTGCCCTCTGTGTAATTCTACTAGAGCAACCTAGAGTGAAGTTATGAATAGGTTAATTGGAAGATGAATTTTGTTTCATGAACTTAATGCTAAAGCTGCTTTATAAGAAAGATAATTCAAAGTAAGGATTGCAAGTTATATAATATTATTATAAATAATAAACAATTACGGCTTTGCAGCTCTTATTTATTTGTGAGCTATTGGCCAAAGATCTAAAATTGCCAAATTTATATCCTGATTTAAGTGTATGATATTTAATTATTGTAGATGACATGGAGCATACCACAGCTGATATATTATGGTTGCTCAGAGAATGTCTAAATTTCAGAATTTGAAAAGGTATCTACCCTTTTTGGCATATGTGCTTTAAATATTTTTACTTACTGAACAAACAAAAATAACTGATTTTATACCTTATAAATATCTACCAATGGTATTTCAATCACAAAACACCCAGAATTATGAACAAATTTTGACTTTGCCACATTGGTGTCCCCAGTTATCCAAAATATTGGCTGGTTTGGAGAAAATAAAGATGTACTCAGGTATAACTTAGTCATGACACAACCTTGCCCAGGATTTGAAGACTTCTAATTAGAGAATAGCTTTATCCCTTTTCAGCTGTTCCAAAACGTAACCTTGTTTTCTTGGTCACTAGAGAGCATGGATGTGCAACCTTACTACTAAGTTGCAAAGGTGAAACTGAATCAATATGTAAATCAGGGCTGGTAATCAGGACTCTTTTACCTTAAGTGATAAGATGATGAGATATTTCCAAGCATGAGAAAATGTGATGTTTTGATTATAATTGTAATTTTAAGCATTTCAAAGTCCTGAGCCTGCTTTGATACTTAAGCCCTTGATAATAAACAAAAAAGGCTTCCAAAAACAATCAGTCTGATCTCAAGTGCTAAACACCAATTATTTCCTTCTAACTATATGTGAGAAATATCAGTGTAAAAGCAATTTTTCCCTTTGGAAGGAATCTAGTTTGAGTATACTTGGAAGAGATATGAACAATATGTGCACCAAATAACACCTGTGAATTTTAATTAACTGATATGTTACTGGAATCCTTTTCATACATTTTAGTATCTATTATATAAAATATAATATATTTTAATAACAATCATGCTAACTGCTACCTTAATTTGATTGTTGATTTTCTTAGTCCTCCTTCAGTCAAATGCAGTACTTTTATGGTTATTATATAAGTATCATATTAGTTCAATATCATTCATTTTATGGCATTAAAATAGTATTTGTTTTCTTAAAGATGCCAGTGGTATATCAAGGCAAAAATGAAGTCTGAAGAAAAACGAAGAAATAATTTGCAAAATGGAAATTGTAAGCAAACCTAAATGAATTTTTAAAAAATATTTAAATCAGTTTCACCACTGTAATTTTAACTGCGTTTATTTTGCATATCAAGCTGATAAAGGCAATTTATGTTCTAGTTAGAATTATCTTTTACACCTTTGTCCATCTGAATGTGGAAAGTTTTGCAGGAAAAAAGTTATTTATTTCAAAGCTGAGGAAGATTCATGACTACTACAAAATGTTTTGCAAATCTGAAATGATTAAAACAACCACTGCATCATAAACCTAATGAAGCTTCTAGATCACCCAAAACAAAATAACCAAATAGCAAACAACTTCTACACATTCTTAGGTGTTTTTTAAAAAAATTAGCATTTATTCTTGTTTATTTTAGGGGGGAAATAATTCTGTTCACCTTTGAAGTGTGCAAAATAAATACTTCTCATTAGCATTTAGATGTTTACAAGAATTTCCACCTGCTGCTTGTTATGATTTTCTCCAAACTCTGATTTCTGCCTGTTCAAAATCATAGCATACTTTTCTCTCTTTTAAAAAAAAAATGTTTATCTTACTTTAGTCATTTCTATAGCTTTCTTTCCACAGTTCATCAATATTTTAAAACCAACACCAGCATAGTCTGAATTAACAGTTTAGGGTAGGGGTGTCAAACTGCTGGCCCACGGGCCGGATGCATCATGCCGAAACTGCGCCCACCCCATTGCAAGCAATAGAAAAAAGTTGTGATACGTCGCGACACGTCACATGACATTGCAAGTTTCAGGGTATGGATCTACTTGTGCTATATGTAATAATTATACTGATACTTCTGTGCTCTCTCTTAGAAAGTCTAAGTAAAATAACATGATTAGGGGCCAAAATAAAAGCGATCTAAATATTTCCTGTAATCAAAAACATAAAGCAGTAGAGCTATTAAAATATGGAAGACAGTACAGTTTAAAGGGGACACGGTGGCTCAGTGGGTTAGGACGCTGAGCTTGTCGATCAGAAGGTCGGCAGTTTGGCGGGTCGAATCCCAAGTGCCGTGTAACAGAGTGAGCGCCTGTTACTCGTCCCAGCTTCTGCCAACCAAGCAGTTCGAAAGCACATAAAAATGCAAGTAGAAAAATAGGGATCACTACGGTGGGAAGGTAACAGCGTTGCGTGCACCTTTGGTGTCTAGTCATGCCGGCCACATGACCACGGAGACGTCCTCGGACAAGCGCTGGCTCTTCAGCTTTGAAACGGAGATGAGCACTGCCCCTAGAGTTGGAAATGACTAGCACGCATGTGCGGGGGAACCTTTACCTTTACCTTTACAGTTTAAATATACAGCTTGGTTAAGTATCAGGTCAATATTCAGTAATCCTAATGAATCACTTTAGTTAGACAAGGCGAGTAAGTAACTAAGTACTATAAGACAAGGCAAACTTTTATATTGGTACTGTCAAGTCTTTCTTCTAGATGGGTTTCATTAATTTTGTTCAGCTTGTAGGGCTAATCCATACTTTCATGGAATGCTTACCTTAAGTTTGCACTTCAGTAATCTTCTGCATTTAACTGTCCTCTCCAGAAGCTGTGCTACACAATCTCCACAGAAATCTGAAAAAAGTAAGCCTTTTAAACCCCTAGGCTTAAGTGGAATGGATCAGGGGATTCAATAGCCACCAGGACCAGACTTAGTTTTTCTTTTTGCTTAGGGGACAAATTATCTGTAGAAGCCATTATATTGAAGCCAACCAGTAGAACAGTGAGATGGAATAGAATAGAAACATAAATTTATCAAGTAAAGAAGAATAATGTTACATTATTAAAAGAGTAAGGAGAATAAATACAGTGTTAATATTCATGTATAGAAACAAAACAGTTGAAATCATTAAAAATCCTGAAAATCAAGTGACTATTAAGGAGCCATTTTGCTCTGGAGATGGACAGCGGGGTAGGCTGATTATTTACCTATCATTCATTAGTTTTCCAATATTTCCCATCTGTTTACTCTTTTGACAATATATTTGCTATGGTCAGTGCACTGATGAAATATCTTCCTCTGAGAAAAAAGATAGCCTGACAGAATGTATGATTAAAGAATTCAGTATAAAAATAGAAGGCAATAGAATAAGTTTAAATATCAGTTATCCTGTGACAATCATGAAAGAAAGCCACATCTAAAAATAACATTTTTGACTTTCTGTGCTTCATTTTAATAATTTGTTAAATGAGGAAAAATGCAGAATAAATAAACATCATAAAGAGAATAATTCCTTATTTCAATAGAAGAGAATATTTGTAGCTCAGAGTGAAACTATGGAGTCCATGGCACTCTCTGAGTTTGGCAGTTTTCTTGCAAATGTTTCTTACAAACAATAGCCTCATCAAGGAACCATCAAGACCATTTCCACCAACACTGACAGGACAAGCCACTGGTGATGTTACCAAGTTTGGTAATGAAATGTCTGCAAGAAAACAACTAATCTCAAAAAGCACCAATGACTTCACAACTCCTTGTTTTTCTGAGACAGCAGGAAAAGGTCTGCTTTAGTACTGTTGATTACAAAATTAGAATGACAATTGCTCATGTAGCTAACTGCCTTCTTCATTCTTCTTCACCAACTAGGGCCAGACCACACAATAGTTTGGAAACTTTCTTCCATGAATATATCTTAAAGCAGGGGTGTCAAACTCTCAACGTCATGTGACGTGTCACGACGTATCGTGACTTTTTCCCCATTACCGGAGCTAGGGTTGGCGCGGTTTCGGCACGACACATCCAGCCCACGGGCCGGCAGTTTGACACCCCTGTCTTAAAGGAAATGAAAATGTAAACATTTATCCTTGAATGCAATATTACTGTATTTAGATTGGAGAAAACTATGCTGCCATCTAATCATCTTCACCTCACCCCTCCTTTATTAAAGAAGTAAAAAAAGAAGCTAATTTTGTCTCCTTCCTTGGCCCTATTATAATTGTATTCATTTGCATATTTGCTAATATATAAAGCGGCTATTACCTTTTTTCCATATGCAGCCTTTTCACAGACAGTTTGGGATGAATGTTAATTAAATAATGAGTAACAGCTTAGAATAACAAGGCAGCTCAGAACAATAATAAGTATTAAATATCATTATGGGTATTAGTATTCCTTAATGATCTCATTTGTTTTATTTTAATTTAAATGCTGCAATCATTTCTATATAATGCAAAAACTACCTTTCTGATTTTACAGTACGATTACCAGGAACCAAAACATATATTGATCCAGATACTTATGAAGATCCATCTCTAGCTGTTCATGAGTTTGCAAAGGAGATAGATCCAACAAGAATTCGTATTGAGAGAGTTATTGGGGCAGGTAAAAAATAATCAAATTTTCCCATGATTAGTAAGTGCACTTTTATATAGTGATAATATAACAATGTTAACCAATATTAACATGTTGTCATTTCAGTCCTGATAGCAAAATTTCTGTTTATCTTCTGATTGCTGTTGAGAAATATGTTATATATTGTTTGTATGTATATTATTTTATATTTTATTGTTTTGAATGGGAATGCATATGGGAATGACTCCCTCTGTTTAGATCTATTCAGATGACATCTTGGCCACCTTATGTATAATCCTATATGTCTATAATATAATATTAGATAAGATTAGACCAGAGAAGATTATTATGCTTTTGTATCACTGTATTCATAATAAAAGAACTAGCCTAAAATCAGTTATAATCACGGAAAAGAAATTAAATAGAATCTCTTCTGATACTATACAACTTTGAACATTGCTTTGGGTAATAAACGTGTGACTTGGTCTATTATCTTGTGCTTTCATTTGTAACTAATTGAGTTTACTAATCAGGAAATGTGTGGGAGATGCATTTTTTGTAAATAACTTACATGCATAAGTATGTATGTTTTTATTAATTTAACTAGATTCTTTTGCCAGAATATTTTCATATATTTATTCATATATTTAAAATATTAGAAGATAGTAAATGGTTATAATTATATATCTTGCTGTTAGGTGAATTTGGAGAAGTGTGCAGTGGTCGCCTAAAAACACCTGGGAAAAGAGAGATTCCTGTAGCCATAAAAACTTTGAAAGGTGGACATGTAGAAAGGCAGAGATGGGATTTCCTACGAGAAGCTAGTATCATGGGACAATTTGATCATCCAAATATTATTCGCCTTGAAGGAGTTGTCACAAAGAGTAAGTTCTTTAGGAAGTATTATTTATTGCTTTCTTTCTCTCCTTTATCCACACCAGTCCCTTACCTAAAGATGCTGATGTACTGTACATATATAGGTAAACAGTAATGTATCTAAAAGTGCATGTTTATGTATTCTTTAACGTAGGCCTAGTTATGGCATTGAAACCATATGTGCAATGTTAAACATTTGTATGGGTTAGGATGCTGAGCTTGTTCTTCAGAAGGTCGGCAGTTTGGCGGGTCAAATCCTGAGTGCCGCGTAACAGAGTGAGCCCTGTTACTTGTCCCAGCTTCTGCCAACCTAGCAGTTCGAAAGCACGTAAACCTAGCAGTTCGAAAGCACATAAAAATGCAAGTAGGAAAATAGGGACCACTACGGTGGGAAGGTAACAGCGTTCCGTGCACCTTTGGCGTCTAGTCATGCCGGCCACATGACCACGGAGATGTCCTCGGACAAGCAGCTTTGAAACAGAAATGAGCACCAGCTCCTAGAGTCGGAAACGACATGTGCTTTCAGATCTATCCACAGTTCTTTTGTTTATTTATATAATTTACTTATTCAAAATCAGTATTATGGATAATGTTATGTTCCCAGTTCAGTGAGGCATTGAATGGTGAAACAGCAACACATTTATTCAGTAACAACAGAAGCAGCCCCAACTGCTGCTTAGCTTCTATTTGTATATGGACTGCCGCTAGTCGGCTGCCAATGAGATTAAAATGATAGTTCCCACCTAAAATGCAAACCAACAACTCCGAAGACGAGCAGTCTGGAGTTTAACAGTAATGGTCATTAATCATTGCACAACAGTTTACAAGCAAATTATCTCAATACATAACAGATAAAGTGAGTAATGAATGTACATTTATACTATCTATCATCAAATAGTTACATTGAAATCAACATAATTCATGCCACCTCAACTGTTTTAATACATAGTGAATGAAGCAAAAATGTTATTTGAACTGTACTGGAGATATAACAAAAATTTGAGAGTAAATATATTCTTATTTGTAAAAGTGTTCTGAATTTTTGAAGAATTTTTGAAGAATTTTCAAGAATTTTGAATTTACAAAACAAAATTAAACCAAAGTTTAACTAATCTGCATTTCCTCAAGTGGGGATAACCTGTCTCTCTGTGATCTCTTTTATATCTTTTTATCTTTCCTTATTTTTCTTATACTCTTAGGTAGCCATGTTTCTGGCAAGATATTTGTCCCAACCACTTGTTTTTTAAAGTAGGTTTAAGAAGTTAGGCTGCACAATCCAAGGTCCCTTCCAACAGTATTATTATTATTATTATTATTATTATTATTATTATTATTATTATTATTATTGTTGTTGTTGTTGTTGTTGTTGTTGTTGTTGTTGTTGCTGCTGCTGCTGTTGCTGTTGTTATCATTTTGATTTTTATATATTAGTTATGATTCAAATTAAACTGTGAATGAATTCATAAATTAAAAATTACATATCTGCAATTGCAATATTCTTGGAATAATAAAAATATTACATGGTCAAAGCAAAAGGAAAATTTTGCATATGCCCCATCTACTTTTTTTGCTTCTGTTCTAATATTATTCAAAAACAGCAAAGAGCAGTTATTCCATATGGTGTATATAATATATCTGAAAAAAGCAATCCATTTATTTAATTTATTTTTAAGCTCTATATTAAGACTACCTATCATCACCTCATCAAATCTGATGACTTGTAATGCTTCCTTATGTTAGTTACTATTTTAAAATTGGCTTGAGCATTCTGAAAATCCATGTGCTGACAAGATGAGAAATTTGCTGATATTACTGCAATGATTAAGTCTTTTTTTAACTTTTGAATTTATTTCTTGATTGCATAAAAGTCAAAATAAGAACAAAAACAAAATAGAACCAAACTTAATGAGTAGTAACAAGTTATTGAGCCTTTCTACACTAGCAATTTAAAACATCAAGCAGTTAAATATTTTTGTAGCAATATATCTTCACTGAAGTAAGACAGGTATTGCTACAGCAATGGCTGGGTGATGCTGTAAATCCTTAGAGCAGGTGTCCCCAACCTATAGTCCGTGGCCAATATTGGGCTGTGGCCTGTTGGCACCTGGCCCCAGGAATAGTTGGAGAGCCCCACCCCACTCACAGTAGCACTGCCTCGTGGGCACTAACAGCCCCATTTGCGCATGCACGGAGATGCTAACATTGCCGCCAGCATAACGTGGATGTGGGGTCCATTTGCATATGCATGCGGGTACCAGTGCATGCACCATGGGGCGCATGGCACACTAGTATAGGCATCATACCCATACCCATTTGTGCATACGTGCATGGGCTGCACATGTGCACATTTCCCTGCTGTTCCCTTTCATTCCGGGCCACCAAGCTGGAAGGGTTCGGCAACTCTGCCTTAGAGTACAAATGCTCCATAATTAACTATCCTAAAGTACAATCTCATACTGATCATAAAGGTTGTTGGCATTGGGTTTATTTTCTTAAATTTTCTTTTCCAACTTATAAGGTAATAAAACTGACTATCAAGTAGCATCACTCAGAGGAATGTTGTCAACTGATCAGTTTTAAAAGAATAAATAATCTGGGTAGTAATTATTTTGACAATAAATCACTCTAATATGAGTCTAAGGCACTTCAAGAGATGCCTATAGCAGATCTTTCTACACCCTTAAAACACTCATTACATACAGCAAATGTTTCTTTCCAACCAACAATTTTCGATGGCAACATCACAAGGACTATATATTATTTCTTGATCTTCTATTCTTAATTTTTTCCTGTGATTGCAGGGGTTCATTCTGAACAAATAACAAATAACATACTTAACTTGCTCTTTGTTCTAATACAAGAGAGCTTTGAGTTGACTTTAGGACCATGAGCTTAAATTTAGTGCAGTGTTTTTACACTCTCAATAGCAAAGAGATTTTGTGAACAAGTCTGCTTACATATTTACATATTATAAATAGAAAGCAGCTTTCAGTATGAGTAAGGCTGAGCCCAAGGCAAAATCAGTATAGATTCTAGAAGCTTAACAGTTCCCTTCAGGCTGCTTTTCCCCAACTTCTACTTCTGTCTCAGGAAAATCATATCCTCCCTTAGGACTCTCTCTGGAGCAAAAGGTTTGTTGGTTTTTCATTTTAAAATATCTTATAGCATTGTGTCTAGCCTTCCAAACAAGTTTGAAGGTCCATACCATTAATAAAATTTCCATCTAATCCATTTCAATCACATCCACTCATGGGTGGAAAGTACTAAAAATAGTCAGTTCATTGTTTTGCTCGAACATTTATCCATGGTTAAAAGAATTTTTTTTAAATTATGTAGATCATAATAGCATGTTTAGAATTAAGGTTCTAACACAATTTTGTACTTATGTACTTCTAAGAACCTAATTTCCATGTAACTATGTTTAGGATTGACTTAAAACATGATTAGAGACAGGGCTTTTTTTCTCATAGAACGCTCAGAACGGAGTTCCGGCACCTTTTTTTGGATGGAACCTTGTAGGATAGGCAAGGCAGGTTGTATGACATGTGTGAGTTCCGGCACCTTTTTCTTTTACAAAAAAAGCACTGATTAGAGATAAACCAATTTGTGGTTCAAAGCTGTACCAGAAGCAGGGAGCATTTTATTGGTAAACCCAAGTTGCATATTGTTCATTGTTATGCCATTATAAACCTAAAAGGGCTGGAAAGCTTAGCCTTTAGGTTAGTCAGCTAGAATATTTATTCATTGATCGGTGGTACTTGATTTTTAGTTATCAGAAATAGTTTAAAAAGCAGATTTATTTCTGCTTTTCATAGTACATAAATATACCAGACCCTAATACAAATATGTTAACACTGAAATATTACACATACAAATACACATATGAAAACTCTCATTTTCTCTTTCTTATACAGAGGAAAGCAAAAATGAGAATTTCATAGACATATTTTGTAGTGTTACTGAATAATATGCTTCCAAATAAATTGTATTTTTATCCCCTTATTTTTCTATTCTGTTGTAATATTCACTGAATATCAAAATACAGAACTATAAACACAGATTTTAAATATTTAAAATTTTAAAAATCTAAACATTTCTAGAACGTAATTTATTTCTTAATTGTTATAAAAAAGAAATCTTTCAAACTACAATTACAGCATAGAAAAAATTCTTGCATTTGTTTATTATCCTGCCACTATTTTATATTAGTGAATATTTTTTTCAGCTTGACTATGTCTAATAAACTTTAATGAAAAAACTTTTAATAAGACTTATTTTTTATTTTGTGGTTATATGTGTGTATGTATCTAATGGTATTTTGTTATAGTATTAATAGGGACATTAAAAATATAAATTGCATGACCTTTGTAGAATTATAGTTTTCATTTATTTTAAGAATTATATTCTGCGATATAGCTTAAAAAATACTAAGCAGAATTTTAAGTATTAAATGAAAAATTAGTTAAACTGAATACATTAATTAAAAGGAGCTAATCAGTTTAAGGGCTAGTGCCTGCCAAATAAGAAGTTTGATTTGAGAATCACTTGAAATATAAAAGTTTAAATTGGCTTTCTGGAAACTCTATAGACTGAAGTTGAGATATAGTTATGAGGCAATTATCAGGTAGAATCTGATACTGAACCCTAAGATACAACATTATAAGTGGTTAATAAATCATCGTCTGATAGTGAAAAACTTAGCAAATCTACAGTATGTAGGCAGATACTTTCCCCTGGTTAGCCATTAATTATTAAGTTGCACCACTAGCTTATATACTGCTTCAGTTAGTAAAAAAAGTGATCCATCACAATGTTTTAATATATTGGCCTTAAAAACAAAGACCAAATTAATTGAATACAATAGATTTTAGAATTCTGCCCACTCATTAATTACTGCTCAATAAGATAAAAAGTGGGGGGAGGGTGTTGGTATGGTGAAATTGCTTTGGATTTTTAAAAAAATAATATTAAGAAAAGACATACGCAGACTATGGTGCAAGGTGTTGAAATAACATTTTGGTGCTACGTTGAATGGGGAGAAGATATTTTGTCCTTTAGCTTACTGATTTAGGCTGATAATTTCATCCAATATTATGTAGCAGTTTTGCCAAGGATGGAAGAGGCTATGGAGAACTGAAGGAATGGGCCACTTCACTTCTATTGCCATAAACATTCTTCAATTGGAACACCATACACAGATTTAAAGTGTGCAGAGACAGACTCTACTTCAACCATTCTGTCTCATTGGAGAGTTCAAACACAGTTCTTCTTGTCTGGCTTTTTCATAATAGTGAAGCAGTAGATCCTGAACTATTTCCATTTTTTGAAGTGAGACAACTTTCTGCCAAATAAATGCCTCCTCAAATTCAACATTATATTTAAACCTACCTTTAATGCATTTTGTGATTAGTTTGATTATTGCTTTGCACAAAATGTGTATCTGAAATTCACACCACTATTAGTAGGACACAGCAGAGTGTCTATAATTCATTGAGAGTCAGAAGCAAACTGAGATGCTTTGCATTTGCTCAAAGCCTGAGACAATACTTGAAATATTTAGGAGAAGCTACTCCACCTATTCGAAGTTCTAGCTAAAGCTTCTAACAGTGAGAGAAAATAAGTGGATCAGCCTTTCCAGAAAGAACCTTTTAATGGACTGGTTTACAAAACCTTCACAGGTACAACTCCCTTTTGAAACTTTACATAAACCTATAATTAAATTTAAAAAATAAAACAAAGATTTCATTGTCAGTGGTGTAGATTTAAAAGCAATATTAATTTTGTGGATGTTAGTTTTAAGAAATCATTGATATTATTTAAAACATAGTCATAAATATTCTGAGAATGGACCATATATGTGTTTCAGGTTAGTCAGTTTTCCTACTTGCTTTTATTTCATTATTCCAAAGGAATTTTATCTGCTCATTTTGGATTTCATGACTATTTTGATGATGTTCGTATTGCCAGGGAATCCCAAGAAGTGTTGGCCAATAGGCTCAGGGCTGTTTTGCAAAGGCTCCGTGATGCAGGCCTCAAATTAAAGAAAAACAAATGTAGTATTGGGGTCTCATCAACGGAATTCGTGGGATTCCGTATCAATGCTAGCAGGATTCACCCCACTGATTCAAAAGTGAAGGCCATCAAAATGGCTCCTAGGCCAAAATCAAAGGGAGAGCTGCAGGCATTTTTGGGCCTCCTGAATTTTTATCACACATTCCTACCTCATAAGGCTGCAATAGCAGAGCCCCTCCACAGGCTACTTGATAAAAATGCCCCTTGGAAATGGACTAATTTACATGAAAAAAGTTTCCAGGATCTCAAAGCCCTTCTTTCAGAAAAGTCCACTGTAACTCTTTACATTGAGTCTAAACCTGTATGGAGAGCTAACGGCTCTCCAGCAACCCAGAAAGGACATCTCCAGTCCTGCAATTGGTCAGCCTTGGGTGGCAAGCACAGGTTCAATCTGATTGGTTGCTACCATAGGGTTTGGCTATATATTGTGGCGGGGAGTGGCCCAAGTCCAGTACAGTTTCAGCTTGAATAAAGAATGAGTTCCTCTGTACTCAGCTGTGTGTCTTCATTCCTGCTCACCAGAGCCCACAACTTAACAAGTTCTGTGATTGTACTGTGATAATACAGTACAATTAGAAATTTTATGAAAATGAAGTTAATATTAACATTTTAGAGTAATAGCTTATTTTTTTAAATAAACAATTTTATTCTAATAAAATCTTATTCACTATTGTAGCAAAATAAGTATTATGGAATATCAAGATTTAGATCTGTTGATCAAAGCACTTAAAAAAATCAAGAGAAATATTTCAGCATGTTGTGTACACTTACACTGTAGAATGGGAAAAATATTTTAAAAGTAAGGGATGTGTATTTCCTTCAACTGAATGTTTTGTTTATTTGCAAGAAATATTCTTGAAATTATTTTGGTCAGTCAGTTCAAAGAAGTTTCATTCTCCCTTACTGAAGGACTATACCTATTTATATTTAGAGTTAAATAAAGCAGTAAAGAACAACATTGCATGTCAATCACTATCTAGTGAGAAACCAGCATTATTTACATTTGGGTCCCATCATTTTTTCTTCACTTCTTCTGCCACAGGTAATTGTCACAAGTAATTCACAATAGGATCATTTTAATTTTCATTTCATCACCAAGCTAAACCTGCCGTGAAATAATCCAATCCACCTCAAGGTAATAAAAATGGATCTAAGCAGAGCACTAAGAAATCAGAATGTAACTTTAAAAATATAAGTTTGATTTTAAAAAAAGGTCAATGCAAATATAATAAATATGGGAATAGATTATTATTACTACTGGTAACACATGCATAAAATATATTTGTATTTAAGTTAAAACTAATAGCTACATTGTCCTTAACTAAAGCATATCACAAAAAATATTCTGTCTCTTTGGCCTTAATTGAGTCACAGTTTGCTTCTCATCATATTAACTGGACCATTCACATTCATGTTCAATAATCTGGATCCAGAGTGTATAATAAGTATTAAATTGTGATGGAGACTACAAAAGAAAATGTGTATTTATTTCCATTGTTTCCTGTCATTAGAGGGTCATCAGCATATTGGTTTATTTTCTGTTTGGAGGATAATCAAGTTAAGATCATTCAACCTGGTCGGCATATGATGAAGACATAAAACACAAAGGGGACACAAGAGTCACTGCTAGTTTCTTAAAAATTCATCAATGCATTCTCAAGAGGCTGCTTATATGATGCAGCTGTGAATTTTGTCCTTTTTCTGCTATATCTTAAGTACAGCAGTTAGTAAAGGAAGAACTATTCCCTATTTTTGTTGTTGATTTTTTTACAACATTAGGCTTGTAAGTATAAGTATCTTATTTTGACTGGAAAATATATGTAACTATTTTTATTCCATACCATAATATATCTAAACCAAACGTTCTTTAACCAAATTTCTTTTAGAGATTAACTAAAGCAGAAGACTTTTTGGTTAAAATATAAATGCATACATTATCCTTGTCTTGCTTATTTTGACAAGATGACTGATAGCTTCATTACTTTAAGATATTGCAAACACATGCCAAAAAGTGGAATTTCCAATGTCCTTGAAATGTGATCAGAATTGAAAAGAGATGTAATATTCTTTTTCAATTTTTCAATGGTTCCAATGATAATTCAAAGCACATCATCATCCAGATTAGGTCCCTTTTGTTTACAATGAAAGAAAAAATCCTAGAATGATATAAATTGGAAATACAGTTTTATCCTATCTAATTTACCCTGGCAAATGGACTAAAGATATTTATTTATTTATTTATTTATTTTATTAAATTTTTATACCGCCCTATTCCTGAAGGACTCAGGGCGGTTTACAGGGCAACATAAAATATGATATAAAAATAGTATAAATTAAAATAGATTAAATTACATAAGCCCAACAATTAAAACAATATTAAAAGCTAAAACCCCTTCAGTCCAGGCCTGATAGATCAAAAAACCAAGTTTTCAGATCCCGGCGAAATGTACGCAGATCGGGGGCGGTCCGAAGTTCCACCGGTAAATCATTCCAAAGGGCAGGCGCGCCCACAGAGAATGCCCTCCCCTTGGGGATCACCCGCTGGCACTCCTTAACCGTCGGCACCCTGAGAAGGCCCTCCCTGTGGGAGCGCACAGGACGATGGGAGGTTGATGCCGGCAGCAGGTTTTCCCTTAGATAATCTGGACCCAATCCATTCAGGGCTTTATAGGTCATCACCAGCACCTTGAATTTCACCCGGAGGGCAACCGGAAGCCAATGCAGCTCACGGAGAAGAGGTGTTACACGGGAGTATCGGGAAACTCCCATAACAACTCGCGCGGCTGCATTCTGCACCAGTTGAAGCCTCTGCGTGGTCCTCAAGGGCAGCCCCATGTAGAGATTTGTTTGTTTGTATATAATTATACATATGGATACTGATTTACAGTTTTAAACTATTAATAGTATTTTTGTATAGTTGAATGTGCATTCAGAATAACCATATATTAATGTCTTCTTGAGATGTAGCATTTTATGGTGCAAGTGGGAAATTAGATATGTGGATTCTGCTATAAATTAAAAACAATAAAAATTACAGTGCACTTAGAAAGGACTAAGCAGATACTTTGCCCTGTTGTGTTAATTTCCAAAGTGTTGGAGTTTCTAGCAAAAGGAGAATATCTGTGCAGGCCATCTTCATCTATGAAGCAAAATCAAATAGATAAATATCATGTGATGATCCTGCATGAATGGATTACTTCCTTTTCCTTCCTGATATTCTTCTCAAGAGCTTTAAATATTATTCATTTTTAGTCAACAAATATATTGATCTAAATGCAATGCACACTTTCAAGAAGTTATATTCCACATGTACTTTTGTTTGGCTTTCTTGGGCAATTATTCAGGGCCCATTGCTGATGTCTATTCAGCTTTTTTATACTTGTTTATTTACATGTTTTATTTGGCTGTCTATCTAAGCAATATGATCCTTTTAACTGACTTTCATGATCATGCCCTAACATTACTCTGGGATGTGTTTGGAAATGACAAGGATGCTAGATTACAGTATAGAATTTTTGACACTGTGATGGCTCGGTGAGAAAGAAAAAGGGCAATGAGATGGGGAGGGGCAGTGAGAGCCTTGTCTCTTAAACCAAAGGCAGCCTTGAATTGGCTTTTGATGTATCCACAAAGTGTTTGGTAGAGTTGCTGTAATTGGGTTTCAAGAATCAGGACAACTAAACGGCAGCAGTGATACAGAAGCTGTAACTGCAGTTATTTTCATGACCATCTATATTTTCAAAGATCAGATGTAGTAGCCTTCATTATAAGAAAAATAGACACCTGGAAGTGGTAACAGCGCAGTAAAAGGATATTTAGAGATGCTAACATAGTTATTTTGTGCAAATTTGAATAAATCCCTGTCACTGCTTTTACAATACTTCTGTCAAATTCTATGGCAAATGAGTTAGACTATGTATTTTAAATGCTTGTAGGCTTTTTGCCATTAATTTTAATTCCAGTGTTTCCTTAGGATAGAGCAAAGATTTGCCCTTATTATCATTGCCAAGCAAAAGATAACAAATGGATGTTATATTAAAGGTCTTTCAAATGACAGTCTTGACCTTTTTTGAAAGCTATTGAATTCAAATATGTGCATTAGAATTATAGTACAGCAGCAAGCAATCTTGATCTCTTCAGCTGTGTTTATTTGGGTGGTAAAGTCCTACGTCTTTCTATCTGCATATCCTAAAGCTTTAATGTTCAAAATTGCATACATACTAAGCACACATCAATCAATGAACAATAAGGTGATAAAATATATGTAATAGAAGTGACTTAAATTTTCTTATTGGTTCAAGGTAACATATATTGACTTTTTCCGAGCATAGATTTAGCTGAGTGTAATATGTATTTTTCTATACGTATTTTCAATTATTTAAGAAACAAACTGTTGTCAAGTATCTATGGATTTTCATGAACAAGTCTGAATTTAAATTGTGGGTTTAGGTTTCAGAGCTTTTATCTTCCTCCCAGGAGCACTTTTTTTACTCTGCTTCTATGCAGTGAATTTCCTGGTCCTTCTCACTCAGCCATGGTAGAGTTTGTTGGACCAGTTATGCTGAAAGACTACACACAATCTACTAACAACATTGGCCTTCTTCAAACTTTTTTCTGGCTGCCGATGGAGAAAATCATCTTACTCATCTGCATGACTCACACTGGCTTCTCCACTCTGTGCGGGGACAATACCAACTCTAATAATCAATGTAGTGGTCAGAAGCTTCAAATAAAAGAAGACTACTAAGGCATCATACAGTCACCAGATCGAGTCGCAAGTGATCTATGTACAGCAGTAGCATCCAGTGGCACAAACCTGCACAAATCTCCATTGTGATTATGAAAGAGCTGTGTAGAATGGAGAAGCCAGCACGAGACACATAACCTGAGTAGGCCATTTTCTTCAATTATGTAAGTTGCTATTAAGTCAGTTGATTGAAAGAAAGTAGTTAAAGGATCTTTTAAAAAAGAAAAACAGTGGAAATGGATAAAAACATAAACGCTTCTTGTATATGGAGATTCTTAGTCATCCAGGTCATCGTTGTCCCAAAGGTGCTTTTTCAAAAGACAGCTGGACTTTCCTTGTTTTTTTTCTCTTGGAGACATTTTGCTTTTCATCCAAGAAGCTTCTTCAGTTCTGACTGAATGGTGTGTGTGCGGGGGTAAATGGAAGGATTTATATTCCTTGCAGTCATCTGGTCATTACCATTCTCTCTGAGAGTTCTTGAGGCCACTTGGGATTTATCTGTGCCCTCAGTGTCACCTGAATCATAGTGCAACTAGTTGTGGAACCTTGTTGGAACTGCTGAAAGGACTGTGTGAGATAGGTGGTGTCATAATCCTCCCCCTCTGTTGAGACAGAGCTATTCAGTTTTAACTAGATGGCCTCTTTCAAACAAGAAAAAAGAGGGATCAAAAAGGGGTATGAATAGCAGTATGAATAAAAGGAAATATCACCTTATTCAAATGCTAGAAGATCTGTTTAAAAGTTATGGAAAAAACTGTCTATAGATTGGCTACTATGTCATTTTAATCTTTCTGGTATTCTGTATTCCTTTTGTCTCTGATGAGGCTTACTCCTGTTTTTCTTGCACAAATATATTCAAAAATATGTTTTGGTGGTGTATGTGCATATGTGTCTATAAAAGTTTTATTATTATAATTTTTTTACATTGCATGATAGCTCACACATTAAACCATCTTTTTGTTGTTGTTAGCTGCGAAATCGTGTCCGACCCATCGCGACCCTATGGACAACATTCCTCCAGGCCTTCCTGTCCTCTACCATCTTCTGGAGTCCATTTAAGCTCACGCCTACTGCTTCAGTGACTCCATCCAGCCACCTCATTCTCTGTCGTCCCCTTCTTCTATTGCCCTCGATCTTCCCCAGCATTAGGCTCTTCTCCAGGGAGTCCTTCCTTCTCATTAGGTGGCCAAAGTACTTGAGTTTTAGCTTCAGGATCTGGCCTTCTAAAGAGCAGTCAGGATTGATCTCCTCTAGGACTGACTGGTTTGATCGCCTTGCAGTCCAAGGGACTCGCAGGAGTCTTCTCCAGCACCACAGTTCAAAGGCCTCAATTCTTTGGCGCTCAGCCTTTCTTATGGTCCAACTTTCACTGCCATACATTGCAACTGGGAAGACCATAGCCTTGACTATACGCACTTTTGTTGACAGGGTGATGTCTCTGCTTTTTAGTGTGCTGTCTAGATTTGCCATGGCTTTCCTCCCCAGGAGCAAGCGTCTTTTAATTTCTTGGCTACAGTCCCCATCTGCAGTGATCTTGGAGCCCAGGAAAATAAAATCTGTCACTACCTCCATTTCTTCCCCATCTATTTGCCAGGAATTGAGAGGGCCAGATGCCATGATCTTGGTTTTCTTAATGTTAAGTTTCAACCCAAGTTTTGCACTCTCCTTCTTCACCTGCAACAAGAGGCTCTTTAGTTCTTCTTCACTTTCTGCCATTAGAGTGGTATCATCTGCGTATCTTAGGTTGTTGATATTTCTTCCGGCAATCTTAATTCCAACTTTTGATTCATCTAGCCCTGCCTTTCTCATGATGTGCTCTGCATATACGTTAAATAGGCAGGGCGACAGTATACAGCCTTGCCGGACTCCTTTCCCAATTTTGAACCAATCAGTGGTTCCGTGTCCAGTTCTCACTGTTGCTTCTTGACCCGCATATAGGTTTCTCAAGAGACAAATAAGATGGTCTGGTACTCCCATTTCTTTAAGAACTTGCCACAGTTTGTTATGATCCACACAATCAAAGGCTTTAGCATAGTCAATGAAGCAGACGTAGATGCTTTTCTGGAACTCCCTAGCTTTCTCCATGATCCAGCATATGTTGGCAATTTGATCTCTAGTTCCTCTGCCTCTTCGAAATCCTGCCTGCACTTCTGGTAGTTCTCGATCCACATACTGCTGAAGTCTAGCTTGTAGGATTTTAAGCATGACTTTACTAGCATGAGAAATGAGTGCAATGGTGCGATAGTTTGAACATTCTTTGGCACTGCCTTTCTTTGGAATTGGAATGTAAACTGATCTTTTCCAATCCTGTGGCCATTGTTGAGTTTTCCAAATTTGCTGGCAAATTGAGTGTAGCACTTTTACTGCATTGTCTTTTAAGATTTTGAATAGCTCAGCTGGAATACTGTCACCTCCACTAGCTTTGTTGTTGCTCAGCTTTTCTAAGGCCCACTTCACTTCACATTCTAGGATGTCTGGCTCGAGGTCAGTGACCACCTCATTGTGATTATCAGGGACGTTAAGCTCATTCTTGTATAGTTCTTCTGTGTAATTTTGCCACCTCTTCTTAATCTCTTCTGCCTCTGTTAGGTCCCTGCCATTTTGGTCCTTTATCATGCCCATTTTTGCATTAAACATTCCCTTCATTTCTCCAATTTTCTTGAAAAGATCTCTGGTCCTCCCTATTCTATTGTTTTCTTCTATTTCTTTGCACTGTTCATTTAAGAAGGCATTCTTATCTCTTCTAGCTATTCTCTGGAATTCTGCATTCAATTGGGTGTATCTTTCTTTTTCTCCCTTGCCTTTTGCTTCCCTCCTTTCCTCAGCTATTTGCAAAGCTTCCTCAGACAGCCATTTTGCTTTCTTGCATTTCTTTTTCTTTGGGATGGTTTTGGTTGCTACCTGTTGTACAATGTCACGAACCTCTGTCCATAGTTCTTCAGGCACTCTGTCTATCAGATCTAATTCTTTAAATCTATTTGTCACCTCTACTGTATATTCAACAGGGATATGATTTAATTCATACCTGACTGGCCTAGTGCTTTTCCCTACTTTCTTCAGTTTAAGCCTAAACTTTGCAAGGAGAAGCTCATGGTCTGAGCCACAGTCAGCTCCTGGTCTTGTTTTTACTGACTGTATAGAGCTTTTCCATCTTTGGCTGCAGAGCATATAGTCAATCTGATTTCTGTGTTGACCGTCTGGTGATGTCCATGTGTAGAGTTGTCTCTTGGGTTGTTGGAAAAGAGTGTTTGCTATGACCATCGTATTCTCTTGACAGAATTCTATCAGCCTGTGCCCTGCTTCATTTTGCACTCCAAGGCCAAACTTGCCTGTTATTCCAGTTATCTTTTGGCTTCCTACTTTAGCATTCCAATCCCCCATGATGATAAGAACATCATTTTTTGGTGTTAGTTCTATAAGGTGCTGTAGTGCTTCATAGAACTGGTCAATTTCATCCTCTTCAGCACTGGTGGTTGGGGCATAGACTTGGACTACTGTGATATTGAATGGTTTGCCTTGGATTCGAACTGAGATCATTCTGTCATTTTGAGGATTGTATCCCAGTATTGCTTTTCCTACTCTTTTATTGACTATGAAGGCTACTCCATTTCTTCTGAAGGATTCTTGCCCACAGTAGTATACCTGATGGTCATCTGAATTAAATTCACCCATTCCTGTCCATTTTAGTTCGCTGATACCTAAGATGTCAATGTTCAGTCTTGTCATCTCTTGTTTGACCACGTCCAGTTTTCCTTGATTCATGGATCTTACATTCCAGGTTCCTATGGAGAAAAAATCTTTACAGCATCGGACTTTCCTTTCACCACCAGACACATCCACAGCTGAGCGTCCTTTCGGCTTTGGCCCAGTCGCTTCATTCTTTCTGGCGCTACTAGTACTAGCCCTCTGCTCTTCCCCAGTAGCATATTGGACGCCTTCCGACCTGAGGGGCTCATCTTCCAGCGTCATATCGTTTTGTCTTTTGGTACTGTCCATAGGGTTTTCATGGCAAAGATACTGGAGTGGGTTGCCATTTCCTTCTCCAGTGGATCACGTTTTGTCAGAACTCTCTGCTATGACCTGTCCGTCTTGGGTGGCCCTGCACGGCATAGCTCATAGCTTCATTGAATTACGCAAGCCCCTTCACCACGACAAGGCAGTAATCCATGAAGGGGTAAACCATCTTACCTCAGATCATTTCTATCATGTGTCCTGATAGATCTTTATTTTATCATTTATAAAACAGGTAATGTTTTATCTAGCAATTTTAACTGTTTCAGTGCAGGAATTATATCTTAAGACCGATAGCGCTAAAATTTAATATAAGAATCATAATTATTCTACTGTATGAAGTGCCCAATTTAATGTCATAAGGAAGGGATTTTCTGCCATTTTTTGTGGAACTATAATAATATTATGCCATTTAATATCCTTAATTTCACCTACTATCAAAATTATGCTTAGGAGTATCCAATCATATTAGATCCCTATATGGAAAAAGAGGTGCCAAATGTTTAAGCTGTCTTTTGAAAAGGCTGAGGAACTATTCTGATGCATGTGGATAATTGAGAAGGCCAAAAAATGTCCAAAAGAAATCAATATGTGCTTCAATTATATCAGTGTTTCTCAACCTTGGCAGCTTGAAGATATGTGGACTTCAAGCTTGCTGGCTGAGAAATTCTGGAAATTGAAGTCCACACATCTTCTAGCTGCCAAGGTTGAGGAAACGCTAAATTATATAAATCCTTTGATTATGCTGATTACATCAAGCTGTGGAATAAATTTAGAAAAAATAGGAGTTCCAAAATTTCTCATTATCCTCATGAGAAACCTGTATACAGTTCAGGAAGCTACATTATGGACAGAACATGGCAAAACAAAGTGGCTCCAGGTTGGGAAAGGAGTCAGACAAGGCTACATACTTTCCTCTTATTTATTCAACCTATATGCTGAATTAAGGGCAGGTGGATTGCAAAAGGATGAGGTTTTAAAATTGGACAAAATACCTCAATAACATGCATTACGCTGATAATACTATGGTAATAGCTGGAAATGCAAAGGATCTTCAAGGATTATTAATAAAGATTTAAGGATCAAAGTGAAAAACGGGACTAAAATTGAATAAAAAAGACCAAATTAATGACAATAGGTAGAACAATGAGCCCTAGAATTGATAATAAAGATATTTGAGTGGCAGATGGCTTCTATCTTTTAGGCTCAGCCATCAACAGTAAAGGAAGAAACAGTCAAGAAATACTCCTCACATAGCACATAGCCAGGAAGGCTTGGAAAAAATACTCTGATACTGCAATGTATCTCTTCATATATAGAACAGACTAATGCAAGCAATAGTACTCCTTATGCCTCTCTATGGAGGTGAAAGTTGGACTTTGAAGAAGAAGAATAGAAACTGTATTGATGACTTTGAAATTTGGTGCTGAAGAAGACTTCTGAGGATACCAAGCCAAGGAAATAAATTGATGGATCATCAAACAAACCAATCCATAGTTTTCAATAGAAGCACAAATGAGGTCAAATTATCCTTCTTTGGACAAATTATGTAAAGACATGAATGTGGAAAAAGGTGGAAGGAAAGAGAAGAGGATTACAAGTATTAATGAGGAGGGTCTGTTACACTGCCAATGGGTACTCTATTGGAAAACCTGAAAGATCAGAGTAGGAACAGTTCATTATGGAGAAAAATCTGTCTTTGTTGTTGCTAAAAATCAACACTGACTAGATGGCACATAATCAATCAATTTTAATTAAAGACAGCAATAACTGTAGAAAGGGGTGAATTCTCATTAATGTATCCTTATTAGATATATTTGCCAGGAGAAATAAAGTTACAAAACAAAGGAGCTTTTAACAGAGAAGTCAACAATTGCTCAACAATGAAATAAGTGGATTATTTCAAGAAATCCCCTTTTGAAAACCATAGGTTGTTATTTAAAGAGCCTGTCTAATGTGTGAATGTGAACACACCAAGAAGAATAGTCTATATTAGAAATAATCTCTACTTACAACCACAATGGCAGACTAATGCAAGCAATAGTATTCCCTATCACAGTCATATGCCGTGACAGTAAATTGTAAACTCATGTGACTGATGCAATTTTATGGCCTTTTTGTAGCAGTTGTTAAATTAACACTGTAGTTGTTAAACAGTGATTAACAACTATCAAAATTTAGCTATCAAAATTTCAGAACTGGGTCATAAGTACCCCCAGGGAAATCCATTGCAATTTTGAATAGTGACTAAGCAAGTGGTTGTAAGTCAAGGATTATCTGTATAGTTCATTGGGAGGGGTATTGTCTTGACAGTTCATTCTTATTGTCAGGGCTTTTTTGTCATAGAATGCTCAGAATGGAGTTCTGGCACCTTTTTGGGATGGAACCTTGTAGGATAGGCAAGGCAGGTTGTATGACATGTGTGAGTTCTGGCACCTTTTTCTTTTACAAAAAAAGCACTGCTTATTGTTATTTTGTTTTACATAACTTACACACATCTTTTATCATTCTGCATGAAATTGAATAGCATTGTCAACAATACAGTTGAACATGAAGGTAGGCAGGCTGACAGAAAGATTGGGAATAGTAACAGGGAAATGTTGGTAATAGCAAGAAGGAAGACTAGTAGCATGATCAGAGGCAGCTGTGGGTGTTCCTGAGAAGATGCAGGGGTGGGCTATGGGAGAAACACCTATGGCAACAGAGAAGAGATACCAAAAAGTTCAAGAAGGGGCATCCGAACGATAGATTCATTTAGGTACCATGCCTTCCCAATGAAACATAGCTCAAAATCTAACCTGATTCACAAATCTATTGGTTTGCTAATAAGAGGACTGATGTAAAATTCTCCCTAGATCCTACTATAATTCATTGCGCCAACTTTTTAATACTGTAGAAAATATAAAGTGGTGTGGCCCTGAACTTCATAATTTCACAAATACTAAAAAATGATATTTCACTTTACAAAAGCAGCCAGGTGCAATTGTTCAGTAATTGTTTTTATTCCAGAATATTATATTTATAATTTTACTCTAAGGATTCCATTAATGAGGTCATTATCAACAATGCAAACCACTGCCAAAAAAAACCCTTGGTTAAATGAAAGTCATGAATCTTTTTAACAGCATTGCTTGATCCTTACAATTGAATATGCCTAACTCCCTCTTCTTTCATTATGGACTGGCAAAGCTGAGCAAGATTTAATTGCAGAACACTGCAATAATATTATCTGGGATGCATCATTAGATATACCCAGGATAATATATAAGCAGTTATTGAAGACATTCTACCTCTTTAGGATTTCTTATATATGATGCTGAAAAAATGCTTCCAGTGCTTAATAACAGGAGCAAGTAGCTACTCACATGAAGTAGGAAGTGCAGCAAACACACAAAAAGTATTTAAGTTCTGAGGACAGAACACACTTGGGATTCATTCACATTTTTTTTCTTGGGAGCTCTTGCAATGAACTTCATTTGCTGAATTTAGATCAATTACAGTTTTTGTTCATAAATAAGTGGGATATTTATGCTTTTTGGCACCAGGGACTGGTTTCAGGAAGACAATTTTTCCATGGACTGGGGGAGGGGGGAGGGTTCAGGATAATTTAAGTGCATTATATTTATTCTACATTTTCTAAATAAACAAACAAATAAACAATGCACTTTATTTCTATTATTATTACATTGTACTAGATTATACCAGTGACTTTCTGCTTCTAAGAAAGTGGGGAGGAAAAGAGACAATCCTAAACTCAGCCTTCCAGCAAACCAAACCAAAGACCCAGCACATTGAGAGAGAGGGAGAGGGAGAGGGAGAGGGAGAGGGAGAGGGAGGGAAGGGGGAGAGAGAGAGAGAGTCCCTTGAAGACATAGTGCTTAAGGGGAAATGTAGCTTCTCCCCTCCCCCTCCCCCTCCCCCATTGCAAGCCTGGTAGGAGCACTCTTGGCTTGCAAACTTGAGAGCTGCACAAAGAAAGGTGCGTGAACACACACACACAAATACACACACCAAATTGAACCACGAAAAGCAGGCAGGAAATTGCCGAAACGTGAGGCACCTGGAGCAGCATCAAAACAAAAGCAAAAAAACTCAGCTATCTTAGAAAAGGTGCAAACGACAGAGAGATTCCCTTGAAGACGCAGTGTTTACAGTGAAAGGTAGCTTCTCCCTGCCCCTATTTGCACCCTGAGAAAGCACCCTCATAAACACATACCTTGGGAGGGGAATACCCTCCAACAAGGTTTTGGGGAAGCCACCGGTTGTAAGCTGGGCTGGCGCACCGTTGTCTTGCAAACTTGGAGACTTGTTTGAAGGGAGAATGGGCCCAGCTGGGGAGGGGGAAAGTGAGGAAGAAGAGGAGAAAGAAAAAGCAGGAAGAGGAAGGAGGAGGAGGAGGCAGAAGAAGAGATAGCACAAGAAGCAGGAGGAGGAAGAGGAGGAAGGACGCAGAGCTAAGATGTTGCAAGCCAATTGCAAGGGCAGCCTCTAAAGAACCTTTGCACTGAGCAAAATGGCTTCTGCCCTACCACTCTTCTGCCCTTCCCAGACCCCTGCTGTTGTGATTCAGCGTCAGCCTGTGGTTTCGGCAGCTGAGTCGGACAATTCTGAAGAGGAGGAGGAGGGGTTTGGAGAACCTTTGGTTGCAGAGGAAAGTTCTGATGCACCGCAGAGCTCTCAGCCAGGCCCCTCCCATCTTGTTCCTCCTCAGACCCAGTTGTGTGAGCCTGAAAGATTGGAAGAAGACAATCCACAGCTGGCTTTGTTCAGGGACGCTCAAAGCAGGAGGCAGACAAGCAGAATTGAACAAAGAAAAGCAATGAGGCACCTCAGGAGAAGGCAAAAAGAAGCCACACCTTGAGACTGCTGTTTAAAAGGGGAATGTGTGGGAGGTGCTGGTTGCTGAAGACAACTGTTTGAAGAGCTTCTGATATAGTCTCGGTCTTTATTTGTTTAACTCTGTTTTGAACTGTTTCGTTTAGTTTTTGCAAATAAATTTGGTTGGCTTTATTCCAGCCTATTAAATATAAAAAAGGGGTTGTCGCTGACATTCCAACAGGGCCGGTCGTAGGCTGGAACAGAACACCTGCAGACTTGCTGCATGCCTCCAGCTATGCGGCCCAGTTCCTAACTGACCAAGGCCGGGTACCGGTCCATGGACCAGGGGTTGAAGACCCCTGCTTTAAAGAGAGATTCATTCCTTCTCAAATCCTGAGAATATGAGGATATTTATATATGTGTGTGTGTATATATGTTTTGCTCTCAAAGGGCTCAACTTTTTTCCTCCTATAAATTCACTAAAATCAAATGTACATGTAATAGCTTGAAAGGCAGCAAATATTATAAACAATAGAAAGCTTGTAGCCATAACCAAGAGTGCTGTAAATGATAACATTTGTATTACGTTACTGTATTGTCAGATGAACATAATAGTAATTCATGATGATCCCTTTGCATTTTTTCTTCTCTGTACATATCGTGTTTGTCCAAAAATTAAGCTCTCTCCCAAAAGTAAGGCCCAACTGATTTTTGGGGTGAGACTAATATAAGCCTTCTTCCGAAAGTAAGCCCCACTCAAGAGCCTATGCAGACGGACAGCCGCTGATTCTGTCTAGTTTTACCATAGACACAAGTGGGACAAAAATGCTAGTGCCTCTGCAACGAAGCAAAGCCAATGGGGGAGGAGGATCTGACCCATGGTGTACCAGTTCCTTACTGCTGCCTGGCTTGTTCCACAGCCTCAATGGCAGTGGCATTGGGTGCGATGCGCGTGGTGGCAAAGGGCTGTGGCCAGCAGCAAACAACCATTTGCCACCTCGTGCATTGCACCCAATGCTGCAGCCATGAAGCTGTGGAACAAGCCGGATGGCGGTAAGGAACTGGTATATAGGCACATGGGTCAAATGGGGGGGATTCACCAAGCCTCATGGTAGCAGCATTGGGTGCAATGCGCACAGTAGCAAACAGCTGTTTGCCGCCAGCCACGGCCATTTGCCATCTTGTGCATCGTGCCCAATGCCGCTGCCATGAGGCTTGTTGGATCCCCCCATCTGACCTCCAATGTCTATAGTAACCCAACTCCCACTTTGCCCCAGCCCTAACAGGAGATGGGAGGCCCTAGGAAAAAAACTGGGAAAAGTTGGGTGGGGAAGAAACAGTTTTTTTCATTTGTAACCAAAGCAATTTGGAAACAAACGGGGAAAAACTTGTTTTTTCACAAGTTTTCTGGGTTTTTTCCAGGCCTTCCCATCTCTAACCAACAATGCCTAACCCCAATGCTAACCCACACTCCACCCAGGGCAACTGCAATGCTTAACCCCAACCCAAACCCACACTTGACCCATCGCAACCACAACCATGATGGTGATGTACAGCAACCATTTATTTATTCAAAAACAGTCATGTCATCTTCTGAAACATCTTCACACTCTCCCAAACATAAATTCCGGCCTTCACCTCTTGAGACTCCAATTCCTTTAAAATCATTGGCCCCAATCTCTCATGTCCAGCAATAGCAGTCTCCCTAAATGAACACTTCTTGTCCATGTAGCCTGCTTGTAGTGCATTGGCAACACAGCTGTCAGTGATTTTATCCCATGAATGCTTCACCCAAGGTACGACCTCTGGCAGGCTAGGCTTCACAAAGTTCCCATGCTGATTTCTCTCCATTCTGTGTTCAAGGTAGCCACCAATTTTCCTGTGCAAGTGGTCCTTGAATAGCTTGTTTATTGCAATATCTAGAGTCTAGAGATAGGCAGTCATTCCTGCAGGAATCATTATTTGGTCGATTCCTCTCTCTCCAAGGAACTTCTTCATACCTTTTGCACAATGAGTGCTGGCTGAATCCCAGACTAGCAGATCTCTTTGCCCACCTCGCAAAAGCAAGTGGCAGCATTAAATCAACCCATTTCCTTATCATAGCTTGTGAGCACCAGGCTTTTCCAGTTTCAAGAACATAAATCCTTGAAACATGTTCAATTTTATCTCTTTTGCCCTTACTGTAGAAATGATTAGAGGTGGGACTTTTGCTCCATCCAGATGAATTGCCAAAATGCAGGTAACACATGCACTTTCATAACCAGTGGAGGAAATGTAGATTGATGAGGCACCCCTCTGATCAATTGTTGTTTGAGATGCTTGGCCCATAAACACTGCAGTTTCATCCATGGCAATCATCTTTGACAACTGGTACTTTGAAAAGTCGATGCCACCAACAAAGGACTTGAATGAAAGTGTACGTTTAATAAGTTCAGCATCCTGCAGCTTGAACAGTGTTGTTGATCTTCTTAGAGAAAGTTCATATCGGTGAAGGAAGCCATCCAGCTAGTGTTGTGATGCTTTGAATTGTTCTGCGGATATTTCTAATTGTGGTGCCAGTGCAATAGCAAATGCTTGCACACAACCAAAGTCTTTGCTCTCCTGTCAGCAATCCAGTCACAGATGTTGTGTTCAAGTTCAGGAAATAATGGCTGCCTACCTGCTCCACACTTTCACTTCCTGGCATTTCCCTCATCCACCTTTTGGCTGACCTTGTACTCTGCTCACCATTTTTGGACCATACGGAAATCCAACCTGTTCTCTTTACAGAAAGCTGTAAGATTCTTGACCTGAGAGCCCTCCACGATCCCTTTCTTGAACTTGACAGAATAGAGAATTGGTGAAAGTGGTTACGAAACAAGTGGAGCAGGTTCCCCCTCACCTGTCCAATGACTTCCCTTTCATTCCCAAACTAGACTACTGGAGCTTTCAGCTGGTCCTCTTTGCAGTTCTGCCCACAGAACCACCAAAGCGTCAGATGGAGCACCGGAGCCTTGGGGAGGGAGGGTATTGAAGTGAGCGGGTGTCCTGCCATCAGCACCCATGGTGGCTGCCCCTTTCCCATGGAGCAGGAGAGCTTTCCACACCACTGCCCAGATGCCCTTGCTTCCCCCAGGAATTGCATTTCTTTGCTTACCTGATTTCCAGCCCCGTCCCATTTCTCCTTCACAATCCGCCGCCGCCACATGCAAGGAAACAAAAGACGTTTGTGGGGGGGGGAAGATCAA
The DNA here is from genome assembly GCF_947247035.1 of Vipera ursinii. Classification (NCBI taxonomy): domain Eukaryota; kingdom Metazoa; phylum Chordata; class Lepidosauria; order Squamata; family Viperidae; genus Vipera; species Vipera ursinii. The sequence goes on from NC_139514.1 coordinate 38,300,839, forward strand.
TCAATCAATTCCAACTTTGCAAGGTCTTTTTTTTCCACCAGAAGTTGGAATTTATTGATTTACCTTTTTTTCCCCACAAACTTCTTTTGTTTCTCTGCACGTGGTGGCGGCAGATTGTGAAGGAGAAACAGGATGGGGCTGGAAGTCAGCTAAGCAAAGAAATGCAATTCCTGGGGGAAGCAAGAGCATCTGGTTGGTGGTGTGGCACCTCAATGGGGAAGAGGCAGTCGGCATGTGTGCTGAAGGCAGGATGCCCACTTGCTTCAGCACCCTCCCTCCCCAACGCTCCGGCGCTCCATCTGATGCTTTAGTCGTAGGCTGCTGCCTCTCCACTCACCTCTTAGGTGGGCCTGGCCAGGCCAGGAAGGTGGCCTCCCTAGATCCCTGGGGCAAAGCCCCCCCACTCCAGCTGGAGGAGCATCAGCCTGGCTGCCCCCACCTCGGCACCCAGCACAGCTGCCCTGGGGCTGCAGGTACTGGCCTGGCACAGGAAAGGCATGTGCCCCACTCACCTGCCTGTGGCAGTAAGCTGCATCTCCACCCCATGCACGGCCCTGCCCTGCCCCCACGCACTTGTGGCCTGCTGGTACCAGCAAAAAGTAAGCTCTACCCAAAAGTAAATCCTCGTGCTTACTTCAGAGTCCAAAAGAAAGTAAGACTGGGTCTTACTTTCAGGGAAACATGGTAGTTTTTCTGGAATGTATTTAAGGTTTCTATGATGCATGAGGGTTTGTTTTTTTTACATTTTGGCTAATAGTTTTGAATTGCTTTGAACTGTAGTATTCTAGAATTTCACAAGATGCCTTTCTGATTATGTCATAAATATATAATATCAGTGCTTAAGAAATATGTTAACATATGGTGTTGGAAGGGCAGCTAGATCAATCTTCCTAAACGTGTATATATGAGTAGTTGTTTGTTTAAAAGACTGGCAACAAATCTAAAATACCATCTCACCCCTCTAGGACAAGCCCATCCTACTCAACCTGGCAGAGAGGGCCTACTATGGATGCCGTTGGTCAAAGAACTCTGACCATCAGGATTCAGAAAAACAGACTTCTCTGCTGCAGTGCCCACTCTTTGAGAAATCCTAGCCTCTAGGATAAGATCTGCCCCACCCATCCTTCCACAGAAGCCTGAAGACATGGCTCTGCCAGTTGGCCTGGAGACCAAATGAGGGAGTCCTGAATGTGGCCACTGAATTGATGGCAGGCTTTACCTCCCACCTTGCTTTGTCCAGCTGTCCATCTTTTTGTTATCATATTGATCAATTCTCATTGTTTTCTTGTTCGTTTATTTTATTATTATATTATTTTACTTTTATTTTTTTACACTCTTTTCATTTCTCTCTTTTTATTGTTGTAAGCCACCTAGAGTAGTCCCATGGCGAGATAGGTGGTAAATAAATTTAACAAATAAATAAAAATAATTGTCACCAAATTTAAAAAACTTTAATTTAGTACATTTTAATATATTTTAATAGCTGCTATAGAGGAGGATTTTTTAAAAACCTTATACACACTAAGATTTTCTCATTGTGGTAAAGGACCATTTATTCTATCACCCATGTTCCCTTGCACTACTCATTTTATAAAAATGCACAGTTATACTTTATAATCATTTAAATTAACTTTTTATCTATAGTATAGTTGCTACTCTCTAGCTAACATAGTGGCTTTTTATGTGCTAAAATTCTCTGTTATGGTTTGCAGAATTCAACATTTGATCGTAACGACATTAGAGTTTCACCTGATTTTATTTTTGTTTTCATTCGGTATATGTTTTGTTGTCTATTTTTGGAATTCTGATTGTTGAATGGGAAAAAAAGGATTATTTTTGTTATTGCTGCTGGATGAGCTAGGATAGGCATTTTTTTCAGTTCTATAGCCAAAAATAGTGAAGGAGACAGGGAGGTGTTGCAATAACTATTTAGCTTAACTATTTGAAAATCTGTACGATAAAGTTGAAGAATGAATTTTATATTTGTATAATAACTGCTCTATGCTCATTTCAACCCACTTCTATGTGCATGAAGTCATAAGCAGCCAAGCAATGAGCATTCAATTTAGTATTTTTTGGCTTATACCATGCTACGCCTTGTTTGCCAGACTTAGAACACTGCTGTCACAATGGCAGTAAAAAGCAAAATCAGTTTAAAGAATAATCTGAGTCTTAATGGAGCAGTCCTAACAGGTAGGAGGGAAAGGTCTGACCAGGATATAAGGCTGCAGCATAGGTGGCTACTGAGTGTTGGCCAGACCTCGGCAGCCAAACAGCACTGACCAATCTCAGGCAGTAGAGTGAACGGTATGCATTTGACTGTGAACACAAAGTCCAGGAAGCAAGAGAGCATGACAGATGATTTCATTAATTTTTATACTCTTCTGACTTGCTTATCACTAAAATGGTATCCTAATTTCATCTTCTTCTGTTAGAGATTATTGCATATAAGGAACGTCTTCTAAATATCTTTGGTGTTGATAGTTGATGTACAGAATTTCCTTATATTCCTTCTATCTTTGCCTTATCTTCTCTGAAGCAGTTGTAGGAGTCTCTTGGTATCCTTTAGCATTTATCCGATTTCATTTTTGAAACCTCCTGATTTTTTAAATCTTTTGGAAAACTTTCTGTTACTGGTTCCATCTTTAATGTCTTTGCTGATGATATTGTAGTGATGTTTCTTGTCTCTTCTAACAGTGAATTGAAGTTCTTTGTCATGGTCCTGACAGCTTTGTTTGTCTTGGCTTTGTCTTCTTTTGCCTTCTTGGCAATTTTACATCATGTGTTTGATTTCTTCCATTTCTTGGTTTTTGGCAATCTTTTTTCACATTCTTCCTTTACAATTTATTTGATTATATTTCAGAGTTCCTCTGAAATAATTCCTGGTATTGAAGTCAAAAATTATGATCACATTCTCAAGATCATGTTGCAGAAAGTGGTTGACTCTTTTATTCCACTTTCGCTTAACTCAGAGCTTGCAGATGTGCAGTTTGTTATCTGCTTCACTATCAGCTTCTGGCCATCTCTTTGCTGTTCAACTTATTTATTCAACTTTCTTCTATCAATAATATAGTCAATTTTATTTTAGTGTGCTTCATTTGATGAAGCTAATTTATATTAGTGTTATTTTGGTTATTTGAAGAATGGTTAGTCATGAATAAATAGTGGAACGGCTGAAGCTGCTTCTGAAGCTATTCAGACCAATTATATTTTCTTTCTTACCATTGTCAATTTTAACTTGTTTTTCTATGTAGTGTTCTTGATAAAATACAGGATTGGTTTACCTTGCATTCTCCCACACAACATTAGTCATTGTCACTTATATTATCATTCACCTCCAATATCTTTCTATGCAATACAGTAGTGGTGAATAGTTGTAGCTTGGGTATAGGATGAGGGTGAAGGTTCATTCTCCAAGCTTGTTGGTTGGTTTCCGAATGTCTCATTACCAGGCTAGGTAACATCTTCATTGTGTGGGTTGGTTGTGGGTTGATGCTGTGTCCTATTGGCTGTGCAGTTGATTTGGATTCTGAGGAATACATAGGGTGGTTGTAGATCAATGTATCTGTTGATGGAATTGCTTATGGAGTGATAGCATGGCCAATGATTTTAGTGTTGCTCCAATTGAACTGTTTAGTGTTGGTGTAGGTAGCGATTAAGGATTTGGGATCGTGGCATTTGACTGCTAGCCAGTGTTTGTGGATCCTGGTTTTTAATTGACATGATGTTTGTCCCACATAGAAGTGGTTGTAATCGTTACAGTTGATTTTGTAGATTACATTGTTTCTTTCATCTTTGGTTCAATTACACAGCCGATAGGAGACAGCACCAACCCTGACCTGAAGTATCCTCCCCATCACAAGACCCATCACAAACCTGTCTCTGATGACTCACACCTGACCCATCACAAGACCTTCACTTGACAAACCCATACTTGAAGCCCTTATAAACAGAAGAGCACTGACACAGTCATCCCTTAAACGCTGCTGAAAATGTTACCTAGCCTGGTAATGAAACATTTGGAAACCAACCAACAAGTTTGGAGAACGAATCTTCACCTTCATCTTTTTATGTTGCTGCTGCCTGCTATATGCACCTCTTGCTTTATTTAGTATGACCATTAGGTCTTGGGCAACCTTTTGGAGAATATACAGTCTTGATGTATCTTCTCTATGTGCTTTCCTTGTCCCTCCCAAAAACATCTTCCCCTTTGCATACTTAGTCATTATAGCAAACCTATCTGTATTTGGCTGTAAACTGTATCTGAGTATCAAACCAAATTATGTTTCTAACTGCATAGTAGTATTGTGTACAGTAGAAATATAAAAATTTAGAAGCAGTAGATGAAAGAAAACTTAACTCTTTTTCTTTATTTCGGATTCAAGACTCTCCCCTAAGTGTTGTTCATTTATAAGTAGGTATAATGACAGAAGAGGTGAAATGACTGCATCTATTGTCATGGATCCTGACCTAGACAAAAAGGAAGGAAGCCATGTATTGATAAAACAAAAATAATGGGCAAAGGAAACCTTTTTGGTAAAGGAATAAGGGAGAAACTCCAGCTTTAGGTTAGGAACAGCTTAAGGTGGCTCAGGGAAAGATCAGACAACCAAAGTCGCTCTTTATGAGGGGAAGGTTTGCTGGTGGGTTTTTTTTGTTGTTGTTGTTATCTAAATATTTTCAAGCTATTACTAATATGGCCCTGAATAGATTTGTTAAACAAGACAAAGGCCTGTATATATAAAATGAAGGTATGAATGCATCACTCTGAACGTATGAAGTGAAACAGATTATGTACCAAAAAAAAGGATAATGCTTAGGCAAGGAGGTTCAGCAATTCATCATCCATTTATGTGTTTCTAAATTTACATAAAGCTAACATTACTTTTTGTCACTGTGCCTAAGTAAACTTTGGAATATATAAATGAATTATATTTTAGTTGATTTTTCTTCCTGGGATTTTTTTTCTTCTGTTAATCACTGCAAAATTGCATCTCATGAAGATGAAGGAACCTGCTTCTTTCCTGATTATAATGAGAGGCAGGTGTTAGCTGTCTCTGAGGAACAAACATGCAGTTCAGCTTGAAAATAATGGAAGCAGAAGCCAGAGGAAGCAAAATGTGTTATTAAACTTCCTGGCATTTCCTCTTCACCACCCCAACCCCCAATTAGAAGTGAACATCAGTACAATCTGCAAGTGGGGTTTTCTAAAGTAATCAATAGGCAGTCATTTTAGATGAATTTCTTCATTAAAAAATTAGACTGATTAATAGGGCTTTCCCTGATATTTGGGAAGACTTACAAATGGTCTCATAAGCTGCTGCCATGCTTGATAACACTGTAAGATTTGTAGAGAGTCACATTTTGTTCATTCCTTCATTTGTCCAAATCATAATTCCACTTGAGAAGAATTTCATAGGTATAAAAAGCCTTGTACCTTATGCCTATTAATATTAAGCAGAGAGAAACAATACAACTTATTATCCCTTTATTTGCTACAGTTAATGTAATCATACATTAATATTATAGGTTTGTTTGATTTTTTTTTTACAACCACAAAATGGCACCTTTCCCATTTTCCTAATTTCTTATTGCTTTTTCTAAATACTTTTGGCACTAAAATTAGAATGTGGCTGTTTATACACAAATATATTCTATTGGGTTCAGTGGGGATAACTTTCTAATACATTTTGATAAGTGTTGCTGGATATTGGTAGATAAAATAGGATAGTTTTTGGCATCTACAACAAAAAGAAAGTAGTGTGACATTCACTATGCTGCCAATGATGTCACCATGTAGCTACAATTTGAATGCTGTTAAATGTGAAATATTTATACTCTGTGACTTTTAAGGCTATCAGCTGATCAACTAAACATAAACATTCTGTAGACAAAGAGTTCCCAGGAACCTAAGAAACTGCCTATTAATGAGTCAGATGATTGATTTCAGAGAGTGCCATATAATCTACTCTTAGCCAGAAGTAAATGTCTACTTAATACAATTTATCCTTGAGCCTTCTAAAAGAAATGGCTAAAGGTTATATAGCAAAGGAAAATAATCCAGATTCACTTCTCTCCATTCTTCACACAGTAATTATTTTACCCTACCTAATATGACTGGTGCAGAAATGTAAGTGTCAGAAAAAATGGACGGCTGGTGTGACATGAACAAGTACTGCTATAGTCTGGCCTTATACATGTATATTGTGCAAATACAATTACAGTGGATTAATCTTTCAGATCTTCCTCAGGACTATCAAAACTGTATCTCTACATTTTCTATATTCTATGCTACCCTCTGGTAGCTGTCCAGATATTTGAAGATCGGAAATGGTAGTGTTATAATATTCCTTTTAATTAGCCCATAGTTTTCTATACCAAGTTCTTTGTGATAATCAAAGAGACAGCTGGGAACTGCTTGGCGAAGCCTCACCAGCACACCCAAGAAAGACAATAACTTAGTCTCACAATACTCTTAATGAACTTGATCAATGAAGGCTATTAAGATTATGCCAAAAAGAGATCAACTGACCCTGTCAACTGATCTCCAGCATGCTAGATTTAGTCCAAAACAGATTTGATTTTGCACAGGATGGAATAAATCCCATCAAATCAGCAACAGCCATCAATTTTCAGTTTAAGGGGAAACACAGTAATCTGGCTCATAGAGATTGATTTTGTCTTTGAAAACTCAAAATAGGATGGAGTCTCAATTAATAAAAAGAATAATTTTAAATTCAAAATAAGTGCCTTATATTTTTCTAGAAATAAAAGTTGCTTTTCTAATTTTTCTCCTTGTAGAGAAGACAATAATGTAATTTCATCACATCTACCCATAATTGGCAGGAAAAAAATATGAGTAGAAGTCTATGAATAAAAGATTAGATTGAACAAAGAATCAAAATAGTCAGGGGTGAAGTCCTGAGTTAAGATTAATGGTCCAGAGTTCAAATTCTCCAAAAATATAGTCTAATTAATGAAATTTCAAAGCCTACCTGACATTCCATGCCTTTCATCTTTTGGTTTTAAACCAGGCAATCTTTCTCTTCTAAAAATGACACATTTCAAGATTCTTCACCAAAGTAATTTCTGATATATGAATTACGGAAAAATATCATGAGCTTCAGTATTTGATTAAACACAGATCTTTGTCACAGGGAAGATTTATCTTTACTAATAAGGGAACAACCAATCACATCTTCAGCCAGACATCTTTGCCAGCGAACTGCAATCCAGATCTGAACTGATGAAATAAGCTTCAGAAGCAGCCAGGAACAATGTGACAAACTAGCAGTTTAGACTGTAATGTAAATTACCCTTAATGTGGAATTTTGTTCCCATGTCTCCTCTTTCATGTTTTTGGTTAAGACATAGGCATCTAATATTGAATAGAAGCTTTTAAATCTGTGCATTCCAGCACTTTCCTACATTAATCATCGTCCTTTACACTGCAATAACACTGGAATGTGAGTCTTACAGGACTTTGCTGTTATATTCTTTCTTTATTTCTTTCATTTGATTTATACTGCCTCTTGGTGATTTACAGTTGTAAAACATCAAATGAAAATTAATCCAGTCATGATAAAATTAAAATCAATAATTAAAAATGGCTAAAAGGCTTTTGTAAAATGAATAAAGAGATTGAGCCATTTAACTTAGTGGGTTACAAAGAATTGTGGCAGATAAAGAGAAAAAAGCTCAATACATTATGAGATGAGCCTATGGCACTGTAGCCTGCTAATATGATCTCAGTGATCAGGGATATGAGTTCGTATAGAATTCTTCCACTTAACTAGCACTTTCTTTTTGCTAAAACAAATTATAAATAGGTGCAATGCTATATTTTCACTACAGCATAGTTTCTTAGAAATCAACCTCATTGCTAAATTTGACATTAATTGAGATATTCACGTTAAATACAAAAGTCATATAAAGTGTGCTATGGTAGTCATATCTAAAAGTTACCGGTATGTGGCTCACAGTATTAAGGTCATTTTGTTGCAGGAAAAGACACACTGTTGTAGCAACCAAACCTGATAAAGGGTACTCCTGACTCTTGCAACCAGAGAGACAGTTGAATCCAGAAAAAGCCCCATGTGAACATCTGTTCTTTCTAGGATAATTGTAGCCCAGTTCAGAAGAACAATGTCTATTACCTCGGTGGAATACACCCATTCACAATGAACACCTCTGACATGTCTGAATTCAGTTTCAATTTACTATCCCTTTTTCAACCCACTACTAAATATAAATCAGGCAATCAGGGAAATTAAGGTATCTCTAATAACCTGTCACCTAGAAGTTACAAACCAAATTGGGTAAAGATCTAATGGATAAGTGATGGAATTTACTGCTCCAAACAATCAACCTATATATCTTTGGAAATCGCAAATTGATTCAGTCTAACAAAATGAGTCACCAAATCCTCCTATAATTAACTCTCCAACAATGGTGGTATCCAGACTGAACGGAATGTGAGAGGTTTTATTTGCAAAAAATAAAAAACAAAAAAATCATTAAAAGCATAACAACAAGCATCTGAAAGTTTTGTAATCAAACTCTGCGAGGTAGACAAGGAGAGTTAAATCCTACAAAGTAAGAAGACTGTGAACTTACAGTTTCCTTAAGTAGCATGTACAATAGAGGGGAAAAAACCTATTTTTCTGCTCAAATTATCATTGGCAATGTCTCCAAATAAATGTTATGCAGTGTCTTATTAGATTTAATTTTTTTCAAGTGTTTCCAAAATTCCAAATGTATAATTATACAGAATATTTGGGAATCCCTATGACGGATAGTAATAATTAAATTCAAATAAGGCATACATAAATATGGCTTTCTGTATTTTTCACTCAATTCAAATAGTCAGGCAAAGATTATTTTCATGGTTTACTATCCGTGACTTTTCAATATGTACAAAACTGTATACCATTTTTCATTAGCGGGCCTTATTAATACTTTGATGTTTGCAGAATCTATGAACTCTTCTGATTATTATTGTTCCAACCTTTTACAGTATGATATAACAATAAGAAGATTTCCTGGTTTCTCATAATATCCAAATTGTGCTCTAAGTATTGATTAGAAATTGGTATGTTAAACCAAATTGAAAATGTAGTTTACAATCACTGAAAATGTTCTGACCTTGCCTGTTTAACAGATTTATCTATAAGTGGGGAAAACTGTGGTAAAGATTGGAGAGCTTTTAATGAATGGCATCTACAATATGAATTCATACATTGCATCAAATGAAAATGTATTGGCTTGCTTTAGCCTAATAAAATCTGTCAGCAGTGCTAGCATGATTGGTAAATGGTTTCTTGCCTAGCATTATGTGGTTTTCATTTTTATTTATCTTAATAAATTTTACAGGAAGAAATAGAAAAAAACAAAAAATGGGAAATAAAATAGATGAAAAACTACAAAAAATACAGTTAACCAAGCTGATAACAATAAAAGATGTTTCTCCAAATCTCACATTTTCCTGAATTAAAATGTGGCAACAGAATGAAACTTAATCCTTGGAGTAATATCTGTTTGACTGACATGAGCTAATTATACAACTGGTTGTAAATTAATAATTAAACTTTCATATTTTCATGCTCTGTCTCTATTGGAAACAGTTTCTTTTCAGCAACCAAAATCACTGCCTATAATTAATGACAATTTTTATCTTTCATAAGGACCATTCCCGGCCATTGGGTTCCAGTCTCTTTGCCCAAGATTCCTGAGGGAAGGATTCTTAAATAACATTGCAGCCCCGCATCCTTTGTCAGGGGGAGGATCTTTACCCTCCAGGATTTTCTCCGGTAGGTATTCAATATAAATTTTCAAAGCACCCATTTTTAAGATATTTGGGGTCATGGGACCAGAAGAAGGGGACAAATATACTTTTTTGCAGACATTTTGTATGTCACTTTTGTTACAGGTTAGACAAATATACCTAGGTTCTACATCAAAGTGAGTAAAAAAAGTGCATAAAATCCAAATTAGCATTTTAAAAATGAGAGGCATTTTTTTTCTTTGTTTTAAACAAATTAATATGATGCAGTTAAAAAAAAGGTAACTGGCTAGACCAGGGGTAGGCAACCTTGGCTCTTTTATGACTCAATTCCCAGTGTAGTTCAATAGTGAAATATAACAATTTTCTTGAAAAGTTCTGTTTTTTCACACTAGTCTCATATGCCATTTAAGTCGGGGAGGGGGGAGGGGGAAGGGAGGGAGGTGTTGGGGAGGGTTGGGGAGAGGGGAGGGGGTTGGGAGGGGTTTGGTTTTGTTAAAAATAAAATGTATTGTAAAACTTTTCAATAAAATAATAATAATAATAATAATAATAATAATAATAATAATAATAATAACATCATTAACCGTTTCCTGGCAATTGTATTTCATAATTACACTTCAGAATAGAATGTTACATTAATAAATGCTCATCACCAAATAAAATTCTTTTTTTTTTGTAGTTTCAGATGATAACGCAAGGGTTTTTTGTTTTGTTTTTTAAAAAGTGTTACCTCCCGGTGATTAAGTGTCTTGGCAACATTTTTTGGAACTGTCTGCCATTGCCTTCTTCCTAGATCTAACGGAGAGTGACTGTCCAGATTCATCTAACTGGCATATGTGCCTAAGATAGCACTAAAATTCCTGGTTCTAGACCGGCTGCTTCAGCCAATGTACCAAATGGAAAGCATCGCATGAAAACAAGAACAGTGATTTGGCAAGTTCAGAACAGACTAATAGTTAGTTGGCCCATTATTTAGTCACATTTAGAATAAACCCACTGAAATGGAACTTCACTTACTTCCAGCTTACCAAAAAAAAGCCTGTTCAGTATATTATAATGGTTCCTAGTTGTGCAATATAATTTCATCTTTCTATACTATGTGCAGCATCCTGAAAAAAAATCTGCCTCGGCTTCTCCATTAGTTTTATGAAGCAGATTAGCAAGCATACAGATATATGTAGTGGAAGTCAGACTATCACATTGTACTGTGCCATTTGCACATAATTGGATTTTTAAAATTCAAAATCCTATTTATTTTTAACTGATATATCCCAAGCTGGACTTCAACAAATCCTCTGTCTTGCCATAGAACAGGCATGTCAAACTCACAACATCACATGATGTATCGTGACTTTTTCCCCATTGCCGGCAATGGGGTGGTACGGTTTTGGCATGATGCAGGCCGGCAGTTTGACATGCCTGTCATAGAAACATCGTGTCTAATTCTTTTTAAAAAAATAATATTTTTATGAATTTTCTAATTTTACATTTAGGTATTTAAAAAGCAAGGTGGTGGCTGGGTTAATCAACAGTTCAGTAACATACAAAAATCTTTAGTACAAATCTCAATCTAGAACCTCAAATATTTCCTCTCTTTTTCCCTTAATATCTACTATCTCATATGTAAGCTAATACAGTTCTTATTATATCAATTAAATAAAAACATCATTATTATATTTATCAATAAATTTTTAGCTTATACATATCTTAATTACTTTTATATTCAATCTTTACATTCAATCAATGTCCTGTTATTGGTTTTTCCCAATTTTTAGTTTCCCATCAATATTCAGATTTAACATTTAATATTTATAATTTCCAGTTTTAGGTAACCAAAGTTTCCTTTATCTCAATTCATAACAGAATCTAATATGCAAAATACACATCTTATCTATTTGGATATAATCTTGTTCTATTTCCTAAAAGTTATCTATTTTCCCCATCTTACATCATCTAATTAATAACACAATATCCTCTTTAATAAATCAAAGCCCATTATATATATTATCTGAGTTAATCAATAAATCAAACATATTCATACTATTTTTTCTTTTGGGTCTAATTTTTAAGTATTAAACAAATAGCATCCTTATTTTCAACTAATTTCCAAATGTTTTAAATTTAATGACCAAAATTTCCCTTATCTCAACTTCTCCCTTTGACCCTCGAATTAGTCATATGAAATCCCCTTTGATAAATCAAAACCCCAATTTTCTTCAGCCTTATTCTGGCTTTCTTTCTTTGCCAACTAGCCTTCCATGTCAATGCTTTTAAATCATCAAATAGATCTCCCTCTGGTATTATATCTATTGTTTGGAGTAAGAGAGACCATTTAGTTGCCATTTTTTGGAAGGGCTAGGCCATTTGTATTCCTTAAATTGTCTCCCTATTATTCCAAATTGCCATAATTGTCCTGGTGTGTTTATCTTCCATTCAGTCTGCTCTTCTTCTTGCTCCTCAAATTTCTCAAATTTCAAATTTCTTCTGATTTATATAGAATCATGTCTAATTCTATTTGATGTTTTTCCCTTGTTAACATTTAAAATAACATTTAGATTTCTTATGTTGTAAGGCTTCATACCTGCTATTTCAAAGGCCACATATGGGAAGGCATTAGGAGGATTAGGACGATAAATACAAAATATGTTGCATATTGCAATTGGCTAACTATCTATTTTGGTAATGCCTACTTTTCACAGAATCTTCTCTTAAGCCCTCTTTTAATATATTGTGATTTACCTTGTTGGATGGCCAGTTAATAAAACTCCTTATGAGAAATAAATGTATCCATATTTGGTAAGCAGAATGATTTATGTGTCTTATTTTATTATGAATTTTTATGGAGACATGCAGACCACCAACTATAGCCAATCACTATGTTGCCTTCATAATAGGCACCTAAGCAATATATACAATATAACCAAATTCTGGACAACAGTACCTGAAATCCAGTATAAGATAATGATGAACTGTTGGCAATATCCTGATAAAATTAATAGGTTTGATTACGTGTGATTCTGATGTCGTTCCATGTTAGCACTTGCTTTGTTTTCAGTTTGCCATATGTTTAATGTTGCTCAGTATCAAAACTGTTTCTATGATGTGACTTAAAACAGCATTTTCATGCTGAGCCCAGTGTATTTTGTTCACATGAGGTTTTCATAAAATTCAAGTATCTTCTTTTAATTATTTTATAAGGGAAAACAAATATTTCCAGTTGTGTTAAATTCATAACAAAATTGGAGCAACATTGCCAGATTCCCCAAGTGAAATTTTTATCAGTTCTACTGAAAAGTAATTGATTGCTGTATAGAAACTTTAAAAACTACTAACATACTGTAGGTTTCTGACCCCCTATGTATAGTTAAAAATAAAATGAAAACCCTATTCAGAAATATTTTTCTGAGATATTAGTATTCATATGAAAACCGGCTGAGTGACTTTGGCCCATCATTGTCTTTCAGCTAACTCACCTCACCTCCATCTGTTGTGGAGAAAATTGGAGAAAGGAGTATTAGGCATGTTTGCCATCTTGAGTTATTTATAAAAAATATTAAAAGCAGAATAAAAAATATAGAAAATAAAAACTTTGCCTTTTTTCACAAACAAAATCATTCATAAATTCAATTACCATTTGTGAATTAATTTCCTTACACTTTGAATTTTGCCCAAATTTTATATTTTATTAGAAACAGTTGAGAATATTCATAGCTCAGGTTGTTAGTTTTGGCAGGGGTCTGTTCTCCAAGCTTGATTTTTAGTTCCCAGATGTTTGATTACCAAACTAGGAAACATTTTCAGCAGGGGTTTTGGGTGAAGTGTCTTGTTTGTTTATATACATCTTGGGTGGTCGTTGGTCTTTGTGACTGATAGAATCACAAGTCTGATTGAGTCACAAGGCTGATTGAATGACAGGTTTGGTTGAATTACAAGAATGATTCTGTTCTTGTGACTTTGTGACTTCTGACTGGTTGCTGTGAGGCATGGAATTCAACTAGTGAGGGATGGTCAGTTCTGTTGTTCGTCGGTGGTTTGGATGGTCCACTTCCTTATTGGTTTGTACACTGGTTCTAAGTTAATGTGTTTGTTGATAGACCCGTTGGTAGAATGCCAGGCTTCAATAAACTCATGAGCCTGATGAGTTTTGGCATGGCCAATAACTTCGGCTTTTTCCTAGTTCAACCAGTATTGTTTGTTGTCAGTGTGAATGGCAATCAGGGACTTCAGGTCATGCTGTTTGACAGCCAGCTGGAGTTCATGGATTCTGTTTTTTAACTGTTGTACTGTCTGCCCAATATAGAACTGGTTACAATTTAATATTTTATATTAAATAATAGCTAGCCAGTCAGACAGAGAGATTGATTTTCAGTTGCAAAGTGGCATTGTCAGGTGATGTTACACTTTATGACTGTGTCACTTAGCAATGGAAATTCCTGTCCCAATTAACATTATTAAGTGACCTGTAGCTGTTTACACTGACAGTAACTGAAAACAGTTTAAAGATGATGCACAGTTATTCTCATTATCTCTAATATCACAACATGAGAATAAAAAGATGGTTGGAAAAGCAAAAATGACTTATCCCTGATTCCATATGAAAGGGAAATAAAATAAATCACTTGTACCTGCCTTCCCTTTGTCCATTATCTTTACTTCAGGATCTATTCATTTGCTGAGCTGTGTACAAAAGAAAACCAAAGAGTTCCTGAAAAGAGTAGCATTTTTCCTCTTGATAATCCCTGTCAGGGCTGCTATAAGTGGGGAGGGACAATGTTCCTCCAAATGGGAACTGGACATACTACACATGTAACCAAGCTGCAGTGTTGAAAGAAAACACCAACTACTTCTGTTGTCAAATTAACTTCAACAAAGTTAGAAATATGACTTCATTCTCCAAATCAGTTGTCCTCTCTCAACTGTACAATAGTTCATCACTGTTTTCAAATTAGCATAGAGTCCTCATATAAAAGATTCCATATTCATTGAGTACAAGAACTATAGAGAATGCAATGAATCTGTTACTCTATTCACTAAGATGCATTAGTGAAACAAGGACAATTCATGTGAAATAATTTGTAATCAAATACTGTGTGTGATTATTTAATATGAAGGATTCTTTGTTGCCTCTGTAACAAAGAATGTATGTGGATTCATTTTTCTCTAAAGATAATAGCAATAGCATTTAGACTTATATACCACTTCATAGTGCTTTACAGCATTCTCTGAGCAGTTTACATTGTTAGCACATTGCCCCCAACAATCTGTGTCCTCATTTTACTGACTTCAGAAGAATGGAAATCTGAGTCAACCTTGAACCCTTTCAGGATCTAACTCTTGGTTGTGCGCAGACTTAGCCTCCAATACAACATTCTAACTACTGCGCCACCAAAGACAGTTCCTTAAAATGTGGGATTTAACTCCCCAATAGAAAGATCTAATTGTCCTGTTCTTGGGAGCTTTCAAGCCTTGCTAGTTACAGTCAAGTGAATTCAGCCTACATAGTGTGTTTCACCCACCATTCGAATGAAACAATAATTTCATATGCAAGTATTGTTATTGAACAAAACAGCACAATATAATCTATTTCTGAATCATGTATACACTTTTTAGCTTTTTGAAGGACTCACAGATATAAACATCATTACCAGAATGAGGCCTTGGCACAGAGGGTGAGTGCTGTTTTGTTTCCTGAAGGTCAAACAAGACCTATAAGAAGTCAAGATCAGGAGTCAATAGATATTCTCCAAGGCACTGCACAGTGCTTTAATTATACTACTCCCTACCTACTCCCTATTCTCCAGCTTGACATCTATAATTGGATCCATAAATGAAGGCCTATTATTATTAATTCACACTGTGTTGCCCAGATAGGAATTAACTAATACATTTCTATTCAAAATATAAATATCAGAAACAACAACTGCCTGTCATTTTATAGAACTCCTGGTTTGGAGGTTCCTGTCAACTGAAAATGATTGAAAATGATTAGACTGAGAATTTATTAAGGTATATAGATCATCTGGCTCCTAGTACGTTAAGAATGAAGGTTGTTCTGTACTACAACTATTAGACAAGTCACATTTTATTTTTGCTTCCTTCTGCACATCAATAAAGTATTTGTTAAAATGCATAAAATTATACTGACAAATAAGGTCTCATTCTTAATATTTAATATAAAAATGATGTGCTTTGATAGCTTTGAAAATGATCTATTTGATTATGTTTTTTATGTGATGTGATGACCTCCTCCAGTTTTTATTTGTAAATATTTTTCTTAAAATTCTTGCACTGCTCATCTGTTGAAAGGCTCTGATTTTATATTATATGTAAAAGAAGATTTAACTATAAATCAAGAGGCAGTGGTGATGGCTCAGAGAGTTCTGTGTACAGGTAGGAAACTTACCTTTTATGATCAGTAATTCATAGATAATATTGATCCATCCAGAGAAGCCAATTTACCTTCTCAGAGCTGATTTCCTATAGTACCAGTAAGGAGCAGTAAACAAGGAAGCTGTTTCATGTATCCTTATTAGCCCTGAAAGCAGTAGGAAATTCCCCTTACCCAGATATTTAGTAGTAATAAGTAAAGTCCTTAGAAATTATCTAAAAGCCTTGTCAAAATTTTCAGATAATTTCCAGAGAAAGCATTTTTGAACTTACTAATAGGGCTGAGGCTCACTACGATGGGAAAGATTTAAAACTCAGTAAAAAAAGTGGACATCTTTGAAGGGAAAAATTTGAAAACAGTTACATTCAAGGGCTTTAAAAAATTAACTGTGCAAAAAAGTGCCCGAAAGTGAGCAATTAAAACAAGACTGCATTGTGCACACCTACTGTAGAATTATAGTACACTACATCCATTTTAATGAATAGTATAGAAGCAAAAAAAACTGGGATAGAAACTCATATGTCCTACCAAGTGTCAGTCAGCAATTTTCCGCAGGCTTCTGACAAGTTTCCTGACCGTGAAAAGAGCAGTTCCAGAAACCAACAGGAATACAAAAATGCAGACTCTGTGCCAGAGAAAGATTTTTGAGGAATCCCATCTCCTGTGGAGGGCTGCCTTGATTCACTATTTAAAACAAGGCCAAAGACACCAGATTACTGATCCATCTGATACTTTATATTTCCATTCTTATTTATCATTCTATTATTCAATTGCTGTAAAAATTGTTATCTTAAAAGCTATGATTATTATTTTATTTTTAAACAACTGATCTTTTCAAAATGGCATGCTTCGTATCCTTGTTTTTAAAATAGCTAAGAATACAAACCAGCAAAAATAGGATGGTTGGTTTGTTGGTTGGCTGATATTTTTTAAGTGGGAGAGCAGAGCATCTGCTAAAATTTCTATCAATAAAATTAGATTTATTTTCAATTGATAATTTTATGCTGAGTTGTTTCAGTAGTGTAATCTGCTGCAAATTACTTACAAGTAATCCCACTGAAGTTTTTCCATAAGGATTAACTATTACTAAATTTTCTCAATGCTGAAGCCTATCACAGGTTCAATAGAATACATGTGGGGATGAAAATTGTAAAATTAAAATACATGTCTCTTTTATTTTGTTATTTTCTCAACTGTCTTTTGGCATCTACTGTATTAGAATAATATGGTTTCCCCCATTAATTGCATCTTAGCAATGCTAACTGAGAATTAGGCAGTAACCTGTTGGCAAAACTTGAATTGTACTCCTGCATAAAGTTTTCAAGGTGAATGATTCAGGCATAGTTTCTTGCTGTCATCCTGCCCATTGCTCATGTACTAAATCTTATTACAGCTATGCCAATTCATCTATTCATCCATTTGCACTGCAGAGAAATATATAAAAAAGATAACAGAATAAATAAGGAAATGTAGCATGTCAAGCTGCCAAGGAAGAAGGGCATCACTGGCTCTAGAGTATAAGACTAAAACGTTAATTGTACCTGTACCTGTAAGTAATTAATACACATTTTTAGCTTAGAGTTTGTTTCATGGAATCTGGTATCTTTGTTTTCCCCCCTCCCCCTGTCCCCTTTCATCTGCCTAAACCAGGGGTAGGGAACCTTGGCTCTTTTATGACTTGTGGACTTCAATACCCAGAATTTCTGAACCAGCCATACTGACTCAGGAATTCTGGGAGTTGAAGTCCACAAGTCATAAAAGAGCCTAGCACTGGCCTAGGCAATCCTTATTTATAAAGTTATTTGGCATTTTCACAAGTTTATGCATTTCATTCATACTATCTGAAATATTTTGCAATGATTGCTCATTCTATCTTAGCAATTCTCTTCACGATATGGATTTGTAAATAATGGCAAATCTAGTAAATCCAATCTACAAAGCAACTTCCACCCAGCAATCCAAAGAAACCTAAATATGCAATTTATTTTCCAGCCAATTAAAAAAACTCTCTGCTCATGTTCACAGAATGAGTAAAGGAAGGTAACATGGTTGCCATGGTTATAGACATTAACATTGCATGTAATAAGTACAAAATCAAGGATACACTATTCAATCAACCCTGGGGGGAAAAAGTGCAGCTCTAAATACAATCTGAAATCATCATAAAATAGATGAGCCTTATTTGACTTTCTGCACTGTCCTCTGACTTTCTGTGACTATATGTAGATTTCATGTTTTTAAAATCCATGTATTTTATTTTCATTTTTCCACCTCTAATTTTTTGCACCTGAGGATTTCTAGGGTTCTCAGTATTTATGACTTTTAATTGGCCTATTGGAGGCACTGTATTATTTCAGATTTTTTTAAATGATCTACATGGCTTCCTTTGTTTTAGTGGTTGATTTTAAGTATTCTTAACTACTAAATGTATTCATATTGCCATCAACATAATCTTAAACCATCTTGTATAATTTCAGTAAAAGATTTTTATGCTCACTGGCATTGGCATTAACTCTGTTGCCTTAATCTTATTCCCTACATCCTATCGATTTCAATTAAGGTACTTTCCTTTCGTTCCTTTGCTTTTAAGTCTAAGGAAGATTAAATAGTTCTTGGAAACAGACCAAAGACCAATTGATTTACACTTGTCCTGCTAATGAGGACTCAGGTGTGGCAGTTTTTAATGTAACCTCAGCATCTTTCTTGACAGTAGCCAATTCACTATTATCCATTCAAGATAGTAGCACCTACTGTGTGTTGATAGGTTACTAACAGGGAAGCAAATCCTATGTCTGTTAAAAACTGGCTTTGGCAGCTTCGTGCAAAATGACCCATTTAAAATGTAGTAGAAAAGTCTCTCTGATTTTTTTATGCTGTAGAATAAAGTTTCTTTTTCAGATGGGCACATCTCCTAGTAACGTCTTGGACATTTCTGCCATATTTTTATAACAGAATGGAAGACCTTTGCCATACTGCTAAGTTTGTAAGCCGCCCTGAGTCTTCGGAGAAGGGCGGGATATAAATGGAATAAAAATAAAAATAAAAATAAATCTTCTGGAATATTTTCTTATTTCTCAGTCTAGCCTCATATTTCCTGATAATCTTTTCTCAAAGAGTTAACCAGATCCAATCCTGCTTAGTATTCAAGATCAGCCAAGACAGCTCGGTAATGTCTCTTGGCTGGGGTTCCTTGCTATAGTGATGATCATTTTTACTGATATAATTTGCACAGCAATATGTGATATATTACAATATCTAAATAATAGGCACAGTGGCATATTCAGTACAGTGGTTACCACAATTGTTCACTGTCAGTAATAAGTTTATTAAGACATAGTATCTTACCAACTGTAACAAGGCTGGCTCCAAGTTTTAAAACGTTCTGTGATGGACACTTTCTTACATATTTATAGCCTTTTTGTGAGTGTTTCAGAGACATTACATGAGATGGAAGGCCATAAAAATCAAATAAATAAATATGATAATCTTATTTGATAGAAGTAGCATTCAGTGTTGAGGCAGCAAACTATGCCTAACCCTTTTAAATCTCTACAGTGACATCAACATAGTAATTTGTATTATTGTGGGAGATTATAGTGAATATTTTAATGAAATTTAGTACTGCTCAGAAAGCCAGACCTGAATTGGTTTAAGTGATGTTTAGAATAATGGTGGCAACAGACCTGGATATCAGTTAATTAAACTTTTGCTATTCTGTGCAAGAAAACGAAGTTTTTTTGATCTTGACATTTTTTATTAGGAAGACAAAGAAGTACCTTGCATATGAGATATTAAATCATAGCTGAGATATTAAATCATAGTTACCAAGCTATCTGTTTCTAACACTATTACACTGTTTTCTTTAGCTGCTAGAATGTCAACAAGAGGTTATTAAAAATAAGGCAAGATCATCATATTGTTAATAGCAAAAGTGCAAGCCATCTGTTAAATCTCCTAGAAAATATTTGCATGGTATATAAAATAGCTAAGAAATGCTTCAAGTGTATCTAAAATAAACAGACAGCAAAATATTTTATGTCATCATGTTTAAACCACAACTGTCCAAAGAAAGCAGAGAATTTACATATACTACCAACTACATTCCCTTCACAACGTTTACACACAGTCAGGCCTGCTTGTGTTTAGTCCTAAAGCAACATCATGGACTTTTAAATAATTCTTTGAGTCAAATGTAAATTCATTATATATGATACTATATGTACTGGGCAAACTAATTTTTATATGCAAATGATATTTTTTAAAAGTTTATGAAAATCATTATGTCTATATATGGGCTAAAGCAGTGGTTCTCAACCTATTGTCCACAGATCCCTGGGGGGGCATGATGTCATCACAGGGGGGTCCACAAAGGCTTAAAAATGTTAGGATTTAAATCTTGTTAAGCCTTGGTGGTCCATCTGATCTTCTGATATTTTAAATACACTGTGTGAGAAGTGGCTTACAAGGAGAAATCTGGAAGAATCCCATACTTGTTTTTGAAAGCAGAGAAAGATGAAGTAATTAACTTTATACCTTTATACCAAATAAATTCTAAAACCCTTTAGAACATGTTTAGAAGTATTATTAGTAGTCAATACCCTGTCCTATCATTCTCCCATTCTTATTATTTCCTCCATAAGCTAACAGACTGAATATAGTAGTTATAACAGGAATAGGCAATGTGTAACCTTCAATTGTTTCTAATAATCCTCATCAGTCTTTTCTTCCTAATGATTTTTGGAATTATAGATCAATAATGTCTGAAGTACCATGAATTGCCTATTTTATGGAAGATGTGAGTCTTATAAATAGATTCCATACAGCCAAGAACATGTGGTTAAAATGGAACATAGTAATCAGAATGTATGATGATGGTGATGATAATAATGATGATGATGGGTTCTAATAAAATCTGCCTATTGAATATCACTGATACTTCCTTGCATAATCCATTCCTTATTTAATTCTACTTACTGACATTTCCAAAAGATTCCTCTACCAGCTATTCTTATTTCTGCTGTCAAGTAATCCTCCATTTATTTCCGTGTAGCAGGCCTTTCTATGGATTAAATAATACCTGAGTTTTGGTTTTTGCTTGGTTAGTTACCTAAAATATGTTTCAGCTCACAAACACAGCTAAAAATATTTAATAGGAGTTTGCTAGAAGCATAAAATTCCAAGCTAGGTTCTGACAGGCCATATTGTATACTGTATAACTATTTATATCTCTGGGCAGAAGTAATGAAAAATAATAGCAGGCAAAATGTAGATACAATTCTCTGGAAGTACCCATGTTCTTTTTTTTCATTGTTTTATCTGATGTTCATTTTAAACAGAATAGATTTATTCCCACAAATGTATGTTGTTTTATTATATTCTTTTCAACCCTGCATGCAAGATTATCCATTACAGTGGTTCTGCATATATTATACACTTCTTTGTATTACTAGCATTACCTAAATAACATCTGATGGGATGCCCTGATTAGCATGTAAATTGGACCATTTTTCTATGTAGAGTAATAGTTTATTCCTGATTACCAACAGTAAAAGCTTCTCAAGTAAATAAGGAAAGCAAAATTAGTACCAAAGTGATGTGGATACATTTGTCTCAAATACTGAAAGTTAATGATACATTTTGTTTAAAATGAAAGACTGTCACTCAAGAATAAAGACCATTCATGAATGCAGAACAATTGAACACAGAATGTCTCAGATTTAATCCCAGAGTTTTCACAGAGAAAACTCAGATCTGAAACTTTGAAAAGTCATCATCTAGTCTCATTGAGAACATGGTTCCATTGAATTATAACTTAAAATATTACTAGTTTTAATGTATTAAAATGTTGATATTGTATTATAACTTTTATTATATATTTCTTTTTTATTTGGGGGTTGGTATATGTATATATGTTCATCTATGTGTGTATATGTACAGTCATGGCCGAAATTGTTGGCACCCCAGAAATTTTTCCAGAAAATCAAGTATTTCTCACAGAAAATTATTGCAGGAACACATGTTTTGCTATACACAGGTTTATTCCCTTTGTGTGTATTGGAACACAACAAAAAAGGGAGGAAAAAAAGCAAATTGGACATAATGTCAAACAAAACTCCAAAAATGGGCCGGACAAAATTATTGGCACCCTTAACTTAATATTTGGTTGCACACCCTTTGGAAAAAATAACTGAAATCAGTCGCTTCCTATAACCATCAATAAGCTTCTTACACCTCTCACCCGGAATTTTGGACCACTCTTCCTTTGCAAACTGCTCCAGCTCTCTCTTATTGGAAGGGCACCTTTTCCCAACAGCAATTTTAAGATCTCTCCACAGGTGTTCAATGGGATTCAGATCTGGACTCATTGCTGGCCACTTCAGAACTCTCCAGCACTTTCTTGCCATCCATTTCTGGGTGCTTTTTGACGTATGTTTGGGGTCATTGTCCTGCTGGAAGACCCAAGATCTCGGACGCAAACCCAGCTTTCTGACACTGGGCTCTACAGTGCGACCCAAAATCCTTTGGTAATCCTCAGATTTCATAATGCCTTGCACACATTCAAGGCACCCAGTGCCAGAGGCAGCAAAACAACCCCAAAACATCATTGAACCTCCACCATATTTCACTGTAGGTACTGTGTTCTTTTCTTTGTAGGCCTAATTTGGTTTTTGGTAAACAGTAGAATGATGTGCTTTACCAAAAAGCTCTATCTTGGTCTCATCTGTCCACAAGACGTTTTCCCAGAAGGATTTTGGCTTACTCAAGTACATTTTGGCAAACTGTAATCTTGCTTTTTTATGTCTCTGTGTCAGCAGTGGGGTCCTCCTGGGTCTCCTGCCATAGCGTTTCATTTCATTTAAATGTCGATGGATAGTTTGCGCCGACACTGATGCTCCCTGAGCCTGCAGGACAGCTTGCATTCCTTTGGAACTTGTTTGGGGCTGCTTATCCACCATCCGGACTATCCTGCGTTGCAACCTTTCATCAATTTTTCGCTACAGATTCGCTACAGTGCCATGGGTTGCAAACTTCTTGATAATATTGCACACTGTGGACAAAGGCAAATCTAGATCTCTGGAGATGGACTTGTAACCTTGAGAGTGTTGATATTTGTCCACAATTTTGGTTCTCAAGTCCTCAGACAGTTCTCTTCTCTTTCTGTTGTCCATGCTTAGCGTGGCACACACAGACACACAATGCAAAGACTAAGTGAACTTCTCTCCTTTTTATCTGCTTTCAGGTGTGATTTTTATATTGCCCACACCTTTTACTTGCCCCAGGTGAGTTTAAAGGAGCATCACGTGCTTGAAACAATCTTGTTTACCCACAATTTTGAAAGGGTGCCAATAATTTTGTCCGGCCCATTTTTGGAGTTTTGTTTGACATTATGTCCAATTTGCATTTTTCCCTCCCTTTTTTTGTTGTGTTCCAATACACACAAAGGGAATAAACCTGTGTATAGCAAAACATGTGTTCCTGCAATACTTTTCTGTGAGAAATACTTGATTTTCTGGAAAAATTTCTGGGGTGCCAACAATTTCGGCCATGACTGTATATATGCCATCATTTATAGTCATGATTACAACTATGGCTAGCTGCAGTAAAGTAAATAACATCAACAGATTGTACATGTTTACTACTACCTGAACCATATTTCAACACTGGTGATTTGATATTATTCCCTAGATTGCTGTCATTTATCAGTAGAGCAGTAGCACATGGTCTTTATCCTCTAAAGAAATTACATCTAGTGGAAGGTTTACCGTTATGCAGAGACTAAAGAATATGATCTTGAGGAAAATAGGCAAGAACTATTACGCAAACAAAGAAAGTTGAAATATTCCTTATGTGCCAGGAAACAAGATAACATTAAAGAGAAACTCAGGCATACTCCTCCCTGATTCAGTAGGACATGAGAGGGAAAGGGGTAAAGCAGAAACAGTCTTGCAACATTCTGGTATTACAACTTTCCAAATAAGGTGTAGTCCTCATCTTTCTGTGGAATCTATTTATGGTGGTCTGTCCCAAAGGCTTCAATTGTTACAACTTACATAGAAATCCTTTTAGCAGACTTTTAAATGCTGAAGAGTGTGGGTTATACATATTAGCTTTTTAGTAAAGCTATTGAAACAAAAATGTAGCACAAACTTCAGTTTATGTCTTCATTCACTGCTATAACCAGTGGTGGGATTCAACCAGTTCGCACCAGCTCGGCAGAACCGGGAGCTACTTTTTGTTGCCCAGGCCCAGAATGGACTTCTGGAAGCGGCATCCACACAGAGAACCAGTTGTTCACATATTTGAATCCCACCACTGGCTATAACCAAATAATATGTAGTTTGGACATAATAAAATAATGAAATAACAAGAATAATTTGTTAAACCTGTTTGCCACCCAACTCTTAAAGACTGGGCAGGTCACACCAAAATACATTGAAACATAAAAAATACATTGAAACATAAAAAATAAACATAAAAATGGCAAGTGCAATGAAGCAAGGGGTCTCACTCTTCCTCACCAAAGGCCGGGGTGAAGAGACTGGTCTACACAGCTCTTCTGAACAACAGCAGACTGGAGGCCATCCAGATGTTGGATGAGATCTTTTTTATTGAAAAGTTTTACAATACATTTTTTTAAAAAGACAAAACCCCTCCCAACCCCTTCCCCTCTCCCCAACCCTCCCCAACACCTCCTTCCCCTCCCCCTCCCCCCTCCCCGACTTCCCAGAGCTCAATACAGGGTATAAAAATACAAACAATCATAGTCTACCTTATGCAAACAACAATAAAATATTAAATCTATCGCACTTTAACTCTTATAAAATAACTACAAGCAATTTAAATATCACATCAATACTTATTCAAATGCTAGATGAAACTTTTTAGTCCCATATTTATTCTGGATATAATCAATCCATCTTCTCCACTCCACAATATATCTCTGTTGCGACTGATCTTTCAAGTACGCTGAGATCTTTGCCATTTCCGCCAGATTGGAGACTTTTAAAGTCCATTCTTCTATAGTCGGCAGTTCTTCCTTCTTCCAATATTGCGCTACTAAAAGTCTCACTGCCGTAATTAAGTTCAACATCAGCTTAGTGTCCACAACAGTAGTATCAGTAATAATGCCCAGTAAAAACAGTTGCGGACAACTGTTGTTTTAGAGGGCAGGCACTGTCACAGAGAAGACACACTTCCAGGGTATCAACTTATGACATTTTTAATCAAAGGAAACCAAAGTGCTTCAACCCTGCAGGATTAAATGAGGAAGAAGTTAAGGGACACAAGCAGTACCTCTAGTAATTAGGCCCTATATCATGTATGGCTTCATAGATAGGTAACTACCAGCAATTTGAATTGCACCTGGAGGCAAACCTTGGCCCATACATTAAATGATTGACCCACTGGGATCCCCATATCAAAATAACTTACCTTATGTGTGGCCCAAATTTGAAAATTACATTTAAGACAGCACAGTACCTGAGCTGAGATCGGCATACGCGAGACTGATTGGGGTAGATTGTATGGGTGATAGTGAAATGCAATTTTATCATATTTTACCTATCTATATATTAAATTGCTGTATTTGATTCTAATTTCATTGTAAATTGTATTTTAACCAATTTCATTTTAAATTGTTTTACTGCATTTTAGTAATAACGTGTGTTTGGAACTCTGCACCTTGATATGGCCCAAGGGCTAATCAATAAAGCAATTAATACAGAATTGCACCTGGAAGCAAACCAGTAACAGTGCAGCTTGCAAAGCAGAGGTGTTACCTGGGCATATTAAGGCATGCCCATTGCTGCTTGCTTCACTACATATTGGACCAATGAAAGCTTCAAGGGCAGCCTAATGTGGAGGATATACTATTTTGTACTTTTGTACTTTGTAGAGCTTCTTTGCTATAGAAAAGGATGGGAAATAATGTATTTTAGCAACACAAAAATAAATTTTAGCAACACAAATAATCTTTTCACAATAGCTGGAAATATAACACATATTTAATATACCTATAATCCTAATACATTGTTTTGGTATTTTTTTTCAGGTAGACCACTAATGATAGTGGTTGAATACATGGAGAATGGATCCCTTGACTCCTTTCTACGGGTGAGGTATCATTTTCTCAGGACATCTGAATAAGAATCCATTCTAAGAAAAGGTTTTAAATCATTTATCCTACTAATTTTTTCCTAATGTTATTCATAGATTTTTACTAGAAGAGAAACACATTGCCCAAGGTAAACATCTTAGGTTCAGTAATATATAAGTATAGCCAGAAAGAAAAGAATATTTAAACTTAAGAATGTAATTGATTTGTTATACAAATTACATTTCCATATTTAGCCAAATGTACTTTAAATTTTGCTACTATATGAAACAAAAAGATGATTGAAATATGAATTCCTTGCCATATGGCCACTGCTCATTTTACTCATTTGTTTAAAAAGATGTTTTCTCGGTGGGATTTTTTTTTCACTTTGGAAGAGTAGTAAAGGTTAGTAATTGATTTATAATTATCAATGGTTAGTTGTGCTTAAACAATTTGAATTAGCAATCACTGGAGTGACTTGATGATCTTATTTCAATTAAAGTCAGTTGTAAATAAATATAGGGATCATAAAAAGAAACAGACTTTTCAAATAATAACATATGCATCCCTACACAGCAGGTGATAAATTCCCAATCTTTAATATATTCATAAGTAATACAGAGAATACTTTGTCCTGCCATTGACATGTTGCCATAATAGAAAAGATACCTGACATAGAATTCTTTAACTGCTCCCTCCTGCTTTTGCAAATCCCTTAAAAACTTACTTAAATATATATCAGCTAGTTAATTTAAGTCACAACAGCATAGTGCTAGAAGTTGTTTCACGATGATCAGTAGTTTTTAGAAAACTTACAGCTAAATTGTTAGACTCTGTATCTCATGAACTCATGGGAAAAGACTCTTGAAAGTCTTTGGTTCATGATAGGAAAAAAACGAGTCAAAAAGAGATAAAGGAAGTTTGATTGGACTATGTGATTGGGTTCAATTAATAGCTTTTATTCTAGAACTGAACCAAAGAAAAAATTTACCAACAGATTAATGTCCCTAAAAAGATTTTCCAGATTTCCTTTTGTTTGCAAAGGAGCCTTCAAGGAAGTCCCACCTATGAGATGTGCGCCATGCAGGGCTTTTTTTCTCATAGAACGCTCAGAACGGAGTTCCGGCACCTTTTTTGGGTGGAACCTTGTAGGGTAGGCAAGGCGGGTTGTATGACATGTGTGAGTTCCGGCACCTTTTTCTTTTACAAAAAAAGCACTGGCGCCATGAGATGAAAAAGGTTGAACATCTGCCATTCATTTAACCAAGGTCAGAGCTATGGAAATGGAAAGTGAGAAGGGGCACAATCTTAGTTTGGAAGGTTATTTATTGAGTCTTTTTATTATTTTGTTTGTTGCTTGTGGTTTCTGAACATAAAAATGTCTTGGAATCCTCCTGCTTTTCTTTAAATTAGGATTCCCTTTTCCTAATTAGACATGCCTACCGTTCCTTTACTACTGCATAAGGGTGTCAGTTCTGACTGCAAAGGGGAGTTGTTTCCTACAAATAGTGTTTATAGCCTCTGGGTCGTAAAGCTTAAGCTAAAATAGGAGAAATGTTTAGACTCATGTAACAAAGATAAAATGAAAAAGTGGAGACAAAGTAGAATTGAGTCAATAATATAGTTTAGCAAAAGTTACATATTCATCACTACACTCATAACAGCCTTCAAGCTACAGGCTTTGCATGAAATGGACCACTCTATTCAAATTAATTTCATTTGCATAATGATGGCATTATGCAAATGACACACATTGATTAAAATGAGGTTATGTGGCATTTCTATAATGATGATATTATACGAATAACACAAAGTGACATGGATAATATACACCCTGGTCTAGTGAATATTTGTAAACATCTGCCTAAAATAGTCTATAAAGATTAGGTACAGTCAAAAATTATATATTGGTGATTGATAGAGCATAATCCTGTTATTTTCAGTCAGAATTGAGGAGAAAGAGTCTCCTTGAACATCTGTGATCATTGGTAACTTGGTTTATGTGCAAGGTTTACACAAGATGCTAAGCTAAACTAATAACTCAGATTATAATTTAGCACTTTATGTATATTAAGCTTGAATAAGCCCATTTCCTTTTGTCGATTCTGCAGTTGGTAAATGATTCAGTCTTCAATATTTAGCAGAAGAAATACTTATACATACAATGTTGTCATACTAGAGATTTTATTTTGTGTGTAAAATTAAGGCAAATTAATATGTCTGAACAAATTTGATGGATTCTAAATGGAGGGGAGGGACGCGGTGGCTCAGTGGGTTAGGACGCTGAGCTTGTCGATCAGAAGATTGGCAGTTTGGCGGGTAGAATCCCAAGTGCCGCATAGCAGAGTGAGCGCCTGTTACTCGTCCCAGCTTCTGCCAACCTAGCAGTTCAAAAGCACGTAAAAATACAAGTAGAAAAATAGGAACCACCACGGTGGGAAGGTAACAGCGTTCCGTGCACCTTTGGCATCCAGTCATGCCAGCCACATGACCACGGACACATCCTCGGACAAGTGCTGGCTCTTCAGCTTTGAAACGGAGATGAGCAACGGCCCCTAGAGTTGGAAACAACTAGCATGCATGTGCGGGGGAAACTTTACCTTTAAATGGAGGGGGCTGCTGTTCCTATATAGGTATGTCATCAAGCTTTTTATGTCAAAATATAAAACTGAGATAGCTACACTGTAGGTATATTAAAATAGCAAACCTTCTTTGTGTTGTGGAGATGTATATCAAAGCAAGGTATCACAAACTATTTACCAAACCTCAAGAAAACTTGAGAAGGAAAGGTAAAAAATAGTTTTCTATGGAGAATTGTTAGGATATATGGCTGTACAATCAAACAGCTCTTCTATAATTCCCAGTGTAACATTGCCATTAACCTCATCTTCCTCACAGCTAGAGGTTACACACTTAAGTAGAAGCTTGTATTAAATAATGCTGAGAAAGAAGAGACTTCCATAAAATGAAGCCATAAAGTGAGTGCTCTAAATCCATCTAAGTTAGCTTCTCTATCTTAAATTGGATGAAGAGGCTGACACGACGCTGCAAAATTTAATAGCCCTGTTTTATTTGTCAGTTACAAAAGATACTTAAAAAGTAGAGCCTGTCTCTATCTCTTTTTCTCTCTTAGTACATACAACCTTTGCAACAAAACTTTTGATTTCTCCCTTCTTATTTTTATTCACTTCCTTTGCTTATTTTGTTATTCTTAAATTATAAAAGAAGAAACAAAGCTGAAAAAGGAAACAAGAACACACAAGACTTATATTTGCAGACATCAAGAAACTGAAACCATGATCCATTAGAGTCATCCATAGCCGCTCTATATTAATCAATTCTACAAACCACCCAATAATTGGAGCCAGATGTTTATCTTTCTGATGCTCAACACATGTCCGTATATCTATTTTCTTTGCTCAGAACTGAAAATATTAAATCTCAAAGCAAAGTTAATACATGTAAGCCTTCTTACCAAAACTGAACAATATATATAAATAAAACATTAATTTCATAATATTTTCAACAATATAAATAAAATGAACTCATTTCTAAAATGTTACTTCTTGTTGAAAAAGATATACCATATTTTTCCGTATATAAGACGCACCCTTGTATAAGACGCTCTAGCATGTGAGTTCCAAGCTTACAGCAAACAAAGTCAGTGCTAGGAGCAACCACCTCCCAGAATTCTAAATAGATGCCTCCCAGCTGGCCCCAACCCCCACACACCTAACCAGCATCCAGCACAATGAGCATCCATAGTCAGTTCAGAGCAGCAGCCTTCCTACCCTGGTAAACAAACCGGTGTGGCCACCGGCATGACAGCAAGGCAAGGGAAGCAAAGGCAGGTTTTAAACTCCATGCCATTTCTCTGCACCAGAAGTTCGACCAGCCGCTATTATCGAGCAGGATGGCCTCGTAGCTGCATTGCACAGGGTCCCCAGACAGCATAGAAGTATGAAGGAGGGACAGGGCTGTTGCTGCCAACCAAGCTGCTGATCTCAACCTCTGCCTCCGGACACTGCCATCCGACAATTTTGCCCCCTCCCCCCACCCATTAGTGGCAAGCCCACAGGGGCTTGACAACTGCACCAGGTGCCATGGCAGCAGCATGTGAAGAACCCACACATGCATGGCTTGGGTTACAGAAGTTACCATTATTTTTTCATGTATAAGACACTGCACTTGTATAAGACGCACCTGAATTTTGAACAGGGTGTTTGCAGGAAAAAAAGTGTCTTATACACGGAAAAATACGGTAATCTAAATAGCTATTGGAATGGTTAGCAGATTTGAGTTGGGTTTTGTCTGTGATTTTTCGTTTGGTTTTGGTTTTGGTTTTGGTTTTAAATTTGGATGACGATGATGATTTTAAGCAGTTTCGCTTTTTCTTCAAAAATTTAAACTGCAATATAAGTGTTTTAGCTTGCTTTGCAGATTTTTTGTGCTGCTATACAAATTTAGAAATATGTTTTTTGCCATTGTTAAAATGGTGTTTCCATAGTCGATATTGATGCTAGTCTGGAATAAGAATAACATCCTGGGCAAAACATTCATCTTAATCACTGAAATTTACCCAGCTATGGCAATTGAAGTTTAGCCTCCTTCTTCTGGGAGAAGCATGTGGTATTGGCTGTTTGTTCCTCTTTTTTAAACTGCCAGAGGGGGTGTGTTCTGTGGGTGGAGGTGTGCTCTGATTGGGTGGGGGATTAAGTGTGTTCTGATTGGGTGGGAGTGTGTTTTGAATGGTGGGTGTGTTCTGATTGGGTGGGGGTGTGTTTTGAGTGGATGGGCTGGTCTCAGCTGCCAGCCTTAGACCTGAGCTGGTGAGTTGTGCTGCTTTTGTTCGGCTTTGTGTTTGTGGTGGTGCCATGTTTTTATAGTGGGTGTCAGTTTGCTTATTGTGTGGTTTGGAGGGGTTTTGCGGTTGTGCGTCATTATCATTGTGGGTTTGGATTTGCTTTTTGAATGGTTGTGTGGTGGTGGTGTCATGTGCTGTTATCATGAGTTTGGGTCTGGTATCATTCTTGGTGGTTGGGACTCGTCTGTCAATCAAGGCGGGTTTCCAAATGGCTGGTAGGCGAGAGGTATCATCTCGTTTGTTCATGCTGTGGGGGCGTTTTTCTATCTCAATGGCTTCTCTGGTTATTCTGTTGTTAAAATGTTCAATTTTGGCGATAGTTTTGGGTTTTTTTTAAATCAATTTCATGTCCCGTGGCTTCAAAGTGTTGGAACAGGGATGAAGTTTGTTCTCCCTTTCTGAGTGAGTTTTTGTGCTCTTCAATGCGTGCACTTATTCTTCTGTTGGTCTGTCCGATGTATGTTGTGGGGCAGGTGGGGCATGGGATTTCGTATACTCCTTGGTTTTCTAACCCAATTATGTCTTTGGGGTTTCTTAGGATGGTGGATATTTTTCTGTCTGTGTAGAATGCTGTTTTGATGTTGTGTTTTTGGAGGATCTTGCTGATTCTGTCTTTGGTCCCTTTTAAGTATGGGAGGAGGGCTTTGCCATTTTCTTGTTCTCTGTCTTGGGTTTTTGTGGGTGTCTCTCTTCAGATTAAGTTGGTAATCGTGTTTCTTTGGAATCCTTTGGCTGTTAGTACATTAGTGAGAGTGTGTAGTTCGGTTTTTAGGTGTTATTCGTCAGCTAGGTGTTTTGTTCTGGAGATGAGTGTCTTGGATACGGAGTTGATCTGTGCTGGGTGGTGGTGTGAGAGTGCGTTCAGATAGCGGTTTGTGTGTGTTTTTTTATGGTAGATAGTGTGTCCTAGGGAGCCGTTGAATTTCTTGTAGACTAAGACATCAAGGAAGGGAAGTTGATTGTTAGCTTCTGTTTCCATGGTGAATTGTATTTTGGGGTGTAGGCTGTTGAGGTGTGTGAGGAAGTCATCCAGTTTTTCTTTGCCGTGTGGCCAGATTACGAAGGTGTCATCTACGTATCTGAGCCAGAGTTTGGGTTTGTGGTTGGATTTTTCTAGAGCGAGGGTTTCAAAGTGTTCCATGTAGAGGTTTGCGATGACAGGTGAAAGGGGTGATCCCATGGGTGCTCCTTCCATTTGTTTGTATCTTTGTCCATTGTAGATGAAGTATGTGTTAGATAGGCAGTGGTTGGTCAGATCTAGGATGTGTTTTGGGGGGTTGTATTTATTTAGGATAGCTGTCAAGGCTTCTTTGATTGGCACTTGGGTGAAGAGGGATACGACATCGAAGCTCACAAGTAGGTGAGCTTATATATTTGTCATATATATATGACAAATGCTTGTTAACTATTAGATTACCTTGCTAGGCCCCAAACATGGGACAAATCTTTATCTCCTGTGTCAGCCTATCCTGAAGGCCATCGACAGGCAGTAGTCACACTGGTGACAGCTCATATTTGTGTAAATTTTAAATTGCTAACAAAGAATTAAGGGAGACTGATATGCATTTCAAACTTATTAGTTTTCATCAGTCAGCCATACCCTTCCGAGATTCGAACCTGGGCTGATTACACATTAGGCAGTTGTTTTTTCCTCTAAGCCACAGGATCTCTCTCGCTTTGTTAGCAGAGAAGCAAGGGGAGATATATGACAAATGCTTGTTAACTATTAGATTACCAAATATGAGCTGTTACCAGTGTGACTACTGCCTGTCGATGGCCTTCAGGATAGGCTGACACAGGAGATAAAGATTTGTCCTATGTTTGGGGCCTAGCAAGGTAATCTAATAGTTAACAAGCATTTGTCATATATCTCCCCTTGCTTCTCTGCTAACAAAGCGAGAGAGATCCTGTGGCTTAGAGGAAAAAACAACTGCCTAATGTGTAATCAGCCCAGGTTCGAATCTCGGAAGGGTATGGCTGACTGATGAAAACTAATAAGTTTGAAATGCATATCAGTCTCCCTTAATTCTTTGTTAGCAATTTAAAATTTACACACATATATATATTTGCAAGAAAACGTATGTGAACCCTTTGGGATTACGTGGTTTTTTGCATGAATTGGCCATAAAATGTGCTCTAAACATCATGTAAGTCACAACAATAGAAAAACACAGTCTGCTTAAAATAATACTACACAAACATTAGCTGTTGTCATGTTTTAATTGAAGATAAGATGGAAACATTCACAGTGCAGGGTGGAAAAAGTATGTGAACCTTTGGACTTAATAACTGGTTGACCCTCCTTTGGCAGCAATAACCTCAACCAAACGTTACAGATCAGACCTGCACAACGATCTGGAGTAAGTATATTTTGCCAGTAGTGCTGTGGAACATCCAGGTGCTCTTTTGCAAACTTCAAACGTGGACAGATGAAACCAAAATTGAGTTGTTTGGGAAAAACACACAACACTGTTTGTGGAGAAAAAAAGGCACAGCACACCAACATCAAAACCTCATCCCCACTGTAAAACATGGCGGAGGGAGCATCATGGTTTGGGGATGCTTTGCTGCCTCAGGGCCTGGACGGATTGTTGTCATTGATGGGAAAATGAATTCCAGAGTTTATCAGGACATTTTGCAGGAAAACGTACGACCATCTGTCCGCCAACTGAAGCTCCGCAGAGGATGGGTGATGCAACAGGACAATGACCCAAAGCATACAAGTAATTCAACAAAACAATGGCTTCAACAGAACAGAATACGCCTTCTGGAGTGGCCCAGTCAGAGTCCTGACCTCAACCCGATTGAAATGGCATGACCTTAAGAGAGCAATTCACACCAGACATCCCAAGAATATTGCTACACTGAAACAGTTTTGTGAAGAGGAGTGGTCCAAAATTACTCCAGATCGTTGTGCTGGTCTGATCTTCAACTACAGGAAACGTTTCGTTGAAGTTATTGCTACCAAAGGAGGGTCAACCAGTTATTAAGTCCAAAGGTTCACATACTTTTTCCACCCTGCACTGTGAATGTTTCCATCTTATCTTCAATTAAAACATGACAACAGCTAATGTTTGTGTAGTATTATTTTAAGCAGACTGTGTTTTTCTATTGTTGTGACTTACATGACGTTTAGAGCACATTTTATGGCCAATTCATGCAAAAAACCACGTAATCCCAAAGGGTTCACATACTTTTTCTTGCAACTGTATCTGTCAGTTGCCAATGTCCAAATTTTGATCACGTAACCATGGGAAATGCTACAATGGTCGTAAATGTAAAATACAATCATGTCACTTTTTCCAGTGCCTTTGTAACTTAGAACAGTCACTAAAACTGTTGCAAATTGAGGACTACTTGTAAAGTATTTAAATATGAGTCAAAATCACTTCTAATATGAAAATTGTATTATGAATGTAGAATCAATGTTGGACAGATTTTGTACATATGTAATCTCCATCGACAAAAGAAATAATTGTTCTTTTGACTTAATATTGGGACATTCTTGCTTCCTCATATCTCCAGGATGTCCTGGAGCCAAGGCAAATCTCTCAGGTAGGGACCACATTCTAGCGTAATTCATTAGTAAAGAGTTTGGCAGCCATCTCTGAAGAAACAAATTGTTTCTAGTGCTGGAGCATTGTTCACACAAGCCACTTCCAGGAAGGAATAGCAGCAACGACAACAGTAGTACCGCAGGTACAATTCGGGGAGTAGCAGTGCCAACTGTTGTGTCAATTACCAGAAATGGACTACAAAAATTGAAACAAATTTTCTGTATCTCTTTGCTGCCATCTAGTGGCTCCATCTAGTCAGTTTCTACTAAGGTTGGCCACTGCTCTGCTTATCTCACTCTGTGCTACCTAGACAAATGCATTGGTCCTCTATTCCTGCTATGGCTGCAGCAGATACTGGCCAATTATTTTTAAAAACTAAAGCCTTGGCTTGAGCCTCTTATCCCTGTGGGCTATAAGGCAGATGTCATGCCTTGTTTGACAAAAGTTATAACATTATTTGTAATAACTAGCCCAATTAAGAATTCTAGACAACTCAAAAGCTTGCAGATTCTTCAGATAATTAATTAGTCTAAAAACCATATCACCAGTTATGATTTATGATTCTGAAGACACTCATATTTCAATTAGTAACCTTAAAGACCCATAACTGCTAATATGTTTTCCTATTAGTTCAGAAAAGAAAAAGGGACAGTATATAATTTAGAAAACAAAGTGGTACAATAGAAGCCTTGTTGTTTATATGTGCAAATTCACCCAATTGTTCTGTTGAGCTCATAAAACCTGCCCATTTGATTGTAGAAATAAATGTGTACAACATAATAAACAAGAATGGGAGCATGAGTTTCCTGCCAGGCACAGTAATAAAACTCTTGTTGTCTCTCAGTTCTACATTCCAGACTAGACACAAACATGTTAAATAAGTGTTCAATTGCCAAACTTTAGAAAACCATACATATATTTCTGTGCATATATGCATTATGTATGATCTTAGTCAGTCCAAAGTTCAAATTCTGGGCTTCTTCCCCCTGCCTATTTGAGCCAGTGCACATTTGGCTGCTCTTTTTTAGCCTTGAAGCTTTCGGACATCTGTTCCTTGTTTACCAAATGGCTATCTTTGGCATGAAAATCAAGATCCCATGCTTCATCACTTTCAACCATTACATTATGTTAATATCAATTCTCCCAAATGCTTTGGGCTGTTTTTAGCTTTGTATTGAAAACCAAGGATAAAGCGTTTTACAAATTAGAGAGTAAAACATTTAGGGAAATAGTTTCATGGACGCCTGCATTTTGTGCCCTGACATTTCAGCACATAGAACCAAAAATTCATGAGCAAAGATATAATAGGCATCACTATACAAATCATAGACCCAATATTTCAGCTATTTTAAGAATTCAGACAATATCTTCCAATAAGCTTGGAACTTCCAGGAACAGCAGAGTGAGAAAGGCAGCTGAACA
The DNA here is from genome assembly GCF_947247035.1 of Vipera ursinii. NCBI lineage: Eukaryota > Metazoa > Chordata > Lepidosauria > Squamata > Viperidae > Vipera > Vipera ursinii. The sequence goes on from NC_139514.1 coordinate 38,336,950, forward strand.
AACACAACTTCTGCTGTCAAGTCACCCTAGACATCAGAATATTTGTGTTATCTACCACATAAATGAACTCCCATCCAGTTGAGGACTACTCCATAACTAGAGCTTTTTTTGTCATAGAACACTCAGAACAGCACCTTTTTTGGATGGAACCTTGTAGGGTAGGCAAGGCGGGTTGTATGACATGTGTGAGTTCCAGCACCTTTTTCTTTTACAAAAAAAGCACTGTCTGTAACCATGCTTGTAACTAACAGGTGCTGGACATAAGTGCCTGGTTTCTCAATCTGGCCACTGGAAATGGAACATCACTAGTAGATTACGTTCTCTTTTAACTGAAGTGCCACCATTGCCATAATATGAATGAGAGAGAAAGTAACTGAATTATTGGTATTTGGTCTGCCAGGTACTCCATGACACTAGACCAGGGCATTTGGCAGCTGGAACATCCAACCAGGCAACATCAATTTTGAAATTGAGGATAGATCATTGGGGAAAAGTTTCCCTGCCAATATTGCCTAAATTTTCAACAAGACATATTTCAAAAATCTGATAAGGCAAGTTTTTCCTGGGACAGACAGAAGGAATATGTATCTCTATCACTACTTCTGCCAGTATTCAAACGTCTTTTGAATACTGGCAGCTAAGGGAAGGAAAGTATTTCTCAGCACAATAAATTAATGAATTTACTGATGAAGAACTGATGCAAAGTTATCTTACAATTCATTCAGGAAGCACTAGCACTAGCACTTATCCATTATCCATAGATGCCTTATCAGATTTTTGAAATAGGTCAAGATTTGTTGAAAATTTAGGCAAGATTGGCAGGGAAACTTTTTCCCAATGATCTATCCTCAATTTCAAAATGTTCCATTTCCACTCAATGGTATCAGGGGCCAAATTTTTGTCATAAAATTCCTTTGTCAAAAATGCTTTTAAAAATATTATCTTAAATAGGTAAGACAACAAAAGGGTAACATAATTTAAAATAATGAAAAGAAAAGGGGTTTCTTACTGAAGTTAGCATGTTATAATGTTACAGTGCAACTCATAAATTAAACATTTTTTTAAAAAGTAATCAAATGTGTTGCTCATGAAACTATTTTATGTATGAGTTTTTATTCTACGTATAGATCAAGAATAATTTCTTTATAAAATGTTTTAGAATGCAACACCTACAATCTGATGTTAAAGGGAGGTTATTTGACAGGTAATTCTTGACTTACGACCACAAATGGGAGCAGGATTTCCACTGCTAAGCAAGTCATTTGTTAAGTGAGTCACACTTGATTTACAATCTTTCTTGGCCACAGTTGTTAAGTGAATGACTGCAGTTATTAAGTGAATCATGTGGTCATTGAGCAAGTCCTAGTGGACGATCACTTCACTTTGAGCCAGCAGTGTGCAGCAGCAACCAAAAAAGCTAATACAATCCTGGGTTGTATAAACAGAGGCATAAAATCAAGATCACACGAAGTATTATTACCACTTTATAAAAACCCTAGTAAGACCACACCTGGAATACCGCAGCCAATTTTGGTCAATATATCACAAAAAAGATGTTGAGAGTTTGGGGGAAAATCAGAGAAGAGCAACTAAGGCCTGGAAACTAAAACATACAAAGAACAGCTACGGGACTTGGGTTTGGCTAGTCTAAAGAAAAGAAGAAACAGGGGTGACATAATAGCAGTATTCCAGTACTTGAGGGGCTGCCACAAAAAAAGGGGGTCACGTTATTCACCAAAGCACCAGAGGGCAGGACAAGAAACAATGGTTGGAAACTGATCAAAGAGAGAAGCAACCTGGAATTAAGGAGAAACTTCCTGACAGTGAGAACAATTAACCAGTAAAACAGCTCGCCTCCAGAAATTGTGGAGAGACTAGATGGTCACTTGTCTGAGATGGTATAGGTTCTCCTGCTTGAGCAGGAGACCTCCAAGGTCCCTTTCAGCTCTATTCTATTCTATTCTATTCTATTCTATTCTATTCTATTCTATTCTATTCTATTCTATTCTATTCTAGTATGGCTTCTTCCGTTGACTTTCCTTGTCAAAAACCAGCTGGGAAGGTGGCAATTACGTGACCCAGTAAGCATGGTAAAATTTCCCAACCACCCAAATTTTGAACATGTGATTGTGAGGATACTGTGACAGTTGCAAATGTGGTCATTTTTTTTCAGTCCGTGGTCACTAAATGAATGGTTGTAAGTTGAGAACTATCTGTATATTAATATGTTGTCATTTTTTTTTCCAGTTTAGATGTATATATTTCCAGGACATTTATTAGCAAAATAATATGGAAAGAAAATCCAGAAATCATAGACATAAATATATATAGAGAAAGAAACTACTTGACTGTATAGATTGATTGTATAGGAAGACAGCTCTGGAATTGATTGATTGATTGATTGATTGATTGATTGATTGATTGATTGATTTATACATTTCATAAGATTTGTCTTTACCTATTTTCTTCATATTCTAACATTTAGACCTTTTAAAATATTGAGAACCAAAGATGTTTTACTTTTCCAATTAAACAGCAGTACAGTAGCTTTTAGCTCGTAATGGTACAAAAACATAGCATCTTGCTGGCACTCAGAGATGCTATCAAGTATTAAATGCAGTACACTATCAGATTCTCAGATTTCCTGAGCATCCATAATCAATCAAAGCCACACAAAGTCAGAAAGTTTCCTGTACTTTTCATATCCACTCAAACCCCAGATTTCACGAATGATATTATACACCGCTAAGTATTCACTAATCATCTCGCAAGATACAACTCACCAACTGTGTATTATAATCACCTGGACAAGTGATTTTCTAGTCCCATCGAGAGGAAAATACAAGGGACTTTTTTCTTGTTTTGTTTTTGTTCTTTGTGTTTTTGAAGAAAAGGGCCTCCATATGTGACAGGTAGGTTCCATTCAGTCTTAGAATCACAAACTTTATGTGCTGATCAAAAGGAGATACTTTTTAACTCTATAGAGAAAATAAGAATATTCTGGAAAGAGTTTGTTCTGCAGCACATTGAGTGGAGTATTGATTGACATTTCCTTTAATAGCCTAGCTAAGCTGGAAATCTGGCTAAATCTGGAAATCATCTTTCTAAGGAAAAGATATTTAAAAGTAAAACCTTCAAACAATCCTGTATAATTTCATCACTCCAGTTATTTCAGAGTCTTTTCAGGCTATTTCAGTACTGGCAGATTGTTCTACTGGTCTAAAATCAGCTTTGCATTAATGAACTCTTAACATCTTGAGGGCATGGGGAAACCTTTCTGTTTTTAGTGTTCCTATATAAAAATCCCCAGTCTTTGCTAGATTCTAAATAGTGATTGATTTGAAAAATGCTTCTGTATGATCCCAACGTACAGAAAATAGGAAAATCATAAGCCCCAGGCAGTAGTGATGTAGCTCTTTTCTCTGGAATGTCTTAAAATGTTAGAAAAGAAACAAATATTTATTTATTAAATTTATATGCCCCAACTCACTATTAGGGGCTGTATTACAGCATTTGTTGGGTCATCATTATGTTCCGATTGAAAATTAGTGCTAGAAATGTATTTTTGGAAACAGATGAGCTCTTTTTCTCTTTTACTTTCTCTCCCTCCCTCTCTCAAACATCCTCATGCTCTGTTGATATATAGTTTATTTTTTCTCTACATGTAATTCTGCCCATGAGAATACTTTCAATGAATAATTAAATTTGGCAGGCCAATTATTGCTTAATTCCAACTCCCAGCATCCCTCACTGTTGAATATGTTTCTTAAGGATGCTGGAAGTTGCATTTCCACAACTCAAGTTGTGTACTCTTACACTCTTCAGAGGTTTGAACATTGCACATATCAAGTACAATGTGCAAGATGATTCTTAGATTATTAATATTACAATAATAAAACATTTTAATTAGTGCAAGTCAAACTTGCACTAATTAAATTGCACAGTGTAATATTACAAAATAGAGGATCAACAAGATGCTACGGGTTAATGGGAAAATGCCTGGAGGCTACTTTAAATAATGGATGCAGAATACGTAACTTCTTTAAATAGTCATTCCATTATATTCCAGTAAAAATGATTCTGCAAAGTCTTGATCTCCCTTTTTTTTTAGTTTGAACCATGCAATCAGAGACAGAGAATGTATAATGATTGAAATGAATGCTATGCATTTCTAAAACTCTGTAATTAAAGGTTGAGGGCAACCTGCAGGTTTCACACGGTATTTTGTTTTTCTGTTTAAAATGGTTGCTTCCTGGAATATCTTATGAACAAAATGTTTATGTGGAATGAGTAGTTTCCACTGGAGAGAGTTATTTTTTTTGGTCAATATTTGATGCAGTGTTCTGTAACTGGACTGGAATATTTCTTGAAACAAGCTTTGCAAAACAGCATCAGCTGTTGAATATAAAATAATTTATTTCATGTTCCCTAGAATGGCAATACAAGAGTGAAACCAGCCAGGCATTAGATATACCTTTGGCTGTCAAGGATAGTTTATTTGGCAAAGCTATTAAGGGCTGCTTAAAATTTGATGGAGCAGTGCCTTGGATAAATTTACTGTGTTATGAATTGTTGCCAAGACTGATAAACACTCTTAACAGACTATTGGGAATTGTATCAAAAGTAATTTTGGGGATAACCCCTTGGAATCAAAAGTATGCACTACACCAACTTCATGTAGCATAAATGCTCAGTAAAAACAGTTTCTATTATTTCTTGTGAGAAAATAATTTTAAAAAATATCCAGAGAATTTTGTACAAATACATTTATTCAATTATCTAGTTAAAAAAGCTAGCCTCAAATGAGATTCTATGGGGTAATCAGCGAATTGATGTTATATGTCAGGGATCCTGGTAAACATACGTATATCCTAAAGGCAAGGGTATCTGCATTTCGGGGGGGGGAATATTTATTACAGCAGTGTTTGTTTTATTTGCCCCAAATTACATTGGAGCATGTAGCATGTGACAGGAAATGCTACAATCATACTTCACAATTTTAGCTTTTAATCTTTTTTATTTAAATAACTTCTTAAATTTTATAGCTCTTAAAATATAGATGAAAGTATTGTGCATTTCTTGCTGATAGAAACAGGCAAAATTGCTATATAAAAGTTATTCCAATAGTTGAGCATTACAACTTCGTTCCCCCCTGTATCTGTCTCAAACTTCTCATTAATTACAAAAACAGAGCCAAAAGTGGATTTCAGTGAATTCTGGTATTGACTCCTGCCACTGCTTCTTGGACAGGATGCCGCTACTATATACTCACTCAAAGCCATGGTTATCACCATTTCATGACATAGTATTAAAAACTTTTCTTAAGGGCTGTGGCAGCTGTTTTGAAACAGAAGCATAAGTGATATTCTGTTCCTATCTGTATCCATTGTATGAAATTACCTCAGAGGCAATATAAAAACATTGTTAATATTAGATCATACATTGTATGTGGGGTATTTAACATAATAGATGAAGAATAAGATGGGAGCCGTGGGCCGTTGCTCTTGCATATCAGAAACATCACCACCTGTCAGAAAAGCACTATGGAGTTCTTGTGCATCTCCTCAAAACATCACTAAGTCGAGCATCTCAAATGAACTAACAGCATTACTGTAAACTCCATTAGGAAACATGTGGATGGAATGGAACTTTATTGGGGAACCGTACTTTAAAGCCTTCTAAACTCCTGGCCCAAATACGATTGACTGACACCTGGGACCTTTGGAGGTGCCTTGTGGTTTCCAGCAGGTTCTTTGAGATATTCTTTGCAAACTTGTAATCAGTTCCTTTGAGTGCCTGTTCAGCTCCTTGCAACAGAAAGTGATCTGAATGCTTGATTTCAATGCCATGATTACCCTTTGCAAAATGATCTCTAGTGAATTCCTGGTTTACTGAGGACCTCCAGGAAATGAAGTAGCAGAAGAGGTGCTTGGAGCACTGTGATAGGAAGATGAAAAATGAATAGAACCATCAAAGAAATTACCGCACTTTGCTATTTACTCTCTCTTAGTATGGTGAAGCAAGGGGGAAAGGGTAGGAGCACTTAGACTTCAAAACAGCCTTCTCTTGTAAGTTTGATCAGGTCCAATTTTGTTGGGTTTTTTATAAATTGTTAAAAATATTTACTTTGTAAAGCCGTTTAATTGCTATCATTTATTGCCCTGTTGTGTGGTGTTTGGGGTCATGTCTCTTTTCATTGGTATTGATTTTTATTTATTTATCATAATTATGTAATCTATCTCACTAAAAGCAACTCTGGGTGGTGTACAACAATTATTGTACAACATTATGGTAGACATTTTGGGAAGGTGTATATTTATATTCCTTATTATTAAACTATGGAAGTTGTAATACATTTGATGAATACATTATAAACTGCCAAGATCTGATCAATCAATTTGAATTCTATCTAAAACTGATTAAATTCAGATTAATAAATTCACGGTCAAGACAATCAACAATCAAGACATCTTTTTAATTTGTCTAAGAACTGAAAACATTTTCTCTATACTATACCTTCTGAAAATCAGTTTTTAGTTGTGATTTCTTATTTTAGATTTTAGAATTTCTTCTAAAATAAACACTATTTTAGTATCTCTTGCACCTGAAAATGAATTGTAGCCATACCTTAAGAAAAAACTGCATGGTCCATGCAAATGCACTGTAACAGTAGACTAGTGGTTCCTTTTGAACAAAAAAATGTATTTAAAAGTAATAGAATTGACAAACTGAATTGGACAAAGGTAGGTTTTTACAAACAAAGCAAGGACTGGCAAACAATGCTCTATGCTTCATGGTACAAATAATACAACTCAGATGCTTGCATTAAGCATTATGAATTAACTATATGAACACACCTTTGAACAATGTGGCAATATTCATGTGATCATTCTGATGTCATTTTGACATTATAAGAATATGGTCATTTTGACTTGCTAAGCCACGGGTGTCAAACCTGATCACGTCACATGATGTATCGTGACAATTTTTACCTTTGTGGTGCTGGGATGGGCATGGCCTGCACATGGTGTATCCAGCCTGCGGGCTGCCAGTTTGACACTCCTGTGCTAAACTATGTAGAGGGAGGCCTCAGCTTAGCAATTACAGGAACATGATGAAAACTGGCAATGGGACAGTACATTTCAGTTTGGTATATTTTAGCAAAATTAAGAACAGTGGATAGCACTGAAATGCATCTTCATTGTGACATTAGTGCATTTCTATGTGGAAAAACTGTATTAGTGTATAATATTTCTATAACAGAAATAATAGTATATTGTATTAAAGGGAGGCAATGAACAACCAAAGTATTACCCCATGCTTGCTTACCCTCTGCAATCAGCTCTGCTCCAAATTCCCCCTCTACATGACTGCTTCCTCATCACTGGTTCCAAATTAAGATTGTTAGTGGTATGAGCTACTTCCACTTTCAATCATAAAAATATATGATTAAAAATCTTAGCCAGTAGAGCAGGGGTGTCAAACTCAATTTCATTGAGGGCCACATCAGCATTGTGGTTGCCCTCAGGGGGCAGGGTGGGTATAGCCAGGGTGGGCATGGCCTACTGGGTGGGTGTGGCTAGAGTGCATATGGCCTACTGGGTGGGTGTGGCCAGCTCTACATCATTCGCATCAAGGGTGCCTATGGGGGCCCAGGCAGGAGTGGGACAGATCTGAGGTTCTCTGGCAGAAGGAGGGTCTCTGGGCCAGGGCCAAGGCAGTGGGAGCCGTTCCCTCACTGTTTCCAGGATGGCTTTGCGGGCCACGTGAAACCACTTCATGGGCCAGATCCAGCCCCCGGGCCTTGTGTTTGACATGTCTGCAGTAGAGACTTCATACAGATTCTATTTTGATGCATAGCTTGAGAACTTTGCATAAGGAAAAAAACACAGATTAGACAAACTAAAATACAGCAGATTTCCTGGGGGGGGGAAATATTGTTTGAAAATAATGGATAATAATGGAGAAATAGAGCATAGAAATCTTATTTGCACCACAGCACAAGGCATTAAGAAATTTAGTACATAAAAGACAAGACAAAGGGCATCAGTACAGTCTCTGTATGTTGTATTACCTGTGGTAGAAAGTCAGAAGTAAAAGAAACAAGAAGTACAGTTAAAAGATATGCATATGGAATAAAAAGAATAATATAGATTACGGTATATGCTATATATTTGGGAAAGTTTCAACTGTAAGTCTAAAAGAAATATTTTTACAGAACAAAAGTTTTCTACAAAAACTCAAACCTTGTAATTTAGCATAAAACTACTATTACAATAGAAAGGACGTTTGGTTTCTCTGGGGCCAGACCAATTCCATATTACAAGATAAGGTCATTGTAAAAATTACAAATAGACATCAATCTCTTTTTGAAAAGTTAGTGTTAATTATTTTTCAAAGAATTTAAGGTTACTGTCTAATTTTAAAACATTATCAGATTTTATTTGAAATACATTATGGAGAATCTACCCCAGGGCTTAAAGAAGCTTAGGACTCAGAGGGGGAAAAATGAGATGATAATACTTGTGAGTTTCTATGGCAGCAGGAATGATTTTTATCAGCATCCGCCATGGGAATACACCTTAACCTTTATATTGGTGGCATCAAAATCTAATAAGAATTTTACACATATCTTTCCAATATTACTTGAGGGCTGACTCTTCCCAATTACAACTACCCACTCCATTAGGTCAGGCAGGAGGGGTATGCTGCAAGTCCCATCATCAATGGAGGTCTATCTCATGGGTCCAGATGGTGTGCCTTTTCTGCTGTGACTCCTACGCTCCAAAACCTAATTCTCTCAAACTGAGATTAGCCCCATCTCTGTTAGCTTTTCGGAACAGCCTTAACATTTGTTTATTTTTCATCAGCCTTGGGGATCCCATGGGAAAACCACTAGGTGGCTGCATGAAGTTAAATATTGTTCTCCAGCAGTCTTGGAGGTTTTTTTATATCCTTATCTTTGACTGTTTTTAGACTGAATTTAGTTTTTAACTGGTGCCATGTTTACATGTTGCCCAGGGTTATGTCGTTATGAGATGGCAGCTATATAAATATGCTGAATAAATAAACAATAAGATACTGTAATTGGAAAGGAACATTTTTCTCCTCTGGTGGGAATGAAATAAACTTTAATATTTTGGGGGAATTGTGTTTAAAGGCATTTAAGGATTTAAGACTGAATTCTTTCCAAAGCTAGGTTTGTCACACATATCTGTTGGCCAGAACAAGACATTGCAAGGTAAAAAAAAAAAGTTAATAAAAAAGTAATTAAGCTTTTATTTATAACAGCCAAATTAGTCATTGCTAATGCATAAATAATGGAAATATCTTGATAGTATTTCAATAGATAGCATGACAAGATATAGTTTGCATCTTTAGCTGAAAAAGTGTGATACAATCCATCTAAATCCCAAACCCATGTTAGCAAAAGACCATTGCTATGTTCATGTAATACTCCAAAAGCAGACAAATTAACTATATGTAATGTCATGATCCTCGTAGCATTCTAAACTACACAGTAACTATCACACACTCCCAATTCTATTTCAGCCACATTATAGTGCAATATGTGAACCCAACACGTAGATGATATAGACATAGAATCCTTTTTCTAACCCAGGGGTCTTCAAACTTGGCCCTTTTATGACTCATGAACTTCAACTCCCAGAATTCCTCAGCAAGTATGGCTGGGTGAGGAATTCTGGGAGTTGAAGTCCATGAGTCATAAAAGGGCTGAGTTTGAAGACCCGTGTTCTAACCTCTCAAAGTTAGAATCCTAAAAGAGCTGACTTTTTAATATAAAAATAAATGGACACAGAAGAAAAAAAGAAAAATATCTTAATTTAATCCTTTTTAAAATTTAATGCTAAATTATTAATAATGTAATGCAACCTATGGAGGGTTGTATGTTTGTGTTATGCAGACCTGTGTATAATGATATAATAGCAAAATGTAACAATTCAGTGTTTGAACTTCCAAGATTTAAGACCCTGTCAGCTGCTAGAATTAAAAAAAAACTCAATATCATTTGAACATACCTTGGTTATATTGTAAGAGGTTAAAAGAAAAGGGTCATGAAATGAAAATTTACTTGTCATCAGATATAAGCAACTCTGGCAAAATTAAAACAAAAAAGGATTTTAAACTACTTTAAAGTAATTTATATGGACTACTTTTTATTGGCATGTGTGGAATTATAGTTAGGAAACTGAATTTTATTACTCATTTTGGTAATATGTGCTGCTGTGTTAAAATTCATATTTAAATTGCCTGTGCTCTAGGCCTGTCATATTAGCACAATATACTATTCATTAGAGTTGGGTAGCTAATAAATATAAATAAATAAACTTTAGCTTCATTTGTCAAATGATTTTAAATGGGAAGGGGAAGTATGTTAGCTTCTATGCATATAAAAGCTGAAAAGGGATACTTCTCTTTTTTCTTAGGAATGATACAGATATCACAATTCAATAAATTAATGCAAAATAAAATAAATCAAGCATACTTTTTAATATAAGAGGAAGGATTTTCAGAGAAATTCATGCACAATTACATAGATGTTCTTAGAAAATTCTAGACTTATTCAATCAAATTTGTTTCAGCTTCTCAGTTCAAGAAAAAATGGGGTTTGCAGAAGCTGAAAGGCCTACAAATCAATAAACTGATTTTGAAATATTCAGTTTGATTCTCCATACCAATGTGATTCAAAAATACATTGACTTTAGAACTTCAATTGAATCAAATATCCAAACTGAATAATTCCACATTCCTAGAAAATTCAGATATTAGACTGTGTCTTCTTCACAACTTCCTCCTTTACCACTCTGATGTTCAGCCAGTATTATACACAATTTTAAATACACAATGTATCACAGTAGCAACTTGAGCCCTGCTTAACGCTCCTAGGTTGGAGCTGCAAGGAAAAAGAAATCATAATAATAGAACTGCAATATAGCAAGTTCAAAAACCCAAGGTGCATGAATCAAACCAGTCTGACTGGTAAAAACGTACACAAGTTGAAATATATGTATGTACGTATGTATGCCTGTATAGCCAATGGTTTTACACAGTGGCTTTAAGTTGTTAATTTCCAATTTGTGGTTGAAATGTATGATATAAATATTTTAATGCTTTATAATATTGATTATATAAGGCAATACTCATGAATTGAGGAGTCTATGTGAAGTGTTGTATCTATTATGCCGTAATTAAGGGAAGACTGTTTCATCCAGCAAAACATTCCAAGAGATCAAAGATACAAGGTTCTTGCCAGCTTCCCCTTTTTATGTATCGAGTTCATTAGCTGCAATCAGAGCCACCTCTAAACATCATACAATTCTGTACTTTTGTAAGCTCAGATTAAAAACAAAGCATTGCATAATTATAATCCTAGGAGAAACTAATAGGGCGAAAATGTCAAAACAAAAAAAGCCACAACTAAAATACTATACTCACTAGACCAGAAATCAAAGCACAGGTCCTCACCAGCAGGAAAGGTCATAATAGTCCACCCATATTTCAAGAAGGAAAGACACTCTGAGCTATTCCCAAAGAGCTATAGAAATTGCTCACCGTATTTCTTGAGTTGACTGTGAAGTCAGTCTTTTAGTCATTGTAAGCCTTCTTGAGAGATTGTGGAAAGCCTGCAAAGAACTGTAACATATGACTGGCTCCCTATTCTATTCAATAAAGTCTTGATACACTATTTCATTAATAGAAAGTTAATAAAGTTCTTAGCCAAGTTTTTCTTTATGCAAAAATGAATAATATGATGATATAAATAATATTGAAGTTTTTCTTGGGGCATATTGCTCACATTATTGCCTTGGAGATATCTTTGGAGAAGTTGTTATTTAGGCTTACTGTAATTCTTATGGCATTTATACCTGTTTTCATTGTTACCTTCTGGGAGGAGACTTCATGGTATCTGAAGCAGAACATCCAGATTCAGTCACAGCTTTGTTCCATACCATATTAACTTTGTGAACTCTAAAGCTTCCTCCTTCCATTATGTATTCAAGATGGACAGAGAATAATATTTATATGTTACTTATATGTAAGGGTGTAGGTCTATACATATGTTGTATATAGCATGTTTTAAATGTGTTATGTATATGTACACTTTGAGAGGAAGCAACTAAATTTCATTTTTAATGTGTGCCATTGTGCCCACAGGGAAAAATGACACTAAAGGTTATCTATCTATCTAATTAAAAGATTGTTGTTTCAGGCTTAGGGAAGAAATAATTTTTCATTCAGCACACATTTCATGCATATGTTAATTTTTTTTTGACAGAAACAGAAGTATGATTTAAAAGGGCTACTGTATTTTATTATTATTATTAAAAGCTGCAGTACAATCCTTTTACACCTAGTTGCTAGAAAATAAGTTTCATATATGCTAGATTGTTCCATTACAAAGCATCAAATGTACTCTCAGGATGCCCATCCATGGTGTAATACAGTATTTTGCCCAACAGCTAATTTCTGTTTTCAAATTCCTATTTGTCCTTAGAGATGTATGATGGACTTCTGAAAGACAGAGAAAGAAGCTGTCAGCTTGCAAAGTATTATATAACCAAAACATTTGCAAAATTCCCACTGCTTCAAGAGGCAGTCAGGAACAGAATCCCTACCATAACAAATTTACCGATAAGTACATCTTAAAATATACATATCCAATTTTCAAGATTAATGTCAAGCCCCTCGCAGCTGCTCACAATGAAAAAGCCTTGTTTTTCATATAGTCTTATTAACTAGATCCAATCACTTCCTGCTATAAGAGTAATATTCAGATGATCTGGTCCTGAATTGTTTTGCAAATGGCCATTGTCTTTCTCAGACATTAACCAATCAATTATATAGCATGACCTAGGTCCCAGACAACAGTGAAATTTATTTCCCTTTATTTCATGAGAAAATTTATTAAACAAAAACAAAGGTTTGTTTTCCAATACAATATTGTATTCTAGTTTTTCCCATTATTTATAGCCTGGAACTCTTCTGTTCCTCACATTTTATGCAGGTACAGGCCAATGCATTGCCTTCCAAAATATTCCTTCTATCATTCTTTGGTAGTTGTATGAGAGAGTATTTAGTGCTTGGCTAATGAAAGACCTGGAATTAAAATGAGATGAGGGACAGGCTTATACTGACTGATGTGAGGCTCTCTTAATCATCTATGCACTCATGCAGGGCATCACAGTTCAAACACCACTTGTCAGTTAAGTGCAGAGTAAAATTACTCAATCAAGCATTATGCCCTGCAGTTGTCTGAAATTAGTTAATTCCATGCTGGACATGTTGATAGCTTTAGAGAAATTGTTAGCTATTCTTACACCTTGTAGAAATTGATTGGTTGAATGTGTGCCATCAGTCAGTGACAATTCTTAGTGATAACATAGGTAGATTTTCTTCTGGACACCATGTCCCTAACCTGGTCCTTCAAATCTTCCAATGCTGCATCTCTTGGCCCTGAATCCATACATTTTGCTGCTGGTCTCGTCTTTTTATTTCCACCTTTCCCAGCATTGTAGACATTTCCAAGGTTAGGTCTTTGATACTATGTCCAAAATATAATAATTTGATCCTGCTCATTGTGCTTCAGGTAAAAACTGGGTTCATTTATTTATCAAATTTATACATTAAATTCATGGAAGATTTAGCTGAAAAATAACCAGGCCTTTGAAATATAAATTGTTATATTTAGCAAATGTTTTACCAGCACAACATGAAAATGTCAAGTGAAACTCTACCTTCCTTTCAGAAACACGATGGCCACTTCACAGTCATCCAGCTTGTTGGGATGCTTCGTGGAATTGCTTCCGGCATGAAATATCTCTCAGATATGGGTTATGTACATCGGGACTTGGCAGCTCGGAATATTTTGGTCAACAGTAATCTTATGTGCAAAGTCTCTGACTTTGGATTATCACGGGTACTAGAGGATGATCCTGAGGCAGCTTATACAACAACTGTAAGTTTATTTGGGTTTTTTTCCTAATACAAAAAGGTCAGATGATGTTGAACACGTATTTTACACTGATTATTGCTTCATTTTGTGCTATATAGTTAATATAAACTAAATTATCCTGTCTTAAACTTTTTTTGTGACTAGGCAATGTAACTGGATCTTTTAAATGTTCTCTCTTCATCAGTGGATGTGCTCTCTTCCTCCCTTAATAAAACTCCCTTCAGAGTTTTATTTCACTGTTGTCATCTTTTAGGGCTGCCATGCTACGAATGGGAATAGACCATCCCCCCAGACCTCAGCCATCTTCTCCATGGTGTGCTGCAGCTGATCCAAAGTGCTGCCTAAAACAGTGAGGCAGATGCACACAGAGAGGTGGCAACAAAAACAGCACTCAGATGGCCACCAATCACCATACTGCCTCTTGGGAGGGCAATGTCAGCTGCCAATGCAGTGGCAGGGAAGGTGAAAGGCAATCCCACCCACCAGATCAGCCTGGCGGGAGTGGGGTGAGAAACCAAGTTGCCCCAATAAACAGTGCTCGGAACCTCCAGGAGCTGCAGAGATCTGGGCACGCCCTTTGCAGTCATCCTCATGCAACGCACAGCCTCTCCCTGTAAGCAATCTGGCTCACCCAGAGTCAGGTTGGCCATCATGGGAGGCTCATCCCACATATGTGGCAGAGCCGGAGAATGGGGATTGGCCACACCTCTGGCAATGGCCAACCTGACCCCAGGCGAACTGGATTGCTTCAGCTGTGAAGAGCCTGGCCTAAAGTTTCCATCGCCCAGGCTTCCTGACACTGATGGGAACTGTGGCCAGTCCTCACCCCCACCTGCCCACTGGATTCCCCAATCTAGGGAATGGATAGAAAGGATGCAGTCCCTGCTTGCCTTAGGCCCCGGGTTTCTTAATGTTCAGGCCACCTCACAGCAGTGGCACCAGCAGCAGGCAAGGCTGGGGGGAGGCATGTGATCCGGCCTGCCAAAAAACCTACAGTGGGACGAAGTAGGCAGGGTCTTAAGTAGGGCTTACTTTTTAGGGTAGGGCTTATATTAGGCCCAACCCCCAAAATCAAGTTAGGTCTTATTTTCTGGTTAGGTTGTATTTTGGGGGAAACACGGTACATCTATGTTTGTGAAATTTATGAAAATGTGCAAAAATAGGGCTTCAATAATGTTAGAACTAAAATATTCATAGTTTGATTTTCTTAATGGCTTCTTTATGTTTAAAAAAACTAACATTGGACTTACCATCTGTTTAGAACAAAAGTAAACTGTGTCCTTTGAGTTGAGCTTAACTCCTGTTGACATCATGGACAAAATTATCTAGTTTCTTGGCAACAGTGTAGAGATGGTCTGTCACTGTATTGTTCCGGGATATTTTTCTTCAACTTTGCAATTCATCCTGCATCTCTACATTTTATAATGCTTTCTTACCTAAGATTAACCAAGTCCAATTCTGCTTTGCTTTCTGAGTTCAGCCATGGTCAGCTAAGTGCTATAATCTTACTGGGTAAAATAGGATAGTAC
The DNA here is from genome assembly GCF_947247035.1 of Vipera ursinii. NCBI lineage: Eukaryota > Metazoa > Chordata > Lepidosauria > Squamata > Viperidae > Vipera > Vipera ursinii. The sequence goes on from NC_139514.1 coordinate 38,352,454, forward strand.
AAGGCTAGATTTTGCAAACTCCCATATTCTAGTAGTTTAAATAATGTCAGGAGTAAGAAAGTCAATTCATCTCAGAGAATAATAATCCACAGGATGAAGTAGACTGCTGTCGCATGCTCCTGGTTCTGCCTGGAAAGCTAATAAATCCTGCATGAATCTGAAGCAGATACCATGCTTCACTTGGACCACTTTCAAGTGCCAGCTCTCCCTAGTTTTAATTCCACTATTGGCTTAAACCTAATTTTTTATTATCCCTTGGCAAAAAACACAATTACCCAGATTCACCCTGCCTACAAGATTTCATGCATTGACTGTTTGTAACAGTTTGTTCTTAGTAGAGAGGAACATTTTCATCTGACTGAAATCTACAATAAGAGGAGCTGTAAAAGTTTCTGCATTACTCCATGGGAATCAAAGTATCAAAATAAAAATCAAAGTATTAGTGTAACCAAATATGTCTTGATAATAGCAGTATAAAAGTAACATAGATATAGCCCATAAAGCTTATCTTACCTTTTAATAAGAACATATTGATCTTCTTTTTGTATTTTTCATTAGGCTAACAGGATGCAGGTAGCGGTATAATAAACAATTACATATATTATTTCCATTCTGGCAGCTTCAAGATGCCTGTACAAATTCCTTCTGATTCTTCTAGGAATTCATTAAAATAAGATTGTATTAATTAGTGCTAATAAATAATGTATGGTTGTAATTCATGCTAAAGATGCATGTGTTAGTCTACTCTGATTTGTTTTTACATAATGAAATACAGCTAAACTGGAGACACAATGAGCTGGATCCAGGCTGTTAGTCACAGCTAGAACCCACCAAAATCAGTCTGAAAAGTTACAGCTGTCTCATTTCATTTTTGGGGATTTCAATAGGCTTAGGTGTTAAGTGATGTATTCCGAATCTAGCCTAATGTGACTAAAAATTATGGCTATAGTCCAATACAGAATTGGACTAAACAATGGATTTTAAACTGTGCCTGCATCTTTTTTAGATTGCAGCTTCAGTCAGGCAAATCTGCAGTATGTGTCACAGACATGACTTTTTGTTATCAAATTAATAAAATTAAGATTAGTTTTAGCAGAAAACTAAATACTTTGTTTAATATTTGTCAGTAAATGAACACTTTTGCATTGTCAAGTTATGAAAGAATAAAAATTTGTTGCCTTTGACTGCCCCACAGTGGCTGAATTGGAATAGTACTTTTTTCCCCAGGAAAAACAGTATTTCTAATCAGTTTGGGATTAGCAGACACAAATAATTGCTCTTCTTACAGAAAGATAAATTAATGAACACCTTTACTGCAAACTAGTCAAATACTTATTTAGATGATTTGAAATAAAAGTAATCGTTTTGTACAAATCTGAATTTTTAAATAACCTACAGATACAATCACGAACATAAATGTCACAAAAAGCTAAAGTATTGATGTTGAAAGATTACCAGTTTGCTCAGTACCATAAATTAATCTGATTAATTGATCTCAGTATGATAATCAGCAAAGCATCTCCGGGTTTAATTTAAATACAATATTTATATCTCTGCATCAAGCATGGCATTCTGTCATGCTAGATAAGAAACTTAATTTATTCTTCTTCTCTGATCTTGAGGATGTTGTGGATGCATTCTAATTATTCCATGCTTTGTGATAATTAGTTTCCAGTCAGGCAATTCAGAATTGTCCTAAAAATTTACTATAAATTTCAGTTCAGTATTGTTTCTTATTGCATGGATTGTACAATAATGTAGAGGTTGTATAGCCAATATTCTCATAGTTTAGTTATTTATCAAAAGCACTTAGTGACCTTATTTCATTCTGATGGTACTCTTCAATAGAACTGTGTGAGTGGCTTCCACAATTCACTTCTAAGTTCACAGATTTTTTGCAATCAAAGATCATTGCAAACAAGAGCTGCAGTGTTACCCCTTTCTTGGTATTATCTATATTTGGCAAAACTATGAATCTACCAAGTTTTCCCACATCTCTTCTGATTTATGGTCTTCCATTGTTTAGACATGCTTTCTGCTCTTGCAGTTGATGACAATATTCAAAACTGGGAATCTGGTTTGTGTGTGTATATTTTTGTTTGTATGTGTGTATGCATGCATGCTTCAAGCTTTTTAAACATACCCCAAAGACCATCAAACTGATAGATTTCCTACTCTGAATTCAGCATTATGAATATAGCAAGGTTATCCAGTTATCCATAAGCTACTTTCTTCCAACTACAGGAAATGTCAATTCAAGAAAAACACAAAAGATAAAATGGTAGAAGAGGAAAGGATTTTAGGTGTTTCCAGTTTTCTTCCATATTACCATAGTTCAAATAGCTTGAGAACAGTTTGTGTGAGATTATTTTAATTAAAAAGAGAAGGTGATGAAGAAATGCAAGCTGCTGAGAATCTGTTTTGATTGCAGCAGCACAGAAATATGTTTAATTAGTCAAATGCAAACATCTCTAAATCTTCAATTTCACTCTACCCATTTTCAGCCAACAGAAAAGTCAAAGTGCGTTTATTAATGTATTTTTTGGATGTGAGGGCGATCTGGCTGTGACATCTGTCACTCTATTGATCGCCAGGGTTGATTCGGCTGAACTGGCTGGCTAGGTAGGTGTCCCCTTCCTCCCTCACCGCTCCATGTGTGTCCCTCCCAAAGCTGCGCGCTCAGTGGAAGAGGACGACCATCCCAGATAGGAGGAGTGTACCAATCTTCGGTCAAGGGTATAATGTATTTTTTGCTTGTGAGTTGCTTTGTGTAAACAATCCAGAGAGCACAACCTATTAGGTAGTTTAAAGGTAAAGGTTAAGGTTTCTCCTGCCCAGTCATGTCCAGTTCTAGGGGGTGGTACTCATCTTTGTTTCTTAGCCAAGGGAGCCAGCATTGTCTGAAGACATTTCTGTGGTCATGTGGCCAACTATATGCCAAGACACACAGAATGCTATTACCTTCCCACCAAGTGGTACCTATTTATCTATTCACATTTGCATGTTTTCTAACTGCTAAGTAGGCAGGAGCTGGGACAAGTGTCAGCTTTCCAGCTGACAAGCTCAGAGTCTTTAATCACTGAGCCATTGCATCCCCTATTGGGTAGTTTAGAAATAGCATTAATATATAAATATCAATTTATGGATGTATGTGTTATCAGATTAAGAATGTTTTGCCATCACTATACTGAAAACAAATGAGAAGGTTTTTGTAATATTGATGGCTTAAAAAAGAATGCCATATTATGCAATACTGTTGCCAAACCTAATTGACATACTAGAGAAAATGGAATTTTATATGTATATTTATCATAAATTATTAAATTAAAAAATGGAATGGAATGCTTTTTAAAGCTTTTGCTAAATGGGTACTATCAAAAGCTATGGATCAAGGAAGAATCCTTCTCATAAAGTATTTAGCAAATTTTATAATTGCTACTTTAAGTAAATATTTGGAATCCCTTGTTAATACATTTGTTACACCTTTTTTTAAAAAACATATAATTGTCCTAATGATTGTACACTTGAATATTTATTCACAGGGTAAAAAGTGAACATACTATATTCTTGTGCAATGAAAAACAACCAGGACATTTATGAGAGCTACTATGATTATGTAATGGCAATTCTACACATCTTTTCTAAAATGATCCCATGAAATGCATCTTGCCTATCATATGTGTTTATGCATTATTTAGAGTGGTATTATTCTAAAATTCTAAAATCCAGAAAATAATATTGACTAGCTGGAAACTTCTAGAACTATAGTTACAACAACTAAAGGACACCAGATTGAGAAAGATGGACTTTCATTGTTCCTGATGGGGAAGGGAGGAAAACTAAAGAATTCCAATGAGTAGTTACCAACTAGCATTTCAGAATGATAATGCTTTATCATTCATTTTGATTAATATGCCCATCGATAATATAATTATATAAGGAAACTTCCACTTGAATGGTGTGATGATGCCAGGCAAAGCAGCATAGCATACATCCCTCTTCTGGAAAACATCTCTTTGTGCATAACAGCTGTAGCATCTGGGTGGTGTATGTTTCTCTCACCATGAATAAAATTGCATGGTCAGAGAAAAGGCAGCGCAATTTTTAAACTGCTGCTTCTTCATATTCTATGCTCCTATTTAAGGAAACAGACAATTCTGAATGCATTGCAAAATAGAATGTATTGATCTACTATTTCAGAAATATATATTGACAATAAAATATATAACTGTTAGTGATTAAACTGTATCTTTCACAGTCTGCACATTAATCCAAAAGGATAAATACTGACAGTCTTGTTTATAGCCTGGATTCTGGCACTTGTAAAGTACCCTTTGCTGCTTCTGTGATTGTGTCTGTCATATGCTTCCTTTGCCCAGCTCCTAATTGTTGCCCATAAAACTTAAGCACCTGAGTTGGCATGGAGCTGAAAGGAACCTAATCTCTGAATTTCATAAAGAAACACCCAATATCTTTGCAAAATGTCTTTTTCACTCCCTGACAATACAAATGATAAATATTTCAGACAAAGCAAAAAACATTTTATTAAGGGAAGGGTTTTCTTTATATAAAATGCAGAAACATGCAGACATGATACATTCATTTGATATACAGTATGTGATGCATCAGGAAGTAACAAATCAAACAATACTATACATGAGAAAAGACAGACACCCTTAAAACATGTTGCTCCTCCTCTTCCTACCTGAGGTTGTTTTTTTAACACATTGCAACACTCAAGGACTTCAGAGTACAGCCTATTATTTGGTTGAGGTTCCTGAAAGGGCTAGTTTTTGCACATCAAAGGAAAAACATGTTTTCTTAAACTTCAAAACAAGGCATGAATGCCAGCCATCTAAAATGCTAACATCAGCTTTTAAAAATGTTAACAAAGCCTAAAGTGATGTGTAACACTACCTAATTCCTTGTTCCATGCTATCAGTTACAGACACGTAGCCAGTTTTGGATTAAATAATACTATTTATTCTAGTCAATATATCTTTCACCAAAATAACCCAAAGCACACTTCATATTCAAAGCTTTCTGAATAGAAAACAGGCCTGAGAGTATTTTACAAAATAGTAAAATTGATTCTACCAACAGAGACTAGAGGAAAAAATGCTAAATTCATGAAGATTACTTATTATTTTATATATTATTAAGGAATTGGGTATGACTAGTTTAGTGAAAAGAAGGACTAGATGATAGAAGTGTTCCAATATTTGAGGGGCTCCTATAAAGACCAGGTGGTCAAACTATTTTCCAAAGTACCAGAAGGCAAGAAAACAAACAATGGATGGAAGCTAACCAAGGAAAGAAGCAACCTAGAACCAAGGAGAAATTTCCTAAAGATGAGAGCAATCAACCAATGGAATGGCTTGCCTTCAAAAATTGTGGGTGCTCCATCACTGGAAGTTTTCAAAAAGAGACTGCACAGCCATTTGCCCAGCATGTCATAAAAGTATTTTTTTTTCCATATATATATAACAGCTTGCCTAATTTGCCGAGCCACATTTCTTCCTCTCAAATAGATAATATTTTTTGCTTGTCCCTTTATAACTTCTGTGTGGCCAGGCTTGAGATGTTGATTAATTTAGGCTATCTGAAGTTGATTCAGTCTCTTTCTCATCCATTGCTTCTTCCATGCACATTCACCCCAAGTAATTTCTATGGGTCTGGTTAAGACTCAAACTCAGCAAACTCTTCAGCCCTTAAATCTGAAGAATCCCCAATGTGCCTTTCTTCCATCCAAATAGGAATAGGTCTTTGACCCTGGCTTAGCCCCTCATTTTTAGTTGTAAACATAGGATCATCAAAGCCAGACAATGAATCACTGGCCATCATATTAACAATCACTTTAGCTGCATGCTGAATCTCTGTTGTTGACTCCCTTGAAGGTATGCTGTTGCCATATACACTTACAAATGGAAGAAACAAATATTCACAATAAAGAAAAGTTGGATTTATTATTAATTGCCTTTCCATTGTGCCGTAAATCAGAGCCGCCATTTTATTTAAAACCTAAGTACTATATATCCCCTTTTTCCTCCTCAGTGTATACTACATCTCTATTGTTTTCTTCTCATGAACAGGAAGCAGCTCTTCTCCTCAGCACCTCATTTTGTACTATTTTTAATCAACTTTCAAAGAGAAATAAAATACAATGTAACAGACAAAGGAAAACTGGGAAGGGGGCCAAGGGGAAAAAGTTAAAAAGGGGCAAGAAAAAAACTATCTCAGGTACAAATACAAATACAAAGTAACCTCTTGCTCTAAAAATTTATAAAAATATAAAAATTAGACAACATTAAAATTATATAACAAAAATATCTCTTATTCTACATTTAAACATAAGCAAAAATATAACTTTACATGTCTCATAGTAACAATGAAAATATAGGATTTTCTATATTTCTATAATTTTTTTGTATTTCTATAATCATAATATATTTAGTCAACCCATCATAAAATCAAAACTTCATTTTTATCTTTCTCAAGCAAGAAATCCAAAAGTGACCCCCAAGTAAAAGCAAAGCTAGATAGACTTTTGTGTCTCATCAAAGTAGTCAATTCTGACATATATGCTGGTTTCATTAATGTCACAATCAAGTCTTCAGTTGTTGTAATTTGTGTATCTCTCCACCTCTGTGCATATAAAAGTCCTCGCCACTGTTGTCATATATAGAAACAAAATCCCATGTTTTCTCTCAATTTGCTTATCCATAATATCTAAAAGAAAGGCTTCTGGTTTCAATTTTACACCCATTTTTAATCATTACAACGTACCCGGTTTCAATAAGTTACATGTTCACCAAATTTTACATATCCACCATTGATGATTAAAGATACCTTCTTATTGATTACATTTCCAATACTTATTTGGCATTCCATTATATATCTTTAAAATTTCTCCACAGTTAAGTACTAAATATCTTTTTCCCATTTTTTCTCCCACTGCTGCTTTCTGTAATTTTTGCTTCCTTGCAGTTTGAACCTATGTATCACTTTATGTTCCCTTTACATTAAGTGTCATGTTATGATGAACCTACAACACATTGTTCTTTTGTTGACTGTTTGGCCTTTCCGAATCATCATAGTTTCCCCAATCATTGCATATAATGGATCTTGATTAAATAACTGGGGAACCTGCTGTTGTTATTCTTCTACCTGGATTACATCCTCCCCAAGATAAGGTTGCCCTGACAGACCAATGCTTACTGTGACTACAGGGAACTTAAGTTGTAAATCCATCATAGTGTGAACAACTGGGAAAAAAAATAAGGTTTTACATGCTATGAATTACAGTATAACATAATGATATAGTCTAATTTCCAGAGTTTCTGAAGCATGAGAGAAAATGTTTTATCCTCTTACCTTCCTGATCTTTTCAATAACTGAAACTATTCAGTAATTACTGAAACTATGCTTTTTCTATAGTACATATAAGCTTCAGTTTTTTATTTAATAACAGTTTTAGACAAATAACAGATATATCTTCATCTTTTCAAAGAAAAAAGCTTATTGTGATAAGATATTATCATTGATAGAGGATGCAATCTGGGCGTCCTCCTAGATTCACGACTCAATTTTGAAGATCATATTGGCTAGGGGGGCATTTGCACAGATTCGCCTTATATACCAATTGCGCCCCTTTTTGGACCGAGATGCCCTATGTACAGTCACCCACGCACTCATTACCTCCCGTATAGATTACTGTAATGCTCTCTACATGGGGCTGCCCTTGAAGACCACCCGGAGGCTTCAGCTGGTGCAGAATGCAGCTGCACGGGTTGTGATGGGAGCACCCCGATACTCCCATATTACGCCCCTCCTGCGTGAGCTGCATTGGCTACCGGTTGCCCTCCGGGTGAGATTTAAGGTGCTGGTACTTACCTTTAAAGCCCTACATGGCTTAGGCCCGGGATACTTGCAGGACCATCTGCTGCCGGGAACAAATTCCCATCGTCCAGTACGCTCACACAGAGAAGGCCTCCTCAGGGTACCGTCAGCTAGGCAATGTCGGCTGGCGACCCCCAGGGGGAGGGCCTTCTCTATGGGAGCGCCAGCCCTATGGAATCAGCTCCCCCCTGAGCTTCGGATGGCCCAAAATCTCCAATCCTTTCGCCGCGGCCTCAAAACACTCCTTTTCCACCAGGCTGACCTGGACTGACAGGCATTTTAATTAATTATATTTAGAATTTTTAATTTATTTTTAGTTTTTAATTTTAATTTATTGCACAGATGATTTTAATTTTATTTTTATCTTGATTTCTGTACTTATTATATGTTTTGTTGTTAGCCGCCCTGAGTCCTTCGGGAGATAGTGCGGGATATAAATCCCATCAATAAATAAATAAATAAATTTAACATGGAAAAATTGTTGGAATAAAAGTTCTAGTGCCTGGCCCCATTCAAAGCTACAGTTTTCTGATATCTGAAAACAAATGCAGATCTGTGTCACATCTGGTTTTGGGCTTATGATGAGCAGAAATATCAAGCTGCTTTCAAGTGGCATTTTTAGTAACAATTCTTTTTGCTGAAGCCAATTTTTCTATGTCATTTTAAGACAATTATTACCTATAATTATTAGTATTATTTTACACTGCTTCAAAGAATAAGCTTTACTCATGCAACACAAATGGCTCTATGTTACAGGTCTGTAATTTTTATAAAGAGAAACTAAGCTATAGAAAATGATTGGTATAACCCAGGAATTGCCTTAAGACATTGTGATCATGATTGCTATGCTGATTATATGCCAAGCACTGAAAAGATTTCTTAATTGTGAGAACAGAACAAGTTGGCTGGAGGAATGTTTCTAACATATTATTATCACTTCTGAAGGATATTATGGGTTTGTTGCCACAGAATAATTATCAAAATGTCAACACAAACCTTCATTTGGTTTTCTGAATTTATTTTGCTATTATTTTCTCTAAGAAGGTGTTCTCATAAATTATTACCAGTTGTTACTATTTTTTGTAGTTATTATTACCCAACATTGCAGGAACATTACTGTGCTATATAAGTAGAAAAGAACTGAAATTACTCCTGCTTTTTAGAATAATAACATAATTCTGAAAGCTGTGAACTTTCAATGGAGAAGCAAGATTTAATGGAGTAAAAATAAATGCAGCTGGAGGCTTAACTATTGAACAGTGCACGGTAACAAACAGGTGAGTTTCTGGTGAGGCAAGGAAGGCTTCAACACTTGTGTCCACAATTTATGAAATAAAAAGGCAATTTCCATGTTTAAAGTTATGTATGCATTCATTGAAGAAGTTTGGAAAGCAACAGTATGCAGCAGGTGAATTTCCAGGCACAGAAAGAAAACAAAAGATGGGTTGAAAATAATTTTGCTATTGTAACTTGCTACCAATTTTCCACTAATAAAAAAAAAACACAGTGGGTAATTTATTCTTGCATTTCGGAAGTATTTTGGTTCCAGTTCGTTATGCTTCACTTTTAATGCAGATGCTGTAAGATGCTATAACACAGCTTCCTAATGTAACAGTGTCAGTCAGATAGAGCTGGCTAAAATGAACATGCCAATCATGGTGTAAAATGTAAGCAATCTTTTGATAAGTCCGAGTAGAAGAATGCCCTTGCAGTGTGCTTCAGAAACTCATGGGGACAAATTCAGAATTTTTCAGAATGTTGCTCTGAGCTTCTGAAAAGTGGAAAAGTATAAATAATTTAATATCACATTTCACAAAAGGCAGGAAAAGAGGTTAAAAAGTGTGAGAGAGGAGGAGGTGTCAGGATCACTGAAAAATGGTTAGCGATTTAAGATGTGTTACATGGACACCTGCCATGAGCATCAAGCATAGACCAGCAGCAGGCTTGTCAGTAATGCTGATAAAATACATATTTGGAAGGTTAATGAAGAGATTAGTTATAGACTGAAGACATTTTAGAAATTACCTAGCTGTACAAGCACACAGTCTCTTCCTTTAGTCATTTTAAGACTAACAATGAGTAAGAAAAATGTAGATGTCTCTACATATGCAATAAACCTCTTTTTGTAGCACATATAAACATAAATCCTTTTCAGACTTTACTAGCGTGATTAGGCTAGCATGAGACTTGCATGCATGTCATTTACTATCCCGTTTATGTCTTCACTTAAATGTTTGAAAACCTGCCTGCATATGGCTACTGAGTTCAATAAGTTATGGACTTACAAACAGTATATTGAAGGATGCTTCTTTGCACATATGAATAACAGTAAATAAAGTCTTGTGCTTCTTTAATCAAAGGAATAATGAGCTTTAGGTTATAGCCAACTTTCCATGGCCAACTCGCCACAGCCAATTCACCATGGCCAACTCACCACGGGACAGCTCACATGCGAGACAAGAGTTAAACTAATATCAAAGAAATAGTGCAATACAATCATTAAAGAAAGGGTGCCAAAATGAAATGTGAATGACAAAAATTACAATAATTTTTAACTATTTTAAATAATTAAATTGAATTGTTGAATTTTCTTGGAGCAAGTTGTCCTGTGGTGGGTTGACCATGGTGAGTGGTCCCATGGCGAGTGAGGCCTGGAAAGTTGGCTGCAGTGAGTTGGCTGCAGGAAGTTGTCCCATTCCATGGCTGTGCCTATTGCACATCAAGCCAACAACCTAGTGCAACTTTGATTGGAATCAAAAATGGATTCACTGTCTAAATCTCAGGTGATCTACATCAGTTCCCTTGTCCATATGAGCAATCTATTAAACACCAGCAGACATAAGGAAATTTATTACTGTCTCGTGCACTGCTTCTGTTCTGATCGTCTGTTGAATCAATTGGAGCCAAGGAGTTTTGGAATACCTGAACGAAATAATGGTAGAAGATTGCTCTCTTATCAGTAATCCAAAATAGCATGGAAACGGATACCAGCAGGCTTCCAATTTTCTCCTAAATACATGTTGAATCAGTTCAAAACAGTAACACATTCAGTTCTCTAAAGAGAAGGTCTCTGTTATTTCCTTTCTGACTACTGCTTCCATCCTCACTATTTGTATGTGCTGATTGTGCCTATACATGAATATATATCCATACATAGAAATTGCATTGTGCACCTACATAAACATACTGCTCGCAGTTGATCAGTCTTGTGATTTCAGAACTGGCAAGACTGTTTTTCAAAACCCTGACAAGTCTATGCAAATTACCATAGATAAGATTGGAGTAGTCTAACCATTAAATATAAGTCTGTTCATATTGTAATTTTGTATACTAATTTCTTTAAGTAGAAACTTAGCCTGGATTGTTGCAGTCTAGAATCCATCTACTTTATGATACTACTACAAAGTTATCCTTTTATACCTTCTTCAGCAAACTAATTCTGGAAGCAAATGATCAATGTATGAAAATACATAGCAGATACTGTTGTGCAATTAGCTACATAGATGATGGCTAGCTAGCTGAACAGACAGACAGACATCTAACATTTCTTTCTAAAGCAGGAAGGAAAAATCTCTGGCAAGAGATTTACATGTATTTTAACATGAAATGAATGAAGATATCCAGAATCTGTGCAGAATAATTAGTAAAAGTTTTATAAAGCACACTGAAGATTAAAAATGCCAAGGGCTTTATTGGAGAAATTAATTTGGCACTCTAAAGTGTTTTTACATATTTTTTCTTTTTTATAATTAATGACAATTTATTAAAACAAGACGTAAATATAGCTATGTCACAAACGCTTTTGTTCTTGCGATGATATGAATGTATTTCACTGTTCTCTGTATAGTTTTATTTAATCACGGAATTATTTTCACAAAAGATTAAAACATAAACCTGCTTTGTCTGTTTTAGACTTTCTAATTTTACACCGTATGAATTTTAAGTACATCTTAAAATCAGAGAGATGCAATTATTATATCACTGAAGCCTTTCTAGATTTCCAGATGTGACCTCAGTTATCCATGCCCTATTCACATCATATTTAGACAGCAGCTCCATGAAAGACTATCATGGAAGAACATCCAGAAACTTCATAGAATACAAATTCAGGACTAGGTCTTGTAACTAATTTACTGAGTAAAAATGATATGAATACTGAAAAACTGGTACTAGTTACCATTTTTTTTCTGAGTTCATCTAAAGGTGAAACCTAAAGCTTAGAATTGAGCCTGATCAAAGTTTATCCTAAGAAAATGCTTGTCTTGCAAGTATGTTTACTAAAAACTGCTATGGAGGCCTTTTGAAGGGTCCCATTCAGAAGAAAAGACCATTATTTGAACAGATGGAGAATGAAGTCTTTCTAGAATGAAAATAGGCTCATTTTTTTGCAGATTTTTTAAGGAAAAAACTGTCAAGTTACAGCAGGGGTGTCAAACTGCTGGCCCACAGGCCAGATGTGTCATGGCAAAACCGCACCTACACCATTGCCGGCAATGTAAAAAAAGTTGTGATACGTCGCAACATATCACGTGACATTGCGAGTTTGACACCCCTAAGTTACAACTTTTCAATGTTGTATTTTATATTATTTACAGTTTTATAATTCCAATATACTTCATACAAGTACTTTGTATGTTTTATTGCTTTTATATTTTTATCATTTTGATAGCTATTAGCAAAGAAGATGGTATAAAATAATAATCATACCTAAAGTAATTTAAAAATATCAAGAAGATAGCTGCAATTCATAGTTCTTTAAAACTCTGCTGACTGTAAGTCTTATGTTTGTATTTCTTGCTATTCTAATCAGTCAAGATGTTCTTCAGCCTCAGTGAATTCCCAGAAATATTTCATCCTGTTTAAACCTTTGAATGATTTATGACATAAGAGGTATTCAGAAGTGCAAGATTGCAAAGTTGTATTTGATTTTCTTTTCTTTTGATATGCAGAGGTTGTTTACAATGACCCCATTTAAGATTCATTACCTTGGTTATTGACCGAGGTATGCATTTCAATCATGTTTATGTTTGCAATCACTGAATATAATGACTCTCAAGGTCCACATACACTATTGGGTTCTCCATCCCTCAATTTCCTCCTCTTGGATCAACCCCTCCTCTTTCTTTCTCAATCTCTTCTTTTTTCCTCTCCTTACTAAGCAATTACATTGGCCTCTCTCTTTAAATTAACTTATATAAATATAAAATATAGATAGACTACTTCATCTTTTAGATAGAATTTGGAGAGAAGGGAATAAGAGGAATAGAATCACTGAATATTTAAAGACATTTGTTGAAGTAAATTAGGAGTCTTCTGGCCAGGGCTTTTTTTCCCATAGAACGCTCAGAATGGCGTTCCGGCACCTTTTTTTGCGCACACACAAAAAAAACTGAAGAAAACTGTTCCAGAGAGCCAAATTCTCCTCAGCAGCACACCAACAAGACAGCCAGATTGCAGAGCAGCAGAATGCATCGCAGCGATGGGCTTTCAGATGGCTCAAATAGAAGGAAACGTGTTCTGTACGGGCTAATTCAAAAGTGGGAGGGTAAGAAGGGCCGAGAGTGAACAAGTTGCCTAGCAACCAGCTTAAACAAACTTTCAGCTCCTGGTGCAGGACACCTTGCCTTTTTTAAGCTGGAAAGTTGAAAAAAATGCTAAAAAGAAGGCAATAGAATGCTATCAAGGAAAATGTATGGATATAGCCAGCAGACGTTTAGGGAACTTTTATTTTACATACACTGTTCAAATTTTGTTTTAATGCCATGGTGATACACAATCAAATGTAGTCAGTCTTTTTTTTTAATCCCAAAGCATCTGTTCATTAAATACAGTATAACAAAGTTTTGCATGATGGAATCATTTTTTATCTAAGGATAACTAATGATAACAGCTCTTAAATCTGTCATTTTGTTTTATTTTTGCACAAAAAATTGTATAATTTGCATTTGCATTCATTTACATTTAGAATATGTTGTTAAAATGTATTGGTGTTGAAATAATTAATGCACACATATACCTAAAACCAGTTTATTGCATTTGGCAATTGTACTAAAAAAAATCTCATTGTCAACCAATATAATTCATTTAATTTGAATTCAAGTGAAAAATTGATTTAAATTATTTCATTAAAACAAATTAATGGCAATTCTTTTATAAGAAGTTGCCTCAAACAAAATGAAATGTAAATACATTGTGCATTGTGAATGCTTTCTATTGCATTCTTTAAATACCATGCTTATTCTTATGCCAAGAGACCTTAAGTATTTTTATGGTGATCAATGTACCAGGAAGTAAGGAAGAATGCTTTGGTAGCATAAGAAGGTAATTGCGTTTCTAAATGTCCTACGGTCATGCAAAGGAATAGTGCATTAAAGAGGAATCTGATTTGTAATGTGTGCCATGTGTTCAATTAATGTAGCTTGCACAGCCCCACCGTATAGAGCGGGCTCCACTGCTCCCACAGCACCAGGCACGCCGGCTCAGGCCCTGGGGGGACAGCCTGCCACAGCAGCGCCCCCCCACCTCCTGTGCCTGCCAAGATGAGAATTCCGGCACCATTTTTTTTAGAAAAAAAGCACTGCTTCTGGCCATTCACATTTGGTGGTCCAGCCCTAGCAGTGTACTATGTGTCTGAAAATCCATCAATAAGGCACAGTTCAACTGTATTCAATAAATCTGTAGAAACACAGTCCTAATTATTGGCATGGCCCCTGGCATACTATCCCTAGCTGCAGAAAAAGTTCTATTATTATACATGGGAACTAGACTGCTGGAAGTATATAGCTTTCTGTTTAGTTGTATTCTTAATGCTACTGGAAAGGTATAAAACTTTTTAAATGAACCTGTTAAGCTCCTGTACTAATAACAGGATACGACAAGCCATGACCCATTGGTGATCATTTCATAGATATTTCTTTACTTAAATAAACAGAAATAACCACAGGCAAACAAAAAAGCATTTGGAGCAAGAGTGATTTTGAACTTCCTGCCAATGACTTTTCTTGTAAGAAGCTAGCAGGGAGCATTTTAAAGGATGATCACCTGACAGCAGCTGACTACAGCAGCATGACAGCATTGAAGCAACCACATCTTTGCCAAATTTCAATCTCATGGGAGTCATAGGTCCTGGACACATCCTGTAATTTAGCTCTTTTGAAATACATTAATTCAAAAATTGTTGTCCTATGATGCACAGTTTTACCCAGTTGAAGGTTACAAATAATCAATCAGAAATAACATTTTAGTGTTATATAAAAGGTAAAGGTAAAGGTTCCCCCGCACATGCGTGCTAGTAGTTTCCAACTCTAGGGGCCGGTGCTCATCTCTGTTTCAAAGCCGAAGAGCCAGTGCTTGTCCGAGGACGTCTCTGTGGTCATGTGGCCAGCATGACTAGATGCCAAAGGCGCACGGAACGCTGTTACCTTCCCACCGTAGTAGTCCCTATTTTTCTACTTGCATTTTTACATGCTTTCGAACTGCTAGGTTGCTAGGTTACCTAGCCTAAGCAGGTTATTCTGGAAAATAACTCATAACTTATTCTAAGAACATGTTGAAATAAAATACTAATTTAAAAACAACAGTTAGTTAAAATGATAGTTAAAACTATTTCCTAGCAGCAACTTTAAAAAGTTTACAAGACTTAAAATAAAAAAGGATACTTTATCAACAAAAAGACTAGAAGAAAAGATTTACAGTACTGATATTTCTAATCCCAGCCAACCTATGAAGACAAAGGGATATAGACAAATATTTCAATTTATTAGCATAAATAAAGGGCAGGCTCCAGTAAAAAGAAATGCTTTTTTAGGTAATTTGAAGGCCTCCAAGCTTTAAGACTCAAGGGGCCCTCATTCTAAAAAACTACCTCAAAACTGTACTGTATTATTATATAGATTTCTTATCTCTAATTCATTAGGTAGACAACTATGTAGGGCAAAGCCCCCTAGTCGAACTAAGTTCCTCTTGAGAAAAATATGGTTAGTATTAATAACATCACTCTCATAAATGAACAGATGTGAACATTATATACAATGTAGGTTGACTAACATAGCAGATGCTGTGCTTCTCAGATCAAAAGAAGAGATACTGATGAATATCAGCTTCTTGTCCATTTTCAATTTGCATATAAAATTATCAAGACGTTTTGAGTTCCAAAAGAAGTTTACTTCTTGAATGTGAGCAGGAATTTTTGTTCATAAAAATATTGTATCCCTTATAATTCTAAATAATTGACCTTCATCCGCTATATAATCTACATAGTTAATTCCAAAAAGGGAAATAAAATCTATTACAAATCTCAGCAATAGCCTAACCAGTTTGAATTTTAACACTAAATTTGTTTCCTTTTCCACCAAACAATTGCTATATATTTAGATTTACTAAGAGTTGCAGGTGTTCATCTTATATCTGTCCATGTTAGACAAGGAATATTAATGTTATAATTAAGATAATGTAAAACATCATGCAGAAGAACAATGAAAAGTTTACACATGATCTTTTCTGCCTTTCCTAGAGCCACTATATCTGAGCTGCAAAAATCTGTATAACTAGTAGTTGCTATGGGGGAGGAGTGTTTTTGCCCGAGATGAACTTTTGAAACCCAGATA
This sequence comes from Vipera ursinii, assembly GCF_947247035.1. NCBI lineage: Eukaryota > Metazoa > Chordata > Lepidosauria > Squamata > Viperidae > Vipera > Vipera ursinii. The sequence goes on from NC_139514.1 coordinate 38,368,959, forward strand.
TAACCTTCATACGACTTCAAAAGTGTTTGCAGATTCCTGCCTAAAGAAAAAGTGTTGTCACTCCTGAATCTATCTTGAGGAGCACATCTACTAATATTGAAAATGTTGCAATTTATCATCTTTCAATCTCCTTTTGCAGACTGATAACTTGGCCAAAAGAGCTGATAGTTTTTTAGCAATAACGTAATGTGACCACAGGGATTTAAATCAAAGGATTTATCTCATTCATATGGTGAAAAATAGGTGCCAAAAAAACTAAGTCATAAATGAATTTCATTTGTTATATAAAGTGCTTTTTTCTTTAAAAAAAGGTGCCGGAACTCTCATCTTGTTAATCTTTTATTTATATATTTTTATTTATATATTTATTTATATAATTAAAACATTACATATTTACTGATTATCTGGATTTTTGTCACTCAGCCTTAGCTGCACAATCACTGGGAAGCGGGATGTATTAAAATATGGCACAAATTCCACCCCTTACATCACAACACCAGTACAAAGGGGGAAGCTTGCATTGTGGTAGTTTTATTGTATTATTACTGTATTCTGGAACTGAGTACTGTAGATTATTTTTGAAAACAGGCAAATCATCTGAAATAATGCTGATTTTTTATGGATTCACACATTATGCTGAGCCATATTGTTTAACTGTAATAAATAACCATTGGCAGGATTCATACATATGGACCCACAGTCTAGGTATACTATATTTATTCATATTTTATATATACCATAAATTATGCATCTAATCTGGATTTGGCAAATATGCTAAAGTGGATCAATCATTTGCTGCTTAAAGTGATGTTTGAATCCAGTCATTGCAAAGCGTCATTGCAAAGCAACATTTGAAACACAGTGTATGTCCTAAATAAGTCATTTTGGGGCATACAAAGAAAACTATGGCCTAATAATATGTGTGAACTTATTTAGAATATCCTCCCCTTCTGCTTGCAGGGAAACCCTTTTTTGTCTTGCTTTCTGATGTCTGACGAACCTACTGATGCAGCTGGGCTGGGTGTCACTGGCGGAGTCCCCAGGGGCCGGAGCCAGAGCGGCTGGTGCTGTGGGAACCACGGGAGCCACTCTATAGGAGGCTGCGCAGGGCAGGCAGCATTGCTGCTGGGGTGGCTGGGTGCAGGGGTGGCGGTGGGCTGCCCCCCTGAGGCCAGAATCATCACCAGAGCAGGTAGTGTGGCAGGGTCCACTCTACACAGCAGGGTGGGGGTGCTGCGGGAGCAGCTGCAGGCAGGGGCGCAGGGGGTGGTGGCAGTGGGCTGCCACCCAAAGCCGAAGCAGCTGCACAGGGCGGGCAGTGGAGGCGGAGGCGAGGGCAGGCATCCAGCATCTGGCCTCGCCCGTGGAAACTCAGCTGCCTGCCATGCCCCACGTGCTTCACCTCCACACCCAGCACCCACAGCTGCCCCAGCAGCGCCACCCACCTCGCCATGTAGAGCAGGCCCCACAGCTGCCACACTAGCTGCTCCGGTGCTGAGTTTGGCCTTGGGAGGGCAGCCCACCACCACCACCATCACGCCCCTGCCTGCAGCCACTCCAGAGTCAGCATCGGAGCAGGTAGTGTGGCAGCCGCAGGGCCCGCTCTACATGGCGGGGCAGGCGGCGCTGCTGGGGTGGCTGCAGGCAGGGGTGTGGGGGTGGTGGCAGTGGGCTGCCCCCCGAGGCCAGAGTCAGTGCCGGAGCAAGTAGTGTGGCAGCCGCGGGGCCCCCTCTGCACATTCCCCCTGATCCTTCTTTTCGATAGGCTAGTCATACCTAAGTCCTTCAACCATTTGTCATACAATTTAGACTCTTTGTCATCTTTGCTGGTCTTCTCTGCATACTCTCCAGGGTCTCCACTTTTTTTTTGGTATCATGGTAATCAGAACTACATACAATATTCCAAGTGTGGTCTCATCAGCGTGGTGTAAAGCAGTTCTATCAGTTCTCATTGTCTTGACACTATCCCTCTGTTGATGCATCCTAGGATTGCATTGGCTTTTTCACAGCTGCAATACACTACTGGCTCATACTTAAATCATGGTCCACTAAAATACCTAGATACCTCTCACAATTTCTACTGTTGAGCTAGGTACAACGTAGTCTATACCTTACTTTTCTCACCACTGTGAGAAATCCTGAGGTAAACAATCTGACCCAGGGTAGAAAGTTATTCTTTTTTTACTGATTCCATGCCTATTTTGACTTATATACTTGTTCTATCTCCATCTGTGTTCCTTTGATAGGTTGTGCTGTTTTTTTCTTTTATGTTAAAAACAGATGTAAAGGAAAAAAAGCAATTCTGCTTTCTCCCTGATATGTGTCACCTTCTTGCCATCTGTTCCCATTAGTGGACCTATTTTTGTTTTAACTTTCTTCTTGTTCCTTACATGTTGAATGGATTTTTTCTTATTATTGAAAGAAACTTGCAGGATTGTTTATAGACTGTTTGAAGCTAATATATGCAGTTGCATTTCTAACCTTCACTGATTTTCCAAATGTTTCTTCTAATAAAATTTTTGCCTGACAAAGAAACTTATCACCATTTCAGTGACTGTTAACAGGTTTCAATTTCCCTAAAAAGGATCCACAAAACTGGATTTTTTTTATGGCATCAACATACACATAACACCAGGAATGTGACTATTGATATTCTTTCATTATGCTTTGTATTTGATTCAGAAATATTACAACTGTAACTCTTGAATTTCTTTTGAGATGGCTGGAATATCTCATTTCTACATAAGAAGTGAAGCATGACAGTTAATGTCTGCTACTCTTACTACCAGCATAAGGAAAATCACCTTGCTTCAAATTCCTTTACCATAGTGACTTATGTTGCTATGCCACTGAGCACTGTACAGGTTACTAATATCTTACTCCAAGGTAAGAAAAAAGTATCCCTACAAAGGTAGATGTCATATTAATTAACAGACATAAATAATAAATAACATCAAGTTAACATCAAGTCTAGTAACTCAGTTTGTTCACAGTTGTCTTCTAACACTTTTCCTTTCCCAGGATTTCATGAAGCTCCAAATAGGTTTATCACTCAGCATGAATTATATGAATTATATATCTCCTTCACATAGGAAGAATTACTCACTGAATGTTCCTGAGGAAAATCTATGCTTAAGCTTTTACCCATAGGAAGAGCTAATTGGAAATTCTTCTGGAAAAATAATGACTCTGTCCTGAACAATTTTGCTTGTATTATGGTCGGCAGTGCTTTTTTTGTAAAAGAAAAAGGTGCCGGAACTCACACATGTCATACAACCCGCCTTGCCTACCCTTTAAGGTTCTATCCAAAAAAGGTGCCGGAACTCCGTTCTGAGCGTTCTATGACAAAAAAAGCCCTGATGGTCGGTATCAAAGATACTTTTGAAGACTGTGCCAGAAGAGTGACAGTTGTTCTCCAGAACAACTTCTGGAGCTAAGCCTTAATAATGATTTTTTAGTTGCCTATTGTGAATTATTTTGGGTACCATATTTCTTTTGAGGCAGTCCAGATGCAGCCCGTTAAAATGGACTCTAATTTCTCTTCTTACTGTATGAGGTGCAAGGGATCCAGTTTTGATGGTGGAAGGGATGTCATTTTTATCAATACCTGAATTTGCAGCTCACACAAGAATTTTAAGTCAATTGTTCCACTGCACGGCAGGCATTTTTATCACTAAACCAAGATTTTGCCTTCCAACCTCTTCCGCCATCTATATTGTATTTATCCCTTTGATGTTCAAAAAGAATCTTTTGATTTGGTTTGGGAGTAATACTTTTTCAAGCAGTGTCCATCCTCACCTAAATGACAACACCAGGAAAACTATTCAGAAAGATTATATTTATTTATTTATTTTATTAAATTTATATACCGCCCTATTCCCATAGGACTCAGGGCGGTTTACAGGGAAAATTAAAAGCATAACATACAAAAATTAAAATCAGTTAAAACAATTAATTAATTCAAGTCCCTGAAATTTAAAACTAAAACCCAATTAAAAATTAAAACCCCTCAGTCTGGGCCAGACAGCTTGAAGAGCCAAGTTTTCAGGTCCTGGCGAAATGAACGAAGGTCGGGGGCAGTCCTAAGTTCCGTGGGAAGTTGGTTCCATAGGGCCAGCACGCCCACAGAAAACGCTCTTCCCCTGGGAATAACCCACCGGCATTCCTTAACCGGCAGTACCCTGAGAAGGCCCTCCCTGTGGGAGCGCACAGGACAATGGGGAGTTGATGCCGGCAGCAGGTGTTCCCTTAAATAATCCAGACCCAAGCCATTTAGGGCTTTATAGGTCATTACCAGCACCTTGAATCTCACCCGGAGGGCAACCGGAAGCCAATGCAACTCACGCAGAAGAGGTGTTACACGGGAGTATCGGGAAACCTCCATCACAACTCGCACAGCTGCATTCTGCACCAGTTGAAGCCTCCGAGTGGTCCTCAAGGGCAGCCCCATGTAGAGAGCATTGCAGTAGTCTAGCTGGGAGGTCACGAGCGCATGGGTGACTGTGCGCAGGGCATCTTGGTCCAGATAGGGCCACAGCTGGTGCACCAGGCGAACCTGGGCAAAAGCCCCCCTGGTCACGGCTCCTATATGGTCTTCAAAGCTGAGCCATGAATCCAAGAGGACGCCCAAGTTGCGAGCCCTATCGATGGGGGGTAACACCTCACCCCCCATCATTAATGATGGAACAGCCTGGCTAACCCAAGATGCCGGTATGCACAGCCACTCAGTCTTGGCAGGATTGAGACAAAGCCTGTTTCTCCCCATCCAAACCCGGACCACCTCCAGGCAACGGGACATCACGTTGAGTGCATCACTGGGTTGGTTCGGGGTGGAAAGAAAAAGTTGGATATCATCAGCGTACTGATGATACCCCACCCCGAAACCACGATTGAGCTCGCCCAGTGGTTTCATGTAGATATTGAACAGGAGGGGAGAGAGGACCGACCCCTGAGGGACTCCACAAACGAGAGACCTCGGGGCAGACCTCCGCTCTCCCGTCAACACCGACTGAGAGCGGCCCTGGAGATAGGAGGAGATCCACCGTAAAACAGTGCCTCCCACTCCCAACCCCCTGAGAGATTTTGTTAATACTATTCTGGAAAATCTTAGAAACAAAAATAGGATTCCTTTGTTCTTTTTCTGGATGATAATTTATATATTTATTTGAAAAGTGAGCAATCTTCTGGTGATTAAGGGATGAATTTTATTTTGGGGTGAAGCAGGTTGGCTGGGGTAGTGATAAACAAGGCGGTGTCATACTCACAGTTAGCACTTAGAATTTTCTTTCTTTTTCTTTAAGTGATGCTACTTCTATTTTTAAATCAGTTTTGGAATGTCTTTTGTACCAACAAAAATTAAATAGGATGGTGAGGGAAAAAGAGAGATATTAATGTAAAGTACTGGACTAATTAAGTCTATGATTCTGTCTCCCTATTTAAGCTTTTTGGGTGTCATCTGTCCAACTTAGGAAAAAACTACAATTTATAGTGCTTTGTCTCTATGTTTGCCCAATATACTAAGGAAAAGAAAGAGTTAATGAGATTGTGTCTTTGTATCTTTGTGTCTGTACATCCCAAAATTTACCATTGTCTTTCGCCAGTTGACTTGTTAACCAGAACTCGAACTTTAATATGTTATTCAAACCCAAGGAAACTGCTATTTTACTTTTGGGCAAACCAGAAGGAGAAATAAGAGTCATTTTGGTGTACTGGTTAAAGCACTGGACTAGAAACTGAGCAAATATGAATTCTAGTTATGCCTTTGTATGAAAATTGAAATTTGCATTTCCCAAAACTCATTATAAAATTAAAAAAATTATGTTCAGCTGCAACGTTTAAATATGAGAAAAACTGTTTTACCTTAGATAATCAGTCTAGGAGGAAAGTGACCATTTTGGATGATCTGATATATAAGTTTTATATTGGTAAAAATGCATATTTATTTTAATTTGGTGATAGAGCACCTGTAAACAACAAATTTTGATAAATATAATTTTATTTATAGCAATGTTATCAGAAAGAGAAGCATACTAGGGCAGATGTTTTTTTACTATTCATCAAACACTATAAATATTATTTAAGCTATGCAGAAGCAAATACATCCTTCTATTATTCACGAATAGACATTGCTTAGTTTCATGTTTTTACTTAGCCTATGTATGTACAAAAAGGGTAACAGATTTTTTTGCATAAAAGTTTAGTTTTGTTTATTAATATTTCTATACCACCCTTCTCCTGAAGGACTCAGGGCGGTGAACAGGGCAAGAATAAAAATGCAAAATTACAAATATTAAAAAAAGATTAAATAGTTGCCCACTAAAAAACAATCGATACAATACAATTAAAAAACCCCAATAAAACAGCAATAAAAAACCCCACCAATCCCCCATAAGGCCAGGCCGGCTTGTTCGAATAAAAATGTTTTTAGATTGCGGCGAAAGGAGTGAAGATCGGGCGCCATCCAGAGCTCTACCGGTAACTGATTCCATAGTTCCGGGGCGCCCACAGAGAAGGATCTCCCCCTGGGGGCCACCAATCGACATTCTCTGATCGGTGGCACCCTGAGGAGGCCCTCTCTGTGGGAACGCACAGGGCGCAGGGAGATTGATGCCGGCAGCAGGTAAAGTATAATTTATAAAAAGTAATTGAGTAATGAAATTTTCCATTCCTGTTCATCTTATGGGTTTACAAAAGGAACCATCATCTATAAAATATTAAAAATGTAATTTTAGTCATTATATGTATAACAGGAGATTATACTACACTACACAGCTGTAGATGTGCCATATACAGAAGAGACGAATCTTTATGGAATTCTCTACATGAATGTTTGTAATTTTTTTTTTATTGAAAAGTTTTACAATACAATTTTCCATTAAAAGCCCCCATCCCCCTCCACCCTCCCCTCCCTACCTCCCCCCTACCTCTTCCCTCCCCCCTTACCTCCCCCCTTCCCCCCTCCCTCTTCCCTCCCCTCCCTCCCCCCCACCCCCCTCCCCCCCCGGACTTCCCAGAGCTAAATACAAGGTATATATATATAAAAGCAATCATAAGCAACCATATACTAACAACCATAAATTCTAAAATCCATCACTCTCTAACTTATATAAGAACAAACAAAACTTAACATTATTAAATATATATATAAAAAAAAATAGGAAAAGAAAAGAAAAAACACGAAAGAAGACTTATTCGAATGCTAGATAAAACTTCTTAACCCTATACTTATTCTGGATAAACTCAATCCACTTTCTCCATTCCATAATATAACGTTCTTGCGAGTGATCTTTCAAATAAGCCGATATCTTCGCCATCTCTGCCAGGTCGGAAACCTTTAAAGTCCATTCTTCTATAGTCGGCAGCTCCTCTTTCTTCCAATATTGTCCTATCAAAAGTCTTGCTGCCGTGACTAAATTCAGCATCAACTTGGAGTCCACCACTGTAGCATCAACAATTATTCCCAACAAAAAAAATTGCGGACAAAACTTTATCCTCCTTTTAAAGATCTTTTGTATATTCCACCAAATTTTAATCCAAAAGGCCTTAACCTTTTTACATGTCCACCATATGTGAAAATATGTTGCATCTTCAACCCCGCACCTCCAACACTTAGGCTGATAATTCGGGTACATACTTGCAAGCTTTTTAGGATCTAAATGCCATCTATAAAACATCTTATAAAAATTCTCTCTTAAATTTTGAGCTTGAGTAAATTTCACATTCCTCACCCAGATCTTCTCCCACATGTCCATTGTAATAACTTCCTGGATATTTTGGGCCCATTTTATCATACAGTCCTTAACAAGCTCTGTTTCTGAATCAATCTCTATCAATGCAAGATATATCCGTTTAATGTGTGCAGGTCCCTGATTTCTAATTTGCTTTATCAGATTTTCATCAATCGTTGCAAATCCAATTTTCTGGTCTTCTTTCCACCTGGCCCGTAACTGAGTATATTGAAACCATGTTTGAACAACCTTCTCTTCTCGCAAGAAGCTATATGATTTCAAGCACCAAACATTCCTTTCCAAACTTAAAATTTCCTTGTAGGTAGTCTCATCGTGTTTGAAACCAGCATGTATATTTTCTATTGCGTGTTTTGGAATTGCCCACAATGGTATCTTACAACTTAGCTTATGTCTATACTTCTTCCAAACTCTCAGCAATGCCTGTCTTAAAATATGCGTCCTAAACACAGTACCTACCTTCTTATCATACAACAAATATGCATGCCAGCCAAACAACAAATCATGGCCCTCAAGATTTAATAACCTCGATTGCGTCAAATTGATCCAATCACTTATTCCTACTAATGCAGCAGCTTCATAATATAATTTAAAATTAGGCAATTTAAGGCCACCTCTCTCACGAATATCCTGCATAATCTTAAGTTTAACTCGTGGCTTTTTCCCTGCCCACACAAATTTATTGATACCACGCTGCCATTCCTCCAAATTAGAGTCTTTCTTAAGAATCGGTATCATTTGGAATAAAAATAAAAATTTGGGCAGGACATTCATTTTCACTGCTGCAATCCGTCCCAACAAAGTCAATTGCAATTTTTGCCAACTCTCCAATTCTTTTTGAATTTTCCCCCACAATTTTTCATAATTATTTTTATATAGCTTTGTATTCGAGGGCGACAAAATTACCCCCAAATATTTAACCCTTTTAACAATCTCAAATCCAGTTAATCCTTCCAAGAAGGCCTTCTGTGAAACTGTCATGTTTCTAGCCAAAATTTTAGTTTTCTGTATGTTTACTTTAAATCCAGAAACCTTCCCATATTGTGTTATTATCTCTATCAGGTCCACAACAGAGTTCTCTGGCTGGGTCACTGTAACAACCAGATCATCTGCAAATGCTCTCAATCTATAGTCCTGATCTCCAACTTGTATCCCCTTAATTTTTTCCGAATTCCGAATCTTGTTCAATAATATCTCTAAAGTTAATACAAATAACAAGGGCGATAACGGACATCCTTGCCTTGTACCCTTCTCAATATTACATACTGCCGTCAGACTATTGTTAACTATGATTCGGGCAGTTTGCTTTTGATATAATGCCCTAATCGGCTGTAAGAAATTTTCCCCAAAATCCATTTTATCTAACATTCTCAACAGAAATTGCCAATTCAATTGATCAAAAGCCTTTTCAGCATCTAAAAAGATTAGCGCTGCAGAGATCTGGTTGTGCCTTTCCAAATACTCTAACACATCAACTATATGTCTAACATTATTTTTCATTTGCCTACCACTAATAAACCCCGTTTGATCCCCATGAATCACCTGTTGCAGAACCCTCATCAGTCTATTAGCCAAAACCTTAGCAAATATCTTATAATCTGTATTTAAAAGCGAAATCGGTCTGTAATTTTTAACTTGAGTAGCATCCTGATCTTCCTTCGGAATCAATGAGATAAAAGCTGTTCTCCAAGACGGTGGCACCTTTCCCCCCCTCTGGATTGTCTGGAACAGTTCCTTTAACGGTTTTATCATCTCAAATTGTAAATTTTTATAAAAAGCCGCAGACAAGCCATCTGTACCGGGCGCCTTATCAACCTTCAAATCCTTAATTGCTGTAAGGATTTCTTCTTCTGTGATCAGTTGGTTAATCCCCTCTCTTTGTGCTTGCGTAAGGACCGGAATATTAGCATTCTCCAAATATTTATCAATGTCTTTTACCTCAATTTCCTCTTTGGTATATAATTTCGAATAAAAATCCACAAAAGCATCCTTAATAAGATTCTGTTGAAACACGACCCTTCCTTTATATTCAATCTTGTCTATATTAGAGGCCCTTTGTTTCTTCCTCAGTCTATAGGCTAACCATCTGCCTGGTTTATTAGCGTTGCAAAAAGTATTATGCCTAGCAAACCGCAGATTGGTTGCCACTTGGTCTGCCATTAATTTATCAAATTGTCCTCTTAACAGCCTAATAGCCTCTTTAATTTTCACGTCCCCTGGATTCAAAATCAAAGCCCTTTCTTTTTCCTTTATTTCATTCTCCAGTTCTTTCCTTCTGGTTTCCACTACACGTCTACGTCTATTATTCATATATATCAACACACCTCTCATATAGGCCTTACTAGCATCCCAAACCATATCCATAGAGGTACCCTTATTCATATTAATCTCAAAAAAATCCTTCATCCGCTGTTTACATTCTTCCACATTTCTCTGATCTCTAAACAAGTTCTCATTTACGCGCCACGAGCGCCTGTCTCTTTTCTCCTTATCAATCTCCAACCAAACTGGACTGTGGTCTGAAATAGTTCTTGCACATATCTTCACTTTTTTAGTTCTCAAAAAGAAATCATTAGTCAACAAAATAAAATCAATCCTTGAGAAAGATTGGTGTCTGTCAGAGTAAAAAGTATAATCCTTCTCCTGCAGGTGCCTCTCCCGCCAGATATCTCGCAATTCGAGATCATCCTTCAATTCAAAAAAAGTTTTAGGCAGTCTGGCGTGGCTTGGAATACGCTTAAAAGCTCCAGCTTTATCCAAGTGTACATCCAGAACACCATTCCAATCTCCCATAATAATAAAAGATTTATAATCCAACTGGGTAAGCTTTGTATGAAGTAAGCTAAAAAAATCAGCTTGTTGTTGGTTAGGTGCATATAGTCCAACTAGAAGCATCTTTTTACCTTCTAACAGCAGCTCAATCATAACATATCTTCCATGCTTATCTGCTTCAATTAAGTCTGCTGTTAAGGCACTTTTAACATAAACAACTACTCCATTTTTCTTATTCTCTGCAGAGGCAACAAAATGCGTACCCAGTCTCGAGTTCAGTAAATACTTTTGATCCAAAACTCTAATATGCGTTTCTTGCAAGCATATAACATCTATCTTAAATTGCTTTAAATATTGAAAAACTTTCTTCCTCTTCTGCGGTGAATTTAGTCCATTAACATTCCAAGTTAAAAATTTAGTTGCCATGCATATCATCCAGAAGCCCTTGGACCACAGCCTTGATAGGACTAACTTCTTTAGGCCGTGCCCCTCCCACAGCTTGACTGTATGTACGTTGCGAAGAAACTGAAGACTTTTGCTGATCTTGTTCTATTATTTTCTTTGCTCGTTTTAAAGCAGCACGCGTCACTCTTTGCTCTCTAGGATCATCCAAAGAAGTTGTAACTTGATCTCCTCCCACGCCACTTTCCTCTGTTTCCTCCTCTTGTTGTTCTTCTTCTCCAGATCCTTTTCCAGCTTCCAGGAGCGTTAATGGGGTTGCTTTTAGGACATTATTGTAGAAATCACGCGCTTGCTTCACAGTAATCAACCGGTACCTTTTACCTTCATGCATCACCATCAGCCCCTGAGGAATCTCCCATCTGAACCTTATATCTCTTTGCTTGAGCTCATGCACGAGGAATGTATAATCCTTCCTTCCCCTTAAAATCCTTGGAGGAATTTCTTTTAAAACCAAAACTTCTTGTTCAGCAATCACCACTTTAACATCATAGGCAGCTTGTATAATTTGATCTCTGATCTCTCTTTTTGCAAAATAAACCACCACATCTCTAGGCAACTTCCTCTGTCTGGCAATCCATGAATTCACCCGAAACACTTTATCCATAGCTGCTCTTATTTCAGATGCTGGCAGGTTTAATACTTCTTCAAAAGCCTCAGAGATCAGCTGCTTCAAATCTTCTTTAGTATCCTCTTTTAAGCCTCTGATTCTGACAGCAAACTGCATCTGGTAAAATTGGGCTAAGCTTAAGTCCTTCTCCAGTTTGTCTCTTACATTTTCATTCTCTCTTACTTTAACTTCTAATATAGCATTCCTTTGAGCCAAATCATCCATCTTTTCATCTAATTCTTCCACACATTCCGCCACTTTATGCACTGAAGACAAAATGTCTACCTTCATCACGCTGAGCTTCTGTTCCATCCTCTCTTCCATTCTCTCCTCCAGTTTCTCCAATTTCTCCTCCATCTGCGCAAATTTGTCAGCCATTGATTGATTAATTGAGTCCAAAAGTTTATCCACAGCATCTCGAAACTCCTTCGCTGTCAGCGCTTCAGAAGGGTGCAACGCCTGTAAAGATGATTGTTGCACTGGCGAGGATCCACCACTCCGAAGAGTTTTAGGGGGAGGTTTCGCCGCCATCTTTTAATCCTCAAATATGACGCACTTTCACTTAGAGTTTAAAAAGTTCAAGTAGTTAGAGAGTATAATAAAATAAGCCTCTTCACCTTTATCTCTTGTATCGCTCTGCCTGCTCCTTTAAATCATAGTCCTTTCTTCAGGCAGGGATGGTTCGCAGACGCCTGGCTCTGCTCCAAAAAGTTCAGAGCAGACACGCCGGCCAGCTGGGAGCAACCCAGGCTTCGGGGGAGTTCAATCCTTCAGCCGCCCAAGCTCCGAGCTCAGGCGGCCTCGGAGAACTCAACCCCTACCTGGGGCCTCACCCCCTCCTCTTCTCCCGAGGAGGGGGCTTCAATTTCGCCCGAACAGCTGTTCGGCGCTGTTACGGGCGAAAAAACAAACAGCTGAGCCGCGGGCAGCCCGGGAAGGCTGTCTTCGGCGCCGCGACGCCACCGGAAGCCTCGAATGTTTGTAATTTTTATTTCTATTGTTTTACTCTACAAGAGAATTATTTAGTATTTAATAAACTGGATAACAATTTAGAGAAATGCGATAAAAAAGAAAGAAAAAATAAATTGTTTATTAGGATTTTGAATTAAGAGTTTAAGCTTACCCTCAAAACTAGGTTAAAACTAAACTAAACTAAAACTGGCAGTGGGGAAGAATCTATGCCTCAAATAGAAGCCTTCACAAAAGAATATTAAAAAGCATACCATGCAATGCTCCATTATTTGGTTATTATATTGTTGGAGTTAGTATGTAGATTTTAGAACTTTTTAAGCAATTAAATACATACTATTAGATTTCTCTATTTTAGAGCCTCCTGATCTCCCTCATTTCAGGTTTTTTTATTTGACAAAGATAGCAAACAGAAATGGTTTAGAAACAAGGATATTGAGGCAATGCTTCTATTTAAAAAGTAAAGACGTATATGAATTAGAATTTAGGTTTTGAGAAATGGGAAAATTCAGGTATGGAAAAAAGGCATATAGAAACAAAAGACAGAAGAACTAAGATCTAACGCAACTTTAGGTATTGTTGGCTATGCAATAATAATAATAAAGATTGTATTTTTATTTAGCTTGTACCCATAATAATTCTTTTCTCAGTTTTAGCTGTTTTCTGTTATATGTGATCATAGATATTTAAACTGTGCCATGTTCTTGTGAGACCATATGACTAGCCAATTTTTGTTCTGATAAACTGGAAGAATGGTGAAGATTAGTAGAATAAATTCAAAAATATTTAAAAAATGAATTAAAAGAGATCATAGAACATTCATTTACTTAACAGAATTGTGACCAGCAAATATATTACACTACAAAGCTTAATAGACCAGGGTGCATTTTGACAGCTATTTGGATTTGGATCTAAAACCTATTCTATGATAAATACATTAATATTTAAGATAACAAAAATGCTATTTTTATTACTGTTAAACAAAATAATTAATGTAACGTACAATTGGTAGATTTTACAACTAATTACATGAAAGCTAGTGTATTATACTATGTTGGTAACATTTACAATCCTCATTTAGTAAACATGATTTATAAGCAGAAATTGTTTGGATTTGAATTTAACTAATGTACACAGTTTAGAACAATGTTTGCAGAAGCAAAAGACAAATGTGTTTTGAAAATAATAACTACAAAATACCGATGAGCCACAATACATTTTAGATAAATAGATGAACTTTATTTCAGAAGGATTTACTTTGCATCATACCTTGAGTATAAACTTTCAAAGAAAACAATAACGTTGGCACTTTAATTCATGATCAAAGTGAAGACAATAATTTGCCACCTATTCAGTCTGAATATGATTAACATAATATTAAGTGCCTTAAAGAACTAAAATGCATTTAGTTTTCAATTATGATACAGTATTAGATAAGCAATGTTCTGTTAATACATGAATTATAACAGAATATTTCTGTTTCTGTCAGCAGTTATGAATTGCATTTATTTTAATATGTTTGTGGGATTACTCACTGGAGAGTATTTTTCTTAGATTTAAATACTGAGAATTTTTCAATATATATTTTCAGGGTGGAAAAATACCAATAAGATGGACTGCTCCTGAAGCTATAGCCTACAGGAAATTTTCTTCTGCAAGCGATACATGGAGTTACGGAATTGTCATGTGGGAAGTAATGTCATATGGAGAAAGACCATATTGGGAGATGTCTAATCAGGATGTAAGTTTTAACTGGTTATTACAGTTATTATTTTTTTCAGGATGCATTTATTCCGTTGCTTATTGAAAAGAAAACAAAAAAACTACAACTATCCAGGAGCACAGTAGTAATAAGTCCTACTGAATATAGTAAGACTTGGCTTCTGAATAAACATGTGTAGGAATCACTGTTACTACCACATACTGTTAGAAAGTGGAAAATAAAAACTGATTCCCCATTGATCACTATTAACTGCAACTAATATAATTAAAATCGCCATAGAACAAGTACCATTGAAATTCTATTGCTAAAGTCAAATTATTTAGTATTCTTAGCTTTGACATCAAAGATTAATACCTGGGGAGAAACATAATTGAAGCAAAAGTTTCAGGATAGAAGCGAAACTCTTGTTCATTGTTCATTTCTACTGCAATCTCTCTTTGTATGATTATTTAGCAGGTGGGGATTGTAAAACATGATATCATGAGACTGCATCCCTTAACAACTGCATTTCCTCACTTTCACTTGCCATTGATAAGCAAGGATCTTATGCGATTAAAACTTTCAACTTCCTATTGGCTTCCCAATTAAATGTGCTTGTGGGAACATTGAAAAACATCACATGACCTGGGGATGTTGCGATGTCCAGAACTACAAGGACCCATCATAAGTACCAGTTGTTCAGCACCATTGCAACTTTGAAAGGTGACTGAATAAATGGCCCTAACCCAAGGACTAATCATAGCGTATAATATACATCAGCAGAATTTCCTTTTTGTGCCTAGCCATAAGCCAATGGTTCTCAAACATCGTAGTAACCCTAAATGATGAATTTGTGTGATTCTCACACCATAAATAAAATTGAGGGCAAGAAAGAAATATACCACTTATTTTTAATAATTAAATTTAATCTATACATCACAAAGTTTCTCCAATATTCTGCCATGACAAAGTATCAACTGCTAAGAAGAGCAAATCTCAGAATTTTGACTACACTCTCACTTTGTCTGTGCAAGCTCGATCAAGTTTAAAAATATTATTAAGCCATAGGTGATCTACAGTTTGAGAACCCTTGTCAAAACTTCTGGTGTACTTTGTTCTGGTTTAACAAAAAATAAGGCAGGAAAGCTGGCTGAATGACTTCATAGGGTTATAGTTATGGGGAAACTAGGAATAGGACCATGATGTATGCCACTTTGACTTGCACAAAATAAAGGTGGGCTATAAATGTATTGTACTTAATGTGGTATGAATCTAGCAAACTGTCATTTATTCAGTGAAGCATAATTTAGTATGAGATGTGATGCAAAAATCTATCATACAACATTTAACAAATTGTCCTTTATGGTAACTCAGTACATTTTATGGCTCTACATAAACAAAAGCAATATCACTTCACCTAGTGGGATCCAGAAGAAGAGCCTTTTCTGCTATGGCTTCCACCCGCTGGCATCTCTTGCTTCCCCAAGGACAGATCTGCTTCCACTTGGCCTGCTTCCAAAAAGCCTTGAAGACATGGCTGTGCTAACTAATCTGGGTTCCCAATGGGGGTATGGCTCTTTGAAGGAGAATAATGGGGTAGAAAACACCCCACCTCCTCACTGGGTGCACTTTGCTCCCTCCCTCTCTATCCTGCTTGGTTTTATTTTAACTGGATTTTAAATTTAAGATCCTTAATTATTGTTTTAATGTTTTACAATGCATTTTATTCAGTGTCCCTAAGCTGCCTCTGGCAAGATGGGCAGCATACAAGTTTGATAAATAATTAAATAAATAAATCTCCTCCCCCACTTTTTGCATAGGTCATTCTTTCCATTGAAGAAGGATATAGGCTTCCAGCTCCCATGGGCTGTCCAGCTGCCCTCCATCAACTAATGCTTCATTGCTGGCAAAAGGAAAGAAGCCATCGGCCAAAGTTCATCGACATTGTCAGCTTCTTAGACAAATTGATACGAAACCCCAGCTCTCTTCATACTTTAGTGGAGGATGTACTAATGTAAGAACCATTGAAGTATGCTTCTTGTATGTTCATGCATGATTGTCACCCTTCAAATAGCCATGTTAATTGTATTATATACAATGATTTTGCATCTGTAATAAACCAGTGATTTTTTTTAATCATCATTCCTTTTTGTTTCCTCTATCATGTCAGATATTCTTAATTTTTTCCTTCAGTTGTGCCCTGGCCTATACCTAATGCATAAAGCCAATTTGGATGTATTCCATATAATAAACTCCCATTGCTCCAGGAATCACATGCATATAAAGAAGAGTAATGTGGAATGACATGTCACTTAGTATATCCCAACAAATTCCAATTGTGTTAAAAAAAAATATAACCTGCATTTTTTAAAATTAGTTCTCATTCAAGTTTAAAGAAAAAGACTGATCAGTTATTTTCCTGCACTTATTTTAGTTATGAAATGGCCAAGGCACATGTATAAATGTCTTTTATTATGTATTCATATCTCTGATTTTATGATATACTCATATGTCTAGCGGTCTGTAGTTCCTGTAACTTCTCACAATCATTCAAAGTCTAGGGAAGACTTCATAAGGAAATTCCTTCTACTGGGTATGTGTGAGTGTAAATTAAGAGTCACAAAAGCTTTAGTGTGTGTGTGTGTGTCTGTGTGTGTGTGAGTGTGTGTGTGTGTGTGTGTGTGTGTGTGTGTACGTACACCCCAATATTGGGTCAGAGGTGCCTTATTAACTATTCTATAGGCTTATATCTGCATGAAATAGCCCTCCATTATCTCTAGCCAGGACCCAAGACCAAACATAGTAGCAACCAAATGTTGAAGTCTAGTCTTTAGCTTGAGGAAGAACTTCTCTCAAGCACAGCATAATATGCTACCATCAATACTCCTAACTGGGCACCTGCTCCAAAATCCCCTTATCCAAATAGGTTTGCTCTTGTGGCTCAGAGAACACTGAAACTATTCCCCTTAGTTTCCCTTATCCCTATGCTGCACTGTAATTTCTATACAGACATGTGGAATTGTCTTATTTTGTTGCTCTATGACAGAACTGAACATGAGCAGACCTTTATCAGATAAGTTTCTATTGTACTTTCTGATTCTACTGCTTGCCCTACCTGCACTTTGGCTACAGTAAGTTCTGTGTTGCTGTGATTAAAATATATCATCACATACTGTACTCCTGAATATTATATTTTTATATGTTTTATATCCTTTTATTTGGATCAATGATAAGGATAGTAGTAATAATAATAATAATAATAATAATAATAATAATAATAATAATAATAATAATAATAATAATAATAATAATAATAATAATAATATAAGCTAACATCCGATTTGTATGTACTGATGTGGAAGGGATGTTTTCCATCTGATCATAGAATTAGCCTTTTTATTTTCAAGTTTGGAACATTGGCAGTGCCCATGGCAATGGTATTGCTAGTGGATAGCATCTGCTCATTTCATGTAGAACCTTTTCTCAAACACAAGAAAACAGTGAATATGGAAAGTGCACCTTTCCAATCACTACTTTGTAGCACCTTTAGAGCAGAAATAACAGCTTCCAAACAGTAATTATAGCCGGCTGTCTTCCTGTGAAAATTTTCCCCTGGCAGATTTTTTAAAAATATATTTTATTAATAATTTTAATTGCAATACTAAAAAAATAATACAAAGTAAATTTAGAGAAAGAGAAAACAATATAAAGAAGAAAACATGCAGGAAAAAGAGAGAATGTAATGAAGAAAAAGAAGAGAAAATAAAGAAGTGACTTCGAGCCTTCATCACAAGAAGTATAAACAAATGTAATAAATCTTTACTCTGTATAGGGGTGTCAAACTGCCGGCCCACGGGCCAGAGCATCACGGAGAAACCGCGCCCGTCCCATTGCCGGCAATGGGAAAAAGTTCCGATACGCCGCGCGACATCACATGATGTCGCGAGTTTGACAGATAACTCTTTAACCCATATCCCATCTGCTATCTATAAGCAAATCCATCAATCCTGGAGCAAAAAGTCCATAAAGGATTGCCAGAATATTGCTAACAAAAAAAGTCTTATCTTAACCTTAATCAAATAAACCAAGTTTATGTTTCTTCCTTTTACTTCTAATAGTCTTGATTTTTAATTCAATCAAATCTTGTCACAGAATTTGATTTCTCTTCAATTCTTCTTTTTTCTTCAAGGCTTTAACTTGTAGAATTCTTGTAGCTCAGAAATATTCTTGCATGTGTTTCCTTGCATGTGTTGCATGTTTGACATCTTTCAAAAGATTTTCAATACTATTCAAGTCTCAGGAGTTTGAAAGCCATTCTAAAATCTTTATTTTTCTTTCCTGTAAGTTTTTCATAGTTGACTTGGAGGTATGGTTATGATTAGTGTCTTGTTCAAACGCCCATCACCTTTCAGGTTCACTTGTTTTTACTGACTGAGGAATACTAATTTCTAGATTATATTGAGATTTAGCTGAATCTATTTTCTCCAACATTCTCTCTAATCCTGGAAGTCATAGCATCCCAATGTATAAGCTTAAAGTATTCTTTTCTATAAATATTTCACAGATAGATCCTTTATGGTTGTGGCAAAATAGTTCAGTTTTTGTTTTGTCAGTCCAAAGTACTTTATTCCAAGTTGTTACATTTTTTAAGTTTATCAAGGTTTTCTTTTGTAATTTTTATGATGACTTTTGTGGTCACTGTTTTTTTTTTATTAAAGAGTTTTACAAAAACAAAATTTTACAATATATCCCCAAATCCCTGGCATCTTGTAGAATCTTAAATTTAACTCTTGGTTTTTTCCCCGCCCAGATAAATTTGTTAATACCCTTCTGCCATTGATCAAGGTTGGCATCCTTTTTCAATATAGGTATCATTTGAAACAAAAAGAGAAACTTTGGTAGAACATTCATTTTAACAACGGCAATTCTCCCCAGTAATGATAATTGTAATTTTTTTCAATTATTTAAGTCCCTTTGTACCTTCAACCATAGTGTTTCATAATTATTCTTATACAATTTTACATTTGAGGCTGCAATATATACTCCTAGATATTTAACCTTCTTCACTATTTCAAAACCTGTTAATTTAGATAACATATCCCTTTCACTCATAGATAAGTTCTTGGATAATATCTTAGTCTTATTACTATTCACCTTGAACCCAGAAACCTTACCATACTGAGTTATAATTTCCATCAAGTCTATAACCAACTGTAACGGTTGGGATACTGTCACAACCAAGTCATCAGCAAAAGCTCTCAGTCTATAATCATTCTGTTTTATTTTAATTCCCTTTATCATAGAGGACTCTCGAATTTTAATTAATAAAATCTCTAGTGTTAAAACAAACAATAATGGTGATAGGGGGCAACCCTGTTTTGTACCTTTTTCAATTTTGAAAATCTCTGTTAATCCCCCATTAACTATAATTTGTGCAGTTTGTTGTTGATATATAGCTTTAATAGCATGTAGAAAACCTTCTCCAAAATTCATCTCCTCAACAACTCTTAATAAAAATTGCCAATTCAATTGGTCTTATATGCAGCTCTTGTCATCCTCTGTTCTTTTGGGTCTTCTTTTGATGCCAAACTCTGCTCCATGGCCTCCGCCTTCTGCATCTCCTCAAGGGGCAGTGACATTGCCCCTTCACTCAATTGTTTATCATCTTGTCTTACTTCTGTTCTTTTAACTCTGGGAGATGGTGGTAAACCTGCTTTCAAGACCTTAGTGTAGAAATCTTTTGCTTTTAAGATTGTATCCAATCTGTATCTAGTCCCTGCAAAATTTACCACGATTCCAATAGGTATTTCCCATCTGAACTGGATTTGTCGCTTCTTAAGCTCATCAGACAAAAAGGCAAAGTCTTTCCTCTTTCTAAGAATTTTTGAAGGTATCTCCTTTAAGATCATAATATCTTGGCCTGCAATCTGAAATTTTTCCCGATAAAAAGCCTGGATAATAGAATTTCTGGTTGATCTCCTGGAAAAATAAATCACTACGTCTCTAGGTAAACTTTTTTGCCTAGCAATCCAGGAGTTAACCCTAAATGTCTTATCCATTTCCTTAAGTAATTCTTCAGGTTCCCATTTCAAAACAGGAGCCACTGCTTGCGCTATTTCCCATTCCAAATTTTCTTTAGGATTCTCTTTGAGGCCTCTGATACGCAAAGCAAACTCCATGTTCTTATATTCTGATATAGTAACCTCATCTTGTGTTCTGTCAATCTTGGCCTCTGCTCTATCAATCTTCTGTTCAGCATCAATAATTTTATTTTCAAAATTCTCCACATACTCCATAACTGAGTCCACACGAACATCCAGGCGTTCTATATGTGCAGCTAAACCCTGGAGTGCAAGCACTATATCTTCCCTCATCTGGTTATTTTGATTCTTTATTTCTTGTTGCAAAACTTGCGTTGACTGCATCACAACTTGCTGAATGTCTGTCAGTGTAAATGCAGGAGGTGGGGGAGAGGGTGGTTGTACTGTAGGTTTCATCGAAGTCTGCCCTGCAGCTTGTGGTATAGGTGAGGAAATAACATTCTTAGAAAGCGGGGGCCCTCCCCCACATCTCGCAGCCATCTCTTAGGTTTCGATTTCCTCTTTCACCCAGCAGAATCGAAGTTCAGGAAAGAAAAAAAAAGGAAGAAAAGGAAGAAAAAGTAACAATTCTCCCAAAGTTCTTAACCTTCAATAGGAAGAAAAGGGAACAGACTTTCAAATACACAAAATCCGATACTGGATAAAGTCAGTTGCAAATTGTATCTCTTGCTTTGTAGCAAAATATAACAATTTTCAAACGCAGTCACTTCACACAGGAGAGAAACATTCCAGCGCCATTTTTACTCCATTTCAAACTTGAAACTTGAAGAAGATAATGAAACTGAGTTAAAGTTGAAATCCAATTTGAAAATGCAGATCTTCCTGCTTTGCTCTGCCTGCTTTCCAAAGGAACAAAATACTCACAGTCCCCTCTAAGCAGCAGGTGCAGTTGTCGCATCTGGTTCCGCTCCTTTTGGAGCGAAGACGTCCTGAGAGCGGAGAAAGCCTGGGCTCCGAGGGGGCTCACCCTGTTATCCCCCAAACTACTTGGGAGAATCTCAGGGGAGCTCTACCTCTACCCAGGCAGGCTCGCCTCTCCCTCTTCTCCCGAGGGAGAAGCTCCAGTGCCACGGAACAGCTGATTTTCACTGCCTCCGAGCGTTTGGACGCTTCCCAGGATTGGGCGGCTTCAGAATGCCGCCATTCGGCGTGGCAGCGCTACCAGAAGCCCGACTTTTGTGGTCACTGTTGTATAAGCAATATTGTAGAGTAAACCTATGGACAACTGTCAACCAAACTTTTCAGTAGATCATTTACATGATTTATGATTATCATTTTGCAGATCTGAATTTTCTGGAAATTATAGCAGATATTGTTGAAAGTAGACAGGGTCTTATACAATACAGATATTGCAAAATAAGAAATAAAATTAGACAAAATTCTCCAGATTAGATCTTATTTATCCTATATTACTGGGTTTTGATATTTTTGCCAATCTACTCTGCCCATTATGGATTTTAAATGGAAAAATGTCTGTCTAAAGTATATACTGAAATGTTTTTAAAAATGTATTTTCCTCTCAGAACAAAATTTTGAGCTACAAACTACTACCAAACATTTAAAAGATGCACATTTTGGACCTTTCTATTCTATTCTGAACTTTCCCTTGTTTCATCCATACTGAATTCACAATATCAGATTATTATTTCTATCTGATTCTGGCAAAAGAATCAATTCATTCTTTTCTCTTAAGCAAATTGTAGTGAACTTTTGTAAGTAGAGCATTTCAAAGAGCAATTCTGTTGCAACTGCAGGAAAGTAGTCCAGTCTAAAATTAAATGTATAAAGAACATTTGTATTTTGTTCTAGTAGACTTTGAAAACTTGAAATAAACACAACAGTAACAATTATTTTAATGAATGATAATATGGAATATTTATACTCTAAGGACAGAAATAGTCTCCAATTACAAGAAATATTCTTATAGAAAAAGATCTCATATCTAGAGATTGGATGGTGGGGGGAATGGAAGGATAGGTTATGACAGGAATTTCATTTTGTTTTCTTCTTCCCAAGGAAAAACAAGTCCAATTGCCTTTTGAAAAAGCTCATTTGAGACAACTATGATCTGGATGATTGAGAATCTCCAGAGGAAAATATATCAAGATTTCATAGCTTGTGTAATGTTTAATTTTCAGCCTAATGTACTAAGAAGGTATAATAAAACTAAATCAATAATATATTGTTCTTTACACAGAATGCCAGATTCACCTGGTGAAATTCCAGAATATCCTTTCTTTGTATCAGTCAGTGATTGGCTGGACTCAATAAAAATGGGCCAATACAAAACTAATTTTATGGCAGCAGGGTACACATCTATGGATCTTGTTTCAAGAATGAGTATTGAGTAAGTACATTATTTACTGGGGTTCCTAATTTTTATAGAACAGTGGGTAAGATTGGAATTTTAGAAAGTGCAAGGACACATCACAAAATGGCAGGCATGAGTTAAGTCAACAAATATTCATTCCCCATAAAAAATAAAATAGTAACTGGATTTTAAATATAATGAAAATTTCCATTAGTCTTATCATAGTCTAAAATGCAAACTTCTATTACATTTCAAATCCAGTTACTCAACATCTACGATTTCCATTTTCTAATAGTTTTCAGGCTGAAGAACAACATGGAATGGTTTGACTATTTCAGGTTTAAAAACAGCTTGGAACAATTTGTTTTTGTATTTTCTGTACTTCAACCAATCTTTCCCAACATTACCTTTATCTTGCAGTGACATTAGAAGAATTGGAGTTGCTCTTATTGGACATCAGAGACGAATAGTGAGCAGTTTACAGACTTTACGGTTACACATGATGCACATACAGGACAAAGGATTTCATGTATGAAAATTCTAGAAGCAACTGTGTTTTGTGCCTGAGCATTTCTAAAATGGAAAATACTCTCACTCCTTCTTTCTTCCCGGCTTCAAAAACCGCAACTTCTTCATACTATAAACACAATAATTTATGTTAATTCTTCTAGCTTGGAATTTTTACTTACATTACATAGTTCCATCCTCAATTAACTGATGGTAACATCCTGGCCACTACTAAAAGACTGTTGCTATATGATGTTGAATAGCTTGGCATGGATGTATAACTTTATATAACAGTAAAGTATTCAGAAAACTTTCATCAACTTTTTTGAAAGTGAAGGCTTTCTTGGCTTGGAATTGCTACCTTCTTGATGTATTAGAGTTTGATGGTAAATTACTAAATAATAATAATAACAACAACAATAATGATAGACATTTATTTTCATGTTTTGTGACATTTTAGCTTCCAATATAAAATGTGCAATCAAGAAAAGAACTTGACACATGTATTTGTTTTATTGCTTACCAAATCCCAAATGTAGGGTTTTCTTATTACATTTATTTTGTAATTATTACATTTAGTTTATGACAACTGATATGCTGGAATGAAAGCATAAAACCTCTTGGCCAAAATGAATAATTAAAAGTTTATAGTGATTTTTTTTGTAAACAGATGTTTACAGAATTTGTGTATAAACAGATACAGTGAATTATTGGCAAAGATCATTATCATATTTTTGTGATGCCAAGTGTTTAAATGTATTTGTTTGAACATCAGATTTCTCTATCTTAGAAAATTTAGAGTACATTGCCAAACAAATTTAACCATTGACTAGTTTCATTACTATTCATGTCTAAGTTTCTATATGCTTCCACAAGACTGAGCTAAGTCCCAAAATATATGTTTTAAGCAACATAAAATCCATGATAGGTACCAGTCATTTTACACAATGTAGTTACGTAGACATTATAAATACATATTTAACATGAGAAAAGATAAGAAACTGCTATTTACACATAAGGAAAAATGTCTTTAAGCCATTCATTGTGACATATTTAACTTCTCTTTGTTGGCCATTTTTTTAACCTAGAAAAATGGCATTTTTTATGAAACTATCATCAGTTTAATTCTCATAATTTTTGATTATGGAAATGTTTTCAAGTTTTCCAATGAGTACAAATGGAAGAACATTCTAATTATCACATTACTTTCATGAAACATCATTCTACGCTTGTGACCAATGGGGAAAAAAATCTGTTTCAAA
The DNA here is from genome assembly GCF_947247035.1 of Vipera ursinii. Lineage (NCBI taxonomy): Eukaryota > Metazoa > Chordata > Lepidosauria > Squamata > Viperidae > Vipera > Vipera ursinii. Next base: position 38,393,397 of record NC_139514.1, read on the forward strand.
ATTAAGCAGAATTAAGGATCGTATATATTTGAGTATATAAATGAGGCCATATAGGAATTGGTGCTCATAAATAGCCACTTCACAGACGTTTGAGCTATAACTTTTAGTAGCCATGTCATATTCCTGAAAGAAAATGCTGTTATCTGTATCGCTTATAAAAATTACATAGATCTAATTTGGCTACATCATCGCATTTTTGCATGGAATAAGTTCTGTACCAATATAAAAATGAGTACATTTGCATGCTCTAAAAGCCATGCACAAATTGCAAATAAGTAATAGTGTAAAGACATTTATAGAGAATTTTTAATTTATAATTCAAGAATAGATATGGCTAGCCTATACAAGGAAAACTTAAGATGGTCTAGCCATGTACGGGAACTTAACAATAAGTTCAGTTCTTAGTTTACAATTAATGTACAATTTCAACTTCCAGTTCAGAGGTGGGTTTGGGGGAAGGTGTCTTTGAGTCAGTCTTACTACTGGCGACTACACAGGCTCTTGCAGTTTTCTTGGCAATTTCAGAAGTGCTTTGCCAGCTCGTTTTTTTCTAGGGTTGAGTATGACTGGCTCAAAGTCACCTAGCTGTTTTGTGCCCAAGGCAGAACTGGAACTCACTATCTCCTGGTGCCCCTAACCACTATACTAAATTGGTTCTTGGTTCCATTCAAAAATAGAAATGCTTAAAAGGGTATCTTGTGCCAGAGAGAGAAAAACACAGGAAAATGATCTTGACTAATAGTCTTTTTGTCTAATTTCAGTAAACACTTCTACTTGGTTTCTCATGCAAATGTTTTTGTTTCTTTGTTTTTCACATATAATTTCAGGAGTATATAACCTATTTGTAAATTAGACTAGGGTATTTTTTCCCTTTAATTTAAGCCCTTAAAATGCAAACAAAAACTATTTTTAAAGACATGAAATGGAATAAATAAGAATATTTCTTTTATTGCCCATGTATTTAATAGATGCTAATAGTCTGGATTTTAACATCTTTCAGGTACTGTTATACATGCACTATAAGGACCATATAGATACATCAGGTTTGCTAGCTTGGAAGTAATGTGTTATTTCATGCATTTGAGTACTGTTTATGAAAAATGATCATTGTAATGATTATGGTGGGTTTGCTCTTTATCTATTAAGGGAAAAGCCATATAAATTATATTTTATATTTTAAAATACAGTCACATGTATAGAGGAAATATTTCCTTTTTTTTTTTTTGGCTTTTCAATTTGCCTGCCAAATTTAGTTTTATTCCTAGACTTTTCTAATAGTTGTTTTTTTGCAACCTTATTGTATTATATTTTGTTAACATATATGGATTAAAGACTAGTTTACACAAGCAACCTCCTACAAAAAAACATGAGCTCTGCCTGGCCAGTTGCTAATCTCACAAAGTCAGCATCTTGCCACAACTCTTGTTATGGTTGAAACTATGGAGCATGCAACGGTACGTGAAGTACTGGCTAGCTAGATAAGCAAGCTCCATATGACTAGCTGTAAGTTAGCAATCAAGGAGCTATGTCTTTGGAAAAGTCTATTTGAACAACAGTGATGTGCCAAAAGCCAATTTCCAGGAAACCACTTGCAGAAGCAACAATCGCTTCACTAAACAAAGGAAAAGACAACTATCTGGCCTGTACTGATAACATTTTATAGCTATTTAAATTGTTGTTGTTTGAACATAATGGCTACTCTTAAAATACTGTCAGTCCCTCTCCCTCTCTCTTTCTTGCATTTGAATGTTGAATTCATCTGAAATGATGCCCCCTTCAACCCAACACTAAATGCACATTTATTTCCAAATCCCCAATAATTCCTTCTGGGCAAATTCTTCCTTGATCATAACAAGCACCAGCAAGATTCATAATGCTATGCATGGGGGATGGTGTAGGAATGACCAAATTAATAATACAGGTAATCCTTGATTTATGACTACAAATGGTATCAGAAGTTCCATTGTTAAGCAATGTGACCATAAAGCACGACATTGAGTGACCAGATCACTTATTGACAGCATTGCTATTGTTAACTGAATTCCACTGGTTGATCCACCCCAATCTAAGCCATTCTGGGTTTGGCCCTTTTAGCTGTCCTGCATCCTGCCTTTCAGGGCAGCAAAAAACCCAACAACAACCAGAACCAAACATCTCCAGGGCTGATTGCCACTCTGCACTGAAGGGTTTATCGGTGTGCTGCAGCTCTGGGGCAGCAAAAAGCACCTGATCTGCAGCAGAGTACAAAGCTTCAGCTGCCTCTGGAAGCCTCAGTCATCCCAACAGTACAATGCAAGGCTGCTGTGCCCTGGGAAGCCCCAGTAGCAACAGTGTAGCACAAGCCACAGTCATCCTGGGACACCTCAGCCACCTCACCCCAGTCCCACCCACAGTTGCCCTGTACTCCAAGGCCCCTGTCACTCCACAGCCCCAGCTGATCTTTTCCAGTTTCTTTCTGCTGATGAGGATGAAGCAGGTGTATTTTGGGCCTTCATGAGGCAGCTGCCGCCACCGAGTGCATTTTCTCCAGGTCTTGCAAGGAAACTCCAGTGTATGACCTGGGAAAGAAAGTCTCATGCCGCCAGCAGCTGTTTTGTGAAGGGCCCGGCTGGGCGTGCATGGTAAGCAGTGGAAAGCAAGCAGACAGCCAAGGTTAACTAGGGGGCATGTGGCATGGATAGCAGGCAGTCAAAAGGGCATAGATGGGGGCAGGTAGGTGTGTGTGGGGGAGGGGAAATTGAAGCATCCCTGCAGCCATAAGTGCTGGCAAGATGCCAGGTGCCAAATTTTGATCACATTAAGTTACAGCAACAGCTGTAACTTTGGGGACCAATGGTGTCCCCCTTTGTTCAGTGCTGCCATAACATTGTACAGTCACTGAATGAATGTGCATAACTCAAGGACTATCTGTATCTGAAGCTTCTGCTCAATGTCCTTACTTTTAAGTAAATGTGTGGAAGATAAAAGTGTATGTATATATGTGTGCGTGTGTGTGTGTATACACGTATACACCCACACACCTACATTGATATGGGACTAGAAGCTCTCTGTTTATATGTAGTCACTCAATTTTTAAAATAACTGTCAGTACACCTCTTCTTCACACAGGTATATCTATACCTTTCCATTCAGATGGCTGAAACGATACACGTTATTCTTCATTAATCTAGCTACAGTATAAAAAGTATTTATTTCCTGTTTTATCACTCAATGGGAATATATGTTTTCAACAGAAAGGAACAGGAGAAAAATAATGTAGATGTATATTTAATATATTTTTATAATAAGCAACTAACTAAAGAGAAAAGGAATACGTTCTTTTAGCAATGTATCAGTTAAAAATCTTAACGTTCTTTTGAATTCTGTCTATGGATTTGCTTTCTTTGTGTATTACATTTTGTTTCACTCTATACTGTCTCCTACCCATTAATAATGATTGTATAATTTCCAAGTTTTAGAAGCTACGTTTTGTTTATTCTCTGTTGAAAAGACAATTCCATACATATCATTGCAACTATACAGAGAAAGACAATGTCAATACTCTTGTGTTCTTTAGCCCGGTTTCATTAGGCTTAAGAAGGATTGAGACTATTAAGAGAGGAGCCATACATCAGTGACAGTTAGCAATGCACTGGATGCACATAAGGCTGTGTTCAATCCCTGGAGTCTTCAATTAAAAAGATCAAGTAACAGGTGGTAAAAATAAATCTCCCAAGATCTTGGAGAGTCATTACTGATAAAGTAGGTAAAGCTCTATTAAATTATAAATAGTTTTGCCATAACACAGCTCCCTATGAATACTGACTCTTCAGAATACTGATATAGTGAAAATATAGTAAACATTGATCATGTCCAATGTTCTCTCCATGGCCGCTTTTTAAATTCTATTTAAGGCCATTTGCAATATAACATTTAATGAGTATACTAACAATTATTTTCACTTAGCACAGCATTGTTGTGTGCTCCAGATAGATCAGGAAAAATATCTAGAATTTCCTATCAATTTGACCCGTAGCCCTCATTGGAGGTTATCACAGAAAGGGTGGTGTACATTTTCAGCCCTCCCCCAATACAGCTTGTACCATGTAGTATTTTAGGTTTCTATGGGTACAAAAAGAATAAAGCAGTCCACATTTGACAATTGTGCAGAGAAGCTATGGCTGTGGGCCTAAGGAATGATTGAATTTGGTTCGCGCTAAATCAGTGCTGATTTCTGAAAATTACAGAATACTTTTAACTTTTATTTCCACCAGCGAATTCCTTCTTCATCCTACTCTGTCAACAAAGAAAAACTGGTTCAGGCTGAATGTAGACTTCTCTTTTCTTAATATGAAAGGCAGAACCAGAATTTTTGGGTGTGCATGGGTCCCACAGCTTTTTGGAAAATGCCCATCAATGAAACTGTAGCAAAAAAATATTTTTTAAAAATTAAATACATGGGAATACTGATATTAATTGCATTTAATTAATTTAATATGTCAATTCAATTCACAAATAAATTAAATCAAATTTTAGCAATTGTCCTTACTTTATTGATGAAGTAGACTCTGGCATATCACTCAGTGTCAAATGCAACCTTTAGCCTGAAAAAGCTTGTTTCTGTCTTGACAGAATTTGGTATAGTCTCTTTGCTACATTTCTTAACACCTTTTTGTGAACATGAGATCAGAGTGCAAAGGATGACCAGTCTATGAAAACCTTGCTGGATCAGGGTGAATTGTGCATCAACTAGTTAATGAAGTTCTTAACTAGTTGGTTTGTGTATTTAAATCAATTATACAAAATCTTAACTCTGAAGAAGCTGATATAAAGCTAATTATTTCAATAAAGCTTCAAGATTATGTAGTATAATATTTTGATTAACAAGCACATTCTGCCTTGTTATTTTAAAATTGAAGTTCAAGTTTTTATGTTTAAACAAAAATTGATGTTGGCCTGGCACATGATCTTGATTGTTCTTTTTATTTTCATAGATATTGATTGAAACAAATGTAAACTGGACATTTACACCTTAATTTCATTTAAGTAAGTTATTTACAAGAACTGCCATTTTGTTACTGAATTATTAACATGTGATAGTCAGATAAGAAACTATGTAATGATAAACATGGCAATAAGAGCAGGGTTTTTTATCTCCCAAGATGTAGTTTTATAAGTAACTTGCTTTTGCGCTTTGGAAAGTATATTATCAGAAAGAATTGAATACTATCAGTATGTTTTAAAACAGATTGCAATATTAGAAAACACTAATATTAAGTATGCTCCTTGAGAAATAGTCAATTTCAGAAGATTTGCTGCTGCTGCTCATTCCAGTGTGGAAAACTCTTATAATTGATATGCACGTATAGCTTAAAAATAAAATTCATTCATTCCAAACAGAGAGGTTTTCCAAGAGCCTCTCCTTAATACTGAAACATTTGTTACTATTAAACAAAATTAATTAATAATTAATAACTATTAATAATTAATATAAATATTATTCATCATTACGATTCCATAAGCTTTCATGTAATATTTTTAATGTTCCAATTTTTTATACAAAAGAATTTATGACCAACAATAAATTAATAAATCAATACAGCTAATATGTAATGTACTTCTATTCGATAGTAACCTTTGTAAACTTACAGTAATAGTCCTAGAAGGGCTTGTTGTTTGCTTTATGTATAGTATCCATCAAAAAACAAAAATTAACTCCTAGAAGTGACAGATAGGTGCCATTACTATGTTCTGCAAAAAACACATCTTTTTTGGAAATATAAAACTGCTGTTATAGTGCAATGTAATATAAGCCTAAAACAAAAACTAGAACTTGATCCCAGTTGCATATTATAAATACTGGTGGCACAAACAAATCTACATTGCTGATCAGGTTCATTCCTACATAGAACAAAATGAAATCAAATAATTTCAATAATACAAAACAATCAGATAATATCAAGTTGTAATAAAGTTTATATTTATACCTGGATTCATAAGATATGAACTAGTCAGGATACAGGATTATGCTACCGGCATAAGCTCAGGTATTTATTCCCTACTTTAGTGTTAAGTATCATTAACTACAAAAAAATGTATAACATGCCTTTTAACAAATTTACAGCTTTGTATAAATTTTATAAATTTTCAAATTTTTCCCAATCCAAACAACTATTTTAATGAAAAATACAGCAACACAGAAGAGCTATTTCTATTTCTATTGTCTTCCTGTCTAACTAATACAGCACATTAATGAATCCTGAAACATTAATAGAATTGTACTTTTTTTCCTTTTTATATGATTGCTATGTTTGCATTGCTAGCACAGGCATGTATTTGACTAAGTGTAAAATTATATTTTAAATACCAATGTCCAAGTACAAGAGATTTCTAAAACAATAACAAGAATCCTGTGCTCACAGGAAAAACTTTAATGAGTACGGTAAATTATTATTCCTAAATTTTATAGCAATTACATCAATCAGGAAAGAAGTCTGGAGATTTGTTAACACTAGAATGGGATAAATACATATACTCTGTTGCTAACATAATTTAGCACTGTATCTTAAATCGGGCATACCTTATAAATTCAAGACTGACCTCAATCCACACCCATGAATACATTCTGTAGTCCTTGCTGAAAGGAGCCATGGCAGAGGAGAAATGGCTGTGAAGATTCCTGTCATAGAAATGAGGACACCTATTCCAGTGGATCAGGTGCACTGATAGATATGGAAATGCAAAATACTTTTAAAATTTCTAGGATTAAATCCTGGAGCACAGACAGCAACATAAATCTAAACTCTTTCAAGCCATCATTTGAAATCAACTTTTTTTTAATTACTCCTTGCTTTACTTTTAAAGAAGTAAAATTAATAAAGAAATATTTGTATTTGTTCCAAGTTGCAATGGCAAAAAATGTTGTCCTCTAATATATGAACTTGAGTTAGCGTCAAACTCATGTCATAGATTCACATATCTGACAATATTTCCCATTTCACTGCAATATCTCTATGTATATAGAATAATTTGGATGCCTAAGCTCATTGCATTAAAACTACACCTTTTACCAATTTTTAATATTTTGTCTTACTGCCAATTGCAAAACCGAGGTACCATGTTTGAAGAGAAGGGCTTGGTATCCATCTTGAGGCTGTTCAATTAATTAAAATTACATTCACATTTTCTTTTTTTAGCTATAGTAATAAATCGAGAATAGTTGTTCAAAAGAAAGGTTAGTAAATATATTTGGAATTCCAATTTCATCTATTCCCATTTTCTTTTTTAATTTAAAAATTAATAACTTTACTTGAGCTGAATTATTCTCCTTATGTGAAATCTACTTTGATAATATGTTTCATGTGAATTTTCATGTGCTAACTTGCCTATTAAGTTAGCAATGTAATAAAATGCTCAGCTCTCATAACGAGGGCATTTTAAGGTGAATTGCATTCATATGTCATCTATTTGCAGAAAGAGTATGGGGTTTGGCAAAGCTACATGCTGAGCAACATAATAAGATATTTGTACAAAGTACAAGTTACTGATTATTATTGTTTTATTTTTCTATGATTTCCTAAGAGGCATTATCAAAGTCTTACAAATGGAATAAGCCTGTTTACTAAGATATTTATTAGCAAATAAAAGTATAGTACTCGTGGTTATTTCTGAGTGTGTTTGTTCGCCTAAATTGTGTAATTTAAAAAATCAGAGATTAGAAAAACCAGCTATTTTTATTAATGCACACATAACAAATAATTGAAACTCAGAATTTTTAGAACCAGATAATGAAAATGCCTAGATATTACTTTAAAAAAATTAATATATGCACTGGATCAAAGCAAAGCCAAGAGACATTGTTCCTGTACTGTATTATTCCATCTGTTTCACATAAAATGTAGTCAATAGCATGCACTGCTTCTTGACCTTGAAATACTGATTTAAAGGCAAAAGAGTAGAGCGAAGTCTAGATTGGCTGTGGGGGGCGGCCCTAATCCTTCCTCACAACTATTAAGTTGGGAGATATAGATAAGAAGCTTAACTTTTCTCTAGTTCTTTTACAGAAAGAGATGTTATAAATCTAGCACAATCTGAAATGTTGGTATTACCTCTAGAAATAAACTGCAATTAAACTGACCAGGGCTTCATTCTTTTATTAGTAAACCTTCCAATACAACTGAACTGGTGGAACAGTTGCCATAAGACAATTCAAGAGCGACTGCATTAAAGCAGCACGTTAACAGAGACAATCTGCATCCTGGTTTTAATAAAAAAAACAAAACTAAGAGGAAAAAAATATCACATTTTCTAGGCACAAAATAATTCAAACGTTTTATAATCTATAACTTGCAAAATATCAGCAAATGGCTGATTATTACCTGAAGTACAAAAGCTAGAAAAGATGTATACCTCCTATAGAAATTCTAAGTACGTTTTGGGGAAGGTTCTTCAACCTAGGCTTTTATGACTTTGGACTTCAACTCCCAGAATCCCTGAGTCAGCATAGCTGACTCAGGAATTCTGGGAGTTGAAGTCCATGAGTCATAAAAGAGCCAAGGTGGCCTACCCCTGTTCCAGACTATGTGAGTACAATTCACATACCTTACCATTAGCCAATCCTCAATTTCAGTGAGGAAATTAAAAAAAACAAAACAAACCCAGACTGTTAAAAGTCTACTTAAAATCTATTTATTCAGAAATGCATTAGCAAACTGCAGATATGGACAAGAAATACAATCATATATTAATCCAGGTACAAGTACAAGCAAAGATCAATAAAATCATACAGGAATGACTGGGGAAGTATCCTACGCACACTGAATCAGAAACAGAATTATAAAATAAACGCTCATTTAATTTCTGATGCGGATCCTTGTTGTCTTAAAACATGTTAACTCAGGGGTTTTCAAACTTGGCCCTTTTAGGACTTGTGGACTTCAACTCCCAGAATTCCCTAGCTAGAGTGCCTGGCTGAGGAATTCTGGGAGTTGATGTCCACAAGTCCTAAAAGGGCCAAGTTTGAAGACCCCTGTGTTAACTCATCAAGGCAACAACTGACAACTCTTTTAATATACAGCAGAAAAGGGAGGGGCTGCAAATAGGCGTGCAATATAGTTTAGTCCAGGGGTAGGCAACCTCGGCTCTTTTATGACTCATGGACTTCAACTCCCAGAATTCCTGAGTCAGCTATGCTGACCCAGGAATTCTGGGAGTTGAAGTCCATGAGTCATAAAAGAGCCGAGGTTGCCTACCCCTGGTTTAGTCGGTTAATACTCCGAGTTAATAGGACGGGTGAGGTTAATTTGCGTTTCCAGGGTGCCTTTATATCAGGGGTCTTCAAACTCGGCCCTTTTATGACTTGTGGACTTCAACTCCCAGAATTCCTCAGCCAGGCATTCCTGGCTGAGGAATTCTGGGAGTTGAAGTCCACAAGTCATAAAAGGGCCAAGTTTGAAGAGCCCTGCTTTATATGTTATTAACAGGCAGTCGTCTTTCTCAATCAGATCTCTCGATACACACACCCCTCTCAAGATCCAACCCTCACCTCAACACGCAGATGTATTGAGCTTTTTTTTAAAAAAAAAATGTTTGAATTTAAAGAAGACATTGCCGAAACCCCCAAACGTGGAAGGCGGGAGTCTATCCGGATGACTGTTCCTTGCCCAAAGCACGTCTTCGTCAGCTTCACGTTCAAACCCTGAATCCCTCTTTTTGAATACTTCCTTCTGCGTTCCTCGCCACGGAAAAAGACGCAGGGCAAAAGGTAAGCGCTTCTACGGCGGGTCGGCCCCGCTTTCTCCTTTAGGCGACAGCGACTCTTTTTCACCTAGCGGAGAACCAGCAAAAAAAAACCACACAAAACTTCACCCCCGACCCTGGGACTGGGAAAACAAGGCTCCGCCTCCAGGAGGGCGTGCCTTACAGAACGGTTCTGTTTCCGAGGTAACGACGTAGGCGTCGGGGAAGTGTGGGCGGGGCGGGAGGGAGAAGAGAAAGAGCCACTCGCTGGGTCGAGGCCCGACGGACCGCTGTCGTCGGTTGCTTTTTCCTTTGGTGAGTCTTGTAGCCGCGCGGATTCCTGCTCCTTTTTTTTAAAAAAAAAAAGGTGGTGGTGGGGGGGAGGTGCGTCGGGTTGAGTGCTTCTCTGGTATTTTTTTTTCCCCCCCACAGTATATCATTTTTTTAAAAAAAAATTTCAGTGAAACAGCCAGCAACTTGCAAATATGTAGGGAAATAAACCTTTACAAATGAATCCATCGCAGTGAACTACTTCATGCAGAAGTCTTGTCTTCTAACGATAAGCCTATTGGCTACATCTGAAATGATACAATCCCCATTTTATAATAATTAATAATAATAATAATAATAATAATAATTAATAATAATTAATAATAATAATAAAAGTTGGAAGGGACCTTGGAGGTTATCTAGTCCAACCCCCTGCTCAGGCAGGAAACCCTATACCGGGGGTAGGCAACCTTGGCTCTTTTATGACTCACAGACTTCAACTCCCAGAATTCCTGAGCCAGCATAGCTGGCTCAGGAATTCTGGGATTTGAAGTCCGCGAGTCATAAAAGAGCCAAGGTTGCCGACCCCTGCCCTATACCATTTCAGGCAAATGGCTGTCCAGTCTCTTCACGCGTCTCAGCTGAGACAATAAAACAAATTTCTGGGTTTGTTAACAAATAATTTCAAGATGACTTTTAAATCCTGTACAACAGAAAATGCATTTTGAAAGAGGGTTGGTTAGTAGGTATTTAAAAAGCACTGCGGGTCTACAGCTGTGAGACACTTGCACAACCAATATCCAACATCTTCTTCAACAAAAATCTTCTATTTCCCAGAAGCTTCATCTCAGCGGGGGGAAAAAACAATCTTCTCAATTTAATTTTTAAAGTGATGTAGCCTTTCTTGGCAAGATGAGGTCGCCTGGATTTCACAGCCTCCCCCTTTGGACGAAGAGGATTAGGATCAGCTATCCCGAAAGAGCGTGATCGACTCACGCTAACCCAAGCCAGCTTCATCATGGCAAAGCGAGGATTTTAAATCCGGGTTTAACCGTGTCGTTCTTAAAGCGGCTCCCCAGATGCGTAGGATTTAAAGGCGCATCGTTCTCCAGGAAGGAATTCCAGCCTTGGAATCCATCTATTTGGAAAGCACCAGTGTGGGAAATAGTGCTCTTGGTTACCCTTTAAAAATTCTGATATCTGGGTGGAACCAGAAAAGCGAACCAGAAAAATTTATTTACAGCTTGGTGTGTGTGGGGGGGGGGGATGCTAAGATGCTACATCCTTAAATACCTGTCTTGCCTGATTATTTGTAAATTTCATATAAAAAGAAGAAATGGCAAATTAGCACGAAGATAAATTCAGGCGTAATCCAGATTTCCAATAATGCATCTTTTAGACCTTTTCAGAGGAACACTGAGTGGGGAAAAAACTCATTGGTTTCAGCTTAATATTTTATTTGGAAATCTGTTTGCCTACTCAGAAGAAACAGGCTGAGTGTATTTTCTTTGTGTAGTGTTATAAATGTGATTTTTTTTCCCCATGTTCGCTGCATCTGACTGAAAATATCATCCAGTTGTATCCAAAGGCCCCTGTAGTCCCACTATATATAAAGATGCAAAGGTTTTATAAAGCTAAACTACTGATAGGTAAAATGAGGACCCAGATTGTTGGGGGCAATTAAGCTGACTTTGTAATAATGCCGCTTGGGTGTGTGTGAAAAAGCCCTAATAAGCAGGCATATACATAGAATGAAGGCTACTGCTAAGTTTGTAAGCCGCCCTGAGTCTTCGGAGAAGGACGGGATATAAATGGAATTAAAATAAATAAATAAATAAATAAATAAATAAATAAATAAATAAATAAATAAATAAATAATAATAGATATTGTAATGTAGAACTCACATCCTTTTAAATTAGGTGTGAAACTCTTATTTGCGGGTATGATATAATTACTGGGTCCTTGAATATTTTTAATAGTGCACTGTACAGAATGTTCTGATTTTGGTTAAGCTGTAAAACAGTAAACATAGATCTACTTCACTAACCTCATTGCATAATGCTTTTATGAATTGTAAAATCACATTTATACATTGACAGAAAGATATTGTGCTTTAACAGGAAGATAAGTACCTAGCCTGTTTTGACCAGAAGACTTTTCAAATAAGCAGCTTATCTATTTGTTCCTTAAGCTAACCAACCTGCTGTGACATGATTTGCAATTATTTCTTCTCTTAAGATGCTTCTGATTTAATTGTCTTAGAACCTTTGCCTTCATGCTCATCTATAGTGATTTCAATTTTTAAATCTATCTTATCATCTATCTATCTACAGCCTTCAGAAACACCAAATTGTGCCATTTAATCAAAATTATGGGATTATTTGATAAACTGGCAAGTTGGCTTGGTCTGAAAAAGAAAGAAGTTCATGTTTTGTGCCTTGGATTAGACAACAGTGGTAAAACAACAATTATCAACAAGTTAAAACCATATAATGTAAGTAGACATTTTTAGTTTACTACCATTTTGGTTTATATTGTTGAAAAGCTGACATTTATCATTGTAGATATTTGTGGAAACATGGAATTGCAATATTTAATTTCAAGATAAAATTTACTCCTTTGAGAAGGAGTAAAATTAAGTAAACTTTTAATGTTAATATGGTTTATCGTTCCAAAAATAAATGCTAAATAGGAATTGTGTTTAGATTTGTAACTCAGAATTTAAAAATTAAGTATTTGTTGGACTGTAAATTTAATCTAATGAAATAAAATAACATAGCTCAATATACAGTAGAATTCAAAAGGGAACATTGTGAAAGTATTAATTACTATGATTATGATACCTTAATTCATAGTCAGGTAACTTGTTAATTGTACTTAGTTTATGATTCAATTCAAACAATTAAGTAAATGGAATGTATTTCCCAACTCACTCAGCCCCCTCCCTTCATAACACTCAAAACTTTACCATTCAATTAAAAACCCTACCCATTTTTTTATATGCACAGCAACTCATGGAAGAAGGGCAGAGTTTCCATTGTGTGATTATGGCTGCCATCTTGACTTTCCCATCCTCTTCCCCCATAGACGTAGGGACCCCCATCCCCAAACCCACCTACTTCATGCACATTTCCTTGGTGCGTTTGGACCAGTCCCTCTTCCTCACTCCAATTGGGGGTAGCTGGCAATTGCAGGAATAAAACTGGAGGCCAGACTGCTGCAATCACAAAAACCTCTCCAATCTTTGGAGGAAAAAGTGAAATAGTGCCCAAATGACTAAATAAAGAAGGAACCATACCTGCTTGGCACTTGGGCAAATGCCCCGGCAGAGTTTTCCCTAACCTGGCCAAGCATATGGTGCAAATATGGTGACACTCTAGAAATTGTGCACATAAGGGAAACAAAGATGATTGTGGAGGCTGAAGGCTAAAATATATGAAGAACAGTTGTAGGAATTGGATTTGTTAACAAAAAGAAGGACTAGGGGTGACATGGTAGCAGTGTTCCAATATTTGAGGGACTGCCACAAAGAAGAGGGGGTCAATTTATTTTTCCAAAGCACCCGAAAGCAAGACAAGAAGCCATGGGTGGAAACTGAACAGAGACAGAAGCAACCTAGAACTAAGGAAAAATTTCCTGAAAGAACAATTAATCGGTGGAAAGGCTTGCTTCAGAAGTTGTGCTCCAACACTGGGAGATTTTTAATTTAATTTAATTTAATTTAATTTATTAATATTTCTATACCGCCCTTCTCCCGGAGGACTCAGGGCGGTGTACAGGGCAAGAATAAAACACAGAAATTTACAAAAATTAAAAGATAATTAAATGCATGCCCGATTAAAATACAATTGATACATAGTAAAAACCCCAATTAAAAATGATAAAAAACCCCACCAATCCCCCCTCAGGCCAGGCCGGCTTGCTCGAACAAGTATGTTTTCAGATCGCGGCGAAAGGAGCGCAGATCGGGCGCCGTCCGGAGCTCAACCGGTAACTGGTTCCATAGCTCCGGCGCGCCCACAGAGAAGGATCTCCCCCTGGGGGCCACCAGACGGCATTCTCTGACCGGTGGCACCCTGAGGAGGCCCTCTCTGTGGGAACGCACAGGGCGCAGGGAGCTTGATGCACAGTTTGATGGACAGTTATTTGGCTGAAATAGTGTAGGGTCTCCTGCTTGAGCGGGAGGTTGGACTAGAAGACCTCCAAGGTCCCTTCCAACTGTTATTCTGTTAAATGATCTCAAACACATTGGTTCAGTGTTAATATTGGCTACTTCTTTAATTTATCCTCTAAAGAAGATGATAAAAGAAATAGTATTAACAGTGAACCATACAAGAACTAATATGTCAGTTTTGCCTTGGTCCATTAGAGGTTTTATGAATTTTAAACTAGTGTTACATACTAAAGCAAGTTAATGCTATTTACTGTACATACATGGGGCCTTTGTTATACATGTAGTCCTTGACTTAATCACAACTGAGCCCAGAATTTATGTTGCTGGTGAGAATTTTTAAGTGAGTTTTGCCCATTTTATGACTTTTCTTGCCACATTTGTTAAGTGAATCACTGCAGTTGTTGAATTAGTAACACAGTTAAATGAATCTGGCTTTCCTAGTCAGGCACAAATGATAATTACATGATCCCAGGACACTGCAACTGTCATAAATATGAACCAGCTGTCAAGCATCTGCATGTAAATCACATGATCATGGGAAAGCTGCGATGGTCATAACTGTGAAAAATGGTCATAAGTCACTTTTTTCAGTGTCGTTATAACTTTGAACAGTCACTAAATGATCTGCTGTAAGTCAAGGACTCCCTGTATGCAATTTTATGTATTTGCAGTTGATATATATGGACCAGAACTAATTATAGTAAAGGTTTTGGCACATTTGTAGGTTTGAGGATGTGATTCTTATCTGTCTGCCATTTTGTATATTTGTAAAAGTATTCATTAGGCTTCAAATACATTTTCCCATTTCTGCTGCCAATCTTATCAATCTTGTATCTTTTCAGTACTTCCCACTCACCTCTCATCAGCACTCCCACCTTATCTTCCCATGCACAGTTGCCAGGCTTTCCAGTGCCTTTCTTTCCCACCAGGTCATTCATCCCTGACTTTTTTCACAAAATAACCCCCAAACTTCCAATCAGTCAGTGGTCTTTCCTAATCCTTATAGATTCCAGGCCTCATTATCTGCAGTTTTATTATCCTTAATTATAGGGTAGAATGAAATCCCAATGAATATTGGAAGACACACACACACACACACACACACATATACATATACATACACACACACACACACACATATATACACACACACACACACACACACACACACACACACACACATATATATATATATATATGGATCTTTGGTCATTCGGGTTTTTTCCCGCGTAGAATTGAAGGTGTAGGAGCAACGTTTCGACGGAATCCCATCCGTCATCCTCAGGCTGGTGGCTTCAGCTTCCTTCTTCAGGGAGAAGGAAGCTGAAGCCACCAGCCTGAGGATGACGGATGGGATTCCGTCGAAACGTTGCTCCTACACCTTCAATTCTACGCGGGAAAAAACCCGAATGACCAAAGATCCACATACAAACACCCGCGAAAACCTCAGAAAACATTATATATATATATATTGTAGCATGTCCTTGTAAGCTTTTTTTTTTTTTTTGCCTTGGTATCCCAAATCTTATTTTCAGTCTAGGATTTCAGCCCTATGTTTTATAAAGAATTGTAATGCCTTGGGTTAAAGTTATACTATTTGTACAATTTATATTGTGTTTTACATCCTGATTATTGTGGAATTTTATGTTTTTACTTTTCTGTGTAATTAATCCAGAGCATTTTGTTTTTCTGTAGCTTAAAATACAATAAATAAATCACCTCTATAATATTTTTTCAATTTAAATGAGCAATACTTTGTTGTTTGATTATATCTCTGTAAAAGGATATTTAAGTCATGAAAGCATTCAGATGATTAATATCATTATAAATAATGACTTCTTAAAGAGGCAATTTTATAACTACCAAAAACATAGAAGGTATACATGTACTGTATTTAAATGCAAAATACAAAAAAAGTTGAGATTTACTGGTTCCTAAACATTGCATTGTTTCTTACGAGTAATTCATCTTCCAGTTAAGAAATAAATCATAAATCATGAATAGATCATAAATATTTTTATCTTTCTTAACTGGTACATCATTCATTCTCTATGTGTTTCTCAAAAGTTAGGAGATTCCACAGTATACTTAGATTGCATGAACAGACCTAATCCATATAGTTTTTTGAGGAACACAGAAAATGTACATTAAATATTGGATCCACATCTACAGTATTGATGAGTAACATTGAATGTTGTAATTGAATTATCGTAAGATAAACATCAGTGTCAATCCTGATGAATACCTGTTACAGAAGTTATAGGCAAATATTTAGGCTTGAAAGAAATGTATTTATTTATTTATTTATTTATTTGATTTCCATAACACCTAACTCCAGATCAATTGTTGACAGCTCACAGTAAAACACAATAAAAAAGTAATATATAATAATGAAAAAAGGTGGGGGCAAACAACACATAAAGATATATACAAAACATAACCAATAAGGGGCTCATCCAAATTAATATAGCACCTGAACAACTCACATTACAAGATAACAGGAATAACGACAACACATTGTTGAGTACTAATAAATGAAGTAAAACTAAATGTAGGTAGCATATATATTAGTGGACTGAATAAAATCAAAAAAACCTGCAGAGCCACCATTATGCAAAGTAAAAATTAGGGGCAAACTTAAATGATAAATATTTCTTTTTTATTCAAAAATATATGTATTCTTTTATAAGTGTTAGTATCATTGCTTGTTATACGTTTTGATAATATAATTTTATTACAGCTTCAATGCACTATTATTTCAATTAAGAGAATATATATTACTGATTTTAAATATTAAAATAACAATTTGTTTTTAACTCAGATTTTTTTTTTGCACAGGCTCAAGCTCAAGATATTGTTCCTACAATAGGATTCAGTATAGAGAAATTCAAAACATCAAGGTAATGTGCTTTTATTCCAATATATTATATCTTTATATTATATATAATTGTGCACTAAATCTTTAAAGAAAATGTTTTAGATGTAACATTTAAATTATATTTTTATTCTGAAAATGTTATGTCCTGAAACACATAAGTAACTCTGAATTGTGCATCACACCTGTGAAGAAAGTTTCAATCAATGAACCCAAATCTATAGGAAGAAAAGGTTATTGAAAAAGACAGCTTTGATACACACATTTTCAGATAAAATCAGCACAGCTATAGTAGTATCTACCTAAACTAGTTACTTGCTTCTTGAATAAGATCTTGGATTCAAGACATGTTGAGATCGTTTTAGAGAAACTAGTTGGAGAGAAATCATGTGACTATTTTGTTTAGATGCTCTTAGGCAGACCCACCTTGCTTCTTCTATTTCTAACACTATTCTCATAGTTTAATAGGCGATGTTGGATAAATGAAGGCTAACTTTCTTGCAAGCAAAACACTCCCCTTTTTTCTGTTACAGACATAATCAGAAAAATACTTTACAGCTGGGCTCATCTTCCTGACCATATAATTGACTGTTAAAGCTACTGACTAGCTTTTAATAGTTAAGTTGTTGTATTCAAGCAGCTTAGAAATCTGGAAATAGATCCTGTACATTTCAGATTAGAAGCAATGCTATATAACCATATATTGGACTGCAGTTTAACAAATTTACAGAGGTAGATGTTCTTCAGGGCAAATTTTGGGAGCATGGAGAAAAATAAAAGAGAATAATGAGCAGTAGGTTTCTTTATATTTAGAAGTGCCCGGCACTGAGTAAGACAGCAGTGTGAAGATCCAATTAAGTTCTTCTCTGTTTAATATGGCTTACTTCTTTGTATAAAACTATATTCTTAATTTAGATTGACACTTGTCAATAAAACTCATGCATCATATTAAATTGAATGTTAATTTTTTAAAAAATGTGTACCAGTCAGAAAGTTGTTATTACACTGAATTAGCACAATATAATTTATACAATATAGCAATCCGGAATGTGTCACAGATCTAATGCTCTATTTTATTGTTTCTTTACAGTTTATCATTCACTGTGTTTGATATGTCAGGTCAAGGTAGATACAGAAATCTCTGGGAACATTATTACAAGTAAGTCCATTTTTAACAGTAAGTCTTAGTTGTGCATTCCTCTATTAAATTTATGAACATAGTTAAAATAGTTAATAGTTAAAATATTAGTTAAAATAGTTGCACAGTAAAATTATAATTCAGTTTTTCTTAGACTTGTCTGCAGTATTCTCAAGCATGAACCAAAGGGAAGGAATGATGAATTAATTGGAATAATATAAATATATATAATAAACTGTATAAAAACCTCAAACCTGAAAATAATTAGGTAATATATGAAAGATGTTAATTATCTAATCCTGTGAAAATTATTGCTATAGCAGCAAATACTACCTTTTAGATAGTTTTGATACATTTTAAATCATCACCCTTTAAAATGCCCAAATTAAATCCCTATTTTCTAGCAGTCCTGGCTGGTACACATAGTCCTTGATTTATGACTATTAATTCATCAGTTACAATACAGAACAAAAGGACTCAACGACTGGTCCCCAAAGTTATGGCCATTGCACTGCCCCCATGGTCACATGATCATCTGGGCACTTGGTAACTCATTCACCCTAATGCTAACCCTTGCAATCATGTGATTGCCATTTGCAATCTTCCCTGCTGGTTTTCCCAGAAAGTCAGTGCCCTCTTGCACATCTTTCTTGACTTATGCCACACCTCCATGCACCCTCCCCAACCCACATGGCACCCTTCACACTTCCTTGTGCATCCTTCCCAACCTATGTGATGGTTTTCACACACCCCATGCCCCCATCGTCTCATGCAACCTTACAAACACTCCCCAACCCAGCCCTTGCATCCACTTATTCTTCCCCCACTGACAGCAATGATTTGCCTGCCTGCTGGCCTGGGACTTGTAAATTCCGCCTGGCTTCTCCACTGGTCTTTGGGATTCAGTTAACCATGGCAATTGGCACTGCAGGGACTGCCATCACTAAGTGATGTTGTCATGCTTTATGACCACATCACAGAGCAACCAAAATTCTAGACCCAATTGTCATTGTAAGTCAAGAGCTGGCTGTAAAGCAATTTACAGGAATTGCAATCCATTAATTTTTGGAGGGCTACAAGTTGCACAGCTTGGACCTTATACTCAATACAGTTATAGCTCCTTAATTGTTGAATATATAGAATAAATTAATGGCCAAATTAAGATACAAGATTTTGGTTCTTCTTGTATTAAGAATGTTTGAGTGCCTATGGAATTAATTTTATGTAACATGAATTTAAAAATTTTCCTTGAATAGTTACATGACATAATATAAAATGATTGATATATTATGGATTGATATGCTGTTTAATGGATTGAGTTATGTCTCCTTTCTCCGGTAGTTAAACATTTCACATCTTGGAAACACTAGAGTTTACTGCTTAATTAATTGTGCAAAAATTAGATAAAAGGCTGCTGCATTAAGCATATAAGCTTCTATTCCACACTATTTATTTATTTATTTTGGAAGATTCCAAATACAGAAACTTTAAAACATCACCCCATTGCAATTTCAAATGAAGTTGCTATTTTTGTTTTTAAAGTATATTGACGCTATACTCGCATACTTACTGAGAATAAATCACACTGAGCTCTATAAATGTAAGGTAAAGGTAAAGGTTCCACCGCACGTGTGTGCTAGTCGTTTCCGACTCTAGGGGCCGGTGCTCATCTCCGTTTCAAAGCCGAAGAGCCAGCGCTTGTCCGAGGACGTCTCCGTGGTCATGTGGCCGGCATGACTAGACGCCAAAGGCGCACGGAACGCTGTTACCTTCCCACCGTAGTGGTCCCTATTTTTCTACTTTTCTACTCTATTTTTCTATAAATGTATGAGTGCATAAATACAGAATTGTCTTTTAAACTGATTTTATAGTAGTTAACCTTACAGATTTATCAAATTACCATACTGCTTCTAAAAGGCTCTTAATAGCCTGGATTTAAATTTCTGTAAGCAGAATTTCAGTGAGGTAAATGCCTATCTCATTTTTACAAATAGCTCCTGTTACATTCTTGCAGCACATCACATATTGAACGTGACTGTCTCCTGCTTTGGGGGCAGAGAGGGCTGCTGTGGAGTGGAAATGTAAAAATGCTATTTTACAACTTCTGTACTACAGTACACATTGCAATTTGGCATTCAAGCTAGTTTTTGAGACTTTTTTTAATATTGTCTATTGCACTAGAGCACGGTTGTCAAACTCGCCATGTCACGTGACGTTCACGACTTTTTTCACATTGCCAGAGCTGAGGTGAGTGCAGCCTCCGCATGATGCAACTGGCCTGACAGTTTGACACCCCTGCACTAGAGCACCTTCAAATGAACTTTCTCAGACTTACTTCATTTCCCACTTTTTAGAACTGTTGTAATTGTATGAATCAGGGGGACCCGGTGGCTCAGTGGCTTAGGACGCTGAGCTTGTCAATCAGAAGGTCGGCAGTTTGGCGGGTCGAATCCCAAGTGCCGCATAACAGAGTGAGCACCTGTTACTCGTCCCAGCTTCTGCCAACCTAGCAATTCGAAAGCACATAAAAATACAAGTAGAAAAATAGAGACCACTACGGTGGGAAGGTAACAGTGTTCCGTGCACCTTTGGCGTCTAGTCATGCCGGCCACGTGACCACGGAGACGTCCTCGGACAAGCGCTGGCTCTTCAGCTTTGAAACGGAGATGAGCACCGGCCCCTAGAGTTGGAAACGACTAGCACGCATGTGCGGGGGAACCTTTACCTTTAATTGTATGAATTGTTCAATGCAGCATGGTGCATGAATGGATAATGAAGTGGTATCATGAACAAATTTGCCAGTCATTTAATTAGATACTCTTTTAAAAATCTACTTGTATTAATACAGATTATTATCATTGTTATTTACAAAAACCTGAATTTTAATGTAAATAGGATTTTTTTCCTTCCAAATCCTTGACTTTATTTGGATTACTGTATTCCTTGGAACAAAGAGTTTGCTAGTGCACACTGCCCATCATTTCAACCTGGCTTCTACTGCTAGAAGGACCAAACCTTTTTGAGAATTATGTGAAAACCAGAAATTCTGACTTGTTCATTTCCCAACAAGCCAGAATCAAAAGGTAAGAATAAACCATGGCCTTTGGTTCTGGTCCTTTAAGACAGAAACAAACCAGGGTTGCTGGTAATCCTAAACAATTTGCAGAAGCGTCGTTTTATTTAGTTGTTCTTATTAGCAAGAGGACTCAAGTAAGGGCAATTAAACAGCACATACCAGTATGCTGCTTTTCTCTATAATTTTGTGTAATTCTGAGACACAGGCTACAATACTTTTTTGCCTCATGGCTTCTTGCCACCTTACTATTCAGGTTTTTCACACAATGTAATTCGTGTCTTCTGTTTTTCTATTATACAGAGATTGTCAGGCCATTATTTTTGTCATTGACAGCAGTGACGTATTAAGAATGGTTGTGGCCAAGGAAGAACTTGACACTCTCTTGACTCATCCAGGTAAGGAATCTTGTTATCATTTAGGATCCTTTTTCAGAATAAATAAACTTCCTCTAGGAGAGCCTGTCCCCAGCTTGGTCCTTGAGGTTTTTCAACACTGCACCAGTTGATGCTGTAATAGAGCCCATCCCCCTTGCTGCTGGTGGTTCTCTTGTCTTTCCTTCCACATTTCCCAGTATTGTCGATTTACTTAATAGAACTAGGTCTTTGCACAGGGTATCTATGCATGATAATTTGGGCTGGTCATTTGTGCCACAAGTGAGAATTCTAGATTTATTTGTACTTTGTTTACTCTGTTTGTATGACATTCTCACGAGTCTACTCCAAGACCAAAGTTCAAAAGAATCTGAACTTTCTATCATTTCCATAGAGGGTCACAGGAAAACCATTGCCTGCACAATGGTAAATTGCAACATCTGGGTATCTCTTCTAAGATGGCTTTGCTACCCTACCTACTACTAGTTTGGACTGTATTTCTTGGCAGCGGATTCCTTTAATGTTAATAGTTGATCCTGAAAGACAGAGGCTATCCTCTACTTCAGTATCTTAATTGTCCCTTCTAAGGCTGACCGCTGTACCTATTTAGTGTAACATAAATCATAATGTGAATGTGCCACATAGTTTGCATGCTCCCAACCTAACATACCTTTTTAAGCAATTAATCCTTGCTTTTCACAGTTGGCAAATATTCTCTAATAGTTATTCTGGTCTATGTGTGATACTTTACTGTTGTTTAGAAAAAAACCATCAATCTCATATATTTTGGCTTTGTTTTGAAAGATGAGTTTTAAAGTTTTTTTAAATAAATAAACAGGATATGGTGGTGCATTTAGAAATGAGTTTTCATTTGCAATAGTTTTTGTGCTTAAACGTGAGTTTGGAGGATTATTTAGAGATTTTTTCAGAAATAGATATTCTTAGTAGTCTTTCATCTTGAGAGTTGTAGATTTCAAGGAAGATACTGACCAGTGAACAACGTATGTTTCTATTTAAAACAGTTTTCATATATACAGTGACAATTTAACAAATTATTATGTTCTAGATCTTAAACACCGCCGAATACCAATTCTGTTCTTTGCAAATAAGATGGATCTTAGAGAAGCTGTTTCCTCTGTTAAAGTCTCTCATTTACTGACATTAGAGAACATCAAAGACAAGCCATGGCAAATCTGGTAAAATTCTGATTTCATAACTATAAATAAAATAATATTTAATATGAATTAAATACATAATTATATTTTGTATTTGGATTTTGAATGTTCTATACACACACACACACATACACACACTACCTTTTATTTTTATTTTTGGTTTCAATTTGTGTGTCCAAATTCGAACAGTTTGATTGTGGCTTACATTTAACTATAGAATTTTATTTATTTTATTTCAGAAAATAGCATTAATGCATAAAAATTCACAAAAACATAAAATGTGTATTAAAATATAAAACATCAGTATAAAGCACATAGCACGAGTGATGAATAAAATTACAAATAAAATTAAATTATGTACAAGCAGCTACTGGGATTACTCAACCTGTGGCCAGATATCTAGATTGTTTAACCATTGGACAGCAGTCTCCTGGAGTGCAAGATTAGCCCCCTGGTGGTGCACCCAGGCAACATGACTTTGTCACAGCTAGATACACATTCCAGCTGCTGGACCTCACAAGGATTTCCCCATCAAGAATAAATATCCATAATACAGTCTAAAATGTGAAACAATAAAATGTTAGTGGCAACTAACTAAACATTAAAATTAACTTGTGAAATCCATAACAATACTCTAATTATTGTTGTTAGTTGCGAAGTCGTGTCCAACCCATCGCGACCCCATGGAGAACGTTCCTCCAGGCCTTCCTGTCCTCTACCATCTTCTGGAGTCCATTTAGGCTCACGCCTACAGCTTCAGTGACTCCATCCAGCCACCTCATTCTCTGTCGTCCCCTTCTTCTATTGCCCTCAATCTTTCCCAGCATTAGGCTCTTCTCCAGTGAGTCCTTCCTTCTCATTAAGTGGCCAAAGTATTTGAGTTTCAACTTCAAGATCTGGCCTTCTAAAAAGCAGTCAGGGTTGATCTCCTCTAGGACTGACCAGTTTGATCGCCTTGCAGTCCAAGGGACTTGCAGGAGTCTTCTCCAGCACCATAGTTGCTGCATACTCTAATACACCATACTCTAATACATCGGAGAAAAAACAATTATATTAATATAATTACACTGAAATGATCCCTAATAAAACTTATGAAAGTAGTTTCCAACAACACAGAAAATGTACTTCAGAATGAATGGCACTTGGGAAAAGCTCAGTTTTACTGCTTTCTGGAGGGACCATCAGTGTCAGAGCTAACTTATTTATTTATTTATTTATTTATAATGAGACTTGTATGCCGCCCTATCTCCCAAAGGACTCAGGGCGGCTAACAACAATAAAATACAAATGAATACAAATATTAAAAAAGAATTAAATTGTGTCAAAGTCCCACTAAAACCAATAAAAACATTTAAAATTATAATTAAAAACCCCATTATCATCAGTCCAGGTCGGCCTGTTGGAAAAGATATGTCTTAAGGTAACTTAATATCTAAAGGGAAACAATTCTATAATAGCAGCCACCAAGCATTGTTGTTGTTGTTTTTACTTTTATCTGCTTATATTTTTTGAAATTTTTGCAATGGCTTATAATATAAAAGCACAAGAAATACATATTTAGTCTGATGTGAATGCTGTAGAAATCTAATTCCTGCTAAACACTGTTATAAAAAGAGCACATATATTCCTCTATATCTAACCACATTTTGAATACTGTGTTCTGAATAGCATGTTGAGACAGGCCTGTGTAGGCATAGTCAGAATTTTCAGAATTTTAAGACCTCTTCCAAAATGGCTTCTGGGAGAAAGATCTTGCATAGTGACAAAACATGCATCTCCACGCATATTGGTTAAAAATATTGGTTAAATAATCAATTTACTAGAAAGCTTTCTGCCATCTCTCCTTTAATCCCCTGCTTTATCACTGCCATTTTTTCTGGGGAGATGACACAATTACAAACAAAGCATTGCACTACAACTGCCCCCAAATTTAGGGGATTTGTCTGAGGCCTAGAGCCATTCTTGGAAATAAAAAAAGGACACTGGCAGCTATGTCTTTGATGCCAGTTTTCTGGAACTTTTTAAAAAGTGCCGTTAAGGTATAAAGTAGTGCAGATAACTTGGCATGTACCAATGTGGGCATGTAGACAAAATCCAGTGTGTTAACATCTTCAGCAGATTAGAAAGCAGGAAGTAATTTCACATTTGATACCATCTATGTTTGAAACTAGATCTTATAAGTAAAGACCATTGTGTATGCGTATGACTCACTTGAGGGTGATTACTTTTAAAAATATTTCTTCAGTTGCTTTTATCACTTACAAGAGTGTGTTCTTTCAGTGCTAGTGATGCTCTTAAAGGAGAAGGATTGCAAGAAGGGGTGGACTGGCTGCAAGGTATGTCTTTATTTTTTTCTTTCCTGTTTTTCTTTCCATAAGCCCTCCTTTTTAAAAAAAAATATTTTTCCATCATTTCATTTTGTTTTTTCCTGCCTATTTCTGCTGTCAGATCAAATTACACAGTAAGTATCCTTACAATTATTTGGATGCTTCTTTCAGTGACAAACTGTCATTCAAACAAGGTTACCTCCATTTTAAAAATCCCATTTTGATTAATATATCAGCAATACTTTTATTCCTATGATTAAAGTCGATATAATGTAAAAGTACTCATTTCCTTTTTTAAAAAAAAATCCTACGTCATTTAAATTCATTGTAAATAATACAATAACAGTTCTAATTTCTGGTCTAAGTGTGAATATATATATTTGTGTAAATATATATATTTGTTGTATATGTTGTTGTATACATATATATGTATATGTATACAACACACAAAAGTTCTTATTATCACAATTTTTAAGATGCGTTTTTACTGTTTCCTGTGTAAAAGCATCTTAAAATGGGTTGCAGAATGCAACACACTAAAAAAACAATAAGTTGAAAAACATATTTAAAACCAAAAGCAGTTAAAAGAGGAGGGAACAACAAATGCTGAAACAGAAGCCATCTATAGAACTTCATTCCAAGATAATTGTTCATACTCACATTACAAATATGCTGTATGTGAATTATTTCATGTAACATCACTTATAAGTCTAGCCATTCCATTAGTTGTCATAATCCATGTACCGTACTTAAGCAATTCAAGGAAGATGATTTTGCTACTCCTGCCTTATCTGAAGTTTGCTTGCTTTAATGTTACCTACAGAGCAACAGTGTTGCTTGAGCTGCCATAACAAAAGAGCAGCTGGAGGCACTTTTCTCAAAAGTAGCTTTCAGGAACAGGCACTGGACCTCAAGTTATTTTTTCCTGCAGCAAGCAGAAGATAGCAGATAAATCTACATAAAGAGATCATTATGCCCCTTTACATCACTCTGTTAAAAGATTTAACAGAATAAGATATTGAAGATATGCCTCCTTAAATAACACCAGCTGCCTGCAATTAGTGCAGGTTCGAGTCCCACGAGGCTCAAGGTTGACTCAGCCTTCCATCCTTCCGAGGTAGGTAAAATGAGGACCCAGATTGTTGGGGGCAATTAAGCTGACTTTGTAATAATGCCGCTTGGGGGGTGTATGAAAGCCCTAATAAGCAGGCATATACATAGAATGAAGGCTACTGCTAAGCTTGTAAGCCGCCCTAAGTCTTCGGAGAAGGGCGGGATATAAATGGAATTAAAAAAAAAATGAGTTTTGGCTTTGGCAATAAAAATACACACTTTTTGAAATAAAATAACTGGACAGCAACTAACAGTTTCATATAGTTGGTTAACACTTTATTCTAAAACTTTCCAGTCAAGAATTTTATGGTAAAAAACACCACTAGATGTCAGCAAAGATTGAAGACTGAGATGTAGAGAAACCTCCTAAACTACTACATTATATGGAAATTTAAAACTCTGTAAATATTGAAAATTTTGAAATAGTATCTCAGAACTATCAATCAAAAACTAGGCTTCTGGACATTTCTGTGCAGGTACCACAAAATCTATAAACATGTGCATTACTCCTTAGTAGTCTAAAATGTTTCTGAATGGTAACAACAGTGATGGAATTTTTTTGATGGTATCCTATAAGAAAACTGTATTTTAATGTGAATTTTTATTTGTTTTTATCTAGATCAGATCCAAATAATGAAGACATGAAAAGCTAATGAACTAATGGAAATATTAAAGATAATTTATAGATACTGAAGGCCTTGGAGACAAAAACTTTAGGCCTGTGTGTTTTCTTGTGTTGGTTTTTATAAAAGCCTTTAAAAATAAAATAGTATTTTTGCTAATAGTTCATAATGGCCATAATGTGACCAGAAATTTAGGTGTGGTTAAATAAAACAATGAAGTAATTGTACATTATTCAAAAACCTTAGCTATATTTTAATTTTTAGTTAGATGCCTTAGGGAAATGCATATTGTTATCTTGACAAAAATGATATTTGAAAAGCTTTGCATAGTGTCTTACATTCAAAACTTCACACTGGCCATGTCTCTTTCTGAACTAAAATTAGATTTAAATTAAAGTCACGAGAAAGAAAAAAAATGCTGTAAAACTTAAGCTAGTGCATTTCTTGTTCTTTCAAACCTTTTTTCCTCCAGCTGGGAAGACTATTTTTGTCACTTTTCTTCCGCATCCCTCATTTTTTATCATCATGTTGTATTGTCTAGCTCCACAGATCATAGTGTATCTTGTGTATAAAATAACTTCAAACCATAGTTTGAAATTTGACTCTATAAACCTGTTTTATATAACAAAGCATTGGGAAAGAAGATAAATAAGAGTTAAGAAAAAATGGAAGGTTATTTTTGTAGACAGATAAGAGAAGAAGATGACAGGTGTACAAGCACCAAGCTAGACTGTTTTACTCCAAGCAAAATCAGTGCTTTTTCCCTAAAATACTCAGTTTTCTCTAAGAATATTATTTTCTTCTGGAATAGGCTGATCCACACATTGCAGGGAGCTTTTTACATGTTTGGAACTGTTAACATCTCAGAAGTGTGGTATTCTGGATGATACACTTCTGAAAAGGCACAAACCATTTCAATCAACCCCTTAGGCTAAGGAAATTGAACATTTCTAAAGCAGACTGTTCTATTTTGCATACCTGTACTCCCATAACACTCATAGACATCTTGCATGTCTTAGTAGACCATGTTTATCATGTAAAACAGCCCACTGCAGTAGACATTTTGGTATAAGTTTAACTTGCACAGAAATCAGCTATGCCATACAAGGTTTAGTTAGATGTGAATTGTGATTTTACAAGTTATTTGGATGCTTATGACGTGCTATTTATGTGCTAAATTATATTGTTTTCTGTAATAGCTAAAATATTTTGATAAATAAAAGTACATAACTGACATGATGAATTCTGTATCTTTTAAGATGACAAATGCATTCATGAAATGAAATAGTCTGAAATATTGTAGGGAGCATTTCCAGAGACCAGGCTTTACTTGGGAAAAATGCAAAGCAGGTAAAACACTTGGAAAGCATTGCTTCAAGATATTATCAGATACCTGGACTAATATTTTTCCCAGTTAAAAGTTGAAGGGAACAGGTTTTCATTGGAGGGTGAACCAAGCTAGCAGGACAGAACTTCCACATCTTTGGGCTGCATCAAGAGAAGGGAATGGTTGGGATTCCATTATTATTTGTTTTGTTTTCCAATTTTGGGGCTACATAAGTCCTTGGGTGATTTTGTGCAGCTTAAAAATGAGGACAGAGGAGCAAAAGTAAACTAAAGGGGACACCACGACTACTTCAATCTCAAGGCCTGGGAAAACGTAAGGCTAATCCCAAAATGTATATTGCTAAAGTACCTTTGTCATGATGCTTTGGGTAAATGTTTGATGTTATGTACACTTAGAGAGAGGGAATCATCATCTAAATGATACAAACCTTACCAGAAGTAGAAGTAGGTTATTTTACTGCACCCTAGAAGGAAAAGCTATAATTATTCAAGCATAAGGTCCCTTGGACAGCTGCCAAGGCCTCAGAATATGCCTACCTAGCCACCTAATCAATGGGATGGGCCTATTTGATGTAGGGCTTAGGGTGGTGGCCTAGACTGTGAGTTCTAGGCCTCCCTTAGGCATGAAAGCCAGTTGGGTGATATTGGACCAGTAATTCAGCCCAACCCATCTCACAGGGTTGGTGCTATGGGGAAAATATGAGATGGGAAAATTTGGTATGTATACTTCCTTGAGTTAACAAAAATTGGCAGAATAAAAATATAAAGTCCCAGTTGTCGGTTAACTACTACTTACAATTTACCATTTTAATCTCAGAATTTCAATGTAATATTCAATTAATATATAGAAGTAATTCTAGCAAGAGTACTGTGCTGGGATTGCCACCATTGATCAAATAACTTGATTTTATTTATTTATTTTATTTATAATTGAATTTCTATACCGCCCTTCTCCCGAAGGACAGGGCGGTGTACAGGGCAGTAAAAGCTTTACATACAAAAGTTAAAATGAAATTAAATTAATTAAGCCCTAACAATAAATAATTAAAAATACCCCAAACCCTTAAACCAGGCCGGCCTGTTCAAATAAATAGGTTTTCAGATCCCGGCGGAAAGAGCAAAGGTTGGGAGCCATCCGGAGGTCAACCGGTAATTGATTCCAAAGGGCTGGCGCACCCACAGACAATGCTCTCCCCCTGGGGGCCGCAAGCCGACACTCTGGCCGACGGCACCCTGAGGAGGCCCTCTCTGTGGGAGCGCACAGGACGAAGGGAAGATGACGCCGGCAGCAGGTGATCCTGTAAGTAGTTTTAAGTGTTTCATATGTTTGGAGCATAGTATTTGTCAAAGACCTTCTAAGGTAATTAGGATACTTTACCCAGGAAGTGGGTTTTTAAATTTCATCCCATACCCTGGAGTGATTTTCACAGGTGGTCCTTTGCCAAGAAGAGATGCAGTGGCTCAGCAGTTAAGATGTTGGGCTTGGCAGCTGGACAACCAAAAGCCCAGGTTCGAGACTTGAGCGCCATGCAACAGGGTGAGCTGTCCTCACCCCAGCTCCGGTCAACCTAGCAGTTCGAAAGCATGCAATGAGAGTAGATAAATAGGTACCACTTTGGTGGGAAGGTAACAGCACTCTGGGATGTCATCATGCTGGCTACATGACCACATCTTCAGACAGCACTGGCTCCATGGCCTCGAAATGGAGATGAGCACGCCTGCAATGACTAGTGGAGTAAAATCCGCAGGGACACCTTTACCTTATCTTTGCCATGAATCTAGAAGCAGGAGCTTACTCAAAATTGGATTTAACTTTGCAGAATTTATTTATTTAGCGTATGGCAAAAATGTTAAAAAGCATATCACAACTATATGCTCAAAGAACAAATATGAAACTATTTATTTAAAAATTCAAAGGTAGACTATATAGTTGCATACATAAAATCTCTGGAATTTCCCTGACACATGCTCAAGGGCATTGTTCCACAATGTGTTGCACCATCTGCTTTGAAGCACCACAGCTACATTCCAAAAAGGAGAGCTTTCCCATTTACAGAATAGGCTAGCACACCTGTCATGTTGAGTCCTAATCTTATTGTGGACTGACCAGACCTTAAGGCAGAGGTAGGCAACCTCGGCTCTTTTATGATTCATGGACTTCAACTCCCAGAATTCCTGAGCCAGCACAGCTGGCTTATGAATTCTGGGAGTTGAAGTCCACGAGTCATAAAAAAGCCGAGGTTGCCTACCCCTGCCTTAAGGGATAGATTGAATCCTTTTGGTTTCAACTGTAAAGCAGGGAGTGTTGTGACACTCTGGAGGAGCAATAAAGGATCATTCTTCCATCCAGGCCTGAAGCAGATTGAAGTTGTTATTCAGAAAGTTTCTGGCTGTCCTAATAGGTGGATGTCTGGAGCAAAGCCTGTTGTTTAGAGCATGAGTAGTAACTGCATTGATTGGCAGGTGAGTGTTATTATTTTCTTATACTTTCACAGTATTCCCTTTGTGGTGGAGGAATATGGCTCAAAACTGTAACCAGAAAGTGAAGCACACACAGCGTTGTTCACTCTGCAGCATGAAAGAAGTGTTCTTGTACTTACTTAACATTCCCACTGGCATTTATAGAATTATTGTAACAGAGTGTTATTTTAATTTTTATTTGTATATTTTTCTGTCCACACAATATTCAAAACAGTACAAATGTAGTTACAAATTGTTTACACACATTTTGGGCTTTTATTTTGAAGATAATACATTGAAATGTTCTTTAAAAAGAAAACTGATTTATGCAATGGCACGCAATTATTTTAGGCTCCAGTCCAAACTCATTTATTCAGAGAGCTTCCTTCTGTGTACATGCCTTAGAGCATTTTTTTTTTGTTCTGGAAAAGGAAGTGTCTTGGAGAAAATGGATGAAGAATAATAAATACATTTAAGATTATGTAGAAAGACAGGCCTTGGTATGTCCCAGTTACACCAGTTTTTAATACTAGTAATAAAAAAAACCCAGCCCAATTATATACTTTTTATGAGGAATCTAAAGAAAAATTGAATGCCTGCAGCACTTAAACACTAAAATAGGGCAATCAGTTTATGCCTACCTAAGAATAAGCCTTATTTGGTTTAAGCAATTTTGACTGCATTAAATTCTGCATTAAATTTAATTTAATTTATTAATTTATTAATAAATTTAGTGTGCTTAAGGCTCAGGAGTATGTATTCCACAACATAGCCGTCTTCCAGATCTCCACGAACATAAGTTTTCCTGCCTTTACTTTTTATTTTTTGGGTTTTCTTTTATTGTTTGGGTTTTGATGGTTTTAGCTATCATACATAAGACTTAGGAAAAGGGAGGGCCAAGAAGTTATATTTTAAAACCGTTTTAAGAATACTTCTAAAACAGGTTTACAGCAGGTTAAATTAGACCTGTTTGTGGCAGCCATTCCAAGATTCCTTCCAGACCGTTCTCGAGAAATTAAACACACCTCTCTATTGGTGGCGACTGTTTATTTTCGGGGGAAAGGCAAAACTTGAGCAACCTGAAGTTCTCGGCCGCAGAGCGCAAGGGAGGAGCGGGGGGGAAAGGCGAGAGCGGCGAACGAAAACTCCGGAACCCGCGCGGGGCAACTGATGCTCCTGTTGGGAAAAGGCGGGGTTTGGAGAGAAAGGGGCCGTGCTGGTCAGGGCCGGGACCCGCCTTTTGGGGCCGGGCCGTTGAGGGTGCCGTGTAACTATTTCTGCCTCCACAGCGTAGTAGAGGAAGGGCTCGGCGGCAGGCTCGGCTGGGTTCGGTCCCGTTGGGACAAATAATGGACTAGAAAGCTAAGGCAGAACGAGGGCTTCTGTTTCCCCAGGAGAAGCGTCAGAGATTCGCGCCCCCCCCCCCCGTTTTGTTCAGCCTTAGAGAAGAAGTAGCCTTGCCGCTTCCCTGGCTGTTGACGATGTCTGGAGGGAGTAGCCGGAGGAGAACCGCTTCCCCCTGGCACAACAATTTCTCTCGACTTTTTACGAGAAGTTCTTCCAAGGAACAGGAAGAAGAGAGCAAAGTAGCCCCTGAACCGCACTGCGCACGAAGGTAGGGACGGGGCAAAAGTTAGAAGGCAGCAAGCCGGCGACTCTGCCTGCCTTCCTTCCTGGCTGGAGTAGGTTTGGCCGGGGCTCTCCTGCCTCGTCTCCTCCGGCGCTTCTTCTCTTCTCCTCCTCCTCCCCCCCACACACCCTTCACCTCCTCGCCATCCTTCTCCCCCGCCCTGCGCTTCGATACTTTTTTTTTTTTTTTTTGGCGTCGTCCCTTCTTTTTTGGCTGAATTCGCCACAAAACCCCAGAGCCGCCAAGTTGCCAAACGCTTGTTAGTCTGGCGCGAGCTCAGCCAAGAGTCGTTCCGTGGAGGCTTGAGCGCGTTACGCAAAAAAAAAAAAAAAATCCGCAAAATGGGGTTGAGGAAACTTTTTTGTTGTTGTTGTTAACCCCGGATAAAATGTATAATGCGAACGCAGCCTTTGTAATGTTCACTAGGCGGTGGTTTTCTCTTTAAATGAGTCTTTTTTTAAAAAAAAAAAGGCCTCGGAAGCTAAGAGCATCTTCGGTGTTATAAGTGCTGTAAATTTCACGCGGGGCAAGGCATATGAACTGTGCAGAAAATTAGGTCTCGGAACAGTTTGTTGTCCCTCAAGGAAGACAGGCTTTAGATAGGTATTACTCTTTTAGGCTCTTTCTTTTCCTCCCGTTCGTTACACTTAGCCAGTAAACAAAATTGCATCATTTAAGTTCAAATACTAATTTCAAGCTTTTTTTTTTTACATTCGGGGGAATTACAGCTTTTACCCTCGGAGAGCCTTTTGGCAAAACCTCTTCTGGAAGGAATGGAAACTCTGAGGGATGGTTCTGGTAGTAAAAGCAACTGGTCTAGGGAGACTGGCGGTGTATATATTTCTCACTTTTTATATCCTATTCTACATTTTATTATGAACAGCCCCTGTGTATGTGCACATTTTGCATGGATCTATGATGGGTACTATATAAAGTACAAGGTAAAAGTAGCAGTTAATAAACGCTCTGGTAATCTAAGATAATTCTGTGGTGATTTAATATATCTATTCTTAAAGTTTCTGTAAGTTAGATAAATCTCTCCCCCCCCCGTGAAAAAAAGCATCAGAACAAATCCAGTGAGGTTGAAACAATCCATTTTGAATTGCTTTCGTGGTTCAAATTGTATGATGATAATCTTAATGGTCCAAAACTTAACAAACAATATTGTATCCAGTAGCAGTACTTATGAACATAATGCATTCTTGAGGGAAAAAAACCCAACTTCCTTTCCCTTCAGCACACCCTGAAATGGAAAGGGGAAAGAATGAGAGGAAATCCCATTGTAAGAATGGTTTTCGGTCATATAATATGTGGCAAAAACAAAAAGTTAAAATTATGTAATAATCTGCCTTTTATTTCCAAGATTATAATATTAATAAACTCTAGATAGCAAAAATAAGAACCAAACATTTTTTTAAAAATAGGTTTTTATTTTCAAATTTTAGCGCACCACAGTATTGGTTAAGACATTTCCATGTTGTATAATCTGGTGAATAAGAAATTGTGTGCCTTAAAGTTGGTTGTTTAAGAAATGATCAGTTTCTTAGATAAGCCATAATTGAAATCTAATTTTGTTTTAATTAAAAGTATAACTACTTCATAGAGAGATGTTTTTATTTTCAGTTTGCACATTACAGGGAATTATAAGCATTTTGGTATTTTTAGTTTTTATTTAACAATAATTAAGATATAACAGTATTATGGAATTTTTCTGATTATTCAATAATGTAGACATAAAATTATTTGTTTAGAAAGCATCACACACACTTAATAGTTGCAGGTAGTCCTCAACATAAGGGGCATAATGGAACATGCCCACTATAGTCATATGTCATGATGATTAAAAAACAGGTTAGTCACATGACCAACCCAATTTAAAATCTTTATGCTATGGGTGCAGTTTTGCCAAAAAGTGTAAGTAAATACTGGGTTTTTAGTGAAACCATGATAAAACACAATTGACTGTGGGATAATGCAAATGGCCATACATGTGTGTGTGTTGCTGAGCACCTGAAGTTCAGTCACGTGACCTCAGAGAGAAGCTGGCTGTCAGAACTTCAAATCTGGCTTGTAAATCCCTTTCGGCGAATCAGTTATAACTTTAAACAGTCACTAAGAGATTGGTTGTAAGTCAGGGACTAACTGTATACAATATAAGAAGAGATCTGCTGTGCCAGAACAAAGTTCCATTTATTTCAACCATAACAAAGTCCTGGGGATGAACTTCGTTGGGTTTTAGAGAAAGAGAATGAGCCCCTCTGGTCCCATTAGACCTCTCAACATGGCATTCTCTTGTACCACCTATAACAGACATGTCAAACTCATGACGTCACATGACATTGCGCAACGTATGGGAGCTTTTTCCCCATTGCCGGCAATGGGGTGGGCGTGGTTTCCTGGTGACGTGTTCAGCCCGCAGGCTGACAGTTTGACACCCCTGACCTATAAGAATTGGGTTGAGTGGCACGTATTTTTGTCTATTCTGAATAGGTAATTCCATTTAGTAGCAAAGGAGGATTTGCATATGAGGTTTTCACTCATATTTTTTGACCTATCAAAGGCCTCTTTAAGATCAGTATTGAACTGCTGGAGATTATTCATCAATTTGGGGTGGTGTATCAACAATGAATGGATATCTGGCTATACATTTCTACCCTGGCTAATTGGATTGGTTGGAACAAAATAAGCTAAAACCAAATCCCAACAAGATGGAAGTACCATTTGTTCAAAAAACATCTTGTCTCCTCATTGGATCATGTGTCAAATCTGGACCAGATTGCACTCTACTTAAAGTGACATTGGGGTTTCCCTCTATGTAAGGCTTCTGCTTGATCAGCAGAGGAAAGCTGTAATAAAACTATCCAATTTTATCATGCTAGGTGTGGCAAGGGAAAACTTAGAATGTGAGACATTGGCAAGAGTCACACATGCCCACATTATCTTGAGACTGGACTACTGCAACACTCTCTACCTAGAACTGCTTTTCTTTTCTTTTTTTATTAAAGAGTTTTACAAAAACAAGATTTTACAATATAACCCCAAATCCCCCCCACCCCAAACCCGCCCACTCCCCCCCCCACTTCCCAGAGCTAAATACAGGATTATAGTTATAATAATCATATTCTAAATAAGAATTATGCATAATATACAATTAACCAAATTCATAATGTGCTTTAACTCCCCTTTAACATAACTACATACAAAGTACCAATAACAATATCCCTCTAAAATCTACTCATAAGCTAAATGGAACTTTTTAGTCCCATATTTATTCTGAATATAATCTATCCATCTCCTCCAAACTGAAATATATCTTTCCTAGAACTGCTTTTCAAGACTACTCCAAAATTAAATGGTATAGAATGCAGCAAATTAAAATTGTTTCAGCAATATCACACCTGCATTAGTTGCCAATATATTTCCAAGTGACAGCCAGTTTGATGTGGTGGTAAAGGCACTGGACTAAAAACTGGGAGACTGTGAGTTCTAGTTCCACCTTAGACACAAAGCCAGCTTGGTGACCTTGGGCCACTTATACACTTTCAAGGAAGCAATGACAAACTACTTATGAAAAATCTTGCCAAGACAACTACCCAGACTTTTCTAACTACACAGGCTCCTGTTCACCAGGAGTCAACAATGGCTTGAAGACACACACACATACAGAAACATCTTCCAAGCACAATTTAAAGTACTGTTTTTGATCTATAAAACTGTGCTTTTGTTCTTCAGTATCTTCAGAATTATCTTTTCTATGCAGAAACTGCCTGATTTCTGCATGCAATTGTGTGTGTGTGTACGTGTGTACGACCTTGGAAGACTAGGGGAAGAGATACTGGCTAGGAAACAATCAGAGGAAAGGGAGGATCCTCAAGAGGCTTAAATGTCAGAGAAAGAAACCTAGGAAGAATCCGCCCTAATTGATCAAGCAATTAAAAGTGGTGACAGGAAGTTGTACTTTGTCAGATTTTGTTAATTTAACTTTACAATACAATAAAGTAGAATTAGTTCCTATAGTTGGGTTTCCTGTCAAATATTCTGGGATGGGGAGGGGAGCTTGAGGTGCATCCTGTCAAGAGATACTGCGATAGATGGCCTCCATATTGGTGGTATTCATGAAGACAGTGAAATACCTTTAATTAGGTATTTGCTTTTCTTATTGTATTGTTTTATTAGAATATTTTAATGCTTATGAACCATCCAAAGTCTTTTGAAGGGATATAAGGTTTAAGGGTTTATTAAATTTATATGCCGCCCTTCTCCCTGAGGACTCAGGGCGGCTCACAACAATAAAAAGTTAAAAGATATAAATACAAAAATTAAAAGAGGATTAAACAATATAAGAAATAAGAACAATTTAAACCAATAAAAAACCAAATTTAAAAACTATGATCAGGCATAAGGAATATAAGTCTTTTGAAGGGATATAAGGATATAAGTCTTGCAATAAATAAAATGAGGTATGATAGCAGTAAATAAGTTGTCAAATTAAAAAGTAGGCACCAATTAAATATCCATTGAAATCTTCACAGTAATAGGAGAGGAGCCATTTAAAATGCTAACCAAATATGAAACAGAACTGAAGCTGAAGGACTGGAAAGACTGGTGTATACACAAATTCCTGAACCATTACACTCACACAAGCAAACTTTTACCAAAGACTTTATAACAAAAAAAGCCAATAATGCGAAAATCACATGAACTCAAGAGATAGGGTTGAAAAGGTTTCAGAAAAGGTACAGTAGTTTCTGAATAGTTAACTTGGTAGATGATAGAATGAGCTCTGGATATGAAAGATGAAGCACAATTGTGAGGATGAAGTTAGCACTTATTAAATAGCAATTATTGGGTTCTAATTTAGAAAGGAAAAGGGACAAAGAACAACAGAAGTAGAAATACAAAATCTTTAATAAGGATTTTGAATTCTGGATTGGGAAATTCTAGGGCCAAGTTAGATTGTATAAATTTTTAAGAAACCCTGTGCTTTTTAGAGAAAGACTTTCCCCACTCTCATTTACTGGGCTAAAGGCCTAAACTATAAGCCAAAACAAAAAGCAGAACATTGACCATAGTGAGTATGCAAGTAGCTATTCTCTTGGTTTGTTACATCGGTGCTAGTCAATCCTAATCTTTCAAATGCTTTTGAATTTTGTATTTGATTTACAGCAGTGGTGTGAAACTGCTGGCCCGCGGGCCGATTGCATCATACAGAGGCCACACCCACCCCAGCTCTGGCAATGCAAAAAAAGTCACGATATGTCACGACACGTCACGTGGCACGGCGAGTTTGACACCCGTGATTTACAGTTAGTCTTTATTTAGTGACTGAAGCAGGCAGAAAATGAAAAAGTAATTTTATGACTATGCCCATATTTACAACTTTTACAGTGACTTTCTGTCTCTCAGTCACATGTTCACCATTACAGTCAATAAAGGTCTGTGTCTAACAGGATTTTTCTCCTCCCACCCCACAGAATGGAAAGATTGCCTAAACTAGCTATCTCTTCCTGAGCTTCTTTTCAGCATGTCCCTAAAAAGTAGTAATATTCCTTCTGGACTAGCACATTCCTTTTGGTGTGTACCTGCTTATTCTCTTGTAATCCCTTCCTCTCCAATGAATGTAAATAAAAAGATTAATTCTCTTCTTGCTAATTACCCCAAGCACTGGGCTTCTCTGATTGGAGAATAAACATTATTTATTGCTGACTGCAAGCCTCTTTGGGACTTTTTCAATAAAAATATATTTAAAAAAAACTTGGGACTTACAGTTTTACTAATTAGACAGGCTAGATTATGCAAATAAAAATATATGATGTAACTGTAAAGAGAGGTCAAAATCTATTTCTAGGGCTGTGGAGAATTTTGGAAGCCAATTCTTTATGCTTTTTTCTTTTCTTTATTATTTTTTCCCCTATTCTTGCCCTTTTTGTTTTTCTCTTTTTCCTTTCTTACTTTCTATTTGTGCTAGCTTTTACCATGTTTAAAAGTGCAAATAATACAAATTATATTGAGAATTACCCTATACAGGGAGTGCAGAATTATTAGGCAAATGAGTATTTTGACCACATCATCCTCTTTATGCATGTTGTCTTACTCCAAGCTGTATAGGCTCGAAAGCCTACTACCAATTAAGCATATTAGGTGATGTGCATCTCTGTAATGAGAAGGGGTGTGGTCTAATGACATCAACACCCTGTATCAGGTGTGCATAATTATTAGGCAACTTCCTTTCCTTTGGCAAAATGGGTCAAAAGAAGGACTTGACAGGCTCAGAAAAGTCAAAAATAGTGAGATATCTTGCAGAGGGATGCAGCACTCTTAAAATTGCAAAGCTTCTGAAGCGTGATCATCAAACAATCAAGCGTTTCATTCAAAATAGTCAACAGGGTCGCAAGAAGCGTGTGGAGAAACCAAGGCGCAAAATAACTGCCCATGAACTGAGAAAAGTCAAGCGTGCAGCTGCCAAGATGCCACTTGCCACCAGTTTGGCCATATTTCAGAGCTGCAACATCACTGGAGTGCCCAAAAGCACAAGGTGTGCAATACTCAGAGACATGGCCAAGGTAAGAAAGGCTGAAAGACGACCACCACTGAACAAGACACACAAGCTGAAACGTCAAGACTGGGCCAAGAAATATCTCAAGACTGATTTTTCTAAGGTTTTATGGACTGATGAAATGAGAGTGAGTCTTGATGGGCCAGATGGATGGGCCCGTGGCTGGATTGGTAAAGGGCAGAGAGCTCCAGTCCGACTCAGACGCCAGCAAGGTGGAGGTGGAGTACTGGTTTGGGCTGGTATCATCAAAGATGAGCTTGTGGGGCCTTTTCGGGTTGAGGATGGAGTCAAGCTCAACTCCCAGTCCTACTGCCAGTTTCTGGAAGACACCTTCTTCAAGCAGTGGTACAGGAAGAAGTCTGCATCCTTCAAGAAAAACATGATTTTCATGCAGGACAATGCTCCATCACACGCGTCCAAGTACTCCACAGCGTGGCTGGCAAGAAAGGGTATAAAAGAAGGAAATCTAATGACATGGCCTCCTTGTTCACCTGATCTGAACCCCATTGAGAACCTGTGGTCCATCATCAAATGTGAGATTTACAAGGAGGGAAAACAGTACACCTCTCTGAACAGTGTCTGGGAGGCTGTGGTTGCTGCTGCACGCAATGTTGATGGTGAACAGATCAAAACACTGACAGAATCCATGGATGGCAGGCTTTTGAGTGTCCTTGCAAAGAAAGGTGGCTATATTGGTCACTGATTTGTTTTTGTTATGTTTTTGAATGTCAGAAATGTATATTTGTGAATGTTGAGATGTTATATTGGTTTCACTGGTAAAAATAAATAATTGAAATGGGTATATATTTGTTTTTTGTTAAGTTGCCTAATAATTATGCACAGTAATAGTCACCTGCACACACAGATATCCCCCTAAAATAGCTATAACTAAAAACAAACTAAAAACTACTTCCAAAAATATTCAGCTTTGATATTAATGAGTTTTTTGGGTTCATTGAGAACATGGTTGTTGTTCAATAATAAAATTAATCCTCAAAAATACAACTTGCCTAATAATTCTGCACTCCCTGTATTCTGAGCGATTTTTATTTAAGCCTAAACTAAAGTTATATTGCTGTTGAATATCAGTCTTAGAATGACAGTATCTTTATGTAGCCTGGATATTTTCAAACCAATTTGAGAAGCCTTATCTTCCTGTTTGACTCCCTCCAAACTGAGCCAATTTCATTGCCAAAACTAATATATTTATTTTCTCCTGCCAGCACTGTTTCCTTTTATTTTCCAATTATTAGTGCCTAATGCTGCAAATAAACTTTCGTATACATAATGTGGGTGGATAGTTTATTAAAAGAAGAAAGGAAGATACCGTATTTCTCGGACCATAAGACACACTTTTTCCCCCCAAAAAGTGGGGGGGAAACGAGGTGCGTCTTATGGTCCGAAGGTAAGCAAAAACTCTTGTCTCCCATTCAGTCAACGCCTTCCATCAGCTCCATTGGAGAGATGTGATTGAATGAAGATGTGGAATTCTCCGCCTCTCCCCGCGCGCGCCCATTTTCTTCCTTTTACTTCGCCGCTAAAGAAATAGTTTTTGCTAAACAACCTCATAGGCCAAATCCCAATAATTCTCCGGTTTCATATTGCTGGCGACTTGGCCCAGCAAAGCCGTGAGGAGTTGTCCCTGCAGGTTTCTCGGCAAAGTTTATCGGAAGTGATTTCCCATTTGCAAGAGTAATAATTGTTTGAAATTGCTTTGGCGTCTTAGAAAACCTATTCAGGGAAAAGAAACTATTGGTACCTTAAATTTTGGCCAGCAGCTGAAGTGCGTTCAAAACCCCTGCAAGAAAGCAGCTTCTCATCCTGGCAGGGTGGGGGAAGGGCGGCAAATAAGTTCTTTGTTTCTAATGCATCTTTTCTTCCTTCCCCCCCCGAGCACTTTGCCCCCCCCCCACATTCCTCGCCTCTCCTCCTTCCTCGGCTCTCAACGCAGCCCTGCTGCGTATACACGTGCACCGAGACACGCAACCCACTGGGTGGAGGGTGAGGGTGGGGAAGCCGGCACGCTGAGCTGCTGACCAGCCAATAGAAATGCAGGTTCCCGACGTGGCGAGGGCAGGGTGCGTAGAGAAAGAATCATGAGGGTTGTTCTCGTGCCACGGGAGAAGTGTGCGTTCGAGGAGAGCTACCGGTAATTCACACATTTGCGGGCTCCCAGCGGAAAAGAGCAGGACGGATTCTTTCTCTTTCTTTCTTTCTTTTCTTTCTTTCTTTTTCTTTTTTTTCTTCCTTTCACTTCCTTTCACTCTTTTCCAGCGGAAAAGAGCAGGACGGATTCTTTTTCTTTCTTTCTTTCTTTCTTTCTTTTCTTTCTTTTTCTTTCTTTTTCTTCCTTTCACTCTCTCTTCCATCCTTCCTTCCTTTCACTCTCTTCCTTCCCTCCTTCCTTCCTTTCTTCCTTCCTTCCACTCTCTCTCTTCCTTCCTTTCTTCCTTCCTTCCTTCCTTTCACTCTCTCCCTTCCTTCCTTCCTTCCTTTCTTCCTTCCTTCCTTCCTCTCTCTCAAAAAACGTGGCATTAGCAATGCCTTAGATCGAACTGAAGATAATGTCATATATGAAGATAGCGAAGAAAGCGATATAGGTGATTGTGAGCAACAGAGCTTCATAAATTCTGACACTAGTGATGATGAGTTTTTAGGGTTTCCAGGAAACTAGAAAAGTGCTTGAGCCTCTAAGTCTTTCCTCATTTGTTAATGGAAATGATGATGGTTCTTAACACCACTGTTGAGTTTACACTGTTAAACATTACGGTATTTTGCTTTATTATAATAAATATTTTAGTATACTGGTACTGTTTGGTTCAGAATATTTTTTTTCTTGTTTTCCTGCTCTAAAACTGGGTGTGTCTTATGGTCAGGTGCGTCTTATGGTCCGATAAATACGGTAGGTTTTGTTTTGTGTTTTTTCCTTAATACATCCAAAGGATTTTTTATAAAGAGTAGAGATAAGAAAATACACTTAGTATGATGCTGGAATGAGCTTTGAAGATTTTTTTAACTGTATACTGTTATATAGGTTTTACAGAGAATGAAAATGTTTCCATGTGGGATTGAAATTAAAGTGTCTCAAATGTTGCTGTCTAAGGTAATCTGTAATGATTTGAGGTGTTTTTTAATTTGAACAAAGGTTAACAATTTAGAATTTGCATTTAAGGATTTAAGTTTTGACTTTGAATTATTTACATTTATTTACATGTAGCCAGTATGAAGTCTATCCTTTAGGAAGACTATGTGATAACTATATTAATAAACACTGTATTTTCTCTATTTTGCCATACTAGTTTGAACAGGATGGGACTCCTATTGTAGAATGCATTTACATAACAGTGAT
Organism: Vipera ursinii; assembly: GCF_947247035.1. Lineage (NCBI taxonomy): Eukaryota > Metazoa > Chordata > Lepidosauria > Squamata > Viperidae > Vipera > Vipera ursinii. The sequence continues at coordinate 38,435,599 of NC_139514.1, forward strand.
GTACAGTTTTCTTTTAAGTAAAGATTCAGTGAAGATCAAGTGATTTGCAATCTTCTTTTCTAGCCTAGTGTCTTGAGAGTGAATGTATTTCACATCCTGGAGTTTACTAGGAAAAGTGTCTAGAGAAAGAATTATCAAATGGCAGAAGATTAAGTACTTCCCTCATATCTGTTTTTTCCTCTGCGTATACCAATCTTTCCCTCAGCAATAGTATTATATTATGTATATCTTCACCAAAAACTTGTTTGAGCACATCTATTCTCTTTCAGTAGATGAGCCCAAGTTCCCAAACACTGTTTGTCTTTAGACCTATTATTTTGAATCTTTCTTCTTGCATCAGTTACTAACTAGGTATAACTACACCAAGTGTTTGTGGGATCATCTCTCCCATTCCATCAGATCAAATAGAATAAACACACTCCAGATCCCTTTCCCTGAATCTTGTGGGTAACTAGCGACCTTTTTCCATAGTAGTCCCTGTCCTATAGAACATCTTCCCCTTGATATCCAGTAGGCCCTCACTTCTTAACTTTTGAGAAGGCTATAGAAAGCTAGTTTGTCATCAAGTATTGGAATAGGGTGAGTTTAAAGCCTATATCTGACTGCATCAGAGAAAAATGGCTAAGGCACCAGATTTTAGCTTCTTGCATGTGTGTGTGTGTGTGTTGGTTTGGTATTGCTGTGTGGAGCCCACATTTATGTTTCTTAAAATGGATGGCCATATAAGTATTTTAAATAAATAAACAAAATTAATAATTGTGTGTTTTCTTTCATTATGGAAGATCTTGATTTGAAAACAATGCTTTTGTTTTGGAGGAAATTCGGAGGAAATACACTGGAGGTTAGCTGAAATCCAGCATAGAATTTGTTTTAGCAGAATTTGAAACTACATATTAGTTTCCAAAAATACTTTTTGGTCCAAAGCTATTGAAATATAAATTGCCTATTGAGAAAGATAACATAGAGTTGCTCCCAGGTAGACAAAATTCTCTTGATTTCCTCTCATGTTGATGCTATTAATTCTGCATATTCAACAACTATCTCTACACATAAATGTTATCTGAGCCTTCTAGCATATTAAATCTTTTAATTCAACTCATTCTTTACTAATTATTCAAATTATAAATTGTTAATCATTTAAATTGGAAATTAGTTAAGCTAATTGCATTTTAACTGAGCAAAAACAAACTTCTCATGTGTCTGTCTCTATAATTATAAAATCAAGAGACTTTTAGAAATGATCTTATACTAAATTTATAATAAATTCAATAAAATCAAGATATTTAAATTTTATATAATTTAAAATACGTGGCTTAAAATACAAAGATTTAGGATTATTGGAAAATTCATCTTTATTTATAATTTCATTTTATATCAGCCATCCAGTATCATTGGATATTACGGTAGGTAGCCTAGAAATCTGATCAATAAGCAAAAAACATTGTAAGGCAGTTACAATTACAGCTACCTTTATGTGAAGATAAGGGACAAAATTCTAGACTAAACAGATAGTAACCTTAAGTAAAAATCAAGTTAACTGACTAGTTTCGAAAATATACTACAGAAGAGTTGTGTTAAAAATAGATAGGAAAAAATATTGGAGTTTAAAAAAATGAACTTAGAAAGTTTATGACAATAAAGGAAACGCTTTGATCAGATTTAGAAAAGCTGTCTAAACACAAGAAATGCCAAGATGACAGAAAGCAAGCAGGCAAAATAAAAGCATTTGGTTTCTGAACTTTCTTTCAAAAATGCTTCAAATAAACTTGGACTTTCAAATAGGTTACATCTCTTTCTCTCTTTTTTCAGTTTTGAAATTAAGGAAGATGAATCTACAGATGTGATTTGTCCAAGAAAAGAAAGCAGTCCTCTTCCAGAATTGTTAAAGGTCCTTCTATTTATTATTATAATAGGAACCAGAATTATGTCTTATACTTTCTAAAAATTATCAGTTTATTTTTATTTAGGTTTTCCTGTATTTTTGACTGCTTCATTATATGCAGTAAATGTTCTGAAATACTAGTGTGTGTGTGTATTCGTATGTGATTGTGAGAATAGAAATTGTAAATAATGACATTAGAGTCAGTTATCATTACAGTATTCATTTTATGACTAATTGAAGATCCCTGGCTTTGTTATCTTTTAATTATACATAGTTTTTAATAAAATAATTATTTCAAAGGTTTAATAGCATGAAATGTAAACTTAAAAGCAAGAAATTAGATATGATTCAAGCGTAAATAGAATTAATATATATTATGCCAGGAGTAACAATTCTAGCTTTTCAAAACTAAATGTTATAATGAGATAAGAAAAATATGCACATGGCTATACAATGTGCACGTTTCGGTAAAGCATTGTGGCATCTATAAATCATAGGACTTCTCTGTACTCTGTTTTGCCTATACATTATATCTAAGGTATGCTTGTAATGATACTTAGAAGATGAAATGCCTTTTGAATTATTATTTATTTATTTATTTATAGAATTTAAATGTCCCAGAATCACAATATGCTCATGGTGACTTCTAACATACAGCACAATAAAAACCACTAGAATATCAACAGATTCGTATAAAATAAAACTAGTGCAAATAATACACAATGCCAATAAGATAATACATTAATTTTAAAAATCCAGGCTCAGATGATGCATAGTCCTCTGCCTTTGCTACCTTCTGCAAAGCTATCACGATGGGGCCATTCTGGATTTTGAAGAAAGGCTGTTTAATAATACAACTGTCATGATGGAAAAAACGTGTTTTCTGGCCTCATCTCCCATCACTTCCCAAAACTTGGGATTTTTTTGCACAACTGACAGACGTCATTTTGAAAATATTTCCTAGTCATATATTATATACTCTGCTATATACAAAAGTTTAGGTATTTTCAGCCAAAGTATATAGTGAATGGAATGTGGCACAACCTCTGTGTGGTAGAATGTTGAGCATATGTGTATGTTCTTTGTATGTGTAGTTCTTTATAGATTCAAACCAAGAAAACCATAAATATAACACGTACATAATTCAGGACACTCATCTGTTGATTTGGTGTCACTTTTGTTATTATAAAATTGTTAATAAGAATCAAAGACTAATTAAATCTATAGTTTAGATAAAACATGCCCATGGGTGAACAAATATTCCAGTCCTTCTAATTTGTCAGGTTGTAAGTTTTCTGTCTATTTTCAAATGCCATTATTTTTTCTAAGGTTTGTCTGCACATTTGAAAATAAAGATAATTAATTCTTTCAAAACAAGAGACTATTTTTTAAAAAATCCCTAAATACTTGCAACTAACATTTTTAATTGGAGAATCATAAATTAAGAAATGGAAGCTACATGGAACTACAAGGGCAGTTTGGAAATAAACCTCCGTTTGATTACCAATGAAAGATGCTCACAGATACAGAACTTTTATTATACACATTAGAAAACTACAACATTACTTTTCAACATAATCGCCATTCAAATTGAGGAACTTGTCATAAAGTTTTAAAAGGTTTCAAATTCCTTAGTAGTAGTCGCTCAGCACCAAATCTGGGCTATTGGAGGGATGATCAAAAACATCCGAACGGAACTGCTTCAAAAATTCTTGGGTGCGTCTAGTGGTGTGCGGGCAAGCATTATCGTGAACCAACACCACAGCATGCCCCAACACTTGTTATGGATGGCTCATTTGAGTTTTTGTAACATTTTACAGTAGACTTCTGAACTGATGGTCAAACCACACTCCATGAACTTCTCTAGCAGTATTCCTTTGGCATCTTCACATTTGGGGGAATTTCTATCGCACCACCTCCGGTGTGGTGTTGGTTCATGATAATGGTCGCCCGCATACCACTAGACGCACCCAAGAACTTTTGAAGCAGTTCCATTGGGATGTTTTTGATCACACATAGCCCAGATTTGGCGCTGAGTGTTCTGTACCAGCCTACTACCGGCCCTGCAGAAAAGGCAGGGACAACCCCTTTACAAAAAGGCAAGAGGCTGGAACTAAGCCTGCCAAATTTATTGACACAAAACAGAGCAAACAGAGCAAAATAAAAACACGAACCATGAAACAGGAGCTTTTCAAACGGTTGCCTTCAGCAAACCAGCCCTCCCACACATTCCCCTTTTAAACAGTTCAAGGCGTGGCTTCTCTCTGCCTCCTTCCGAGGTGCCCCATTGCCTTCCTCTGTTTACTCCTGATTGACTGCCTCCTGCGTCGGGCGTCCTTGAACAGGGCCAGCTGTGGGTCATCTTCATCCACGCTGTCAGGCTCACACAGCTGGGTCTGCGTCGTAACCAGATGGGAGGGGCCTGGCTGAGGGCTCTGTGAAGCCTCAGGGCTGTCCTCTGCAGGCTCTACAACACCCACCTCCTCCTCCTCTGAATCATCCGACCCAACTGCCGAACCCACAGGCTGACCCTGAATCACAACAAGGAATTTCAAACCTTGTAAGATGTTATGACAAGTGCCTCAATTTAAATGGCGATTATGTCAAAAAGTAATGTAATGTTGTAGTTTTCTAATGTGTATAATCATTGATAACCAAATGGAGGTTTATTTCCGAATTGCCCTCGTATTTTATCAAGGCAAGAATTAAAGACCAACAAATTCTGTTAGCACTTCCTGAAAGTCAGATCTGCAAGTAGAAGCCATAAATTGATGAGAATAATCTTTGTTGTTCTGACCTCATCACAAATGTTATAGTCTAGAATAGGGTTCCACATAGGTCTGAATGGGGCTTCAGGATTACGGAAGGGAAAAAAAACCTCTTTCCTCACGGAGCACAGAGGAAAAAACATTTCTTAATCCTTGAGAAAAAGTGTCCATAAGGGATTGGGGGGGAAGGGGGAGAATTCTTTCTGCAAAGGTTACATAAATTTTTCTTTCTTAGTACTTTGTGTACAATTCTCCCTTAGACTGTAAGGATAAAAAACTCTCCACAGGGAACTAAGGCAAAATTCCCTGCAAGGAGTAAGGGGAAAAGAAAGCCACTATATAAGAGATACTAAGGAAAAACTCTGCATGAATGACTAATAGTCTGAGGAATTGGTGAAATAGATACATCTTATCTAAGCAATAGTCAGCTTTACTGCCCATAGGTAAAAAGAAAGAGGAAAAAAGACTGACTTTTTTTTAAAGGCTTTCTTGGGGAGGAAGCCTGCCAGACATGCCACATTAATCATTCCTGGGGGGAAAAAGATTTATTAACTAAAAATAGCTGCTAATGTTGCAACTGTTTATTTTTATGTAATGCTATTACATCCATTACATATGAAGAACATATATTTCAAAAAATAAAAGGCATATTTTATAGAGGTTCTTTATCATGTGAACTTTTAGTAAAAGAGCTAGTTTTCCACGTTTATGGAATCAGTGCTATGCATACTGAGCCATGCTTAATGTACTGTAGATTTAGATAATCCATATTATGTATGCCTGGAGTAAAGCACTGGCATTAAAGTTGTACATTAATGTATTCCAGTACACTTAATGAGAACCAGTATGCTTAAGCAGAAAGAGCTCTGGCCTTAGATTGGGAAGACCATCATCTTCATCTGTTAAGAAACTGACTTGGCCTCATTAATACTCTCATAGGAACAATAAAATGAAAAGAACTGAGTATGTGCTACCTTGTGCTTCTCATAGGAAAGATGGGATACAATGTGATTCAATTCCTCCTATAAAGAGTAAAATCTTGCTTTCTCTTCAACAATTGATAAAATAATCTGTTTCTTTCCTTGTAGGCTTCAGTCTGTAAAAATAAGGATTTCTCTACAGAAGACCTGAATAGATCTACCACTCAAGAGGAATTAAGGAAAGCAAATAGTCTTCCTAGTTTGATTCATGAAAGCAAAGCAAACAGTAACAATAAACGGTCTAAAGAAGGATTTTTCCAATATCTTGGGAGTTTATTTGGTATTTCTTCTAAATCATCATACAAAGAAAAAGAACCTTCTAATTTTGGAGATGGACATTGCAAAACTAAAAAAGGCTTTTCAAGTCAAGATAGCCATGAAGACAAAAGACCCACTGAGCATCTCAAATCAAAAATATTTGTCATTTCAAATTTTGGAACTGAACAGAAAATTTCAAGCAAAGATGAAGAAAGTAACTTAAGAATGAAATCTAGTCCACAACATTTACAGAAACCTCAAGAGGAATCTGCTGAAACAGCCAAGTGAGTTCAAATATAGTATCTAAATATATATTTTCATTTGTGCTCATACAATCATAAAAAAAAATTCAGTGTTATTCATACTGAAAATGTGCAATGTACATAAATTACTTATCATCCTATATGATGTATTTGTTTTCATCAGTGGGAGAATCATGCAAAAGATATATAGTCTTATATGTAAGAATTTTGAATTTACAAAATTAAAAACAAAGATTGAGGAGAGATTATAAACATTTTACATATTCCTTATCAGTTGAATCTAATAATGAAGGATGTATCAAAAGATGGAGAGGTAGCTAGCATGATACCAATTTGTAAAAATTATATGTCACTCATTTTAATGTCATTATCAGGCAAATTGTAGAAACAGTAATAAAAGAAAAAAATGAAGTAAGCATATAGCAGAATTAGCCTCAGTGAAAGAGAATCACATAAATTCTGCAGAGGTAAATATTACTATCTGATTTAGTGAATGCGAAAAACAAAATGCTGGACTAAGATGGTCTTATTATCCTGGAGCTGGAAATTAAATGTCATTCCTTCCAGTAGCTACACAAATCTATCTATCTATCTATCTATCTATCTATCTATCTATCTATCTATCTATCTATCTATTTTTGCCCTTAGTGAGTCTTGATTTTTACAGACTACATGAGAAAATTCATACAGTTTTTAGGGAATCATTTTGGAAGTGATTTGCCATTGCCTTCTCCTTAAGGCTTAGAGAAAGTAACTGGCAAGCTACTAAAACTCAGGCAAGACTAAACTAAGACAAGACTAAAACTCAGATCTGCCCAATCTTAATCCAGCATCTTAGACTTTAAAGCAAATTGTGTCTCACATATAGACATTCGCAAATGAATCTACTTCTGCAACATCACTGACATTACAAAACAGTTTCCCTTTTACAGGAAACAAAAAAGCACCTTTACTATAGCAGGAAGAGAAAGATGAAACCAATCAGAATGCAAAGTACATAAAAACAGTAATAGCTATTCAGTGGAAAGTCAGACTACAGAGTGAGCAGATTGGAACCTATATTTGATCATGTCTGGGTCATCCTTTTATGTTTCACAAACATGAAATCTGAATATGAGCCTAGACTTCCCATGGAACATCCCTTTTCTTCATGTATGCATTTTGCACAATGAAAATCTAGATGTGTAGAGAAATGTGAGTGGCTTATTTTATGCAGATAAATTTAAGGGCTTTGAGAAAATTCAGTACAGTGTTTTGGATGACCAGTTTTTTTCAAATATGTCTTTTTTGTGCTTTCAAGTAGTCCTCACTTAATGATGATAATTGGGATTGGAATTTCTGTCACTCAGCAGTGAGATCATAAAGCATGATATCCCATGACCACATCACTTAGCAATGGTAATCCTAGCCATTGGTATCATTAAGCAAGGATCACAGGTCATTAAATGAGGAAATCCTCACAACTTCCTGCCAGATTCCAGTAAGCATATATTGTGCTACTCAGAACTCAGTTTTTTATTAAACTTGAGAATATATTTGAAAGATATAAAATTAATATGTCTGTGAGATATTTGGTAATATTTTTATTACAAGACAGTAAGTATGATTCCAATACTATTATTAAATGTGTTTCCTATTTGTGGATAAACGTGCATAAACGTATTTAGACATAGATATCTCTAGCTGCACAATTTCTGTCATGTTCATCAATACTAATTATACTTGAAGTGAAAAAAGCAGATTTTATTTTAAGTAAATCTTACACATTCCTTTCCAGAGAAGTTCTGATCAAGTTTTCATGATATTATGGATTAACCAGGCCAAAAATATAAAAATAATAGGGACTGCAGAGCTAGAGAGAGAGAAAATAATTTCATTTGTTTCACATGCCTGAAATAACTTTTATCTTCTTTCATCTTTTAGAAGTTCAGAAACAATTTCAGTAGATAGAACTGTAGTCCACAATGTAAACAAGAACAGGTATTGATTGTACCTACTGTTAAGTGTAAAATGTTCTAGGAAATAAAGTCAGTGTAAGCATATTTAGCTTTCTATATTTTAGTTGTCTTAAGGCAAGCAGAAAAATGTACTTTACAAGAATTTCAGTAATTTATTTGTCAGTATACCACTGATTTGAGTAAAAGAAGTCAATTACAATTTTATAAGTTACAACAGAAATAAAGAGCTTAGTTTGACCTAAACTTTCTCTGTTACCATTACAATTTTTAAAATAAAGTGGGTTATACGCTGTGAACTAAATCATTAATTCTGTAAATATAAAGCAAACATGCCAATACTATATTATACAACGTTATCTTCTTTTTTTCTCAAATGCTAAATATTTTATTTCAGTGAAAGCTGTTACAGGGATTAAAGTATTTGTCAAACATATCAGGAGCTCTGAAATACCAGATTGAACTATTTGAATATATAATCTGCTTTCCTCCCCACCCAAAAAATAAAAAAAATAAAAATAAGGATGGCATCAGAATAATCTCTCCTGGCAACATTATTATAGCTTCCATTAGCATTATGTAGGCTACTAAGTGCAAGAGAATTTGTATTTATTTTAGATTCATTTAGTTTCTATTCACTTGTAGTTCTATAAAATACATTTAAGGCAGAGATTATACCAAATTATATATAATTCATGACACAATACCATATTTTATAGGTTTTTAAAACCTGAATCATACAACCTTCCTAGTGAGACATAGTCATCTTATTGTACCCCAATAGTAGCCTAATACATGATCTACATACCTGATTTTACAGTCAATAACTGCCTTTAATTTCATTTGTACAACATGTGTTTAGATCTCATTTATGCTTACTAATAATCTTGTCTGTTTTATAAATCAAATACTAAAGGTTCATTGCTTTAACAATGCTTTTAATGGAGGTAGAGTTATATTCAGTTTAAATCATAGAACATTATGTTACAGAGGAAGCATGCTAAGAGGTATCCATGCATTTATGCACTGAGCTTCATTGAATTGTAAATAATAGTTTATTGGCACAAAGTCAATATAGCCTTCATATTTAAAAAAGTCAATCAAAAATACATGAGCAGAAAGTAGGCTGCCTTATATTTGTTCAAGTCCTACTGCTCCAAAAGAAAGAAGTTTTCAAACTGTTTCCAAGTCTAATAATAAATTGTTGTTTTAAAGCACAATTTAAGTAATTGCTGATACTTAGCCTTTGAATTTTCTGTTCCCATATTTTTAAAAATAGTGCATATGAGGATTTTGTACACTGTTTTATAAAGTAAAACAACCTCTATCAATGTACAGGTAGTCCATTTGTCCACTAAACAGCCATTTCTTTAGTGATTGTTCAAAGTTACAATGACGCTGTAAAAGGTGTCTTATGACTGTTTTTCACACTTAGGACTGTTGCACCATCCTGGACACGTGAGCAAAACGTGGACGCTTGGCAACTGGCATGTGTTTAGGACAGTTGCACTGGCCCAGGGTCATGTAATCACCATTTGCAACCTTCGCAGTTGGCTTCCGGGAAGCAAAGTCAATGGGAGAAGCTAGATTTGCTTAACAACCGCATAATTCACTGAACAGTGGCAGTGATTTGCTAATAACTGTGGCAAAAAGGTTATAAAAAGGGGAATAACTCACTTAACAACTTTCTTGCTTAGCAGCAGAAATTCTGGGCTCAGTTGTGGTTATAAGTTGAGAACTAACTTTAATACCTTCCAGATGTTTTGTTATATAACTACCATCATTCCACTAATAGCATTGGCTATTGCGATTCATGTTAGCATAATAATGTAGTTTCAATGCTAACATATTTATTCCCATGGAGAGAAATCTTTCCAAAGATTCTTCCTTATTTGTACCTATCTACTGTATAAGCATGCCATATTTTTCAGCCATTTTCTCATGATATTGCCTTTGCCTCATATCCAGCATTTACACAAGGCAGCCAAAAATCATCCTTAGTTGTTCCAGCTTTAAAGTAGCATTTTGCCTCTCCTTCTGTGGGGTGTAAGGTCAAGATTTCTAATACACATGTATTTGGCAAAAATATATTCTGCTTAGGATTCTTCCTTAGTTCAGGGATTTGACCTTAATAATCCAAAAATAATTATTTTTCAGTAGTTCTACAATTATTATGTAGATAACTATTAAATGTATTACACATCTTATACTTTTAGTACCATTCCCTCTCTATATAATATAGGTTAACTATTTGAATAGTAGGTATATTTATAATTGTGTATAGCTAGAAACATTTGCTAATATGCCATTAACAATGTTTCTATTCCAGAAAAACAGAAAATGAGCCCCATGCAATTACTTATGCAACCTACCGAGGTTCTGCAAGAATTAAGCAGTTGCTTAAGAAACAAGCAGACTTGGAGCAAGAAAAAGTAACCAGAACCAGCAATTGTCCTGTGGAAAGCAAAAAAGAGGAAATCATAAATGTTTTAAGCTCAAAAACTACAACAGAACCAAAATCCTTACTGCAGAATAGAAAACCTGAAACTAAAGATGACAGACAAAGTGCACAAGAAAACATGCTTTTGTCAAAAATGAATTGGAAGGAGGATGTTCAGGGTGATAGTGAACACAATGAACTAAACAACAAAATTACCTTTTTGACAGAAATTGAAACCATCAAAAACTGCACTGAAGAACTTGAGTGTGTAAAATGTGTATCAGTTTCAGACAAATCAGAAATTAATGGGAAGCTTTTGTTGGAGCTACCAGCATTGATACCAAATCAAGTCAGTTCTAGCTACCAAAATATAGATTCTGCAAAAATCAATTCAGAAAACAGTAGATTAGGTGAAAAGAGAAAATCATTAGAAGAACTACAAATGCAGCTACAGTCAAACACTGCTTCCATTGTTTGTTGTAAAAAAGAAACACATTTATGTGCTTTTTCTAACACAGAAACAAAAGAGGCAATAAAAAACGAGTTTTCATCTTATCCCAAAATAGTGTCAACTAATAATGGTCAATTGTTAGAAGATAAATATTCTTGGACTGACGATCAGTTCAAATTAGAATCAGTTAATCCATTATTGTACATGAATAGCCATAACTGTAGTGATCAAGTAAATAATGGAACAAACGGCAAGGAAGAATTAAATACAGATATGATGACTGAAAATCATTCTCACTTGCTTCTCCATAAACCAGCAGAGAGTGAAGAATTGCCATTAGTTTTCAAATCAGGAATGTTAGCCCTTTCCACAGAAAATGGATCTGGGCTGCACTTATGCAGCAAGAGTGGCCTAGAGAGTAAAGAAACTATTGAGCCATTATTACTTAGAGATGTACAAAATAATTCCAGGATATCCATAATGTCTAATATTGGGACTAGTGAAGTGATTGAGGAGAATGTTGGAATACCTGTTGTGGAACTTGTCCAAGGTTTGTCTAAGGGTAAAGAGGAAAATGAAGCCAACATTTCTTTGTCAGATACTGAATATACATGTGTTGACTCCTTCAAACCAGATATAGATAATGTCCCTCAAAGTCTCAAAACTGAAAATGATTGTCACTGTCATCCTGCCAAGAAAGATGAGAATAAAACTCTGATCCAGCCATTAACCAACTTAAATATTTCTCCATCTCCTCTTGAGAAACAAAATAAGTTCTTTGAATTGGAATACGTAAGACATGTAAATAACACAGATATGTCATCTCTTAAAACTACAAAAAGTGATGCAATTAAAACTTCAATTATTTCTGAGAATACAAGCAATTCATTGCTCAGTAGCATAAGAAATCATGTCAAGCATCCTGAAAATAAAGAAGTCTCTTGTCGGTCTCTTATTTCTTCTTCCAACAATGAGTGCTTGACTCACAATTCTCTACCTGTGAAACCTGAAAAAACTAACTCGCCACCAGATAATGCTTCCTCTCTCTTACCTGTATTGATCAGTAATGCTAACATCTATGAAGATAATATTCATTTGGATACTATGGCTAAATCTTCATCTCATGCAAAAGATCAGAATTTTTTGAAGGGTTCATATTTTTTGCTTGATGAACAGGAAAATATTTTGCAGCCTACAAGAGTCACCACTGGAGCAAATTCTGCAGAAACAGACTTTAGTGAAATATGCTACTCTGATTCTATGTCTGAAAACTCTAAAGCTGACTTAAAGTCACATTTTTTTCTGGAATCTGGAAACAACTTTAAATCCCAGATTATCCCTGATACTATTGACAGAGATAACTCTGGAAATAAGACTTTGCCACATTCTAATGAAACAAAATATTTGACTAGTTCTTATTCAATGGATTCTGAATCCATTCTCATAAAAGAGACCTTTCCTGATTTTACATCTGACAATGTACATGCACCCAAGTCTGCTATTCCTACAATTTCTTTTAAAGATACTTCAGATCTTTATTCTCCGGCATGTGAAGCAATAGAGACTGTTTTTGACAAAACCAATTCTATTCCTATAAATTCTGAAGAAAATACTGTGGAATTGTCATCTAAAGATAAATTAGGTAGTCTATCTTCTGAATCAATATCAGATACTACTTATTCACCTCCATTACTGGCCTCAGTTTCCTATTACATGGATGCTATACGTTCTTCAAAGATAGTGTCAGAAGTGCCTGTTACTACCCAGCAGAGCAAAGAAATTAATACAACTCCCTCAGGGCAGAATTCTAATGGCCTCATGGCTATGCCTTCAGAAATTGCTACTAGAATGAATAAACAAACAATTGCTGCTTTATTTCCTAAATCAAACAACCAGTTTTTTAAGGAACTGTTGAAAAATGTTGAAACAGGAAAGCAATTGCAAATTAAATCTCAAAACTTAACACTCTTGTTTAAAAAGGCAGATGAAATAGTAGATGAAGTTCTTCATTTAGCAATAGAAGAAATTAGATCAAAGCAAACAGCTTGCATCTATCAAAATAATGACACTAAGAATAATGAATTAGGTCCTAGCTTTCAAAAAGATCAGAATAATAGAAAAATGAGGTCAGAATCTAAAGAAATACAGTCGAGGAACTCTTCATTAAAGCCCTTTAATGGGAATTGTATCACAAAGTTCTCTGGAGTTAAGGGGATAGATAAATTTAACAGTGCTACTCAGAATGAAAAGGAACCATTGAATATCACAGGGAAAACTGACTTATACAATTCAGTATTGGTAAAACCAAAGGAAATAACTGACAATATTATTAAAACAGGCAAACAAAATCCAACAGTTGTGCCATATGAGGAACATTTAAGTAAGGATTTTTCTAAAAATACAAATAGTATATGTTACACTAAAACATCAGAGGTACCTATAACGGATGCAGAATTACCAGCTAAACTTCCTGAAATAATTGAAATACCCTTAAATTTAAGTCCAGTATCCCCAGTTGAAGAGCAGCACCCTGTTGAGAGTGTAACAAATGTCTCAGTTCCTTTTAACTTCAAAAAAGACAGTAAAGAGGTTTCTGGAGAAATTATGCCAAAGAATGTCTGTTCAGGCCAAACAATTTGTGAAGAATGGTATGATGACATAGCTAAACTAGATTCTAGTCCTGACAAAAATAATTCCAAATACAATAAAGATGATGATTGTGCAACAAATATGGCAATTGCTGGTGATATCACTAATAGCTGGACATGTGAGAATCAATGTAATTTAGTAAAAAAAGAGGCTGTTACGAACTATGAGCATTTTTCAGTATGCTCAGTTTTAACAAGGAACGTGTTACCCTTTAACTCAAACAATACATATGGTAACTTTTCTGATAAACATAAAGATGAACTTACATCCTTATATTCACCTGGACATAATATGGAGAATGATTTTCCAAACTATGAGATAAGAAACAGCAAAGCTATTACTGCTGAAAGAAAGGAAGCACATGAAAAATATTATGAAATACATAGTGAATGGGACAGTAGCAAAATGAGAAATGAAGAAATAGCGCAAGATACTAGGTTCAATGCCCTTTTTAGTATATCTGAATCATCTCTGTTGAGCAACTCATCAAACATTGGTTTTGTCCATGGAGAAGACGTAAATGAGGACCCATGTTTAACAGCAGATAATGTACTAATGGATTATTATCTGGATGGTGACAGTGAAAATGAAAAGAAATCCCCAAATTGTTTTGCCTTTCATACACCAGAACACTGGGAACACAATTCTTCCTATAATATTTTGTATGAAGACAGTCTTCAAGATGAAAGCTACTCTCTTTCAGGAGAAAAAATAATGGATACCTTATCCCATTCTGATTTATCCTTGGATAACAGTAATGAGATGCATGAAACATCCAGATTCAAAGATGAGCTCTTTCCTTCTTATGATGAAAGCAAGCAGTTGAATGAGATGCCAGGTGATTTTTGTTCAGAATCTTTCATGACTGTGGAAGCAAAGCGATACAGGATTTACCCCTTTGCTTTGTCTCCTATATATGAAGATGATGGTTCCCAAGAGGACTTGCCTTCCACTGATATCTCACCAGGAAATCACCATAGTGGATCACCAAGAGAAAACCAATCTTTATCTGTCTTATCACTTTTGCAATCAGTGTCTGAAAAGTTAAAGTCTAGTAATCAATATAATGAAGATGAACGAGAAGACAAACTTTATGAAGGAAAAAATCAAGAGGAAGAAAAAGAAACCTCTATTTCTAGTACTTGGCAAGACAATAAAAATACTGAATTCTCAGAAGACTTTTGTAGACAATTTATTTCTAAGGAAGTATTTCATTTGGAAGAGACCTCATCTTTAAATTCAACATTTGCAGTTCATTTTATTCAAAAAGCTGACCCTGGCATAAAGCCTTTTTTAAAGTATACATATTCTGAAAATCTGCCTGGCTTAAGTTATTTAGTTGAAAAAGGAAGTACCCTTGGAAACAGGACATTGCTAGCTGACCCACAATCTAAATCTAAAAAGTTGCTGAAATTGGTAAACTCTCAAAAGGTAATTCTTTTCACTAAATTTATATACAGTAGGAACATAATCTATACATTTTATTTCTTCTATACACACCTCTTTAGGCTAAATATATTATGGTGATAAATTTCCCATATAAACAAAATGTTGAATCTATTGATTCTGCTTAATTTACTGTGATAATTTGGTACACAACTCTTTCAATGTACTTTAGCCAATATACAGTCTGTATATTGTACAGTCTAAAATATACCAGGCAGATGAAATGAAAAAAAGCACAATTTTTAGCAGAATTTGAATTGAAAAGTACTTTTCTCCTTTACTATTTTTTTCTCCTGGAATTTTAGGTCGGATGTGAGGAAAAGTTATTTCATAAATGAGTTGTAAGTGGAGAAGAGTGAACATTCTTAGCTGAAACGCTACCATCGCTTTTGATATCAGGCAGGCTGATATAATAGTTCTGTTTCTTGCAGTGATGTTTGATAAATTAGCACATATGCTCACATTTCCAAATTTGCTTAAAACATAATAGTTGATATCTTCTTCTGATGAATAGTATGAGAAAAGTAGTATTATACACAGCCTTTTATATTTTAATAGAAATTGTAAGAATTGACTCAGAATGTACTGCTTATAGTTTTTAATGAAGACACAAAATGTATTCTTCCATGAGTTTGATTTTTGTCTTTAAGATTCTCAGAACTAGCTTGTTAGTATATTTATAGACTTTTATTTTAAAAAGCTATGTTTTGCTTCATAAACATGTTTAAAATATCTTTTCTTGGATTATTGTAATATTAAAATTATTTCTTTTTTTCCGATTATAGTGCCCTGTTGATAGGGTCAGACACAAGTGCAGTCCAAGACCCGGAAAAGTGAGTGTGATTTTATGTAAGACAATAAGATTTCAGTATTGTCT
This sequence comes from Vipera ursinii, assembly GCF_947247035.1. Classification (NCBI taxonomy): domain Eukaryota; kingdom Metazoa; phylum Chordata; class Lepidosauria; order Squamata; family Viperidae; genus Vipera; species Vipera ursinii. The sequence goes on from NC_139514.1 coordinate 38,451,568, forward strand.
GCTTTGTCATAAACATTTCTCAAAAGTGTGGAATATATGAAGACGTCTGTATTTTCCTTAATATAACTAGCATAGTTGTCTGCTACAACAATGGAATGCAGTAAAGAGGTTGATAATTTTGAGACAGTCTTCTTGTGATGGTTTCATTTTAAGAGCTAGATAAGTTAGCCTGGCCTAGACCCATAAAATTCAAATCATCAAACCTAGCTTAATGATTATGTCATGCAAATATGTTATGTTTGTGCCAAAAACAGTATAATTGATATAAAAGGAATAGAAAATGAATGTACCAAATTTGCTTTAAACCATTGCATGTCATTGCAGATGCTTATTTGTGATTTTCATGGGAACACAAATAAACTACCGGTAGAAATTTATCGTGATGTGGTAGATGCTACCGTCTGGGTATTTTCAAAAGAAGCATCAGTCAGAGTTGTTAGAGGATGGTAAGAAAAATATATCTTATAGCAGGAATCACATTTGACTAATATCATGACAATGTTGATAATAGATATATGTGAAACTGCAAAAAAGACAACACACTATGCAAAGTTTATTCACTATAATTTTGGCCATATAATACTTATCAGTAATAATTTGCATTTTCCTTAGTTTGACTATTTTGTCAGAGCTTTAAGAAGACTGAAACACAAGATAAGCAAGTAAATGTATACTTTTCAGAAATCTGTATTTGTTGGTAATTAAAAGAATATATTCATTGCAAAAAAACAGAAAACAAAGAAAATATATTTTATTAGGAATAAGACTACAGACATAACATCTCAATTAATAATCGTACATAGATGTGGAAACATTATGGTTTAATGTTCAGGAAAAATTGTTTAAAGTAATTTCCAGGCAGTCTATAATAATTGTGATATCAGAAAATAAATAATATTTATTGTAAGTTTTATATAGCACCTTTATTTTATACAACTCAAGGCAGCATGCATAATGATCCTGCTTCCAATTTTCCACAACAAATATGTGAGGTGAATTAAGAAGAAAGAATCACTGGTGCAAAGTCAAATGACAAGTAGTATAAATAATCTACAATAATTTACATAATAAGCAATTATGTAAGCTTTCTAAACAATATTGAAAGTAGTCAAAGTGTAGAAAATGTTTAAGTGACAAGCACTAGATCATTTATTTCTATTTATTCTATTTATTTAGAATGAAATTATTTTTTTGTGATCATTGTTGCCAACCTATGTTATTCTAACATTAGAAAAATAATATATATTCCCTTACCAGTTCTGAATGACAAGCTAAAGTATTTAAAAATGGTATGTTGGGGAAATTTAAAATCCATATGAAACTAAAAGAAAAAAGATTGGCTTACAATATTTTTATATTGATTTTTAAAATCTTTAAAAATAGGGCATATATGTTTAACAAATGAAAATAATGTAGCTAAGTGGCAGATATTTCTTGTAGCAGTGTGCAATAGAAATTTCTTGCTGGAAAAGCCATTGCTCATATTATACATCAGTGTGCATTGTGTGCTCATTTTACACATGTGAGAGGCTGCAAATAATTATCACTGTAAACATGGATCCTTATTAGTATTGGTGTTGTGCTTGCAATGTGAGTGGCATATTTATATTGATATATTCATTAATGTAGCTGGATTTTATATGAGAAACCAACATTTGAAGGTCAGAAATATGTTCTAGAAGAAGGAGAAAGGATGCTGACTGACATCTTGAATCTTCACAGAGAGAAAGCTCAAGAAAAAATCACAATTGGTTCCATCAGGCATATAATGAAGGTATAACAATTATAATGAATAGTTTATTGTTGTGAAAATCAGATGCTACTTGTGGTTACCAAATGGGTATCCTTATATATATTTCCCTGTCACTCTACTTTATCTTTCCTCAATGTTTTATTTGTTTCTCTACCTAGAGCAGACATGTCAAACTCGCGACATCACATTACATCGCGCAACGTATTGGGACGGTTTTGCCATTGCTGGCAATGGGGTGGGCGCGGCTTCCAGATGACGTGTCCGGCCCACAGGCCAGCAGTTTGACACATTATAGTTGAATTTATCAAAGATTCAGCTATTTTCATTTTGGTTTTTGGTAACTCTTGAAATTACTTCTGTGTCCCAGATTTTTTTTTTTTATTCCATTTATATCCCGCCCTTCTCCGAAGACTCAGGGCGGCTTACAAGCTTAGCAGTCTTTCCTATAGCAAGCTTTAATCATCATATTTTATTTTGCTTATTAACAAACCAAATGTTTACCAATCTTTTAAAAATGAGCAAGAGTGACATTATAATGACAATGGCAGAATGAGATCAAAGTGTATAAACACCACTGTATTATCATTTGTTTAATGTTTGATAATTGAAGAATGCTAAACTAGAACATACTACGTACATGAGACTTGGCTACATATTGTGCTGCTTATGTGGTCAAATGGTATCAAATTCAGCAAAATAGAGCCATAAAAATAGCAAAAATATTGTTGAAAAGGGGGAAGTGATTAGCTAATGTTGAAATTCTTCTTTACTCATAGATTTCATGTGAGAACAAATTGCAGGCATTTAACGTCAACTCTCAATTTGCATTTTTGCCTAGCTTTATTAACTCTAAACAATCCAAAAGGTTATTTTTAAAGTTGTGAATTAAAGTATAACCATAAAATGCTACCTTTGCTTTTTTTTAAGTGCCAAATTTCTGAAAAAGATAAATTGGCTCTTAAAATATGAGGCAGCCTCTCAAAATTTCTACTAAAGAGAAACTTCAGATGACTATATCAACTTTAAATAAAATAAATTCACAATAATAACTGAAATGTAGTGCTACAAGCAAGTTAAATTATTTAGCAATTTGGGGTTATCTTAACAGTAAACAGAACTACTGTTTCCTTTCTTATTACTCTTTGAGAGTAAGAAAACAAAACAAGTGATATATTTAATAACAATGATGAAGTGGGTTCCAGTCTAGAAAAGTTATTGTCATAAAAAAGTTCTTAAAATCTGTGAATACAATCCTATTTATGAATGCTTAGATGCATGCTTATGCAAAAGTACATCCTACTTCTAAGATACCTTTAATTAACCAGAGATATATTATATTCTAAATTCTTCAACTATTTTTAAGAAGAAGTATGGAAATATTTTATTTTTGCAAGTTTTTAATGCTAATTTTATCAATATTAATAAAGAGAGAAATGTACTTTCAGACTCGCAAGATTCTGTTAATGTAATCTTACAATAAGTAGGTTTAGCTCAAGTAGGTTTAGCTCATTTAGCCATTCTTCCTGTAAAACTGACAGGGGCAGAGAGAGCTAATGTCCACATGTATATAATATTTCTTATCTGATTTGTTTTATTCTGGTTTAATTTGCTTCATAGGATTGTAGTATTCCTGAAATTGAACTTTGCTCACACAATAGTAGAGGTCATTTTCCAATCTGCATTCAGACTGGCATACCCAATTTAGATGAATTGGAAGTTGAAAATCCTATCATCTCTGTGAAAGCAGGAGTGTGAGTAAATATTTATTTAACCTTATATAAGTAAAGGTTAACAATAGCTATTTGTTCATCATGCAAAAAGTAAGCAAAATAATTGTTATCTTGCAATGCCTTCAAAGTTATCTTTATCAGAAGATTATTATCCACAAGATACAGTTCTATTTATCAAATAATAGCTTTCCTAGACTTTCTGAAGTTATCAAAATACTATAAAATGAAATGGTTTACTAAAATTAAGTTTTAATGTTAGAACTTTTATATCTAGTATATGCCTATGATACTTGTATGTGTAACAAGTAACAGAAAAAGGTGAAATATTTATTTCACTATTTTGAATCTGAAAATTTTCTGCTTATTTTTGCAATTACCTCAAAAGTTTATGTCATCATTTCTAATTGTAACTCAATTGTACCCATGTTCCAGTACCTTTTAAAATAATAGATATTCTTCTAATACTGAATAGAGGAAAGTATGCCACTTGGTGATCCTTCTTTTTAGATTCTTTTAATTAAAAAAACAAAAATCGGAAGCTATCAGGCTATTATTTAAAGAGTGTCCTATTAGGATTCCATGATTGTTCTTTATAAATATGTTCGCTTGGAAAGAAAAAAGCAAAACGTAAAACCAGATGGCAGAAAGCATTTGGGGAGGAAGAGAGCAACTAAGAGCAATATTTTTAGTTTGCTTTTGGTAAATGGATGCTAGCAAAACCTACCATGATTGCCAAATTTTAAAACTTCCATACTTTTTAAATTCCAAATGTACCCATGTATTCAAAAATTATGTCTATTTGTGTGGTGTGCCTATAACCTATGATAGCAAAATAAAATACCATATTTTGAAAGACCATATGCTCCTTGAATAATGAATGCTAATCCAAGATATATGAATAAAGTTGCACATTAATTACCATGTTAATAGGCTAATTCTTCATTTTAATAGATGGCTTGCTTATTCAGATACTGATTATAAAGGAGAAAAAACAGTATTAGAAGAAAATCAAAGCCCATGTAAACTTTCAGCCACTGATGTAAAATCTCTTCGACCATTGAAAATGGTAAGGTGATATTAATGCCCATAATCAATTTAATTTGCTAGAGTCCATTCTGTCTTTTTGTAATTTTGAGTCTAGGTCTGAACATGCCCATTCTTGAAAATTCGTATTTATTTTGTCATATTATTATGAGTTCAGAAATAAGCAATTAACCTTTTGATGAAGGATCTGTGTCTGTTAAAATTAAACTTCCAGTGACTTGACAAAGGGACTTATGTTTGACTTAGAAGATATTACGAAGTCGAAATACTGAAGAAAAAATAAATAACTCTCATTATCAGCTTTAGTTATAGGATGCTGTCTGCTAAATCAGGATTGAAAAAGTCATAGTGGCTTGATACTCTTATTATTATAGATCAATCCATGTCTCTATAAATATTTCCAGGAGGTGCTCAGAAGTGATTTTGCTATAGTAGAAATCTATATCTGCAAAATCAGTTTGGATTGGTACTAATATATTTCTTTATAACCTGTATAAATATATTTTGCCACTTTCAGTTTCCTCCCTCCCTAAAAACATCAAGAAAAGAGTATTATGTCACTACAAATTTTGCATTCATGGTTCTTAAGAAGTACCAATTCCCTTAGGAAAATTGGTAATAAAATATAGCTCTCACTGGCTCCTAACCAGTTTAGTTCAGTTTATCTTGATTAGACTAGAAAATCTCAGGTACAATTTGACTAAATTGAAATTGTTATTGCAACAAAACTGAAGCCAGACATGGCTGTTGGTTGCCTACTACTAGGGTAAAGATGTAAGGACTACATTCTCAAACGTTTCTCCCATCCATCCAAATTAATGGGTACAGAAATTTGTTGCCTTGAAAACAAGTAGTTGTATGTTTATATAACAGTCATATCTGGAACTGCCTAAACCCCTATAAGTATTTAATATTTAGTATTTAGTAACTCTTTAAGTTGGTGCTATGAATTAGAAACTAAAAGAAAAATAATCCGAGGGATATCTGTCCTCTATTAGAGAACAAATTAATTTAGTCAGCCGTGATGCTGATGAAGTTTTTTTACTCATGAAATCAAACCAGCTTCCTAAAACCAGTAAAAGTAAAGAGAAGAAATGTAAAGAATGACTCATTGATTGATTAATTTATAAAGTATCATAGAATCAATACATCTTAACTCTATACTATGTATTAATATGGAAGTATGTTTTCATATTTCTTATTTTATTTTGTACTTTAGGGTGGCCTAAAGGTGCAGATGCCTATGAATACTATGGTAAGCACAGTATCCTTTTAGGGAGAGGAATTTATTTGGGTGAAAGACAACACGTTGGTCTTCTTTACCACTAATTTTTTAAGATTTATTTTAGAAGTATTAATTGTAGTAGATATGTGTTGACTAAACCAATCTTACTATCCCATCCATAATTTCCCTTTAAAACTCTCTTCAGACATTTAGGAAAATCAAAACTAAAGTTCTCATTGATTTCAGGCATGCTTTCTTAAAATGATATAAATCAGAGTAACTAGTAAAAAAAACAGCAACAGGAATACATTTTCTCCATCTCCTTTTCTTGCTTTTTTTTAGATTTGAGGGGGCAGCTCTGCAGAGGGAAGTATTCCAACAAAAATGTTCTTGTTTGCCCTTCTTCCAGTGGGAATGTCTCTTAGGAAACTGGTTGAAATCATAAGTATGGAATGCTAGCTGAAGCTGCTGATCAGACAGGCTTTGTAGTTTCTTCAAATTGTATAATTCTTTAGCCTTTTATAATTAAACTTTTTTCAATCTACCAAATAGAGGATAAGAAATGTATTTTAAAAGACCAATTTTCCCATTTTCTGCAGATGATAATATATGAAAGGCCACACTTTGGAGGATGGTGTAAAAAACTTTCTGAAAATACTGATTGCATTCCAATACTTTTTGAAAATGCTGATACTTTCCAGGGAATTGGATCAATACGTGTCATTGGTGGAATGTAAGTATAATTTTGTGATTTACAGACTATTAAGAATATTAAAATATGTAAATACCTGTCCACTGGAAACTAAATCGGTAAAAAAAGAACAGTATTTCATTAAAACAGATAAAAAGCCCACACCAGTCCACTATAAGTATCTTAGCTTGCTAATCAGAAGCTTGTATAAATGGACTTCCAGTTTGCGTGCATGGCGCTTCTGGATACACAGGGGACAGTCCGCTTCCTGCCGTCTGTTTCTTTTTTGGAGGACCCTGAAAAGGGTCAAAAATCGCCCTGGAGGGGCAATTACTGCGAGGAGGCCTTCCCTGCAATTGCGGAAGGGCAGCAGCCCTCCGCTTGAATCTGGGACAATCTCCTTTGGCCTGAAGAAGAAGAGACTGGCCATAAAGATGGCCGATCACTAAGCCGCTCCCTGCTGAAAACCAAAAGCACTACCTAGCACTAAGAAGCAATCTGGAGGACCTAGGTGAGTCTTTACCTTTCCTATTCCCTTAACCATCTTCCTGTGGGACTTTTCTGAAAATCCTTCCCCATTTTTTGAAAAAACGGCGAATATCTACTCTGGGAACAAATCTTAAAGCCTTAACGCTTTAAAAGAAACTCAAGTAATTCAGCAAAGAAATTAAGTAATTTCATCTGTATTTACTAAAAAGCTCCTATTTTTTTGCTGAGGATCCATTATCCTATTTTCTCTCTATGCTGTGAATTAAGGAAAAAATTGGACTTAATGCTACAAAAGCTATATTTGGGGGGGGGAAAGAAATTTTTTACATTGCATTTTATATGTTATTGATGACATCTTGTGGGGAAACCTGGTACAGCAAGTAAATTTCTTTTTTCTGTTGTGAGAGCTTACTGAATAACAGAGCTGTCCTTGACATTATTTTTAAAGATAAGTGTGGGAACACCTGGCACTGAAAACAACTCTTTCGGAGGTGGATAATCTTTGACTCTTGTTAAAATAGCCTCCATGGAAGAGTTAGCTGGAAACAATAACAAAATGGATGAATATATCCCACCACTTGACTATAAACTGATACTGGACACGATTTTGGCAATGAAGGAGCAAATTAAAGCCAAACTGCAAGAAAAATCTGACAACTTAAAGCCACCAAATCAAATTTTGACTTTAAATGAGGAAAAGATAATCCAAAACCAAATAGAAGAAGTGGAAACTAACATTAAAATAGGAGACTTCAAAGAACAACAAATGCAACCTACAGAAAACCTTAAAGTCCAAACTTCAATGGCAACTACAAAACTTACAACTCAAAAAGCAACAGCACCTGAAGAAAGCAATACTAAGAGTGAAGTCACTAAAGGCCTTCAAATACACTATATCGAGAATTCAACTAATCAAATGACAACCATAACACCAGCTACTACTTTCTACCTAACCCAGATAGAATTGGAAGAAGAAAAAGACTTGACTGATCTAATGACAACTATATTACATCAATCATCAAAAACTGAATTATCAAAGCAAAACAACAATGGTTACAAAGGGGACACTTTCCTTGCAAAATTGATATTTGGATATGCTCACTGGATTCAAATAAGGGGTATAGGAAGAAAGGGAGATACATTTGAGAATTTAAAGATACCAAAAGGGAAGCCTGATTGGCACAAAAGGAAGGCAAGAGTTAGATTTAAAAAACTGAACTTGGTTTTTTTTGGGGGGGGATTCCTAAAGATAGAGTATAAAAATACCTTTCAATGGATTAAGGGGAATCTCTAAAAAATATAACTGATTTTACATTTAGGTTTTAGATCTGTAAGGGAAAACAAAAGTAAGCTTTTAGAATATAATTCTGAACTATATTGTAGAATTTGGAATGATACATCAAAAGATAGTATTTTAACAATTGATGTACGGTTAAGACGACTTATAGAATATACTAGTTGTTACTTTTGAACTATATTACAGAATCTAGAATTTTATATATAAAAGATAGTATTTTAATAATTGTTGAATGGTTAAGACAAAAATATTTTTCTAATGGTGATTTGTTAACATGAAAACTAGACTTTAATGGTAAAATATAAGAATGTTTTGTAATGAACAATGTAAGTTTTGCAGACAAGAGAATTATTCTTTATTGAAATAGGGAATTGTGGGTTACCCAAAAATTAAGCTTTCTCTTGTATATTATAGGCTATTCTAGAATATTCTATTGCAATTAGATAAAATTTAAAAACAGGATATTGATATGCATTAGTGAAAATATATTGCAAATTTTGTTAATTGACTAGATTACAACTAGAAGTGTATTAACTTGACTATTTTGACTACGTGATAACTAAGGGAATTAGAGAGGGAATCCCTGTTGATGCAACCTGAACTATTTACAACTTGTTATTTGTTGTTTTGACTACCCAATCACTGTATTGGTTCACAAATATATGTATATGTAAATATTAAAAAATCAATAAAACTTGTATAAAAAAGAAGGTTGTATAAATGTATTAGTTGATAGTTATCAGTGAAAAAGCTAAGTGCAAGTACTATCTTTTTTAAAAAAAACAACTCTAATTTTTATCAAACAAATCTCAGGAGCTTCAGAATGGGGAATTCCCTAGAGAATTTTTAAAACTAGATATTTTGTATTGATAGTATGTTAATGTTATGTGAACTGACAGTAGGAAGATAAAATATAGACTGTGGCCAAAGTTAACTTCATGTCAGCTACAACTATAAATAAGTCTGCCATTCCTTGGTTTATTCTCCCTTAATTTATTCCTTTTCTGTGAAGTGTAATGGGAGTAATTTACGTATGTCACTCCCAAGTCATAAAGCTGCCTGAGCTGGGAATATGCCTTCACATTTGTCAAAACAGCAAAAAATGGTTCCAAGATTTGCTATGTAAATGACACATCTTTATTAAAAGATGCTTTAAAATGTTTTCTGATGATGCATTCATATACATACATATACAGAGAGAGAGAGAGAGAGACAGCCAGCTTAATAACCAAATATTATAAATTAACTCTACTTTGCATGCAGTTTTCCTTGATTATTTTCTTGCTCTTTTGTTGGTGATGAATGTATCTCTCCATGTTTGTGTATGAGTGCATAGTCTGAATCCATTCTAAAGCATCTTTTAATAAAGATATGTCATGTACGTAGCAAACCTTTGAATCATTTTTTGCTGTTTTGAAAAATTAAAGGAAAATAGCTCAATCATTTTACCTCTGGTCATAAATCAACAAATAAGACAAGAAAATCACAATTAGGATAAAAAGAAAATAATAATTGTTATTATTAGAAGATACACTATAACGTACTGCACAAACTACAGAGTAATACTTAGCTTTGGACAAAGAAATAAAATCAGATTGATCTGATAGTAACAAGTTAAAACAAGTCAGAATGACCACGATGTTCAGTAAAGAATACATAATTCCTGGCAAGCCTCTGTGTATAGGGGATAATACAAAATGTGTTCCATTTGAGGGTTCTTTGCTCTCTAAGGACTGGCAAATCTATACACATCCTTTATTGCAACACACACCTTTCCCAACAATAGGTTATTGCTCTGGGTCAACTCCACATTTCTATGACTTTGCAAGGTGACTTTGCCACATAACTATATCTTTGATATGCAATCCTTTAATAATTATTCTTTTAGTACTCAGTTCAGACTAAAGTCTCAGAGTCTTTAAGGTAATATATAACCATTGCCTTTCCCAAATATTCCTGTAATTGTTGGGATGAGGTGGTTGCTCCTTTTCTAGTTGTTGCTGAGCTCCAGGAAAAACTTCAAGATCCAGGTAGGACTCCCGCCAGAATATGAATGAATGAATGAATGAATCTTTATTGTCAAAAGTACAACTATGTATACATTGAGATTGGCTGAGTCTCTCTTCGTGCCCCCCCCCACAACTCACAGTGACAACAAACCCACCATCTTGTTACACCGTGTGAGCTAATTGCACAACACACATATGCAGATCACAATAGCTTGTAATCCCAGCAATTCAATGAAAATCCTCTTGCCTACTTGTAATACCGGTAGCTGCCAGTCTCCAGACCCTCATCTCTGCTTCCTTAACTGCATGCCATTTGCTATCATTTCTGTTAGACCTACCCCTCTTCTTACTCTGTCTTAGCATTCAAAAGACTAGGTGGGATGAGTCTGCCTCTGGAGGAGGAGAAGGAGGAGGAGAAGAAGAAGAAGAGGAAGAAGAAGAAGAAGAGAAGAAGAAGAAGTTGGAAGGGACCTTGGAGGTCATCTAATGCAACCCCCTGCTCAGGCAGGAAACCCTATACCATTTCAGACAAATGGCTGGCCAGTCTCTTCTTAAAAACCTCCAGTGTTGGAGCATTCACCACTTCTGGAGGCAGGTTGTTCCACTGGTTAGTTGTTCTGTCATCTTTGTTGCTCTTCTCTGTACTCTTTCTAGAGTCTCGACATCTTTTTTACATCATGGTGACCAAAACTGGATGCAGTATTCCAGGTGTGGCCTTACAAGGCATTGTAAAGTGGTATTAGTACTTCACGTGATCTTGATTCTATCCCTCTGTTGTCAGCATGTACTTGAAAACACAAAGGTGTTGCACAATTATTCAGGCAGTTGGAACACCAGCTTGAATGCCTCTGAGTACAGTTCTGGTGGAATGGACAATTGCCTGAGAGAATATGTTTGCATGACCACGGCTCCTATTGAAAAGAGCAGACAACAGTTTCAACACCATTTCCTCACACTCTAGCAGTCCAACTATTCTTCCATTACATGGACAGTCTCTGTAAAAAGGGATCTTAAATAACTCCCTTCAGTAATATCTGTTGAATATAGCCAAGGTTAAACCCCTGTAAATCTTGGAATTATTATATAGCTAAGATGTCTGGCTGGCTGGAGAAGATGTGAAAAGTGACTCGAGAACATTTTTCTAGGTACAACTGATAAATTTGCTTGAACTCTAAATGAAGACCCATTGTTTGAGATCAGATAGTGTGCAAATCAGCCTATCAAGGTTATGTCCAGCCATGAAAAGCCATAGAACTGCAGTCTGACATGTATTGCTTGGCACCAGGAAGACTAAAAGCTATCAATCATAATTAAAGGAGCTAAACTGGCTGGAAAAAAAGGAATGCCTAAGCCTATAGGAGAAAATGAAAATCCTGGCAGAAGTTTCTATTTTAAATAGTCCAGATTTACAGCAATGCACCATATTCAGAACATAGTGAGGTGCTTGAGGAATAGATCTCAAAAATTTGGATTGAATTCTTTCAAGAAAAAGCACACTTCTGGTGAGCCGAATGACAAACTGACATTTCTCTAAAAGAGACAAACGTATTGTGGTCAAGAAAGCATCCAGTTGCAGAAATCAGGCAGCTAATCTCTCTGGAGTTAAAGACAGATTGTCAGATTACTCACATGTGTTCCATACAGCTGCATGTTTGTGAAAGGACGGCAGGAGCTGTGTTTTTACAATCGGCTGAGAATTGTGGGATTCCATTGTGCATATAGCCAATAATGCCACTTATATGGACTCGTGAGTTTGACTGGTTCACCTCTTAACCATTTTGGACTCCTTTTTTTATTCTTTGATTATAAAGATTAAAACCTTCAGATTGGAAAATTTTATTGAAATCACTGGGTGAGCCTCATAAGTTTGTAAAGATTTTATTTTTTGGAATATACAACAAAGAGGATGATTATTGTTTTGGAAAGTTTCACACAGATTTGGTGCTCAGATGGATTTGATTTAAGATTTTGATGTGGATGGAAAAAACCCTATAAAAAAACCTGTTTACACTCTATAATGACGAAAAGATTTGAAGATTAGACATTAGTGGGTACCAGATGGCTGTTTTAAAAAAAAACATTTGACTCATAGCAACTGGAGATTTTTGAATTATTTAACTCTTTATTACCATCAACTGGTGTAACTACAGAGTATCAAGTTTCATTGAATAAAACTACAGGTATATTATATATTATTATATTAATCCCATTTATATCCCACCCTTCTCCGAAGACTCAGGGCGGCTTACAAACTAAGAAGCACAAATCAATGTGCTTAGCAATAGCCTTCATTCTATGTATATGCCTGCTTATTAGGGCTTTCGCCCCCCCCAAGCGGCATTTTACAAAGTCAGCTTATTGCCCCCAACAATCTGGGTCCTCATTTTACCTACCTCAGAAGGATGGAAGGCTGAGTCAACCTTGAAGAGGTAGAATTTAAAATCACAGTTTACAAGAAGGAGATGGAAATAATGGACGTACAAATGATGACTCAAAATGTGAAAACGAAATACAAATAATAAACCATATCAGTGATTTGGATTATTTCTTTATACTAAAATTATAGGTATTCCTCGATTTATGACCACAATTGATCCCAGAATTTATGTTGCTGAGAAATTTTGTCCCATTTTATAGCTTTTCTTGCCACATTTGTTAAGTGAATCACTGCAGTTGTTGACCTTCCCCATTGACCTTGCTTGTCAGAAGTTCTCAAAAGATGGTCACATGACCCCGGGACACTGCAACCATCATAAATATGAACCAGTTGTCAAGCATTTGAATGTAAATCACATGATCATGGGAATGCTGCAATAAGTGTGAAAAATGGCCATAAGTAACTATTTTCAGTGCTGTTGTAACTTTGAATGGTCACTAAATGAATTGTCGTAAATCAAGGACTACCTGTACAAGAGGTGTTTGATGGAATTGCTAAGTTAGAAGTATAAGGAGGGCTTGAAAAGATGAAGAAAAAACTTCGAAAAAGAGCATAAGCAAGCAGATGCTAGAAGTTTCTTATAGGATTTTAAAGACATTCTGCAGAAAGAAAAAAGAATACAAAATTAATCTATTGGATCAAGGTTTAAATAAAGAGCTGTTATTTGGGGCAATATTTAATGGCTTCTTGATTAAGACTGGATGACAATGAATATTTTTGGTGATGTCTAATTATTTTTGAATGAGACTGAATTTTTATTATTTGAAGAAAAGGGAGATTTATTTAAAGAAAATGGGTGGATTCAGATTGGATATAGTAGATAAAATTTGTAATACTTTTGTTGTCATTTCTGATAAGCCTTATTGGACTTTTCTGCTTAATAGGGAATGATGAGGTTTTAGGAATTGGTTTTTAGAAACTAGGGGACGATATAGAATTAAGATATGTTTGGTTTTATTTTAAGATATAGTGATATGTTCTTAATGTTGATTATACTTGCTGGGGATTTTTCTCTGTTTTAGTTTTCTTTGCTTTTTTGCTTTTTTATTTTCTTCGATGGAGAAAAAATCTTTATTTTGCAGTTGTATACATTTTACTTATATAATATAATCCTTAATAAAATTATTGATTTTTTTTTCAAGAATAAAGAATGACATCTAGGGGCCCAACTCTATGTATTAATATCCTTATTAATTAATTTACCTTATACATTCAAAAAAATAATTTTTGAGTTTAAACTTACTATTGGAGTAAAATTTAATTATTTGTAGAAAGGCATTAATTATTTGTTCCAGAGAAGATTAAATATATAGTATTCACAAGTCATTGAAGAGAATTCAGCAGGAATTCTCATTGAAGAGAATTCAGCAGGATTCTGGAATCAGAATCCAAATATATGTACTGTAAAACCAAATATTGGCAGCTTAATTGTTCTCAGTCCAATAAAGTACAAGCAGTGGTGGATCCTAAATTAGATATGTAACAAACAATGTTATATTTTAGAGAATTTCCCTTGAATCCCACAAATGGAAGCATACAGGTACTCTGTTCCCAGGGAAAATTGAAATTCAAAATTCAAATAATTCAGCAAATTCTTTCCTTGCTATTTAACCTGAAGGGGAGTTGTTTTTGCTCAAAACATTGGCCAATGCTCGAGCCCCAAACTTACTTTGCCAAAGGTAGAATTGATTTCTCAACAGATAAATGGTCTAACTACACGTATAATAATATTGCAGTGAAATTCTAATAGAATATACTGCAGTGGATTATGTTGAATGGCTTGGATTAAGGATAGGGCAAAGGTTATAGAGAATCATGTGTTTTGCCTCCTATAACTGAAGCTACTAAATTTATGCCATAGAGGAGAAGTGCCAAATGATATGCTTTAATATTTATCAATACATTTGTAATATTCATTCATTCTCTAACTTTGTCAAATTTGTGTTATCAACATTGTAGATGGGTTGCTTATGACAAGGAACGATATAAAGGCCGGCAATACTTGCTAGAGGAGGGAGAATATGAACACTGGCAATCATGGGGTGGAATCAGCAGCGTTTTGCTCTCTGTTAGATTTTTGCAAGCTGTAAGTACTTAATTTATTCTTTAAGCCAATAACTTTTCAACATTTTATTTCTCCATTTAATTGGAATTGAACATGTATTAGTAAATTAAAAGCTGTTAATTGTCAGTTCAATTCCTCTTTAAGGCAGAATACTCCCATACTCACACCAAATAATCATCTCATTGATTGAAACATCTGATTCTAATCTCTCCTTCAAATGAACTAATAATCCTAGAAGTTCACACAACTTTGGCCACACACAAATAAGTATCTTTGAATCATTTTCCATAATATATAAATGAACAAGATATAATGTTTTTGTCTCATTTGTTTATTTGGATTCCCTTTATCTTGTTTTAGGAGTTGTGTGAAGAATAGATCATGCTTTAGATCATATTTATACATATTGAAAATTCAGATGGGTTGACAAACCTTTAAGCACAACATTTTAAGGAAAGTGGGGGAATATTACAGATTATTTTACTTAAATTCTATGACAAAGGAAAACAGATTAAAAATGTACTGGATGTAGAAAAGCAGCACTATTAAATTTTCACTATTCAGCTATAAATAATTGTAGTCATTTGTTTATTATAACTTTCTCAGGATAGACAACTTTATGTTAACTTTGGATGGGCCTAAACTTTGTAATAATGAATTAAATTATATGCATACTGAATTGACGTATGCCAGTATTTTGGCTAGAACAAATCAAATAATTTGAGGAAAATATCTCTATATTTATTAGCTGAAGAATTTTGTGGATGCACCACATAACCCATGATCTTCTGGGTCATCCTTTTAGCAGTATTTACTTACCTAAACAGATAAAGAGAATTGGCTATAGGTGGGAGCAGGAGTGACTTCCAACTTCCTGCCAGCTTCCCCATTGCTTTTGCTTGTGGGAAACATGCAGGGAGTATTGGAAAACAGTCATGTGACTGCAGCTGACTGCAGCAACAGCCACAAATTTGCAAATCCAACAGGCCTGAAGAGCCTTGAAATTTCAATTCCCAAGGAATAATGGGTCCTGCATTTTGTAGCATTCTTTAAGTTAACAGATTGAAGTACCTTGATTCCAAAATAGTTGTACTATTAGGCACTGTTCAGGCTAATTGAAGATTACAAACAGAAGGATAGTTTTAGTAGTAACAGATATTCCTAATTTAATTTTTAAATTACAGGATTTTATGGAATCTGAAGTAAAACTTTTCGAAACTGAGGAGGAAAATGAAAAAGTTTTGGATGTTGTAAATCAAGAAATTCCTGATTTAGAATGTGCAGGGTTTGGCCTAGTGACAAGATCAGTTAATGTGAAAAGTGGAGTGTAAGTTGAATTTCAAATCTTTGTGTGGCATGAATTGCCTGATTTTCCTGTGTTATCATTCCTTTTCGGTCTTAACTCCATAAATAAATTAAATAAAAAGGTATAAGTAATTAAAAGTAAAGTTGCCTTTGGGTTAAGCTTGACTTCTAATGACCATATACAGGTAGTCCTCAAGTTAGGAATGTAATGGAGCCTGCCCATTCCACTTGTAACTCGAAAACTTGTGGGAGTGAATCTCATACCTCGAATGAGATCACTGCCTTGCTCATTAAGACGCATGTGGCTCGTTAAGTAAACATGAGGTATTTCAGAGTGGGGAAGGCCATGGAGGGCCTAGTGATGGAACAGGCCCCCAAGGCCTCCCCAACCCAGTAAGATACCTCATGCTTCCCCCTCTCTTCCTGCTGCGCCAAACTCACCTTGAAAAGATCTGTCTCCTCTCTGCCATGGTGCCTGCTGCCGCCCGGATCTGAGTCCAGGGGACAGTTCCATGGCCCTCTGGTGCTCCAATCTGGGTGCTAGATCTGGGCAGCAGCAGCCCGGAGAAAGCCTCCAGCGCCCAGATTGGGCCACTGGAGGGCCGCAGAAACATCCCCTGTCCTCAGATCTGGCCAGCAGCGGCCTGGAAAAGGCCTCCACCACCTCAATCCAGCCTCTGGAGTCACATGGAAGCATCCCCTAAAGTACCATGAGATCACAAAAGATCAGTAGCATGAGATCTCGCCCCACTGATCTTGCATGTTACTTTAGGCCTCCATTCTCTGCAAGTACACCAAAGGCCTGGAGCAGCCAAGAAAGCAAAGGATCTCTATCTTCACAGGGTGAGTATTGAAGGCCTGGTGTCTAGGGAGACCCGGGGCAGGGGTGGGGAGGAAGGAATAACCAGGGTGAATGTTGCAGAGCCTCTGTGGTCACTTGTAAGGGCAAACAACTGCCATGGTGCTGCAATATTCAAAATTTTGGGACTTTCTCGTAAGCACTAGGGGGCGCTTATCCCGTAACTTGGAACAAACATTAAGTGAACACTCGTAACTTGGGGATTACCTGTAGATACAACTATGCAGTGGTTTGCCACAATCCTCTGCAGAAATATTTTTCAACTCCCCATTCTAACTTTCAACTTCCCATTCTAATCTAAATTAATTACTTAGGATGTTGGGTGGGGGATGCCTCCCATACAGGTATTGCACAGGTCCATCCCTGCTTAACTTAGACAAGACTGACTGGGCTTAGCTAGGGTCACAGAACAATCAAGTAATAAAAACATAAATCACATACACATGCATACGCATAGCATATATAGATTCTAATGTGCTAATATATAGATTCTAATATTAAGAAGATGAACTTGAGTACATGGTGTAGTCTTAAACTTATAAAGAACAGAATATTTTTTCTCCCTTTTTATCAGAAAAACAGCTTAGATTTAGTAAAACATTCAGCCATGATATAAAATCTTACATACTTCATAAATGACACTGAAATGTTTGTCAAACAATTAACCCATTATTCTGAAATGTAACACTTGGAAACTAAGAATTCAGTATTATAGTTTGATACGAGTTCCTGGTTTTCTTTTAACTTTTTATGCTTATAACTTCATTGAATCTGGAAACACTTTATATATCATAGGAACACCATGTATGGTATATGTTATATTTCAGTAATTGTTTCTCAAGTGTAGCTTGGCTATTGGTAACTACATGGACATTATATTGTTTTCTTGGCAACAGCCATTTCTGGCTTACATTTCCCATTTTCCAGCCTAAAGCTCTGGGAATTCACATTACATTATACCTAGGGAACCAGAATTGGGATGTCTCAGCCATTCCTTTTTCAAGATGAAGTAAGAGTATAGCAAGAAACTTTTAGAGCAACCTGGTCAAAGGAGATGCATAAGGAGGACTGAAGACCTCCAAGGTCCTTCCAGATTCTGTTCTATCCTATCCTATCCTATCCTATCCTATCCTATCCTATCCTATCCTATCCTATCCTAATCCATTCCATTCCATTCCATTCTACCTAATACCTTTTTTAAAAAACCATGAAAGTTGAACAGATGAAAAATTCATGGTTCTTTTATGGTGTTTTATGGATTATTTATATATATTTGATTTGTCTTAAAAACATCTGTTGTATGTTATATCTAGGTGGGTTGCTTATCAACAGAAGTATTTCTGTGGAGAACAATATATATTGGAGAAAGGAAAATATAAGTGTTTTTTGGACTGGGGTGGCACCAGTGAAACTATTATGTCAATTCGCCCCATTAAATTGGTAAGCTGTGCGATAAACGAAGTTATTTTTAGTAATATTTATAAATACATAAAATAAATATTTTATCAATCAGTGCCCAAAGTGGTAAAACAATCCTATATAAACTGTTTGAATCATGCGTGGAAATTATGGTTTCCTATTCTTTTAAATACATTTACAATATATTCTATAAATCTGTTAGGATTTTTATTATTGCTTCCTAGCATCATCAAAATAAATACACACAATTAATTAGTACTATGAAAACATTTCAGAGAAGAAAAAGAAAAAACAGTGCTGTAACAAATTTCATACAAAAAGTGTTATTTGAAATAGAACACAACATACAATTATAACCAAGGATGTATGTATATATTTTGTTTAAAGAAAGCTATTTGAATAGGAAATTGAAGTACAGTCAATTATTCAACTTATAAAAGGCATAATCAAGTTGTCATTTATCCTAGGCATAATAGCTGTATTATTATCAAAGAGCTTCCAGGTCATTTTTTAAAATCTATGAATCAACTTCAGTTATTCCTCAGTACTTAGAGAACTTCCACAAAGCTTAGCTCACCAGGAAAACCTTCAAACTAGATGTTCTTGAATTATTCTCTCTGTGTGTTTTGGATTTTTCTTTAATAACATATTTCTGTGTTTATGATATATATACACACATATATATATATATATATTCTTTTTACAGGAACCATTAGGAGTTCATCAACCTATACACTGGGTAAGTTCTTGTAATAAGATATTATTCATTTTGGTGACGGGAAAACAGCTACCCGTGAGTATAAGCTGCAGCAGGATCAGTATGCTGAAAACCCTGAAGGTAAGGAAAGGAATAGAGACCAGTCAAGTAAGGAATTACTTATAGGCTGACAGCCGAGGCTGAAAGACTTACTTAGACTGTTTGTACAAGAGCAGGAGAATGAGCCTCAAACACTTTCTATTTATTTAGTTTACTTCTTTGGTTAAATGTTGTATTTTGAATGTTATTTTCAAAATTCTTCATTTGGACTGCTGAGAAGAGTGAAGTAAGTTTCATTGTGTACATTCTGTAAGCCACAGCATAACAACAAGAAGCTCAGGATGATGAAGAACAATGCTGGTGGAAACAAACATGCAAGGCATCAGAAAGAAAGATGAGCACATATTAGGAGCAAAGGCTTCAATAGCATGTATCAGCTTATCAGAAACATGCTTTTTTCCTCAAAAGGCAACTGGACTGTATTTTCCTTGAGGAAGAAGAAAATGTTTCGCTTCTCATCCAAGAAGCTTCATCAATTCTCATGGCAGGGAGATGGAGGGATAGGTACTGACAGCTGAGACTGGATAGTGGGGAGATGGAAGAATAGGTTTTGATCGAATGGTAGGGGAGGATGGAAGGATTATATATATTATATTATATATATTATATATTTGTAGTCGTTTCTCTGAGAGCTGTTGAGGTTATCTGTGCCCATGGGGTACAAACATGGTCCTCTCTATCCAAAATGTGGACCTTGTGTAGCCAAAATGTGGACTCTATCCAAAATGAGGACTATTGATTTGAAAGAGGGGTAAAAGAGTCCATCTACAGTATGTTAGAATTGAACACCCCTTCCTCAACAAAGGAGAAGAAATAAGGCACCACCTATCTCTAGTTTACAACGCAGCCTTTGCAGAAGTTCCAAGAGGATTCCATAACCAATTGGAACCTGAGGGCACCAATAAACCCCCAAGTTGCCTCAACAGCTCTCAAGAGAGTGCTAACAACCAGATGAATGCAAAGAAATATAATCCTTCCATTTCCCCCC
This sequence comes from Vipera ursinii, assembly GCF_947247035.1. Classification (NCBI taxonomy): domain Eukaryota; kingdom Metazoa; phylum Chordata; class Lepidosauria; order Squamata; family Viperidae; genus Vipera; species Vipera ursinii. The sequence continues at coordinate 38,471,696 of NC_139514.1, forward strand.
CCCCCCCCGCTACCACCATCCTGTCAGAAGCTATCCTTCCATCCTCCCAACATCTGGTCTCAACTGTCAGTGCCTATCCTTCCATCCCCCTCCATCAGAACTGATGAAGCTTCTTGGATGAAAAGCCAAATGTTTTCTTCTTCTTCCTCAAGGAAAAAAAGTCTAGTTTCCTTTGGAGAAAACTATGACTTGGATGACAGAATCTCCACAAATATATGTCAGCTATTTTGGAGCTCTGCAATACAGAACTTTCTTTTTTTCACAGCCTCACATTAAAAATAAAACTGGCAGAATGAGGATATAGGTGCCCAGAAGAATGGGTGATTTGGTTGCCTCCATACCTAACTGGGAAGGCCTTGTAAGTCCTTAGCAGTGTTCTACCCTAAATGAATTCTGACCATAAATTAATATGGGCTGCAATACAACAACCATTGAACCTCCACGCTGGAGCCTATCAGCAACTGTTTCCAAGGATAATATAGGTTCAAATTAGAGGAAGGTCATCTTGAACTGTACTAGACAGCTTGCTGTCTCTTGAAATACAGACTTTTCAAGATGCATTTGAATATATAGTCTTAGAACAATTTGTTACTACCATGCCTGAAGCAATTTACTGCTGGATTGTAGAACATAAACTGGACAGCTATAACCTTTTTGCTAAATGAATTTATGTAGGTTTATCTCTAGGCCCTATCAAGCCAAGACTATGATTTAAAGCCATTTGAAAATTGTAGCATCTGAGTTTCATTATATACCTGAAACGTAGAATCTTGGCATATCTAACATATTTGTCATACTTTTGTGGTACAACATGTTGCTGCTATATTCTGCTGTTATTTTTTCCTAACCACAGGTTATTAATATTGGAAAGTAGTATGCAAAAAATTCAGTGCCGAAATGTTTCAAGTTTCAAACAAACTGTTTCAAGTTCAAAACAGTTTGAACAAATAGCAAATTGCAATTTTAACCATACAGAAGGGTTTCAAACTCAAAATGGAACTTCTTCAAACTCAGGATGTTTGATTAGAATAGATTGAACATGTCTAATCAATTTCACATGCAAAATATTTCAAATATTAAAATTTTGTTTATTATAATTTTGGAGGTTTCCTCTCTAAAAACAACTTTTTAAAATATTGTTTTATTAATAATTTTCTCTTTTCTATTATAGAGTTTCTTCCCCACTGGGTGGAAGGACATTTAAAATTTTCAAGGTTATTAGGCAGTTTCAAAGTCCATGAATGCATTCTTAAGAATTCTGAAAAGAAACCATCCTTGAATTTTTTTAGTTTCTTTTATGTAGGAATTGTCTTTTCTGGATAGGAATTTAGAATAAATTCCACTACCTTCTAAATTTGTGAGAGGATGAGATAGTTGAAAAATACTTGTTTGATAGATATTCTTGCTACTATGGATCAAGATGACAATTTTCATCTGTCAAATATCCAGAAGTAATGTATTACCAACTTCATTAGAACTACTGTTTTTTAATCATAGCAGTTACTGTTTCATCAGAATGACAAAAGCAGCATTGTCGCGTTCTGCTACAAGCTACATCTCAGTTGCATGTGCGTGCAAACTTTACACCAGATCATTTTACACCCCACCCCTGCCACCCATGCCTTCCTCTGTAGTTGCTGCTAAATTTACTAGTAATGAAAGTCTTGCACATTGTATCAGTTTTTAGGGTAGATCTTTATGTTGCTGACAAATAATTTCCTGAAAAGCAATAATATGTTTTGTGTTATATGTGCAATATCTTAACCTTAGTTAGCAATGATTTCTGCATCTTAGTAATTAAATAGTAACATGCAGGCTATTAGATCAATGTGTGTGTGCTTGTAACAACCTTTTTGGCAGAACCATATATGAACAATTTATTATTTATTAACCATATTTCTATCCTGCCACAATCCAGAAATTTAGCAGTTTACACACAAAAAAATGTTTTATACTTTAGTTTGATTGAGAAGTACCTGACAAAAGCTCTTCCATTATATAGTTTTGTTTTCTAGCTGATTCTTATACATTTTTTATTCCAGTGTTTTGCTTCTTTGCAGATCAAAGCTTTTGATAATATACACTTCCAGGGATCATGTATTGATTTTACAAAAGAAGCTGCTGATTTTACATCATTCATGCCACTCTCATTTAAGGTTTTACGGGGATGGTGAGCTGATTTATGCATACTTTTTAAAGCATTTTGGAAAACTATTTCAATCTGTTTCTGTGATTTAGTTCTTATGCATTTTTATACTGTTTGAAGTATTTCTCTCTTACAATAGAGAGAACCGATAAGTGTCTTATATGTAGTTGTTCTTACATGCAGTCAAATTTGTACCATATTTAAGAAGCAGATTGTGTAGTGGTCTTATATATGACTACAAACCCTGAGCCTTATACGTCATAATGAGGCCTGATGTAACACATAACATGGTCAGACAAATTGTTAGGCATAACAGAATTCCGTGTTGTCACTATTAGTGCCTTCCACCCAAACACTGGATTATATAGTTGATTATGTGTCAATATATTCTTCGCTATTGTAACTGAATCCATCCATTTTGCTGGTTCTCTCTTTTATCTTTCTCAACATTATGGACTTAACAAGGAAGATGGGTTTTTACATAAGGTCTCTAAAATTAAGCCTGGTCACTTGTGCCTTTTGTTTTCTTAGCTATCCATATAGTATTCTCAGGAATCTTCAACACAAAAGTTCAGAAATGTCAGTAGGCTTTCTGTCTTGTTTCTTCAAAGTCCAACTTTCACTTCCATAGACTGTCAGAAGAAAAATCATTACTGAGACAATTCTGATCTTAGCAGGGATACATCATAGCATTTGAATTATCTTTTCTAAGCTTTTCATTGCTATCCTACAAAGTGCTAGTCTGTAAAATATTTATTGATTTCTGGTTCCTTTATTGTTGATAGCTGGTCTTATATTTTTGATATTTTCATCGTTATTTCTAAAGCTGTTAGTTGTATCAGTTGTCATTAGCTCCCTTTTCCTTATATTTAATCATTTTTTCATTGTGCTTCTTTATATGCTAAACCTTGCAGATAATTTGCATTTTCAGAATGTCTTCAACAAAGCTGATGTTTCTTCCTCCAATTTAAAAACACATTCATCTTCTTTCACTCCAGCCGCCCTCAATATAGATTCAGCATATAGGTTGAATAAGTAAGGAAACAGTGTATTTATTGCCTTGCTGATCTGAAATAAGTCTTTCATCATGTTCCATCCAGATTGTGGTTTCCTATCCTGTTAGGGATTTACACATGATAAGAGTGAGTTATTCTGGAATTGTCATTTGCCCAAGTGCATTACACACCTTGAAAGGTGTTTTTTTTTTGAATCAATGAAGCATATATTATTTTTGCTGTTCTTTGGTTTTTTCAGTTATCCAGCTGAATCAGCAATAATGTTTCTCAGCCTTTTCTAAAACCAGCATAATCATCTAAAATCTCTTTCCATATAGTGCTGTAAGGTGTGTAAGATGATTATCCTCTATTTTACTAGCATGTGAAATAAAAGATACTGTACAATAATTTGTACAAACTGTTAAACCTTCTTTCTATAGTATTAGTATGTAGACTGATTTCCTGAAATCTGTTGGACACTATCATTTTCCAGGTTTGTTGGCCTAGTGCAAATTCTTCTTTTGTTGCTTACCATATTTTTATAAATATTCCAATGATTTCTGCAACATCTGACCTGGTGAAAACCAGAGTGGCAAGTTAATTTCATTTTTTAGGATTTAGGATTTATTAAATTTATGATGTGGATCATAACAAACTGTGGCAAGTTCTTAAGGAGATGGGAGTACCAGAACATCTTATTTGTCTCTTGAGAAACCTATATGCGGGCCAAGAAGCAACAGTGAGAACTGGACACGGAACCACTGATTGGTTCAAAATTGGGAAAGGAGTCCGGCAAGGCTGTATACTGTCGCCTTGCCTATTTAACTTATATGCAGAGCACATCATGAGAAAGGCAGGGCTAGATGAATCAAAAGTTGGAATTAAGATTGCTGGAAGAAATATCAACAACCTAAGATATGCAGATGATACCACTCTAATGGCAGAAAGTGAAGACGAACTGAAGAGTCTCTTGTTGCGAGTGAAGAAGGAGAGTGCAAAAGTTGGGTTGAAACTAAACATTAAGAAAACCAAGATCATGGCATCCGGCCCTCTCAATTCCTGGCAAATAGATGGGGAAGAAATGGAGGTAGTGACAGATTTTATTTTCCTGGGCTCCAAGATCACTGCAGATGGGGACTGTAGTCAAGAAATTAAAAGACGCTTGCTCCTCGGGAGGAAAGCCATGGCAAATCTAGACAGCACACTAAAAAGCAGAGACATCACCCTGTCAACAAAAGTGCGTATAGTCAAGGCTATGGTCTTCCCAGTTGCAATGTATGGCAGTGAAAGTTGGACCATAAGAAAGGCTGAGCGCAAAAGAATTGAGGCCTTTGAACTCTGGTGCTGGAGAAGACTCCTGCGAGTCCCTTGGACTGCAAGGCGATCAAACCGGTCAGTCCTAGAGGAGATCAACCCTGACTGCTCTTTAGAAGGCCAGATCCTGAAGCTAAAACTCAAATACTTTGGCCACCTAATGAGGAGGAAGGACTCACTGGAGAAGAGTCTAATGCTGGGAAAGATTGAGGGCAATAGAAGAAGAGGACGACAGAGAATGAGGTGGCTGGATGGAGTTACTGAAGCAGTAGGCATGAGCTTAAATGGACTCCAGAAGATGGTAGAGGACAGGAAAGCCTGGAGGAACATTGTCCATAGGGTCGCGATGGGTCGGACACGACTTCGCAACTAACAACAACAACAAATTTATATGCCGTCCTTCTCCCTAAGGAGTATTAGTATTAGACATAACCAAAAAAATGTCTTCAAAAGTACCTCAGATGTTGACATATCTGCCATACTCAATTTCAGTATATTCCTTTCACCTTTGTTGTTTTCAAAATCAAAGATTGAAACTTCTTTGAACCAATTATGTACCAATAATATAGTTACTGTGTATTCCATCTAGTGGTGACCATAACATAGGCAGTTTTATAGGTTTTATAGTATTTTGGTTTGATGAAGATTACGTTAGCAATGAAGAAATAATTGATTTGTTGGAAACTTCTAAGTTGTTCTGCTTTATTTCTGTTTGCTAGGCATATAGTTTAACTACTTTTCCCTTCTTAATGTTTCCAACTTTGGCATTCTACCCTTCAGCCATGAACAGCACATTTTGCTTGTACATTCTATCAGTTAACTTGATAACTTATAAAAAAAACTTACAGTCTTCTTTTTCTATCAGTGGTTGAATCATAAATTTGAATAACCATAGTATTAAAGGATTGCCTGCAAAAACTAATTGATATTTAGTCATAGAGTGAGTTGTAGCCAAGTATTGCTATAATCCTTCCTGACTTTGAAAGCCACACCATTCTTTGTTTTGTGATATAAGCAGTAAACAAAGTGATCTTCTGACTGAAAGTTTCCAATTCTTCCAGTTCAAGTTGTTGTTTCCTAAGATTTGTAATATTTTATTTCATCTTTCACTGTGTTGAGCTTCTTAAGATCCATGTTCCTAGTGTAGTTCTATCTTTGCTCTTTAGATTTTCATTTGGATATCATGAGGACTTTAATCTAGCCACATCATAAACATCATTTATACTCTTCCTCAGTGGCATGTTGAGCGCCATCCAACTTGAGGGGCATATAATGCAGCACTATGTCATCAACCATTTTATATTTTCTATCCAGGAGGTTTTTGTGGTAAAATACAAAAGTTGTATATTATTGTCTTCTGCATGTAATAAGAAATTATGCCTTTTCCACCGTCCCTAAAGTGATCCTCTGTCCCTAGCATCTTCCTGTATTGTTGCTGCCCAAAATAGGTGGCTGCTTGCCTTAACTAGGCAGCCGGAATAACTTTAATGCGTTAAAGTTGCTGGGAGTATATACATTCCAGGGACAACTCCCCCCCCCCGACCACCACCAGCACCACCATCCCACTGGCAAACAGCCACTATGAGACAGCAGAGCAGGCTTTTTTATTTTTGGTTTCTTTTTATGCTTTATAACTCAATATACTTTTAGAAAAATATTGTGTAAAGAGTTATACAAGGATTTATTACATGGCCATCAGCACAGTAATTCCCTGAAAACTGAATAAGGCCAGACTTGGTACCTGTCAGGCAAACAAAAAGTCAAGGTAAAAAAAGAGGCCAGATAAAATCAAGAATTGCAGAGGTAAAGATTCATAACAAATTCTTCAAACATCTCTATGGAGAGGCAGTTGGGCAGAATTTTGGAACAAGCTCTATTCTATGCCTACATGGCCTAGAATAAAGTGTATGCAGGCTTCTACTCGCAGTGTACACATATAGATAGCTGCAAGATATTATTTTGTTAAATAGAATAATATTCAGGTGCTTCTTTTTGCCATTGCTGGGAAGGATTATAAGCATTTCCAAAAGTCATGCCCTACATGATTTATCTGTCTTGTTTAAAATGCAAGTTTTCTTGCTTCTAAGGAGAGAATGCAAGTTTTCTTGCTTCTAAGGAAAGAGCGGCACAAGTATGTATATGTGCATTTAGACATTTGAGGCTAAATGATTATTTCTTCTGAAGTTATATGTGTTCAATGTATTGTGACCATCTGCCTAAAAAGGACTAAAATTAATGCTTTTTTGTGGTCAGCAAGAAATCTATGGAAACTTCAGAAATTGTGGCTAGCCAAGAGCTTCCCTAGTCTATTTGGTATTACAGCCGCTAGGGCTGCTGCAACTGCTATATTTTTCACTTTCCAGATGCTGTAAAATAATATTGACACATTTGATAGAGAAGATCCTGCTAGATTAATTAATCAGTTGAATTAATTTGTAAAATTGCTTGGTATGTGTTTGCATGTTAGGCTCCAGAAAACTGAAATCTGACTTTTTTAGTCTGAAGATCATTATTGAATGATTTTAATTTAATTAATAATAGCAAACCCTTTAAAACTATAAGTAGTCTGTTAATTGCATTTGAATAACAGCAATTATAGGGAATCCAGTTCACTGCTTTTTGCTAATTTAAAAGTTCAGATCTAAGGGCAGTCTGCCAATTTTTGTGTTTTCAAACAGCCTATTTGAGATTCTGCAGATAACAATGCAATCGTTAACAACCCTGTCAGTGTCACTGAAATACATAATATTGAATTGCAAGTTTCTGTCAGTGCTAGAGATACGATGACGATTAAAATAGTACTTTCACAACTGCTGCAGTTTTCTCTGTTCCATCTCCTGAATGGAAGTAATACCAGAAATAGGGAATTCTAGGAACAAGGCCATTTGAGAAGTTCACCAAGGGCTTTTGGAGATGAATGCTATCCATTACCATATTTATTTTTTGTTTCTACACATCAATCCATCAACGTGTAGTTGTAATTCATAATAATAAATCTACATTTCTATGCTATGCTATTTTATTTGGTAAAAACCAATACAACTTCATGTGGAATTCTTTTTTCTTGTCTTTCAGTTGGTTGCTTTATTATCAGGGAAAAACTGCTCTTGAACAGTGTGTGCTAGAAGAAGATCTCTATCCTGACCTTGCTTCCTGTGGCTGTTCAGCAACTAAAGTCCAATCCCTTAAGCCTGTTGACCATGTAAGAACTTACCAGCTAGCCATATTCAGAAAAGCTTTATACAGTCCAAAATGTGGTGCCCTCAAAAGAATATAACCAAGCAACTGTGGTTCTGATTTATATATTTTTAATTTTACAAGAGTTGAGCCATACACCTCTAACAGATATTAGTAAGAAGCCACATTTATCCATATAAAGAAACTTTTTATTAAATGAAAAGCAGTCCAGTAAAGGATTTACACAACTTGACAGAGATCTTATACTGAAATACTATTTATTTATTTATTTATTTTATTGCATTTATATACCGCCCTTTCCCTGAGGACTCAGGGCGGTTTACAGGGAGTTAAAAATCAAACATACAAAAGTTAAAAACCAAGTTAAAAAATATTAAATCAACCCTGTACTATTAAAAACCCCAATTAAAATAATTTTCTCCTCAGCCTGGGCCTGAGAGCTCAAAGAGCCAGGTCTTCAGGCCCCGGCGGAATGATCGGAGGTCGGGGGCAGTCCTCAGCTCCACCGGCAGCTGGTTCCAGAGGGCAGGCGCTCCCACTGAGAAGGCCCTATCCCTGGGTGTCACCCGCCGGCAATCTCTTACCGGCGGAACCCTGAGCAGACCCTCCCTGTGGGAGCGCACTGGGCGAAGGGCGTTCGAAGCCGGCAGCAGGTGTTCCCTCAAATACCCCGGACCCAGGCCATGTAGGGCTTTATAGGTAATAACCAGCACCTTGAATTTCACCCGGAGGGCAACCGGAAGCCAATGCAGCTCGCGGAGTAGAGGTGTTACATGGGAGTATCGGGAAACCCCCATTACAACTCGCGCGGCCGCATTCTGCACTATCCATATATAGGGTCACATAAGCTGTGGTAAAATTATGAAGGAACTACCTGACTCATGTTTCTTATATGGATAGTTTACTTACTGTAAAGGAAATGATAACCACTGGAGCAATATGGACAGATTCATAAATTAAGCTAAACTAGGCAGTTTAGGTATATAGATTTGTGAAAATGGTTTCCTTGGTTTTCACCATTGTACTATATTAATATTGTCTATTGTATTTTAAAATATTTTGAATTTTTTTTAACTTTCACAAATTAATAGTTAATTTGCCTTATTTCATCTTTGTGTATACATAGGGCATCTACTTTGGAGAGCATAGATAAAAGGGGATAATAATGATCACTTTGAAAAATTAGGTTTTTTACAGGTTGTGCTCATTTAGCGACTGCAATTGGGACCCGTTGCTTGGTCCTTAGGCAGAGCAGTTGCTGAATGAAACCCCAGCTGTACTAATGAACTTACTTCAGCTTTCCTTTGTTTTACAGACTTGTAAAGGTCATAAATCTGAGGACTGGTTGCAAAGTGACTTTTTACCATAACTACCAACAGTTGTTGTACAAAACAGTTGTCAAAAAAGAACTATCTGTAATCATGCCTGTGCTCATAGAGCACGATAGTTTCTGTTTTCTCTAAAAGAAAGCATTTTTTTTCTGGGCCTTCTATTTATTTTGCTATTGCAATTGGCGTAAATTCATATTTCTTCTTGAAAATGTATTAGAACATCTGAAAACTGCGAAGAAATTGGCAAAGGGTTAGGGGAGGTTGTAATGGAAAATAAAGTCCCTTGGGTAAAGGATGTATTTTTCCATATTATACTTCCAAAACTAGTCTATCGGAATGGTGTTCTTGGTTGTTGTTTTTTCTCAGGTGGGAGGGAGGTAATGTTAGATGTTAAACACTCAAAGCAATAATGAAAAACTTTTGTGCACAATTATACCAAATCTGGGTCAATGTAGATATAAAATATTACCCTTATTTGTTTAAGGAGTTGGCAAATTGGTTCTTTTGCCTGTGTCTTTGTACAAAATTTAAAAGGTAAACAAAATATAATATTTCAGTCTGTATACTTATTTGAATTTACTTAATATGGAGTTCATTTGTAAACAAAATTCATTCAGTCAAGGTATTTAATAGGGATGACTATTGGTTGACCTCTTACAAGGAATTCACATTACTTAATTATTTCTGTGATTACAGCCAACTTTTAATTGGTTTGGCTTATCGACTGTTGGTATGAAGATGTTTTGGCTCCATATCTACTTGGATGCTAGTTCCCACAACTCTCTGCCTTCATAGCTGTTTTTAAGAGTTGAAATTCAACATTTGACTATTATATCCCTATCTTTAAATCTATTGGATCTGAGATAATTTTTCTTGGGGCATTGTTTTTTTTTAAATTCAATTTCCTTGTACTAAACAATGTAACTAATTAGGACTTGTATGTTCTGAATTACTTCAGAAGATTAGGGTCTTTGTCCCATCCTTGTATTATTTTAAAGACACTATAGAGATAGATGTATGAAAGTTCATTTTGTAAGATTTCAAGATCAGCAACTATAATCACTGTTTATCTGTATCTGTTTATCACTTACAGTAAATTGCCTAGAGGTAGTTGATTAGGGAACTCAATAAATAATATTAAATAGGCAAGTAGATAAGTACTGATTTCGGTTACCATGATTGATGCTAATTTTGGTTTATTGATTAAAATTTCAGAAATATAATGAAGCCAAAGTTATTTTCTAAATAAGCATCTCCAAATCAAGGAAAAGCTTCATCACAGATGAAGAGCCAAAGAAAATCTAAATATAACTAATCTTTTTCTTTCTTCCAGGTTTTTGCTGAGCCATTGATCAGCCTTTTTGCACTGGAGAATTGTGAAGGCAAAGAGCTGCACTTGCAAGAAGCTACCAATTCAATTCTGAATAAAGATTTTCACTTTCTTACTCAGTCAATATGGGTAAAAAGTGGCATGTAAGTATGATAATAATAAGATAAAGTACTGAGAGTTTTATTTCTTTACTCACTATGGAAAAATCACATACTTAGGTGAATATATTTACTTATTTTTTATTTAAAACATCTATATAGCTTTCCATCTTATTTCCAATCTAGATGTCTCTCAACCAATAATTTAAATAACATATTAAAACAACATCCCAACACTTAGAGGAAAAACAAGGTCTTAAGTGCTTTTTGTAAGGCTAGGAGGATAGAGGCCTGCTGAACTTCAAGCAGAAGGGTGTTCCATAGGGCAGGAGCTGCCATGAATAAGGCAGTTTCCTGGATCCCATAAAATGGCAATGACAATCCTGGGAATCTGATCCTGTCCAGTAGGGTGGGACAAAATATTTCAGGCAATTGTTATATTGCCAAATCAATGCATTTATACATCCCTATTATTTGGTTAACATTATCAGCTTTGTAAATAGGTAGAGATAGCTGAGCTGGTTGGAAATGTGTGAATCCTTATTTGGAGAATGAACCCAATTCTCCTTTACTGTTCTTTAAATTTTATCATAAAATTCCTCCTGAAAATCATGATGTTGTTTCTTTCTAAATTAATTTCTATATCAATTATACATTAATAAGCAATGTTCAGATTGGCTTTACATAGGCTTTTCATCAAACAGCTTTACTTGTTCATAGTAGTAGTATTTCAGTCTTATTCCCTTACAATCAGTACATAAGTAGCTCCTCAGCATTCCAACCAGTGAGACTTCTCCTGACCCTAAACCACATTATTTTTGTACATGTCAATATTTTCTTCTGTTCCTGTCCTTAATTTTCATCTTCTCCTGTTATTTTTCAAAATACAGGTTTTATATTTACAGTATATTTTATCTTTTCAAAACAATTGTCAACATACTACAATATTTTATTAATATATGGATTGTTTTTATATATGGCAAATATGTATGTAATATACCTATGTGGACCATTTTGAACTCAAAAAATTATTCTATAGTGGCAATTTAAATTTTAGAGGTACCTAAAATTTACCTCAGTTTAGAGGTACATTTTTGTATTTATCTTTTCAAGATATTTACATAAAATATATGACCCATCATTGCACTAGATGTTCATATTTGATATACATTCTATGTTTCTTTTCCATTGATCTAAGCAACAAGAATAATGTTTCAAAACTAAAGTTATCTTATTTTGCAAAATATCAATATCAAAACTGTTTGGTTCATATTAAAATAAAAATCTAGACATTATTTTTGGGATTGAAAGTTTAACACAAAATTGCTCTGGGTATTTGTGTCCTATGATTACGAATGAACAGAATTCATAAAAATAAATTATTTTCTGAATCAGGAATAATGTGTTATTTAAAGTACTTGATTAAAGTGATAAACTTTCCAGTAGAGACAACTTCATATTATTATATTTTCCAAAAAATGAATTGACACACAGTAAAACATATGTAACTAGATATGATAGTTTCATGATAATACATTAAGAAATATTAAAAATGAAAAATAATGTGGAATTGTTTTATCTTTCAAGCAAGGCGGAATTAGCAAAAGTGTAGTTAAATTGCAGCTTTAAATAAAGCTTCTGACCTGAAAAGCATGAAGTATGCAATCTTATTTTAGGATAATCTTAATGATGTGCAATACAGTAAAACTTGATTTGCAACTGCTACAGTATTTATGGTGCCTTTTAGCAGCCTCACAGGAAGCAGTAAAATAAATTGTGAACTTATAATTTATCATAATATCCTTATTGTGCATTAGAAATATTATGAATTAAAGAAACAGTACAAAAAGTGATTTTCTGCCTTTATGCTATAATATTACCATATACAGTATTTTAACTCACATAAGAGACTGTACAACATTATACAGATATGCTGATTTTAAGTGTATGGTCTCATACATCTGTATACAAGCAGTTTGCCTAAAAATATTTAAAAGTGTTAAGTAACATGAGCCTTCATATTTAACTAATCATGACCATAACCAATGCTTGGATACATTTAAGAAATTTAGAGTCTAGAATTTTCTAAATGATTTTCTTTGAAATTATATATGAAAGAAAAGTTCCAGAGTTAAATGGTATCTTTGCCACTACTTTTTCCTCTCAACACAAGTAGGGGAAACTTGTAAAAACAGCTGTAATAAAATAAAGAACTACAAATAGTCCTCAATTTGCAACCACAATTGAGACCAAAATTTCTGTTGTTAAGCGAGACATTTGTCAAGTGAATTTTGCCCCATCTTATGACCTTTCTTGCCACAGTAAGTGAATCACTGCAGTTGTTAAGTTAGTAACAGTTAAGTGAATCCGGTTTCCCCATTGACTTTGCTTGTCAGGTCACAGAAAGTGATCACATGACCTCAGGACACTGCAACCATCATACATATATGAATCTGCTGCCAAGAGTTTGAATTTTGATCATGTGACCAGGGGGATACTGCCACACATAAGTGTGAAAAACAGTTATAAATCACTTTTTTCCATGCCATTGCAACTTTGAATGGTCACTAAACGAATGACTCTTAAGTCGAGGACTACCTGTAATTAGAACAATAAAACTTTCGCACTGTGTATGAATCTTTGCCATAACAAAAAATGAACATAAGCTAGAACGTTTAAATTGTTTTGTGTTTTCTGTTTCTGGAACTCAGCATACTGTATTTAATGTATATACCATTTTGAAACAGATGGATTGCTTATGAAGGATGCAATTTCTTGGGGAAACAGTTTCTTCTTGAATCAAGCAAGATTTCAAACTGGACACAATTTAGTGGATGGAAAGCAATTGGTTCTCTTCGTCCCATAAAGCAGGTACTAGAGCAAAAGTGATTTTTTTCCCCTAAACCTGAATTTGAGGTTCTTAGATGACAACCCCTGAAAATTGGTAAAGTGAGTTCTTGCAGTTTTAAGGCTAAAAATACACAGATCTATCTACAAAGGCTAACATTAGCATTTTACGTACACTTGGAAGCATGAAATTAAAAGTTTCAGTACTGTTCAGGTGTAGTACTATGATTAAATATGGACTATATTAAAGTACAGATTGATTAATGTATAACTAGAGTTTGATATCTATCTCATAAATATTGTAGTAAGAAACCATAATTACAGGTTTCAATCAGCAAAACAGTGTGACTCCAAATTCTTCTTTCCACAATTTTTTTCCACAAGTGTACAGTCCATTTTTTTTCAGACCAAGCAAGTATTAACCCATTGGTTGTGACAGGAATTGATCAACTAGCTTGTCACCTAAATCGGACATGATGAGCTGAGAGAATGTGACTGACCCAGTCACCTGGCCAGCTTTCTTGCCTTAGACAGGAATAGAACTCAGTCTCCCGCTTTCTAACCTGGTGCCTTAACCACTGGCAGTTACTTCTCTAATTTAATCCCAAATATCACTCTTTACACTCAGTTTGTTACTTCTTCTTTAGAAAATTCAGAATAACTATCAGAATGAATTGAAACAATTCCTGAGTCATAGAAGCCTATCCCTGTTGTTCAAATGCCATTACTAATCCACTACTTTACCCATCGCATCCCATTTGTTCATATATATGAAATTTGAATATGAATCTACAAATAGTCTTCAACTTGAGACCACAATTGGGACCAGAAAATTTGTCATTAGGCAACATGGTCATTAAGAGACATCACCTGACCACACCTAATTTTATGGTCCTATTTGCTGCAGTTAAGTGAAAAATCACATGATTACAATTTGTAATCTTCTCTGCCAGATTCCTCATTGACTTTGCTTGTTGGAAGCCAGCTGGTAAGGTATGTGATCAAGACGGCAGGATGCTGCAACCACTGTAAATATGAACAGGTTGCTAAGCATCCAAATTGTGATCCTATGACTCCAGTGGTGGTGTAAGAGTTGTAACTTTGAAGACAGGTCTTAAATCATTTTTTCAGCACTGTCATAACTTCATATTAATTAAACCAATCATTGTAAGTCAAGGACTGTCTGTACTATTAGAGGAAAAGGTTCTGTCTATACAAGTTTTTATCATATGGATTCATGCTTCTTCGTGAAGTATTAGTTACTTGTGCTTTTCTATTTCAGCCAGCAGTGTATTTCAAAATAAAGAACAGATCGCAAGAAAAATACTTGACAGTTGCTGGCACTTTAATGGACGGAAGAGCTATGTCAGTATGTTTGTTCCCACAAAATGGCAAGAATACTCAGATCTGGCATTACACTCGTGGACTCATCAAGTCCAAGGTAGTTTCTTTACTTATCAAATTTATATAGCCGCCCATCTCAACTTCTAAGCAGCAGACAAATTAAATAAGAGCAGGGTGATTAATTGATTTTCAGCCCCTCCTTATTTACTAGCTTCTTATCTACTGAATGTTTTAAACCCATGTTTCATTGCACTTACAGTCTGCTGTGACTTTTAACTGCAAGTTCTTTAGGATAGAAATGGCCCATATTTTAAAAGCAAATGAAATAAATCTTTAGAGAGTTTATAATAACTTTCATGGAATACCAAATTATTTCACTTCTAAGAGTTTCAGAAGTATTCATTCTGAATGTGATCATCATTATAATGGATATATTTCTAGATTAAAAAGTTCCCTAAATTGTTGGTATTTTTTCAAAATGAGAATTTGCTTATCTATAATTCCCTACCAGCCGGTCAGTCTGACATGAAAGCAGATTTGAAGCAATTTCAAGAACCTATTACATGTGCTTACTCTTTTTATATATTCTAGGAATATTTTATCTGTTAGATCTATATCCTCTAAATAATACATGTCATTGTCCTCAATTCGCTGTCCTCTAATGTTTCTTCAAAACTATTATGAGATTTTGCTGTGAGGTAGAGACCCAAATGTAGACTTGAATTTCATCTCGCCACTCTTAATCCAACACTTTCACCTCTCTAAAAATCTGTGATCAGTTCTACTATACACACACATTCCATTATTTCAAAGGTAAACTAGGCAAATTATTAGGAATTCTGAATGTGTTTACTCTTAAAAAACACAGTAGGAATTGTTATTTATGGACCAAATCAAATTTCTGCCTATCCTTTGCTGCTACACAAATTGAAGGAATATTCTTTCACCAAATGCTTGTCTAAAATTGTTGCAGGATCCAAATTATTGTTGCAGTCATTCATGAAAAGTATTGTTCTTGTAAGTGGAGTATGAAGGGTAAATTATGTTTTTGAAAATATTTTTTTTTAATTTCTGGCATAATTTATACCTAACCCTTAATACAACTAGTCAAATTTAGACCGCTGATAGAAGTGTATGCATAATTAAGCCTTTTAAGGCAATAAGCAAATTCATTTTTTCTCTCTACTTATCTAGGTCAATGATGCTTGTCTTGATGTCATTGGAGGCAGGGATATACCTGGAGCAAAAGTTGCACTGTGGGCAGAACATGGAAAACCAAGACAAAAATGGACACTCAATAAAGATGGAACCATCACAACTTATCTCAGCGATCAGCTTGTTCTTGATATCAAAGGTAGTAGCATAGAAAGTCTGCACACTCATTAAAATGCCAGGTTTTTGAGGTGTAAAAAAAATCAGACCAAGATAAATCACTTCAGAATTCTTTCCCCCTTAAAATAATATACAAGCTGCACATTTCAATTGAAAAAAAGAACTGAAATATTTTAGGAGAAAAAATAACAATAAAAACTAGAATAATATGGTTGCATAATTGTTCACATCCTCTTATAAATAGGGATGTGGGTGTGTTCATAATCACATTCAAACTGATGTTAAATAGTAGTCAGTACACACCTGCTATAATTGAAGTCTGATCAAACCCATATAAACTTCAGCTGTTCTAGCAGGTTTTTTGTAATTTACAGTTGCCTCTTACATCAAAATTTATGGTCTGCAAAGAGCTTACAAAACATCAGGGAGATATCCCTGTTGGAAGATATCAGTCAGGATAAGGGTACACACAATTTTCCAAAGCACTACAAGTGAAGAAAATATGGCATAACACGGACATTATCAAGAACTGGATGTTCCTTCAAAATTGATAAAAAACAAAGCAGAAACTGGTTGAGAGGCTGCCAAGAGGCTTACAGCAACATTGAATTGGCTAGTGCTATATCATCTTAACCCATCCAAATATATTGTAATTTCAAAATAACTGCATTCATAAAGAAAACTTTACATCAAATGCTTGTCAAAGAGGGAAGATATTCAATGCAGTTAGAAAAGGGAAAGGTATGATGTAAAAACAAAAAAAATGTCATTCAAATCCTGAAATTCTGTTATGGTTAATTGATTTCTCTTGCCTACCCTCCTGTTTCTGAAGTAGAATTTCTTTTTCTTTAAAGCTGAAAAGTGAACCTAAAGTGATAATTTTGTAACATTTTTAAGGTACAGTGTTTTAGGACAAAATAAGTAACTTATTTCTTAAACTTCTCTTATAGGAGGAGATTACTATGACAGAAACCACATTATTGTAAATCAACTTAACATCAGTGAATGTACACAGAAATGGAACTTTGAAATATTATGAATGGATGTTCTGAAGATAAACTAATTTGAAAATATGCATTAAATTGTCTGAAAACACTTGAACTTCTGAAGACCCTTAGTATTGGTATATGTTAAAGATCTGACCAAGACTGCCAAAGAATAAAAAACAGCTTATTTAAATTTAACCAAACTGTTAATTTTCTACTTTCAATAGTATTGTTATTCATAAAATATTGCAGGGTAATTTATGCCAAATGTTCTTAACAAGTTTGGGTTGTTGGTAACCAAAACCTAAAATGCAACTTTATAGATCATTACTTTCCAGAACTGATGCATTGAAATATTAGAAATTTATACTATACTTTGATACAGTCCCTCTAAAATGATTAAGAAAATGGATGAAATTACTTGTCAATCCAGTTTGTATTTAACATGATGAATTTTGTATAATTCTAATTAAAACAGTTACAAGCATGTTAAAAATAACAAAAGGTCAAAAAAGTAATTGATCTCATTTATTTTTACAAATAGCCAAAACTGGCTAAGTGATGATGTGTGATTAACTCTATACTTAGTATTTTCCCAAATTATGTCAAACTTACACAGGCAAGGCCCATTTTTTTGGTGTGGATTCAAAATTCTAGTGTCATAGGGAAAGAGGTTATAAAAAACCGATTCCTCCTAGGACTGCTTCTTCTGGAAAACTGATGGAAGGCCCTAGAGTTGCTTTCCAAGAAAGGAACAAGAAGTTGGGAATCTTATCTGGTTTCTCCTTTGACAACTGAATATTGCTTAAAGTTAGCAATTTGAATTGGTAAATCTTGTCATTAACATTATGAAGCACTGTATCACAGGAAATTTACCATATTGTTTACCTACAACTAAGGAACCATAGGCAATTATTTATTATACAACTGATATTTATATGCAGGTTTTTTTTAAAAAAAATCTTTATATATGAGCTTCAAAATATCTACAGCAGACATGTCAAACACAAGGCCCAGGGGCCAGATCCGGCCCGTGAAGTGGTTTCATGTGGCCCGCGAAGCCATCCTGGAAACAGTGAAGGAACGACCCGCACTGCCTTGGCCCTGGCCCAGAGCCCCTCGCCCAGAGCCCCTCCTCCTGCCAGAGACCCTCAGATCTGTCCCACTCCTGCCCAGGCCCCCATAGGCACCCTTGATGCAAACGATGTAGAGTTGGCCACACCCACCCAGTAGGCCATACGCACTCTAGCCACGCCCACCCAGTAGGCCACGCTCACCCAGGCCATACCCACCCGGCCCCCTGAGGGCAACCGCAATGCTGATGTGGCCCTCAATGAAATTGAGTTTGACACCCCTGATCTACAGTATCTAGTAAAAGGTAAAGGTTCCCCCGCACATGCGTGCTAGTCGTTTCCAACTCTAGGGGCCGGTGCTCATCTTCGTTTCAAAGCCGAAGAGCCAGCGCTTGTCCGAAGACGTCTCCGTGGTCATGTGGCCGGCATGACTAGATGCCAAAGACGCATGGAATGCTGTTACCTTCCCACCGTAGTGGTCCCTATTTTCCTACTTGCATTTTTACATGCTTTCGAACTGCTAGGTTGGCAGAAGCTGGGACGAGTAACAGGCGCTCACTCTGTTACGCGGCACTCGGGATTTGACCCGCCAAACTTCCGACCTTTTGATCGACAAGCTCAGCGTCTTAACCCACTGAGCCACCGTGTCCCTTATCTAGTAAAAGAAACCTAGTCAAAACAGAATTCAGATTAGGGTTTCTCTTCTTTTTTCAACCTCATCTTCTATCCATCATTTCATCTTCAATAATACTGTTTCACATAATTTGAATATGATTTAATTTAGTTTCTAGTATCATAACAAAAAAAAGTGTTCCTTGTAGTTTTTAGCCGCAGTTCAAAATAAAATACTGGAATAGTCCAAATATTCACAGCTATTCAAGCACAACCAAAGGCAGCGGTTGCAACTTATGTTCGTGTTGTGACTCAGGGCCAGCCTGTGGGTCCGACAGCCGGGTCCGATGTATCGGAGGACTCAGATGTGGGGGAGGAGGGAAACGAACCGGCTGATGATGATTTGGAGGCTTTGCAGAGTCCTCAGCCGGGAACCTCTTCTCAGCTGTGTGAGCCCGAGAGTGCGGAGGATGATGACCCACAGCTGGCCCTGTTCAAGGACGCCCGACGCAGGAGGCAGACGAGCAGGGACAAACAAAGAAAGGCTATGGGACTCCTCGGGAGGAGGCACAGGGAGACCACGCCCTGAGCTCTCTATAAAAGAAGTGTTTGGGGAGGGGCTGGTTGCTGAAAGCAACTTTTCCGTTTGAGAAGTCAAGCTCTTGTATTTTTGTAACAGTGTAATTAAAACTTGGCAGAAGCCTTTTGGTCTTGGACGCTTTCCAGACTCTTCTTTTGATTAGGGGTGCGAGAAGAGGGCTGGTTCAGAACAGTTTGCTTTCAGCCACCCACCCCTTAATACTACGATGGAGCAGCTTCTTGCCGAGCATGCCCAGCTCAACCAGCAACTCACCTTGCTGGCCACTCAGGTGGCACAACTGCAGGCTCAGGTACATGCTGCCCCCCCACCCAGGAGGAAATGTCAGATAGCTATGCCGGATAAATTTGCTGGTAATCCAGAACTGTTTCCTGCCTTCCTGGGACAATGCCAGCTTTATATCAGCGTGAGAGCAGCTGATTTCCCCACTGACCGAGATAAGGTGGGATTTGTGTTGAGCCTTCTGTCGGGAGATGCAGCTCGTTGGGGCACGCCTCTGTTGGCACAGCCTAGCCCTTTGTTGGATAACTTTGGGGGGTTTTGTGACCATATGCGCCTCATGTACGAGGACCCGATTAAGGCGCAGACGGCCACCCGACGCCTGAAAGCTTTGAGGCAGGGTCAGCGCCCTCTACAGGCCTATATCAGCGATTTCCGGCTGCTTAGCCAGGATTCCGCCTGGAATGAGGCTGCGCTCGTGGATGCCTTTCAGGATGGCTTGTCAGAGGAGATGTTGGATGAGCTGGCTCGCGTGGACATTCCCTCAGACCTGAATGGGCTGATCCATCTTTGTCTGCGGATCGATGCCCGGCTGCAGCAGCGTAAGAGTCGCCGTGCCACCCCACAGACCCCTGCCGCCCCTGTTGTGCGTGAGCCCCCAGTCCAGAGGGAGGAGCCAATGGAGCTGGGTGCCGCCAGGTCCCGTCTATCGGTGACGGAAATGGACAGACGACGATCGGAGGGGTTGTGTTTTTACTGTGGGGACCCTGGACATTTGGCTGCTTCTTGCCCGAAGAAGCGTCAGCGGGCGTCAGTGACCAAGCCTGCCCCGAGAAAGTCCCCTGCTTTGCTATCGGGAAACGGCCCGAGCCCGATCTAGACGGTGTGACAGATCGGGCGACCCACAACGATCACGCCGAGCGACGCCGTTCCGACGGTGCCTGTGAACCTCCGCGGCATTTGATTTTGGAGGCACGACTGATCCTCCCTGGCAAGCCAGAGGGGATTCCGGTCCATGCCTTGATTGACTCTGGGGCTACCACTAACTTTATGGATTCGGCCTTTGTGGCCAAATGGGCTGTTCCCCAGTGTCCAGTGGATCCGCCCATGCTTGTGGAGACCATCGATGGTCGAGTGCTCCTGTCCGGGCCTATCACGGCCGCCACGCAACCCGTGTGTATGGCCATCAGTACCCATGTGGAGGCCATTCAGTTCTACGTCACTTCGGATCTGCACTTCCCCGTGGTCTTGGGACTGGCGTGGCTCCGGGCGCATGATCCACAGATCTATTGGTCTCAGAACTTGGTCACCTTCCCAAGTTTGCAGTGCGTGGACCACACCCGCCATATCTGTGCCGGCCAGGTGGAGGGATCCCCAGGGGTTTCCTTGCCTCCCGAACTGTCCGACTTTGCTGACGTGTTCAGCGAGTCAGAGGCGGACCAATTACCCCCGCACAGGCCCTACGACTGCTCCATTGACCTAGTCCCTGATGCGCCTCTCCCAGTGGGGCGTTTGTACTCCATGTCGGAGCCCGAGTTGGCTGCATTGCGGGACTTCCTGACAAAGAACTTGGCTCGTGGTTTCATCCGGCCCTCGTCCTCGCCAGTGTCTGCGCCCGTGCTCTTCGTCAAAAAGAAGTCGGGCGAGTTACGGCTTTGCTGTGACTACCGGAAACTCAACGCTATCACGGTGCGTAACCGCTACCCGCTGCCCCTCATCCCCGAGCTCTTGGACCGACTCCGGGAGGCTAAGATCTTCACGAAACTGGACCTGCGTGGAGCTTACAACCTCGTCAGGGTTCGGCCGGGTGATGAGTGGAAGATGGCGTTTGGTACTCGCTATGGACATTTCGAGTACACGGTGATGCCGTTTGGCCTGACCAACGCCCCCGCTGTGTTTCAGCATTTTATGAATGACATCTTTCGGGATCTGTTGGACCAGTTTGTTGTGATTTACCTGGACGACATCCTGATTTACTCCCCGTCGCGTGAAGCGCATCATCAGCATCTCCGTCAGGTCCTGCAGCGCCTCCGGAAACATCGGCTGTTTGCCAAGTTGGAGAAGTGCCAGTTCTACCAGGTGACCATTGATTTCTTGGGTCACCGCATTTCTCCTGAGGGCATCGCCATGGAACCGAGTAAAGTTGAGTCGTTGCAGAGTTGGCAACCCCCGCGTCGCGTGAAGGATATTCAGCGACTTCTTGGATTTGCCAACTACTATCGGACATTCATCCCTGGCTTTGCTGCCTTGACAGCCCCCCTCACCCGGCTCCTGCAGAAGAAGACTCGGTTCCAGTGGAACGCCCCCGAACAACAGGCGTTCCAAGCTTTGAAGGACGCCTTCATGAAGGAGCCCATCTTGAAGCATCCTGACCCGCAACGGCCATTTGTCGTGGAGGCGGACGCCTCCGACATTGCCATTGGGGCCGTGTTACTCCAGGCAGCGACGCCCAACGGTACCCTTTTCCCTTGCGCGTATCACTCACGGAAATTGAATCCCTCGGAGCGCAACTATACCATCTGGGAGAAGGAGCTGCTGGCCATCAAGGCGGCGTTCGAGGCTTGGAGGCATCATCTGGAGGGGGCGCGGCATCAAATCGAGGTCCGGACGGACCACAAGAATCTGGAAAGCCTGCAGACCGCTCGGAATTTGAACCAACGCCAGATCCGGTGGTCCCTCTTCTTTGCGAGGTTTGACTTCCGGGTGCGGTACATACCAAGCGGGCACAACCAGAGAGCGGATGCTCTGTCCAGGAAGCCCGAGTACACCCGAGTGGAAGACAAGCTTCCGCCCAGGACCGTGATCCCCGTCGAGTCTTTTGCTGCGGTGCGGGAGCCGGTGGATATACGGGCTCGGATCCGGGAGGCGCAGCAGCAGGAGGCGTGGGTGGCTCAGCGGAAGGAAGAGGTGGGGCCAGATTCGCCTTGGTCGGTCACGGATGGACTCCTTTATTATCGTGACCGGCTCTATGTTCCAGGAGGGCCACTCAGGGGACTCGTCCTCAGCCAATGTCATGATAACCCGGCTGCGGGGCATTTTGGCCTGTTCAAGACTCTGAACCTGGTCTCCCGTACATTCTGGTGGCCCCGAGTCCGACACGATGTCCAGTCTTATGTCACCTCCTGCGTCCCATGCAGGCAGGCCAAGTCAGCGACAGGGGCCCCGCCTGGTTTACTGCAGCCTTTGCCAACGCCCAAGAGACCCTGGGGGGCTGTGTCCATGGACTTTCTGACGGATCTACCCCCATCCTCCGGCTTCACGACAGTGTTTGTGGTGGTGGACATGTTGACCAAGATGGCGCACTTCATCCCCTGTCGCGGCTTACCGTCAGCTCGCGCCACTAGTCGCATGTTCATCCAACAGGTGTTCCGGCTGCACGGCCTTCCCGATAGAGTCGTCTCCGATAGGGGGGCCCAGTTTACAGCCCGCTTCTGGCAGGAGTTGATGCGGGCGTTGGACATTAAGGTTTGCCTCTCGTCCGCGCATCATCCTCAGACCGACGGGGGTACCGAGAAGGTCATCGGCATTTTGGAGCAGTATCTGCGCTGCTACGTTAACCTGCAGCAGGACAATTGGGTGGACTATTTGGCCATAGCCGAGTTTGCCTTTAACAACTCGCAGCACACCTCCACGCAGATGACACCGTTCTTGGCCAATGTGGGTTATCACCCTCGGTTTTTCCCCCTTTCTCCCGTGGACTCACCGGAGCCGGCAGCGAACGAATTCATGGCGGAGTTACAGGCAATCCATCGGTTGGTGCGACGGCAGCTGGAGAAGGCCAAGGCCGACTACAAGAGGTTCGCCGATCGGTCGAGAAGGGATACGCCTCCATTATCGGTGGGGGATCGGGTCTGGTTGTCCACCAGGAACCTACCATCCACTCGGCCGGCGAGGAAGCTGGACCACCGTTACCTTGGACCGTTCCCAGTCGAGGCCGTCATCAACCCGGTCGCCTATCGTTTAACTCTGCCACGTTCCCTGCGCGTACACCCCGTCTTCCATCGGTCCTTGTTGGTCCCCGAACAACCGGCTTGTCCACTTCGCCAAGCGGAACCTCCCCCATCAGGACCTCGTGATGGCGACAGCCCCCCCGAGTACGAGGTCGCCAGCATCAGGGATTCCCGCTGGCTGAAAGGTCGCTTCCAGTACCTGATCGAGTGGAAAGGGTACGGGCCGGAGGACTTCACATGGGAAGACGCGACCGCCGTTCATGCCCCTGCGTTGGTGACTGCTTTTCACGAACAGTTCCCATCCCGACCGCATCCGGATCGGCAGACCCGGGGGAAGGGCCCTGCGGTGCGGGATAGTGTTGTGACTCAGGGCCAGCCTGTGGGTCCGACAGCCGGGTCCGATGTATCGGAGGACTCAGATGTGGGGGAGGAGGGAAACGAACCGGCTGATGATGATTTGGAGGCTTTGCAGAGTCCTCAGCCGGGAACCTCTTCTCAGCTGTGTGAGCCCGAGAGTGCGGAGGATGATGACCCACAGCTGGCCCTGTTCAAGGACGCCCGACGCAGGAGGCAGACGAGCAGGGACAAACAAAGAAAGGCTATGGGACTCCTCGGGAGGAGGCACAGGGAGACCACGCCCTGAGCTCTCTATAAAAGAAGTGTTTGGGGAGGGGCTGGTTGCTGAAAGCAACTTTTCCGTTTGAGAAGTCAAGCTCTTGTATTTTTGTAACAGTGTAATTAAAACTTGGCAGAAGCCTTTTGGTCTTGGACGCTTTCCAGACTCTTCTTTTGATTAGGGGTGCGAGAAGAGGGCTGGTTCAGAACAGTTCGTTTTCATAACATCCGTGGGTCTCTACCTCCTAGCCAGAAGTTGTTTTGCCACATGTCCTATCAATAAAAACAGCTATCAAGTTCCAGATCCTAAAGTAAACCTTGATGCGTGCTGCCAGGGAAAGTATGAGGTACAATGCTGCTCAGCTCTACGAGCTACAACCCTGTAGCATTTTGTTGTAAAATAAATCATGTTTTTACTTTTTGCATTTATTTGATGTAACCAAGGTATTGATATTTTAATCTAAAACATTTAATAGATGGATTTATATGTATACTAAAAACAATAGATATATTTGATAACACACCTTTTAAATAAATTGTTCTTTCCAGCAGTTATCCTTACTCCCTTTCTGATAAGATCATCTGATTCATCAATGTTATAGCTACAGCTCCAATCCTATGTCTCCTTTCTTGAAACTCATTACTACATAAAGCTGTAATCCTAAACATAAGAAAGACTAGATAAATACAGTGACAATTATTTCTGAGAAAATATCTGCAAGATTGTACACTCAGCATAATCAATGCAGATTATGGAAGCAAACTATTTAATTAGTTTTTTCTGGATATGCTGAGGATTATAGCCTTACAATGAAGTGATATCTATTCAAGAGATTATCATAAAATTATCTTTGAAAGAAATCTACCATAGTGCATTTTTATTTTTATTTTATTTTATTTTTATTACATTTATATCCCGCCCTTCTCCGAAGACTCAGGGCGGACTAGTTGGGTTCTAGTTCAACATGGCATTCTTTTCTGTTGATTTTTGGGAACAAGAACCATCATGCTTTTAAAAGGCATTTGGGAACTGTCACAGGTTCATGCCCTATATTTATGATGGCAATTAAACTATGCTAAGGTTTTATGAAGTTTTATTTGCTACTGTTATGCAGAACTTTAAAAAGAATTTTCTCATTTTGTTCTATGCTAAAATGAAATAATCCTTTAAAATAGCACAAAGGGAGTTTTTATAAAGACAACTTCCTATTATTTTTTTAAAAGATCAATAGGCTAGTTTACAAACGTTACCTCCAAATGACTTCATATATGGGATGTATAAGTAATTATCCATGCCATAAGTTGCACTATATTTTTCAAACCAACTTTGTCACCAAAGTAACACACATGCTGAAGAAGAAAAAGGGAGACGTATTGGTGGCTTGGAACTTTAGACTAAAATATATGTAGATTCAAAACTGCATAGGGAATACGGCCAAAAGGTTTCCACTCAATGAAAAAGCAATCAAACACACTCCAACTATTCCCACACTGGGTTAAGAAGGAAAAGATACTAAAAGTCATAATTTTCATTCTCCTGCTCATAAGCTTACATGGTTAGCAACATGCTGCTTCTGATATTCATGGACACAAGATAAGATGCTACACAAATTGTAGAATTTTCTTCACTTAAATTTATTATACTGCATGTCTTGGCTTCATTCAAAGAACACACTACTATTCACAATATCAGATGACACTTTAGGAAGCAAATTTAATTAGCACAAATAAACAACTTTCTGTATAAAGTCATCACTGACCCCAATTATATATTTACTACCTTAAATGTGTTCTTATTTTGCACATTAAGAAATCAGGCAGACTCCTGCTCATATTTCAGATTTATATGTTTTCATCCCTAAATTCATAACTATCTGGCATTTTGAAAAGCATCAGATGCTTCACAATCTTACTAAATGCCTAAGACTTTGTATGAAAGCCTTTTAGGAATAATTTCTATGTAATATGCTTTGCCTAGTTATCAAGTCCTTGTTCATTAAGGTGATTTACCTTAAGGTAATTTAGTAGACTCTTCTACACAAATACAAAATATATAAGGTTTCATAACTGTGATGAGAACCTGTCTTTAGATTACTTCAACAAGGCATTCAGTCCACAATGATATCACTAAGTTCTCTTTTTCTGCTTCTGAATCAAGATTAAGGTCCTTAACGCAAACAGCATCACAGCTCCATATTTGTTTCAGTGCATCCATGTGAGAAAGAGGAAATCGTAATCCATGTGCCTTCTTAAAGAAGAAAAATGCTTGTTAAAAAAATCAAGTAAAATTAAACATTAGTTACATATAAATTTACAGAACATATCAATATGTGCTCTGACCTAATAGTAACTCTATACACAATTATTAGTATAACTAGTGTTTCAGTTGGCTAAGGCTCATGCTGGTTATAATTATTGTAGGAACCCAAGTGTCATGTATCAAGATATCCCATAAAATTTATAAAGCTATAGTGGAAGAGAACTATATGATATATGTGTTGTCCATACGAAGTACATTAAACCACAATTTTCTAAGTAACAGTTGAAGACATTGGAATCACAAACTGCATCAAGCCATAAATCAAGTTACAAAGACTACATCCATATAACATATCAAATCAAAATCAAACTACCATTATGTTTAGGATACAGTATGCAATCATAGATCTAATTCTAGAAAACTATTCCAAATGAGGAGAAAATGTGTAACATACTTGCAGAATGGTAACACAAAATGATGATATAGTAGCATGTTTATGAGAATTTATTTCCTGGAGTTTGGAGGGGGGGTTTTTGTTTTGTTTTTTGGGGGGGGTTTAACAATCGGTTGAAGAGACACTAAATTTCTTTCCCAACTCAAATTACTTACACAATATTCTTATAGTTTCATTTATTACGTTTGCTCCTTATGCCAAAGAAGATTGGGTAGCATATGGTGTTTCCCCATTTCAATTAAGAAGAAAATTAGCATCCAAAGATATGACTTACCAAGACTTCTAAGAACTGCTACAGTATGTAAGCTAACCAGCATACACTGATATACACATGTACATAAATGCATATACAAAACCATACTCCTAAATATTTGAGCCTGAAATAAGTTATTATTTCTATGCTCATCCTCTAAAAAAGAAATGGAACTTTCTTTTTTTGTCATGGCACTCACCCTCTAGAACCTCCTGAAATTATATTGGTCCCAAGTTTGCTGGCCTTCCAATAGCATTGAAAACGTGGTTGTTTGACCAGGCATAGGAGTCAGACCTTAATGAGGCCAGGGTGATTTGTCATTGCTTTGTGGCTGCCATCTCTTTTTTAATCTTTGATTATACACAGTGCTTTATAGTTATTTTTATTCTTCCAATTATAAATTTACTTTGTCTCCCAAAGTCACTCTGGCAAGAAGGGTAGCCAAATAAATCAAAACGTATAAATAAAGGTTACATATTCGTCCTGAGATCATGTATTCACACATAACATAAAGAAGGTGCATCTATGAACTACATTTATCTACAAAAAAGGGCTGAAGAAGAATCTCAAGCAATTTGAAAAATGAGGAAAAATGAACTATATGAAATTTGTAAAAAGATGTATGTACAGCTAGTCCTCGACTTACAACCCATTCATTTAGTGACTGTTCAAAGTTACAATGGCATAGACAAAAGTGACTTATAGCTGAAACTCACACTTACAACCATCATAGCATCCTCACGGTCCCATGATCAAAATTCAGGTGCTTGGTAATGGGCATGTATTTATGACAGCTGCAATATCCCAGGGTCAAATGATCACCATTTGCAATCGTACCAGCCATCTACTGACATGCAGAGTCAATGGGGGAAGCTGGATTCATTTGACAACTGCATTCACTTGACAATTGTAGCGATTTGCTTAACCACCATGGAATAAAAGGTCATAAAATTGGGCATGACTCACTTAATAAGCATTTTGCTTAGCAACAAAAATTCTGATCTGAATTGTGGTTATAAGTCGAGGACTATCTGTACTCCTGACAACTGCAAAGGAGAAAATATAGACAACAATGCCACTTGAGAAGAGATGTTTAGGATTTAAAAATAATAAAAAATGGACTGTAGCACTATTAGATCTGCTAAACAGAAATAAAACCAACCTCTGCTGTTTCTTCTTTATTCATATTGTCATTCCCCATCATATGGATCTGCCTTTTATTCTTTAAGCAGTGATAAACAAAAACCATTTCTCTGACTGAATCATTCTGAAAAAACATAAGAAATATGTTTTTATACATTAGCCAGCTAGTATATAACGTAAAAGCATTTTCATACAATCATTTCTCCTCTTCATGGCTGGGTGAATAACTAACTTTCATTTATTATTTGTGGTGATTCTTAATTATACTCGGTATTATTATTATTTTTTACAAATGTAATGAGATTTCTGACCTTATCTCAGTTGATAATTCAACTTTACACTGTGTAGCCTTTTAACCTTCTTAAATGCTAGCACTTTCTATTTATGGAACAGAGCAACAGTATTACTATAATACAATTACACAGCTCAATTAGATGATTTTGGGCACAACTATGCATGCAAAGAACAGCGTGCTGACCATAGAGATGGCCTCATGGGAAAACATGTTTTCTGTCTTCCTCCTTTGTACTCACCAGAAGATCTTGTTCTAATTCTGTTGTAATTATTGTGTAGTCTTTAAACCTTAGCCTGATTGTGCTATCAACTTTTGGTAGAGGTCCATCTAAAAAAAACAAACAGCATCCACATTATTTGGAAGAGAAAAGCTGTTAGGCAACATTTAACTACTTGTCACACTCAAACTAAGAAAAGCAGCTGCAGCTACCACAAAGACAGACAATGTCTTCTTCAGGTGGTCTGCCTGGATGAGTAGTGGAGACTCAAGAGGCTGCTAATGCAATCTTCCACAAATCTCCTTATTAATAAATATAAATTGAAGCATGGATTTTTTAATGTAGTAACTGTGTTGTCTCTTTAAGTATGAATTCTTGCAAGCTGCTTCCATGTGGTTGGTTTTTAAATATTTTATAATTATGATCACAATAAAAGTTGTCCCCTTATTTTTTGAAAATATATCCATAGGGAATTTAAATGTCACCTGGAGTGAGAAAATCAAAATCAGTTGCAATAAACGGAGGTAATCTGCTCGTAATAAAATCTTTTTTCATATAGGATGATCTCAGTTTCTTCCCATTTTTCAAATGGACTTCAAGGCGTTTCAGGAAGCTACTTAACTGCTTAGATGAATCAGATAAATCCATTTTCTAAACAAAAAGACAAGAATAACTTGCTAAAAACCTGAAATGAGAACTTAATTACTACAGAGGCCATTCATGGAATGATAAAGGAGACTTGTGAATGCTTTATACATACATCCAAGAACACAACATATTTTTTAAAATGAAAATGTACATTTCATATTCAGTTTTAGATTATTTTTAAGTTTTAAATTTTTGTAAGAAATATATTTGGAACATAATTGTTCTATGATCCTGCCATAAGCTGACAAAGCAGCATGAAAAATATCCCATTAGAAATATGGAGGACTCGTTAACATACTGCTTTCACATAAAGGCATTTAAAAATAAAAACATTTTTAAGATCTTTTGCTAAGAGTCAAAGCTCACAGTTCTCACAAAAATAGCATCATGGAACTCTTAGTGGTGATTAAAAGGAATTACTTTACAATTGACACCGTGGCTACGAAATTTGCTTCTAAAAGCAGACAAACAAATTATTTTTCCTTTAGCCTCGCAGCTTTACCATTAACAATTGCCTTGGAATGTTCTTTCGAAACTCAGCATCTTCTTTTGCTATATCTAAAAGAAGTCCAGGAACCATGTCCAGTAAGTAATCTCTCCAAGAGCTGGCATGCACAAAACAAATTAAAGTTATTAAGAACAAATAAGATATTAACAATCTACAGAAATGTTTCTTATTGAAGATAAAATGTACCTAAAGCATAGGGGCCAAACTAGCAAAACTCAGAACTTCACACCATACATTCAGACTTTCACAGAAGTCCCATTGACATCAGAGTGAACTCAGTTTTACCATTGTGCTTGGACTGTATCAGATAGCATGTTTTGGAGAAAGGATGACATCGAACCTATGGCTCCCAGCACTGTCTGGATCCACCTCTACCTTGTACTCAAGGTCTTGAGCACCTTCATGTCATTTAGATTCCTGATTTTAGTTTTCTGTGAAATGAATGCTTTGTGCATGTCCAACTTCTCCCTGCCACTATTTTATGACACCTTCCATGGCAGTTTCCCAGATTCAAAGTATTGTAAATGGTTCTAAAATGTTAAAACATCCTTGTGATTTTCTTAAAAACTTGGTTGTCTCCTTCCGTAAGAGGCAGACTGCCGAACTTTCGATTAATTTGCAATTTCAAAGAGACCTTTAAGGGGACCCCAAATAGAAAGTGGTGAAGTGCTCAAATCCCACTAAAAAATTAATTTTTCAATGTACATGAACATGAAAAGCCAAGGAAAGGCCCAAGAAAAACAACTGAGTTAATAAATGTTCTGAAGTGTTCTTGCCTATGCTACATGTCTGATGTCTCCCCGTAGATTTTCAGAAATATTCAACCTGAGGGACTATGAAGTCCATTCCAAAAGTTATTTCATCAATAATTTGGAGGTACTTTTCAGGCTGTAATTCTTACTGAAACATCCAATCACTTTCCAGGTTCCATTTCTTCAATGACCATGGGACACTAACTTCTAGGATACATTGATGCTTAGCTGAATCCATTCTTCCTACCACCTGTATGGTACAGTATTTCCTGTGCTGCTGGGTACTACACAAACCCAAACATAATAAAGCAATTTCTGCACATAATAGCAAAACTTACCAAGTTTTGTTTTTAACACTTTTCTGGTATGACTACAGTATCAACATGCCAACAACTGTTTAATTTCAGTAAAATCATCAACCAAATTATACTAGAAATATAATACAAGATGCTTACTTGTTCTGATACGTGCTAATGGTAATATGAGTAGAATGAGATATCCCAAGAGGAGTGTCAGCTTGATGAATTGTTCCTCTTGGAAAATACAACATGTCTCCTGGCTGAAAGGAAATGCAAGCATAGTAGTTATAATAGGAACTGTAAGTGCTGATGTCCAAGTTGTAATGTTTGCCTACCTACTGACAATAACAAAACGGTGAATATATATTTTTGTCATGACATAAGCTCTCATTTCATGCAGCGCTATATTGGAATAAAAGCAGATTTCAAATTCTACATCTTAACTACACTGGACATACAGAACAGATTCCTTTTCTTTTTTTAACGTGCTTTTTCAATTTATGTTTGAAATTAGAAAATCCTCTGAACATATGTGACAGGCAAAGGAAAAAGAACAGTAATGGGATATGTTGTTACATGAGTATAAATGTATTCTGAAAACATTAAATTAAGTCTATTCTCTTTTTTATGGCTTAAGAATAAAAAGAGAGATTTTGCATATGCTACCTTTAATATGAAATCATGAGTTGGAGTTCCAATTCTCTCTTCAGGTTCAGCATTGTATTCTTGAGCTAGAGGTACAGTTGGGCGGTAGAGTCGCCAGTGTTTCTCCCCTTCAAGTTGTAAGATAAACACCTACAAGTGCCATAAGTCAACACACATCAGAATACCCTACAGTAAATTGTACCTTTACCTATTCTTTCTAAAGAATACACATTTATGGCAGCCAAATTCCACAAGGAAATTTTAATAGACAGCAAGAATTTTTCATTTAAAGCAAAATGTGCTTGTAGACATATGCTCAGCATCCAATATCAGTTTTTATCATGAAGATTATCTAATTTATTACAATTCAACTTCCATATTTTTCAGTCCAGAGCATATGTGACAACTCCCCTAAAATTTCTGTTCTTGAAAATACCTGAGCAGAAAATTTACACGCAAATAAGGGTCTCTTTACCTCAACATCATCATAGTGTGGAGGTAGGCCTTGAGATCCAGGAGGAGTAATGTAAACATTAGATCCAACCAATGAGCCAAAGTAACATTCCAGTTTTTCTTGTATCCTCCAGAGCAAATCCTTATTTTAATACAAAAGAAATAACTTTAACAATGGAAAAGCAACTATCATTTATCATACAAATCTGCATTCTACTATTCCAAATATGGCAAGATAAGACAAAAATTGTGTATTACTCAGGAGAAGTGAGCCTAAATAAAGCTCACCAATACCTGTATTAGCTGAGACAAATCAAATGTTCAAACAAGCAAAAATTAAAGCAAAAATAGTAAACTTTATCTTCTTTAGCAAACTTCTGTGTAGGTCATTTTCAGGACCCTGGCAATACAAAACTCTTCTGACATTTAAATATACCGCGCCAAGACTTGGCCAATCTAACTCCATTTGGCTAGAGAGCAAGCGAGGAACAGCAACTGAGAATGGTTAAAGAAAGGAAAGTCCTAATACAATTATGTTATCCTCATCGTTATGAGGCTACTAAGAAGCCTCAGCGTATGGAAATATCAGCATATTTGAGGAAAACCTAAGATCTGTGTATGACAAGGTTACTTGTGAGAAAAGGTTGATCAGCAAATAATTCCAACGAAATCAGATAATAGCTATAGATTAATGAATGCCTTTGGAATAAGAAGGAAAAATGTAACTGGCTGGGCACAATGGAGAGGATCCCTCCACATCATGTTACATGGTGGATCCCAAGGATTGAAACAATGATATCATAGTTACTTCAGCTCTACTGGAAATGAATTAAGGCTTTATACAGAGGTTATAATTTTGAACTTATATTTAACCAATCCTAAAATTCAAATAGGTTCTCATTCATAAAAAGTATTAGGCATCCTTCATGAAGCTTCCCTGCATTCACACAAACCCACAGCCATTTTCCCTCAGTTGCCCTGTGCTCACAGCCACCTGTGGCCTCTCTGCACTTGTTGCAGCACTGTGATCTCCTTCCCCCTACCTCCCTTGCACCAGCCCATGGTCTCTTTCCCCTTGCCATGGCTCATGTGTTGGGTCAAGGACTCTCCCACCACCCATGGCACCCTCATACTCCTTCCCTAGGATAACTGCTGCTTAACAATCTATGTCTCTTGGGCTTATGATGGCAAATAGAACTGCTGGGATTGTTGTCATTACATGATAAATTCATGTATTGTTGCACTTTACATTACTTAAAAACAGCTATCCGGGTTCCCTTTGATATCATAACCCAAGGACTACTTGTAATGTGAAATGATAAGTCTCAGCAATGCAAACCATTGTTCTTTATTTACCTTAAATCTCTGTGGCTGGTGAAATTGTATTGTAGCCTTTTTCTGATCGAAATGTTTCTTCAGTTGTGCATAAGTTACTTTTCCACCTTTATTAAAAATAAGTTTTTTGCCATTCATACATCTACAAATATTGATGTCTTTTCCATAATACAAACCTAGTTTGACTAGGTCTTTCAAGTCAGCTAACTGAAAGAGAGACTGATAATATGAGGCCACGGAGGAGTCATCTCTCTGAAGCAACAGTGGCTTCTGTTCCCAATATTCTCTAAAAAATTCATCCTCTTTGACAGGAGCAATCAAACTCTCAAATAAGCTCTCTGGATTATCATATTTCCAAAGCAAAGGACCAACTGCTTCTGTTCTTGCTTGCTTGCTTGGCAAATCTGGTTCCTTCTCTATTTTAGCTCGTCTTCCTCCTTTCTTGGGCATGATGCTATACAAGAAACAAAGAAATAAACACCTGATTTTATACTTATTTCAACAAAATACACCCAACAAGTACATTCAAAGTTAATTTTCCACATAGATAGGATGACATAACATAATGTACTGAAACCAGTGGATTTTATTTCTGTGCAAAGTTGCTTAGGATCAGGAAGCATAGCCGCACTACTAGATTCAATTTCCAGCAGTTAGATTCTGTTCAACATTTTTTTTTGGCTTTATATTTTGTTGTTCCTTTAATGTAACTACAAGGAGGCTTATAAAACTTAAACCCTAATTATAAAATTTAGAACATAGTATCAACATCTGTAAAACCAGTTAGTCCCCCCCAAGAAATCTTTAAGTTTTATTCACATGGAATCACTCACACCAATTCACTTATCACCAGAAATCCCAATATTGCAAATCTGAGAACCCCGCAACTAATCTAAAAGTACGTCATCATCCCAGGTATTAACAGAGGTGATGACAGATTGCTGTATGAAACATACTTCTTTGGAATGATACTCCACAGAGGGGAAAAAAAGCTTGCAGAAAAATATGTGTTAATTTTTATCACCATCATTATCATTATTACACTGCTCCTACCACTAAAGGAAGTGTATAGAAACATTTTTTTAAAAAATGCAGAAAACATCACAAAATACAACCACAGAGAACAAATCCTTTGAAGCATAAAAGCACATAAAATAAGAAACAGGGCAGTAACATAAAGCTTCAAAAGCCCACTTGAGTAAAATTGTTTTGAGAGCTTTGAGAAAGTGTCAGGGACATTTACCAACACTTTAGCTACCACAATGGTGGCAAACCTATGGCACGCGTGCCAGAGGCAGCACTCAGAGCCCTCTCTATGGGGACGCATGCCATCGCCCCAGCCTTGCCTCCCCCTGCGGCCCCCTCACCAGAAGCCCCCCTGGAGAATCGCCCCTGTGCACAAGGAGCAGCGCAGCCAAGGACATGGCAGCCTGTCGGGGGGTCAAGACTCCACCCTCATGCCCTGTTGCATGCAGCTGATGCTGCAGGGCGCGGGGCGTGGCTGCCATGGTACTGCTGGGCCGCTTCGGCGATCCACAGCGGGCCGTGGAGGCTATGAGTGGCCCTGCGGGTGGCTGGGGTGGAGTTAGGGTGGGGGGCAGGGCGGGTTTTGAGCACTCGGTTTCAAAAAGGTTCGCCATCACTGAGCTAGCATAAAGGCCTGCTTTTGTGCCCACAGTTCCCTCACTTACCCAGTGGATAGGACCTTCAACAGGCTCTCTCAAGATTACCTAAAGGGTCGGCAAAATCATTCTGGGAGAAATCGTCCTTGACACAGCACAAAGCAATGTTATAAAGGGCTTTATAAGTAATAACCAGTATTTTTCATTTAGCCTACAAGTCTTACCTGTTCAGAAACCAAAGAACTGGAATGTGTGTGTAATTGTATGTAGTCAGTCCTTTTTAGGCTTCTAACAAGGCACTGGATTAAAACAGCAGACCCCTGCTGTTTAATCTCAGGAGAAAGGCAGAATACATCAGCATAATTCTGTATTAAAGAGTACCTGAAATGGCAACCCTGGGCTGTTAACTTTAGATGGAACAATTTTTGATTGGGAGCTACCCATAGTTAGTTATAAGATGGGAGGCTATATAAATATTTTACATAAATAAATGAATCCTTTTCCTTATTGCAAGGTCAAGAAAATAACAAAGAAACATAAACTTGGTTATTGTTCATTATTTACAAGTTCCCTGTATTTGTCAGTTTCAACCATCTTCTCACAAATCCCTTAAAAATATGTGGTTCCCAACAGCTATACAGCTTCTATAGTTCTAGTATACAGGTCCTTATTAGTTGCATAATCATGGCAGAGGCTGTATCTTTCCTCCTGGGCTTTTGCTGCCCTCTTTTCCAATCTGTTTATTTCACAGTATAAGATGCCATATGGAATGCAAGATGAGGACTCCAGATGGCTGATGATATGCTGAAGTAAAACCAGAAAACCAATTATGGCACTTGTACAGATCAGAAAATCACTATTTGGCAATAACTCACAGATGTAACAGAAGCAGAGCAGTTTGGCAATTAGGATCAAATTCCAGTGTTGCTTTATGATGGTTCAAGAAGTGGCTATGGCTTTAATCCAGTAGTAAAGTAAGACAGACTCACTTCAGCTACATTCAGTCTACATAAAACTAAGTGTTGTTTTCATTAATACTTAAATCCAGTCTCTTCTCCATGAGTTTGTGACAGGCATGCTGTCTTGATTGAAAACGGAACAAGTTTGTGCATCAGAAAAGTACACACACACACACACCTACACCTTTATCGGGTTAAGAATTTTTTTTATATCATTTCCAAATAGCATACAGGTCAGGCAAGATGATCGATAAGGGGGGGAGAGGGGAAAGTGGCTGTTTACCTAGGCCAGGGGTAAGCAACCTCGGCTCTTTTATGACTCATGGACTTCAACTCCCAGAATTCCTCAGTCAGCACAGCTGACTGAGGAATTCTGGGAGTTGAAGTCCATGAGTCATAAAAGAGCAGAGGTTGTCTACCCCTGACCTTGGCTTTCTCCTTTCCCACCCCCCCTGCTTGTTGATCATCTTACCTGATCTGCATGCTATTTTGAAATGGTATCAGAACATTTTTTTTTCTAATCCCCATAAGTGCGTCGGTGGCTGAGGGGTTCTGTTTTAATTATTGTTTTAAGATAACTATCTTCTGCATTTGGGCAAAATTAGGGTTTAATTTGTTTTCAATATCTGTATTTGCGCATTCTGTTATTTATGTCACTGTTCACCGCCCTGAGTCCTTAGGGAAAAGGGCGGTATACAAATCAAATATATAAATAAATAAATAAATAAATAAATAAATAATGCAGGAACGTATTCCATTTTCAATCAAGCATGCTTCTCACAAATTCATGGAGAAGAGACTAAATGTGAGTAATAACGAAAAAAAACACCTAGGCTTATCCTTCTACTATAATCACAGCAGCAGTGTTGCTTTTAATGGAAATCTACACCCCAAAGATTGGGGAGAGGTGGATACTACAGTCTGGAAGACCCTTTTACTGGGAGCGACACGTCCTCATATCCTAGGCTCCAATACTCCTAAGATCTGCAAAGGGCCAAACTCGCAGAACAGACTTCATTCTTCTGCACCAGGTCCCTTTCCTTCCTCTTCCTCCGAATGAGCAAAAGGTATGTTTTCCTTCCTACAATAGGTACCGACGTTTACCGCAGCGTTTCCCAACCTTAGGAACTTGAAGATGCGTGGACTTCAACTCCCAGAATTCCCCAGCCAGCATAGCTGGCTGGGGAATTCTGGGAGTTGAAGTCCACGCATCTTCAAGTTCCTAAGGTTGGGAAACGCTGGCTTACCGGGAAGAACAGATTTCCACGTCGATTGGCAGGCCGCTTCCCGTCCCCCAATTGGGACAGCAAGCTTCGGAGCTTCCCAACTCCCTCCGAAACACGGGCGTCCCGGGAAGCTCCGAACATGCCCATTTCAAGAACGAGGCTTGAACTGGTAAAGAAGCGCGGGAGGCCCTTTGCAGAAAACATCGCTCGATCCGACAGCAAGGTCTGGCAGCATTCGCCGGGGTGGGGGGGGGGGCAGGGGAAAGGACAAAAAGGACCGGACTCACACAAGCTGCAATGGACGAAGGAAGCGCCAGCCTCCCTTTCGGGAAGCGGGCAAAAATAGCAGCTCCCGCTTCTGGTCCCTTCGCGCCCACTTCGTCCCGACCTGAGCCGCTTATAGCATTCGGCTATGGAAGGGCGCCGGCGGCCAAGCCACGTGGGCTGCAAACGCTGGCAAAGGCCGCTGCTCGGAAGGAGGAGGAGGCGTGGACGCGCCCTCCCGTACTCGAAGCGGACTTGTTGCTTTTACCCGCCTATCAAAGAGACCAGGCGGGGCGTTAGCTTTCCTGACAAATGATGGGAGAGCGACGCCTTCGCGGTCTTCTGTGGCACCGAGAGCTTCGGCTTGGGGTCTTCAAACTCGGCCCTTTTATGACTCATGGACTTCAACTCCCAGAATTCCTCAGCCAGGCACCCTGTCTGAGGAATTCTGGGAGTTGAAGTCCATGAGTCATAAAAGGGCCGAGTTTGAAGACCTCTGGGAGTGCCTTGTTGTCTTATGCCACGCCTTCTTTATTTTTTTTATTTTAATCCCCATTTATATCCCGCCCTTCTCCGAAGACTCAGGGCGGCTTACAATCTAAGCACAAATCAAATGTGCTTAGCAATAGCCTTCATTCTATGTATATGCCTGCTTATTAGAGCTTTCGCCCCCCCCCCCCCAGCGGCATTATTACAAATTCAGCTTATTGCCCCTAACAATCTGGGTCCTCATTTTACCTACCTCGGAAGGATGGAAGGCTGAGTCAACCTTGAGCCTGGTGGGACTCGAACCTGCGCTAATTGCAGGCAGCTGGTGTTACTTAAGGAGGCATTAGCCCATTGCTCCACCAAGGCTCTTTAGCTTAGAGAACCAGCACGGGTGGAATTTCTGCCTTTTAAAACTTGAATTTCTGCCTTTTAAAACTCGACGTAGACCTGTCCTTCGCTCTTCTGGAAATGGTCAGTATTGGATGGAACCATCAGCTTGCCAGTAGTCAAAAAATATCCCGGAAAAAACAATGGCAATACATTTTTCCGTGGTTGGCTAGGGAAAAAAAAAGATGCTCTCTTCAAGAAGATACTCAGATTTAGGATGAAATGCACCACCACCCCCTCCGGAGACTTTATTTTTTAGCCCTTTGCAAAGGGTTTGCAAATACGTTTTTTTATTAAAAAAAAAACCACCTTATTTTAAATATATTCTCTTTTTGCCATTCGTCTGAAATGGTATGGATTTTCCTGCTTGAGCAGGAGGTTGGACTAGAAGACCTCGAAGGTCTCATCCAATTCTGTTTTTCTTGTTATTCTACTACATCCTAGCCAGGTTCTGTTCTCTGTCTCACCTGTATAGTCCCAGATAATGCAGAAAACTAAGTTTTCAGTGTCTTAAAAGCTAAGGAATTCAGTGTAGTTTAAGAATTCACAAACTAAAGTTAGCTTCTTTCTACAGCTAACCGTGGTCCTAGCCCAAAAGGATTACCAGAAGAGAGAATATAGAAATTAATGTGAAATCTAAACCATTTATTACAAGTGTTGAAAATATTAAAACTGTTAATAGTTTGATTTGCAAGATTAAAAACTGTATATTTATTAATTATTTAATCAAAATATAAAGCCACTGAACTCATAAATTACAATTCTGGGCAGCTAATGTAGGATTAAAAAGAAACAAAACCAACACAAGAAAAACAGCACAAAAGAAAACAAGGGCAGCCCCAAATCAGTTCAATTTCAATCCAGGCTCATCCATTATTCTGGTCTAATACCAGGAGAAAAACCAGGTTTTCCAGGCCTTATGGAAGGTCAACAGGATCAAGGTCATCCAAGTCTTGAATGTGCTGTTCCAGAAGGCAGGCATCACAACAGAAAAGGGACACCTGAGTTTTAGTATGTGACACTATTTATATTATGTCTTGTTATAGAGTTGTTATGCACATTTAAAATGTCCCGATTAAAAAATACTTCATCAAACACTACATAATACTCTTGATTAAAATGTAGCTGCTTAATTTGGTGTGCTGTATGAATCCAGCTACTGTGGTTAGTTTACTATTTAGTGTTTTGCTGAAGTGCAGATTATTGAGCTAATTCCAGCAAATCGTGGTTTAATTAACTGAGGTAGTGTATTTTATGCATAAGGCCACAATCATTGTGCTGTTGTGATTTGTTCTGTGATTGATAGATTCATAAAACGTACACAATATCACTCACTTTTCAACACGGGGTAAGGCAATCTAGAACAGTGATCTCCAACCCCCAGTCCATGGACCAGTACCTGGCCGCGGCATACCAGCAACCAGTCCGCACAAACAAGCAAAACCCCATCCGCAGGGTG
Source organism: Vipera ursinii (assembly GCF_947247035.1). NCBI lineage: Eukaryota > Metazoa > Chordata > Lepidosauria > Squamata > Viperidae > Vipera > Vipera ursinii. Next base: position 38,511,352 of record NC_139514.1, read on the forward strand.
CTGGCAGCGCACAAAACCAGCCCCTTCCGGTCCGCAGAAAAACCTCTCTCGTGTAACCGGTCCCTGATGCCCAAAAGGTTGGGGACCTCCTATCTAGAAAACATATCAAAACCACATTAATACTGTAACCCTACCCACAACATCCATTGTTTGCCAGCAGTTTCTGGGTTTCAAAGCCTATTCTAACCAAATGTATGATTTGAGAACTGGATAATGGGGATTAACCCAAATCCCTTCCTTTCTCCTAAGGATAAAAGCTGTCATTTTAAAGCAAAGGCAAAAGTTGAGAATCAAAACAAGAGAAAGAAACTTGTTATATATTCCCAACTACCTCAGAATTAAATGACTAAAATTCTTAGGGATCTGGAAGAGAAATTCAGAAACATTTGGGGCAAAGAAAAGTCTGTTTTTTAAAAAAAGTTATCTTTGAAAGAATACATGAAAAACAATCAACTAGAAATATTGCATATGTTTGGGTATTTCTTTACATTGTCTTCATGTGTTTAGTCTAATTTAATACCTTTGGTATTTATGTTCTCCAGGCAAAGTGAGTACTTGTGGACTTTATGCAATCTCTTATAGCAAAGTTCCCTTTAAATTAGAAATAGAACAACATCATTTTATGATGTATCTAGGAACTTACATTTTCCTTTATATATTTATAAGGTGAGATTAAGTTTCTAAGATGTGTACAATTTTGCCACTGAATTTTGCTTGTGCCTGTTAAAAAAAAGATTTTTATACTCTAATTTCATTTTTTCAAAAAAAAGTTTGATGTTATTTATCTCTTGTGAAAGTAGTTAGCCTTCCCCAAAATGGGAGGGGGGGAGAAAAGGCTGATATCTGTAACACTACAGAGCAAGGAGATAGTGTTGTTGTTGTTTTCTTTCTTTAATTGGCCAAAAAGTTATACAGAATGTAAAAGCCTATCCCACATATCAGAGTTTGGAGGAGGGTGCCGGGTGAAATCCACCCTAGAAGAAAGATGGTTGTTGTGATTCAGGGTCAGCCTGTGGGTTCGGCAGTTGGGTCAGACGACTCAGAGGAGGAGGAGGGGGGTGTTGAAGAGCTTGCTGATGATGGCCTTGAGGCTCCGCAGAGCCCTCAGCCAGGCCCCTCCCACTTGGTCACGACAGAGACACAGCTGTGTGAGCCTGACAGCGTGGATGAAGATGACCCACAGCTGGCCCTGTTCAAGGACGCCCGACGCAGGAGGCAGTCAATCAGGAATAAACAGAGGAAGGCAATGGGGCACCTCGGAAGGAGGCAGAGAGAAGCCACGCCCTGAACTGTATAAAAGGGGAATGTGTGGGAGGGCTGGTTTGCTGAAGGCAACCGCTTGAATAGTCCTGTTTCATAGCTCCTGTTTCATGGTTGGTGTCTGTTTTATGTTAATAAATTTGGCAGGCTTTATTCCAGCCTCTTGCCGTTTGTAAAGGGGTTGTCCCTGCTTTTTCTGCAGGGCCGGTAGCAAGCTGGTACAGAACAGATGGTGGCAGCAAGAACTACTAAGTGCACATCAAAACAGGAGTTGTAGCATGATACGTAGACCTAGAGGTCCTCTGTGCTAGCGTTAGCCTGGTGATGCTAAGGCTAATTTTAGCTTGAAAAAGAAAAAACAAGTGGGGTTTTTCTCTTGCTGTCACTAGCCATAGCTCCTCCAGCGTTAGCTGTGCTGGCATAATGCAGGCTAGCTTTATCAAGGAAAAGAAAACGGAGAGATTTGCCAGTGTTATTTTTCACTCAGAAAAAGTTGGTCGTTTGTGACATTGTGCCACATGATCCAGCAACAGAGCAGCCTGTCCTCCTTCCCTACCCTGACCTCCTGAGCTCTTGAGATCTTTGAATGATTAGTGACAAGAGATGGGGAGGAGGCCCACGTGGCTGTGGGGGCTCCAAGGAACAAGAATGGGAGCATGGGATATTTCAGGGCCTGGGCCAAGGCCTTGAGAGCCCGAAGCAGGTAGCCTTGTGCCTGCATTAAGCCCCCAGAGTCTCCGCCACCTTTGAGGCAACCCATGCTCCACTTAACGACTCAAGATACACAAGAGGTGACACTCACTCTAACTTAAAGCCTCAGGGGAAAAGCCAAGTTTTCAAAACTGTTTTAAACATAGCCAGATTACAGTCTAGAATGTCATGGTTGCGCTATCTTTTGGCTAACCTGGGCTGCCATGAGTGAAGAGGAATTGTCTTGGGTCGCATATGAGATATATAGTTAACGTATATTAATAACGAACTTTATTTTTTATTACCGGTATCTTGTGGGACTGCATTACTAGCTGCCCAGAGTTACAGGTGTGAGTACTGGACACATCTGGTCTAGATGTATCTCAGGAGCATTGATTTTCTAGCGTGCAGCAGATGCTGTGATAGGGAAGGCACAGGGTGTGTTCTTATTTCATTTTTTTTAGTATAACTTTTTGTTAAAGGTAACAAAGACAATACAGAAGTGAATAAAGAAAAAGTATAGAAAAAAATAAAAAAGAATTAAATTTTTTGCACTTCTTTACAACAATTCCAAACTCATTTACCCTCCTCCTTTCTTAACATTACAATAATTTCTTCACCATTTCACTTTTTTGTATTTTCAGCTAACCCTTCATAAAAAGTTTTAGTCTTTTATAAAAAATAACTTAGTGTTTTGTCCCTAACCAAGCAAGTCAGTTCTGTCAGCTCTGCTAGTTCTGCTATCTTCAGAATCCATTCCTCCATTTCAATATTTCAGTATTTCTCCATCTTTATGCATGTAATAATCTTATTTTAAGTATATATAACACAGTTTTCCATAAGTTTTCTAATTTTACTATTCTTCAGTGCCAATAAAGAATCCTCAGTTACTCTCAATATTCATCTTCAAAATTCTTTGTATCATTAAATATGATACATATTCAATATTTTTTGCTTTTTCATTAGCCTACCAAGTTTTCATTTTTCAGTATTGACTAGAAATGCCTTTATACATATTAGACAAGTGTGTTCTTGTTTTAAAGTAGTTATTATTTTAATCTACCATGAAAATATATTTTTCATATTTTAATCAAAAATATTTCTACACTGAAAAGTACACTGAAAAATTAAATAGTAATTTAAACTGCATCCTACAAATCAGTTTCTCTGAAATTTTATTGCAATGAATGGAGATACTCCAATGTTTCTGGAGCTATCAAGAATAAATAGGAAATTAAGGTTTGAGCAAGTATGTTTTAAAATATGAATTATTAATGTGGTATAGCATTTTAAATAATAAATGTAGTATTACATGCTCTTTCATAGATTAAACTTTGCTTCATTAGATACATAAAGATCCCCAACCAGCCTTGAAAGCATGATATTCAAAAGTGTTCTTGAAACAGCTTCACAACTGTTCAAAAGTATACAAGCAAAAAGCCATACTTAATATATGAGAAGTACCTTATAGATAATCCTTACAATCATCCTTTATATTTTCTCAGTTTAGAAACAAATGACTGCCACCTCCTTAAAAGTTATGGTTTAATTAAAAGCCTCAAGAATTTATGTACTTGTAGTATATAAATATAAAGGGAGATTATACACATCTGGGAGCTGAGTTAGCCCATGCGTGTATATGTATATATGTTAATGCTCTTGAAGTATTAACGACAAGTGGAAATACTTTGGAACAAAAAACAGAGGAACAAATATTAAACAAACCATTTCTTCATGTTTGTCATTTCCTCCTTTAAAATCTCTTCCTGCAGTTAATCAAAACACAAATAAATACAACCCATATCTAATTTGTGTCCAATGCCATGTGAATGTATCTGAGAATATGATATCATCATCATCTTGTCTGATTTGGCTAACAAGACTTCCTTTCTAAACACAGTCTGACCATAATCTCCTCCATAATAATACAAAAACTGAAAATCAGGTCTTCTGAAATACATAATATAATCAAAAATTGGATATGAGATCAGATGTTGGGAGAGGAGAGACATTGGTTTTACAAGTGGCAGAGTCAGGCAGATATGAGAAGAGTTCTTGCAGACGTAGCATTCATGTAACTGGTCTTACAAGCTTTTAAAGTTGTTCTGAAAGCAGTTTGACAATATTGTGAAAAGTCCTATAATTGTCATTGCTGTATCACAAAGGAAGCAGCATACTGCTTATTGTACAAATTCACCAATCATTAATAACAAAAGAAAATTTATATTGATCAGTGCTTGGGTACATTTTATATGCTAGAATGTAAAAGCACCTACCGGTACTTATTCTTAGCTTTAAAAAAGTGTAATCAGCAGGAAATCCAGCTCACCTAAGAGATTCCTTAGCTTACTATACCAAGTCACATGAAAATAAATAAAATAAAATAAGACTCTCTTCATTTATAAATATAAACCCCAGTAAAAACAGTTAAATACAATATATATAGCAGGAAATACAATCCTGGAATACGTATCAATGACATGGTTATTTTGCAAAATAATTCTGCCCACAGTTCCTGTCGAAAATCTTTTTTTTTTTAAGTGAGCTTCATCCAGATGGGTGATACTGGGTTCTCGTTCGCGTGCTGCTCCCTTTTCCAAAAATACACTCAAGGTGGCAAGATCAATGTCAGTATCGTGATAGCACCCATCAAAGGCCATGGCTTGCATTGCATCAATGTTATACAACCCAGCAACCTAGAAGGAAGAACAATTGAATCAATGGATTTACTTCACTGGGGAACTCATGTTGTTGCAGCTGTAGTCTTCCACAGTCTGTGTCAGGCCGAATAGAAAACAGAAACAACAGGCATTAAGGCATACAAAGAACTTCTTTGTTTTGTTATAGAAAAGCCAGTGAAGCTATTATGAAAGAATATTAAAAGAATTTCAGTGAATTCCATGTCTCCAATAGCCACGTTTATAGCAAACGCAGTGTTTATATTCCTTGGTCTTTTTTTTTAATCTTCATTGTATGACTGCTTGAAACTATTTCCTGTTTCTTGGTTAAGGACTAACCTGGTTTCAAACTGTTTTATTCCAACAAGCCTACATTTTTCAGTTGTCCTGAACTACTCTTCCTATCTTCCACAGCCAAATACTAAGGAAAATGTGGCCTTGATATAGTTTTCTCGATGTTTAGAATGAACATTATCAGAAAAAGTGAAACTGATGAAAAAACACTTCTACTAAGTGTATGGTATCATTGTTTTACTTATATTTGAATATTTTTACATGAGGAAAAATATTTGCAAATATATACCTTCCCTCTATTTTTCAGATGTTTTCGCTCTTCCACTGTTGTGAGATAATTTACAGCTGCATATTCGATAACAGATAGGAAGACAAAAAGAAAGCTGATCCATAAGTATACGTCCACAGCTTTTATATAAGACACCTGGGGCATTGAGGCACTTACTCCAGTAATTATGGTTGACATCGTCAGCACAGTAGTTGTACCTGCCAAAAGAAAGGAAAAGATAGGAGTGCTATCAGTTTGTTCTTGCATTCTATGAAAATATGCACAAAAAGGCTATGGGTAGAAATGGCTGTGGGTATCTTGTTTTTCTTTCTTTCCGTGGATAGAAAATGTAGTATTTATTATAACAAATAACTAATGGAACACCTCATATAAAGTTGTTGCCAGATTTCAACCAACATGTTGTGATTCAGGGTCAGCCTGTGGGTTCGGCAGTTGGGTCAGACGACTCAGAGGAGGAGGGGGGTGTTGAAGAGCTTGCTGATGAGAGCCCTCAGCCAGGCCCCTCCCACCTGGTCACGACGGAGACCCAGCTGTGTGAGCCTGACAGCGTGGATGAAGATGACCCACAGCTGGCCCTGTTCAAGGACGCCCGACGCAGGAGGCAGTCAATCAGGAGTAAACAGAGGAAGGCAATGGGGCACCTCGGAAGGAGGCAGAGAGAAGCCACGCCCTGAACTGTATAAAAGGGGAATGCGTGGGAGGGCTGGTTTGCTGAAGGCAACCGCTTGATTAGTTCCTGTTTCATAGCTCCTGTTTCATGGTTGGTGTCTTGTTTTGCTCTGTTTTATCTTAATAAATTTGGCAGGCTTAATTCCAGCCTCTTGCCGTTTGTAAAGGGGTTGTCCCTGCCTTTTCTGCAGGGCCGGTAGCAGGCTGTTACAGAACACAACACACATATCAACAATAGGTTAATAGAACCACTAATTTATTTATGATTTTGACTGAAAATATGAAGCTGACCTTGATTTTTTTTTCACTTTACCTTTTGAAAATGATTCAGTTCTATTTGTCTTAGTACTTCAGCATGTAGAATCAGGAAATCTTTTAACTCAAGCTTGGAGAAAAATGCAGTGTGAAGTATATATTTGATTACAATTACAATTATATTTGAATACAATTATCCTGGAACAGATTATGCTTCCTATATGGTGGGCATTTTAGAAATATTTAATATAAAACCCAATATTTAGTTAAGATTGTTTATTCTCACTTCAACAATAATAAATGTGCTGACACGTTACGTGAGAATAGCAATTGTTCACTTTTAAAACATTCTGCAATTGCTTTTTAAGCATATTCCTTTATTATTATTACATCATTATTATAAACTGATAGCTCTTAACAGTATATTTTAAAACAGAAGCAAAATTCCATATGGGGAGTCCCGTTATGTTAATTAGGATGAATCATGGAAAATTAATATTCTCTTTTAAATCTTTCCTGCAGTTCTGATTCTGGAAGCAGATACGTCAAAACCATGATTGAAAGCTAGGATATCGTAATCCATTAAATATGTTTTTAAGCATCATAGCTTTCACTTATTCTACAATTAATAATTGAAGAAGAAAGCATCAAAGATCAATTATTTATTTGGTTTCAAAATGTGGCCTTGTATCTTAAGCAGGATTTTAAAACCATATAAAGAAAGCATGTAGTGAACGTTCTTTTTTTAAACTTCTTTAGCAAAGGTGGCCCTAGGAGGCATCTGTAGTTTCTTTTGTGTGAATTTACAGCATAGTACAGTATAACTTTTATCTCCAGAGTCAAACTGGGATGTCTACATAGATACTGCCTTTGCCTTGCTTATATACAGTATGTGTGTGTCTACTCAGGATGGATTTATATATGTTGCCTCAGTGAGGGTGCATAGATGTATGTGTGGTGTGTGTGAGAATTCAATCAGGTTGTTTTCATGTAGAACAAAGTAATTATTCCCTCTGGAACACACCATTTTCCAAGAAATGGTGCTAATAATTCTTTCAGGAAATCTATATTTCCCCGTTATATCAGAGCACCTTTATGATCAATGGGCAACTTGTGGAAGGAGGAACTCCATTCTTTTTCCTAATAATGGAATAGAAAACTATATAAAACCAGATAGATCGGAATAATTATTATCCGCTTTCCTGTAAGACACTTCATAAATACAATACCAGGCTCTTCAAACAACCTAAAATAATTTATAATGAAAATTTACCTAATGATACTCTTGCAGGAACAGCTCTTCGGTCTATCCAAAAGGAAACCCAAGATAGCATCACCATCAACATAGAGGGGAAATAGGATTGTAAAACAAAAAAGAAAATATGTCTCCGTAGAGCAAAGTTTATAAAAAGCCGATTGTACCAACCTGTAGAAAAACATAGACATATCTTACTATCTAGCCCATGCGATTTTATGTTATCCTTTGACTTTACAATGCCTTTCTAAAAGAACTACGGTACATTTTTCTTTGATGAGAAACTTATTAAATATTTACTTAAATGTCCTTCTTTAATGACCTTTAACCCTAAAGTATTCTGTAATGTGAATCATTCCATCCCAATTTTGGATTATATTCCCATTTATGTTTTTACTTCACCTATGTTTACTTCACCTGGCTTAATGCTTTTTAAAAAACCTGACATGATAAGGTGACTTCTACTTTTAAATAGCTGCTTTAGCTATTTATTCTAATGGTTCTTTATATGAAAGACTTCTCACCTTCAGTTTTATTTTTGACACATTCTTTGATATCCAGGTAGAAATCTACCTGAGAGAAATCAGGTCTAAATTATGCCTAATCATGCCTTGTCTTGGACAAGGTTGCAGTATGGGTATATTTACAGTATTACTATGGGTTCAGTCCCAACTCCACTTTATAAAAGAATCTTTTCCAGTTTCAGACTGATACGCTGGGATATAATTTTATCATCCTCAGGTCAATTCACCCTGAGACCTCATATGGGAATATAAAAACTACTGTGGGTCCTATCTCTGAGACTTTTCACCCATGTATAGCTATTTAAACACTGAACAGTCTCAGTAAAAATTGGAGAAAGGAAGAATTCATTGCATTAGTGAGACTTGATAGCAGAGACATCAGCAATTCAACAGTATGCATGTCCTGTATATTATGCGCTTAGTAAGAAAGAAATTTCATTTCAGCAATACATTAACACAGCTCTATAAAGAAATAAGAGAGTAAAGAAATGTTGTTCAATAGTAGGCAAATGTAACTACAGATAGTCCTCACTGAATAACTGCCTTATTTAGCAACTATTCAAAGTTATATCTTATTGAAAAAATGATTTTACAACTGATCCTCACACTTATAACCATTAAGCATCCCTGTGATTCTCAAGAATGAAATTTGGGTGCTTTGCAATCAGGGCATTTACAACCATTGCAGTCAGGGGATCACCATTTGCACAAATCAGAGTTGAACAATTGTATTATCAATCTTACAGCAAAGCTGTTCCTTTCTTAGACACTGCCACAAAATTCTATTTTAATAAATTGAATGTGAAGTTTTGAATAAGCATTTGCTGACAAAGTCTCCAAGAACTATTCTGATAATATGTTCTAAGGCAGGTACCCTCTTTAAACCATCAGGCAAGTGCAAAAGTATTAAAATGATTTGATTTGCAGTTGTCTTCAGCTATAGTGAACACTATAAAACAAGACTTCAAGTGAAATTTATCCTTTGGAAAGATGGCTTGGTGGGCAGTAGACAGATTGCATAGAACAATCAAATAGGTATAGAACAGCGGCTCCCAAACTTTTCTATACCCTGCATCCCTACAACGCTTCTGATATATTCTCGGATCCCTTACAAAAGTTTGAAATAACGGCAACAAATTATGCATATACACTATGATTTTGAAAACCCAAGTTTTTGCACCCCCTGGAATATCGTCTCGCACCCCCGGTTGGGAACCACCAGTATAGAAAGTTCAAAGTACAAACATGGCCACGTACTTCATCCAAGAAATGATTTAAGGAAAATTCAGCTCATTCATTTAATAAAAAACCACATTAGGTCTTTTATTATCTTTTTTAAATATATGGATGTCATGTAAAGTTAGTAAAATATAAATCAAAGATTAAATAAACACTGTATATCCAGTATGTGGAAAAATAGCACCTCTTTTGAACTGATTTCCTTTGTAATCCTACTGATATTTTTATTTGCTAAGGTCAAAATAAATATACATTTATCACAAGACATCTATTTCTCACTCTTAGGAGTACTGTACCTGTACTGCTGTAGAAAGCTAATCCACTAGAAGCACTAAATTCTTCAATGAAAAACTGAGAAAGAGAAATGTACTCATCTATACTTAAAGATTCATTGCCCTGTTTCCAGTACAGCATCAAGTCTTCTTCATTGTAAGCATCTGTGGAATTATTAAAAAAAGTTGCTATGATTGTTATTATACATGTACGTACATATCTCCAACTTCTTGCTTTCCTACTTTGACTGTAATCAATGACATGCCTAGCATTTTGACACCTCAGGTGGATTTTTTTTAAACAGCCGCCTCCTCTTGGTGTAGTAGTTAAGGCAACAGACAGAAAACAGGAGACTATGAGTCTAATCCTGCCTTAGGCTCAAAGCCAACAAGATGACCTTGGGTCTCTCTCTCTCTCTCTCTCTCTCTCTCTCTCTCTCTCTCTCTCTCTCTCTCTCTCTCTCTCTCTCTCTCTCTCTCTATCTCTATCTCTCTATCTGAGCCCTAGAAGGAGGCAAGGGCAAGCCACTTCTGAAAAGTGCTGTCAATAAAACTGTAGGGGTCATTATCAGAAGTCAAAGCTGACTTAAAGGGACACATTTTTTCCCCTGTGCCAGCGTTGTGTTAGTGCACTGGCAGTAGGACCCAACTCCATACCAACCTCTAGCCTCCCCCTTGTCTTTGGCAGCATCTACGTGGAGATAACCTAAGATCTGACCAAACCACTGTCACCACCACACCACCCTGGTACACCAATGACTACAGCAGGGGTGTCAAACTCAATTTCATTGAGGGCCACATCAGCATTGCAGTTGCCCTCAGGGGGCTGGGTGGGTATGGCCAGGGTGGGCGTGGCCTACTGGGTGGGCATGGCTAGAGTGCATATGGCCTACTGGGTGGGCATGGCCAGCTCTACATCGTTCGCATCAAGGGTGCCTATGGGGGCCTGGGCAGGAGTAGGACAGATCTGAGGGTCTCTGGCAGAAGGAGGGTCTCTGGGCCAAGGCAGTGGGGGCCGTTCCCTCAATGTTTCTAGGATGGCTTTGCGGGCCACATGAAACCACTTTGTGGGCCGGATCCGGCCCCTGGGCCTTGTGTTTGACATGTCTGGACTACAGCTTTCATCATTGTAATCCATAGATGGAAATTTGGAAAGAATTATAATTTTATTAGAAATCTATTTCACCTCACTAAAGCAGTGAAGGTTGATAAAGTGATCTTTTTTTGCCTGCCTGATCTATTTAACTATTGGTAAGTGGTTTCCAAGCCCTGCTTTGGATTAGATATGATACTGGAAGAAGGGAGTAACTAGGAATGACATGAGAGCAATATTCCAGTATTTGAGGGTTTGCCATAAAGAGGGGGTCAACCTATTTTCTGAAACACCAAAAGGCAAGACAAAAAACAATGGATGGAAACTGATCAAGGAGAGAAGCAACCTAGAACTAAGGAGAAACTTCCTAACAGTGAGGACAATTAACCAGTGGAACAGCTTGCCTCCAGAAGTTGTGGGTGCTTCATCATTGGAGGTTTTTAAGAAAAGACTGGGCAGCCACCTATCTGAAAGGGTATAGGATCTCCTGCTTGATCAGGGGATTGGACTAGAAGACCTCCAAGGTCCCTTCTAGCTCTCTTCTGGTTGAAATTGAAATTGAAAAGTGCCTCTGCCTTGAATCAATGGGGATGGAAATAGTCTTGTGATTGTCTTATGCAAACTATTAAACATATCGTGCAAGATGTGTTCTCTGGTTCCCTAGAAGATCTGCATGAAGCAATACAGAGGCAATCACCTGGATAGCTGAATTGGACATCCAGTTATGAGGTCACTACCATATCCCCATAGAAGTTTCACTTATAATTAAGTGGACTGTGTATATACTGTATGTTTATTTCTCTTCTATCATGTTCTCATCATATGCTAAATAATAGTCTCATATTATGTAGTTATTGTCTCGATTGACAAGAAGAAGTTCAGGAAGGTTTTTTCTATTTTCTTAAATTTTATCATCACATTTTAGGACATACAGTATATTCATGTTTTCTATGTTCTCCATCTCAGACTGAAAAAAATGCATTTGTTTTTGGCAGGTCTGGTCAGAAGGGACTCCCAAAAGGAAGATTTGGATCCTCTGCTGCTCAGGAGCTTACAGTTCCTCACTGCTAAAATAAAAGATCCCTTCAGATAGAGTATTGTTCTTCAAATGGAGCAATAGTAGTTAATCCTAGGATAGATCTTGGCAGTGCTTTTTTTGTATAAGAAAAAGGTGCCGGAACTCACACATGTCATACAACCCACCTTGCCTATCCTACAAGGTTCCATCCAAAAAAGGTGCCGGAACTCCGTTCTGAGCGTTCTATGAGAAAAAAAGCCCTGGATCTTGGAATCCTTGGTACTCTCTGAGCATGTTTGTTTGCTTGTAGGCATTTCATTACTGACAGGAAAATCATCAATGCAAATGAGTGTGAAGTTTATTCCCTGTGTAAATACCATAGTTTGCCTTGCCAATTTGGGTGGGGGTATGGTAGTTCCTTGACTAGGATATTGTTCTCTGATTATTTGCCTGGTGTTAGTACCTGTTTACTTGGATGTTGGCTGCTGGAGATGATGTGTTCTGACCTTTTTGTTTGTTTCTAAGCTTTTTCACTCGTTAAAGTGGCATGTAAATTATTTCTTTGTGTCTACTGATTTGTCTGAAAGCTAAGCTTCCAGGAATTCCATAGTGCTTCTGGACTGTAGAATGCTCAGTTTCCCAGTTGAAACTATTGTTGAATCTGTCCATGTACTGTGAATTTAAAGAATTGTCATTCTTTGTTCTGGCTGTTACTTGGTGTTCATAGATCTGATCTGCCTATCTTCTGCCTGTCTGACTGCTTCTTAACCTCTAACTAAATTCAGTCAGAATGTGAATGGGAGACCTCCAAGATGTAGGCTAGGGTGGGAAAATAAAATAAAAATTAAAAGAAAAAAAATATCTTGGAAGAAATCAGTGACTAGCTATTTCATTGCTGCTAAGAAAACAGAATTCCCTTTTGAATTGAGGGAAACTTTGTGTTTACTCTATCACATTCAAATTGCAATGTAGTGACCATATTTGGGGTGTTTCTGGGGCTGTGGTCGAGTTTAGGGGCAAATGTGGCTCATGGCTGGAGATTATCTTGGTTTTGTTCATCCATTGTCAGAGCACAGTTGATCAAAGATGAAAAGTTAAAACTTGTAATATATTTATTGGCACAGGAACTGGTTACTCTGCCTTGTCTGTCATCCAGGTCATGGTTGTCCCAAGGCAACTGGACTTTGTTTTTTCCTTAAAGACGTTTCGTTTCTCACCCATTCAGACTGAATAGTGGAGAATGGAAGGATTTATATCCTTTGCTGTCAAAGAAGCATGACTGCAAACAATATAAATCCTTCCATTGCCCACCATTCAATTCAAAAAACAAAGTTCAGTTGTCTTTTGAAAAGCACCTTTGGGCAGGGGTCCCCAACCCCCCAGGCGGTGGCCCATTATCGAGCTGCAGCCTGTTTAAAATCAGGCCACGGGAAAAATGGGCAAGCACGTACACGTGAAGCTCCACTCACATGAGCAGAGGGCACTTGCGCTCACGCACGAAGCTCCATTCATGTGTGAGTACAAGCGTCCTCTGCTCATGTGAGTAGAGCCACACACATGAGCGCAAGTACCTGCCACTCGTGAAAGTGGAGCTTCGTGTGCGAGCGCAAGCACCCTTCACTTCAGGAAACTCCATTTATGCGAGTGGAGGCCACTCATGCCACTAGCATAAATGGAGCTGTGGGCTCCCACACATGCCTGCCACTCACACGCACACACCCGGCAGGCAGGCCACCAAGCTGGAAAGGTTGGGGACTGCTGCCTTTGGGTTTCTCTGTCTTCTTTCACAAATGTTTACAAATGCGTTGGGAGATCACTTCTCAAACACATTTGGTAACACCAATATTCTTCAATAGCCAAATGCTGATTTACATACCTTTAAAATGAATTATGTGTAAAGCTACCTATTACATTTGGAAACCATATTTCTTAGCAAAGCTAGACTTACAGCTTTCCAACTCTAGAGAACAATTCTGAGTGTCAAGTGGGAATCTACTGAAGTCCATGAAACACATAGCAGAAACTGTTATCCTGTCAAAAGCAAAGAATAGACAATAACTTCAATAATCATAAAATGATTGACAATGTATGAAGTGCTTAAATATGAAGTATTTCAGTGGGCTCCTATATTTATTTTTCAAGTTTTCCTAAAAGTACTTTTGTGCTCTCTCATTTTAATTCAGAGGAGAATATATCAAATATGGATTGGCTCTTGTTTCAAGACAGCAAAAATAAAACTACAAAGGAGTTTTCAGGGGAAAAGCTCCAGCAATGTGGACAAGCTCAGTTCTTTCCCACTTTATCATATCCCAATCACTTCAGGATAAATGTGATGATATTCTCCAGCACCATGAAATTCCCACCTGCTGTGATTTTGAAGGCAGGGATTAGACCAGGGTCCCCAAACCCCTGGCTGTGGCCCAATACAGGACAGCAGCCTGTTCAGAACTGAGCTGTACAATTGGCAGCTGCTTGCACTCACAAAGTTCCCTTTGTGTGAGCAGCAGACATGCACCGCCATTTGCACCAATGGAGTTGCACCACTTGCACGCGCCTGCCTACCACTCACAGCAAACTATCCTCTCACACACCCCTCCCACCAGACACCAAGCCAGAAAGGTTGGGGACTGCTGACTTAGACAATAGCAGTTAACTTCTCAGGGTGCCGCCAGTTAAAGATTGCCGGCGGGTAACACCCAGGGGGAGGGCCTTCTCTGTGGGTGCGCCTGCCCTCTGGAACCAGCTGCCCGCAGAGCTTAGGACCGCCCCCGACCTTCGTTCATTTCACCGGGACCTGAAGACCTGGCTCTTCCAGCTTTCCGGCCCAGGCTGAAAGTTTTTAATTGGGGTTTTTTATATTTTTTTCAGGAATTAAATTTAATTCTTTTTAATTCTTTTTAATTTTTGTATCAATGTTTTAAGTACCCTGTAAACCGCCCTGAGTCCTTCAGAAAAGGGCGGTATGTAAATTCAATAAAATAAATAAATGAAAAAAATAACATCATCATTATCTTTCTGCCATTGGGAGGAACTTCTGTTACCAAACTCCTTTCTCCTATTTCCTACTTTCCTTTTATTTTCCCAAACCAACAAAATATTGAAAAGAAAGTATGCAAAGGAACCCAATTGTCAGTCCATCAGCAGCATAATCCTCTGAACAACATGGGGCAAAAGCTGACGTAAAAAGGAATAAATGGCAGAACAACAACAACCCTGATTTCAGAAATGCACTGAATCTGGTTGGGGGCTGCAGACCAAAAATAAAAAATAAAAATTCTCCCAGTACAGTTTTAGGAAACAGGCACATGGGCAGCAGCTTAAAATAAAACTTAAAACTGCTCTATTATGAACTTCTTTCCTTCATCCTTCCAACTCATCTGATCCAGAGTAGAGCCTGTGCAGCTCACCATAGGCTCCACAGTGAATGCATTTATCTGAACATAAGACCACTATTGGTAAAGGGGTTGGGAAGATTCTGCATGCTTTTCCAACCTCATTTCCTTTCTTTTTTTTCCTGATTTATGACCAGAATTCTTTTCTTCACTTTGAGATTTTTAACTGAGCTTTCTAATACAACCTTATATTGGGTCATTTTTAGATCAATAACTGGATTGATCTTCATGATTGTCTTCCGGGTGAGATTCAAGGTACTGGTAACGGTATTTAAAGCACTCCATGGCATGGGGCCGGAGTACCTCAGGGAACATCTGCTGCCGGCATCAAGCTCCCTGCGCCCTGTGCGTTCCCACAGAGAGGGCCTCCTCAGGGTGCCACCGATCAGAGAATGTCGATTGGTGGCCCCCAGGGGGAGATCCTTCTCTGTGGGCGCTCCGGAGCTGTGGAATCAGCTACCGGTTGAGCTCCGGATGGCGCCCGATCTTCGCTCCTTTCGTCGCGATCTTAAGACATTTCTGTTTGTACAAGCCGGCCTAGCCTGAGGGGGAGTGTTGGGGTTATTTTATTTTTGTTTTTTTTTAAACTTTTCTGGGGGTTTTTAGTATTGTATTTATGCTGTTTTAATTAGGGCAATTTGTTTAATCTTTTTTAATGTTTGTATTCACTATTTTATTCTGCCCTGTGAACCGCCCTGAGTCCTCAGGGAGAAGGGCGGTATATAAATGTTATTAAATTAAATTAAATTAAATGATTATCTCCTATGGAACATACAAGATCATCAGCAGAGCCAGAGGCCCATCTTTTGTCTGAAACTCACCCCAAGGATTCTTTTCTCAGAGCACAGGAAAATGACAGCCTTATGTTGATATGTTATTATGTAATCAGCAGAAACAACATTTGTGTATTCGTTGTGAATTGGCAAAACATACATTACTATATTTTAGTTGTTTTAAACCAGACCAAGGAAGTGTGTTATTATCATCTCTGCAATGTCGCCTGGTTGTACGGAGAGGCGGACACTTGAGCTGGGTAGTATTTCTTTATTGAGTCAGAAATGAAGCTGGAGCAAAGGGGTTACCTGGCGTCTCTTTATACCTGCCCAGGTGAATGGTGACCAATAGATTTAAACCTGGGCTTCCCGCCAGTGCAGGTGGCCAATGGATTTAAACCCTGGCTTCCCGCCAGAGCTGACCATGCCCTGGGGCTGTCAATGACTCGCTCTATTCAGGCTTTCCCGCCAAAAGCGGTTATAGCCTGGAGCTGTCCAGCCCCCTGCTGTGCTGACATTTCCGTGTATGCTTTACAGGCATACACTACAATCTCCATTTGGCAGTGTGGATAAACTTAAGATTGAGAGAATCTGGCTTGTCTAATGTAAACTGACTTTTGATGGCTAGACAGATGCAAATTTAGACAGACATGGAAGAAACATTGCAGTGAAAGTGATCTGTGGGGCTGAAAGTCACTGATGTAAATTCAGGGAGGGTTGCATGGGCTCTACCGGTTTTATAAATAAACCAGCCTTTCTTAAACAGACATATTCCAATCATGTTGTGGAATTATACCATTCCTATGTTTTTTATAACCTTGTCAGCTAAGAATTATGGAGAGGTATATTCCCTTACATCTAGAGCAGTGGTCCCCAACCTTTTGGCTACCAGGGACCAGTTCCGTGGAGAGAGGTTTTTCCGCGGACTGGAGGATACGTGGTTTTGACTGCTGCCTGCATCCCGCAGATGGGGCTGTGCTTGTTTGTGCGGACCGGTTGTTGGCATGCTGTGGCCCGGTACCGGTCCATGGTCCGGTGGTTGGGGACCCCTGATCTAGAAGGTACCAATTATGGGAGGACTAAAGTATCCCACTCCCCATGGTAATTCTCCTCTGTTGTATGTGTTCTCCTGACTGAAAGGTAAGAGATCTGTGCTTACCGTAAACTGAAGAGCACATTGCCATCTGGATAGATACGTAACATAATGTTCTCCATGGTTGTGTCATGGATAAAAGATCTTTTAGAATGAACAAAAAATGTGTCAGGTACCCAAATCTTTTTTATTAACCTTCCATCAAAGGTCATGCTTCTGTTTCTGGTACTAGGAAATGAGAGTCTTTCATCCTTCCAGTAATGCCTGAGATACAAAGTCATTGTGAAAACCTATATAAAAAGAAGAGGAAAAATACCAAATATGCGTTTATCCATTTAATAATATAATTGTTAAACATGCCAAGGCTAACATTACTCTTCAGTAGTGAAGCCATTAATAAGAATTAGCAGTTAGACTATTAGCATTAAAAGTCAAAAATTTACTTTGGACTATTAAGAAGCATGATTCCAAGAAAAGGTGTAGCTGCTTTAAGGAGCTGCAGAGAGATGCTTTGTGCCCATCTCAATATACCTTGTAACATCTTCCTTCCCTTTGAATGCAAAGGACTGCACAGCCATCTTAAGTAGATACTATGCCCTAGTTTATTCACAAAATACTTTATGGAATATTGTTTCATGAGGCATAACCAATATTTCAGCAGGACAGGTTGCATATGTTAAATAGTAAGTATTATTCAATGTTTCAATAGATTTAAAGTTACAATGCACTTAGGAAAAATGGTTTCTATGTATTGAACACCTATAAGTCTTTTTATAAACAAATTGGAAGGTTCAGCTAATTTTGGGGGTGGGTGCTCAAATGTTAATATCAATGTTAAACTTTATAATTTTGGGGCTCAAAAATTCTTAGTTTGCCTATTAATATTCACAGATATTTTGTAGACCTTTATGTTCATAGACAGCTACAGGGATAGAACAAACTCTATAACTTGTGTAATTGCATCAGATATCACAATACAAGTCCATAAGGGTAAGATTTACATTACGATATCACAATGAAAACTTCATAATTTTGATATAATCTTCATATCACGTACTTCCCTGTGCTGGCATATTCTGAAAATACATACCAAGAATTGAAGATTAATGGGAGGATACAAGTAGTCCTCAAATTCCAGCCTCAGTAGAGCCCAAAATTTCCAAGAGAGTTAAGTGAGTTGTGCCCCATTTTATGACTTTTTTGCCGCAGTTGCTAAATGAATCTGGCTTCCCCCATTAGCTGCTTACCAGAAGCTGTCTTGGAAGCTTACAAATCATGATCACATGATCCAGGGACAGTGCGACTGTCATGAATACATGCCAGTTGCCAAGTCCCCGAATTCTGATCACATGACTGGGGGTGCTGCAATAGTCATAAGTGTGAAAACTGGTCATAAGTCACCTTTTTCAGTGCAATTGTAACTTTAACAGTTACTAAAAAAATGGTTGTAAGTCAAGGACCACCTGTATTGGAAATGAGTATTATAAGTTTAATAGGCACAAAAACTCAAAATTATAAAGCTGAAAGGACATTCTCTGCCAGTTACACAATGATGTGAATAAGTCGTCTCTCTTTTCATTTAATAGGACTATTTAGGAATTCTGTCTACCTATTCTTAATTTATATGATTATTTTACTTTTTGCATTATTCTTGCGAAAATAATTGTAGACTATTATAGGAATAAATAGGTCTTTATTATGCTTATGATATAAAATATGTTTGGTTTTATAAGATCTTTCTTAGTTTCTCAGATAGAGATACATTTTGATAGGGAACAGATAGAATAATTAGTTGTATAAAACAGTCACTTGTTTAGCGAATAATACACAATTATTTGAAGATTCCCCACTGCCCATTTTTCCCCTTATCATCAATTTGCTGATTATTTCACTTGCATTTCTGAATTACATTTTCAGCAACTGAAAGAAAACTTACCATGTCAACTTCTGAAATTCTGTCAATGCTTTCTACTTGCACATCAATGCCCACTGGGGTTGGTGATCCTTTAACATACAGAGAACAAACAGCACTAATAAAGGATTATTTTAAGTCTTTTGCTTCGTCAGAGTTTAACCACAGCTTAAATATGCACTTCACTATTGCTTTGAAGTTTTTTTAGAAGCAACTGTATGAGCACTTTTTTCCAAACAGAAGAGAGCCTTCTGATTATATACAGCAGTTGGCGGCAACCTAAGATCCATGGGAACTATCTGTGGTACTGGATATAACTTGTATACACATTTAGTCACCTGTTTTTGCTTACTCCTTCAAAGGGTTGGTGATTGCAGGGCACCCACTATTTTGTATTTCCTTAAATACCCTCACGTGAAGCTATGAATTCCTTGGGAGTTTAAAATGATGGATGCTTTGTCTCAAAATATAGTAGACCTACAAGGGCCAAATGGGCTAGCACGCACTGGAGAAGCCAACAGGCTTGGAAATATAAAGTGGTACAGGTAGTCATCAATTTACAACCATTCATTTAGTGACCATTTGAAGTTATAACAACACTGAGATAAGCAACGTATGCCCATTTTCCAACTAGCAGCCATTGAGGCATCCCCACGGTTACGGGATCAAAATTTGGACACTTGGCTACTGGTTCATATTTATGACAGTTGCAGTGTCCCAGCGTCCTGTCTTCACCTTTTGTGACCTTTTGACAAGCAAAGTCAATGGGGAAACCAGATTCACTTAACAACCATGTTACTAAGTAACTGCATGTATTCACTTAATGGTGGCAAAAAAGATTGAAAAACTAAAATTGAAACTCACTTGACTACTGTCTTGCTTACCAAAGGAAATTTTGTGCTCAGTTGTGGTCATAAGTTGAGGACCAACTTTATTCCCTCTCCATTTTACCTAAAGTTCACCTTGCTACCATTAATGGGAGTAAAGGGCTATGGCATTGATTCTGTAATGTAGGTCAGTTTTTAGACTGGCCAATTGAGAAAAGAGGATGCTGTATTAGAAAACGTGGCCTTTCTCAAAATGCATTCTTAATGCTTCTGGGATGCAAAAATAATTCCATGGAAATTCTGAAGCACTTGCACAGGAATGTGCCATACATTTTGGGATAGGCATTGTAGCACTGTATTGTAAGTCTGTAAAAGTACAACGTATTTTATAAATGACCTTAAGAATTCATGGTTGAGGTCAAATATATACTGCATTTAGGGTGTGTCTTTTTCATTCAGCTTGTGAAACTGGGAAAATATTAAGAAGTAATTTACATAAAAAAAATTCTTACATCAGATCTTTCTAATCATCAGAATAAATTCTCTCTGTTCTTGTATCTAACTGAATGAAAGCTAATGCATAAAAATAATTTTGTTAAAAAATGGACTCTGTTTACAGTTCCCATTAAAGTACTGTATAAAATATTTATAAATAATATTTGAAGCTTCCAAATACTGTAAACATAATAAAACCGAGTATGTGTTACATAACTTTTCATATTAGGTCACATGCAGTTTGTAATTTTTTTTTAATCACAACCATTTTGGGACTATGGAGTTGAAAGACAATTATTGATTAACACAATATTATTTCAATAACTGAGATATGCTATCATATAAATATGCATGAACCTAGTGTTAATGCAACCTTCATTCTGTTGATTTTAAAGTAAATCACATAATTACTGTACTACATTTATACAACTGTAAAACAGCTTTTCTTATTAGCTCAGCTAACATCATATAAATGACTGGAGTGTTTAAGTCTAGGACAGGGGTCGGCAACCGGAAAAAGGAAAAGAGCCACTCAGAACCGGTTCCATCACACAAACAAAAAAGTGGGAGCCGCAAAAAGTACGCGCGCGTGCATCCACTCACGTGCATGTGCAAAAAACATTTTGCGCATGCGCAAAATGGGAGGCACCTGCGCGGCGACGGGTCTCCCCTTTGGAGAGGTCTCCGGATGGCGGTGGCTTGGGAGAGGTGCGCGCGCACTCTCCAAACTGCCGCCATCCCGTTTGCACAGCTGCTGTGTTCGTCGATGTTTGACGAACGCGGCAGGTCTATGGATGGGACGGGACGGCTTGGAGAGGTACGCGCGCACTCTCCAAACCGCCGCCATCCCGTTTGCACAGCTGCCATGTTCGTCAATGTTTGACGAACGCGGCAGGTCTCCGGATGGGACGGCGGCGGCTTGGAGAGATGCACGCGCACCTCCGCCCTTCGGAAAGGTGCGCGCGCACCTCTCGGAACGGGCGGTGCCACTCTCCATTTGGAGAGGTGCGCGCGCACCGCTGCCCATTTGAAGAGGTGCGCGCGCACCGGGAGGCTGGGAGCCGCAGGCTGCCGACCCGTGGTCTAGGATATAGATTTCTCCCTTCTCTGCATTAGATGACTTAATTTCTTCTAGATGTTGGGATGGATGTTGCAAACTACTGTACACAATGAGAGCTCAATCAAAGCACTTGGAAGACTTAAAATTAAGCACCTATCTTGTCGTCATCCACTTCCTGGAAAACCCATCACAAATGAAGCAGGTGACCTACTTGAAGTTTGACAAACCCCTTGTGGTACTTTGGTGGATTTACCTAATGGTAGAAGGCAAAAGGACATTGACACTAGCCCTGATACCAGAAAGTGTCCTTCAAACAGCGTTTTAATTCAGTTGCAATCATTCTGTATAGAAGTAGTGCATAGAATAGAGAGCAGATTCCAGAATAATCATTTTCCAACTAAATCACTAGAGATTCATTTGGGCACATTCAAAGCTAGCAAGTCATTACTAAAAGCATTTTTAAAAAAAGTAAAAATATGTCAGCTCACTGTGGTTGAGATGTACAACCAGTTATAAATCTACTAAAGAAAATAAACAGACCACCAAGGAAACCACAGTGTACTTTTAGCTGTAAGTTACCTCAATTTGTACAAATCAGGCTTGTCTGTAATGTTAACATAGGGATTACCAACCTTTTATAGCTAGAATTTTAAGAGCCTGTTAAAAATTATGTGATATCTGCACCTAATGGCTGCAGTGGTGGTGTGGCCAGTCACAAAGCAGCTGTTTACAGGAAGACAAACTGGGAACATTGTTTCTCTACATAAAAAACAATATGTTTTAATATTTTATCTGTACACCACCCAGACTGCCTCTGTGAGGCAGATGGACAGTTTCAAAATTTGATAAATAAATAAACCCAAATTTAATTTTATATCAGAGCATATGGACATATTTCCAAAATGTTGCAACTCCCCGTAATTCTTATTTTCTAAGAGTGTATTCTCAGTACATGCAGGATCCAGAAGCAGTGTTGGAAATAAAACTTATGCTTGACACTGGCAATTTGTTTTATAAACTGCTAATTTCCAATTTAATTGAAAATAATAACTGAATAAATAGGAAAGAAGAGAACTATTTTTACCTCCAAAGCCAGGTCTCATGGCAAAATCATGGTTCTCTATATGGAGAAGTTCTTCTGATTTCATGGGTGGTACTTTAGTGCTATCTAGTTTCCTCACCTTAAATTCTTGTTTTCTGGATTATAAATAAACAAATAAATATACATATATATACTGTTCAGATACATCCACCAGAAATTATTAAATCATTCTGATTTCTTACATAAATAATAAGTCAACATTTACTGTCAGCCAGAACATTCTAACTATCCCAGCAAAATATGGAGATATAATCCAATCTTGGTTTTGGTCCTAACCATATATTAATGCTTAAACAAGCCCACATCTGAGGGGTTCCAGCAGATGCTATTTCCTTTTCCATGAATACATGTACAGATACAATAAAATAATGTATGTAAATACAGGAATTCAGAAATGCAAGATTTCATGGCAATTACATTCTTGATAGCTTTATCAATATTTGGCAGAAATGATTTTAAACATTAATTGTTACAGAGTTAGAGAGCCCTTGTCCTTATCAATAAGAACATTTTTTCTAGTTTATGTGGTAGGAATGATTTTTATCCTTTTCCTCTGTCAGTAGGTGCAGTATGGATTGCCATCCGATTACAAAATGAATGCAAAGCCCCAAGGTATATTTGAATTATGGTTAGGAATAAAATTATTGTATCCATTGGTCCCTAAATCACAGAAAATAGTTCTTAAATGTCTCAGGAAAGGATTTTGTTGCTTTCTGAGCAACTATTTCCACAGCTCAAAAAAAGATTTATCCCTTCCAGAATAGTAATAGGAATACTCCTGCTGCTCTTAGCAGAAATATATAAAATCTATGAAATAAATATCTAAATCTGTTCCATTCTCTTCTGCAAGCAACGTAAGAATAGTGAATTTAAAAGGATGAAATATTAATCTGTTAGTTCTATTTCAATATTCATTTTGAAACATAGCTTCTTTCATATGCTGTAGATCAAGAATTTCTCCTTAAGGGAGAAATTTTTCTACCTAGTCCATTGTCACACTGTTATCCCCAGAGTACAGGAACAAATGACACTATCCTTCTGCCACGCCTAACTCTTTGCAAATGCACTCCATGCCTATGTTTTCCAGCTTCAGCTTGATTTTTTCCCCCAAACTGAGCGATCCTAAGCTTTTCTAAATGGATGGTTTCCAGCACTTCATTCAAATGTAACAACCCCAACTCTAATTGGCTGTAGTACCAGACAGGCCCTACTCCCCTTCGACAACTGTACCCTGTGCATCCATTTCATTCTTGACTGCTAGGCTGTGCTCCTCACACATGTTATAAACTTGCAGTTGATCCAGTCTTGCAACATTAAATCAATAAACTATACTCTTCCCCAGAAACTTACAGGTAGTCCTCAATTTACCAAGGCAATTGATACCTTTGCTAAACAATGTAGTCATAAAGTGTGATTGCATCATTTGGTGATGGCAATCCCTGCAGTATCAGTTGCCATAATCAACCAAAACCAATGATCATTAGGTGAGGCAATTTTCTTCAGCTTCCCACAACCACTTGGGAAGTTAGCAGGAACTTGTAAGTCCCAGGCAACTCACAAACAGGCAAATAGGAAGGTCAATGGTTGCTGCTGGGTGGATGGTGCAAGGGGGTATGTGAGAGCATGAAAGAGACATGGCAAAGATTTGGGAGGGTGTGCGAGGGTACTTGAGGCATGTAAGGGTGCAAGAGAAGTGCGGCAAGGGTGCAGGAGGGTGCACAAATAGCAATATCATTTAGACTGATATACTGCCCCATAATGCTTTACAGCGCTCTCTGGACAGTTTAAAATGTCAGTCTATTGACCCCAACAATCTGGATGTCATGGTTCCGATAGATGAGACCAGTAAAAGCAGAACTGCAAGGCTAGAGGATTCCTTAAGTAACATGTTTATTGGCTACAAAGTATCTGCACAGTCAAAAGTGAAACCAAGTCTAGAGTTCCCTCCAAAGTGTTAAAATGTTACAAAGTTGAACTTCCCAACCCAGCACTGTGTAATCAACTACGTTCCCCAATAGCATACTTTGGCGGGCTTTCTAATGGAAGGCTCAGCCCGCCAAATTCCCAGGCAGCAATGACCTTGGTTCCCAAGGGACAAAATATTGTTTAGGCTAACATTAAAATCACCCATTCCCCCCTTCCCAGTCCTGTGGCAACCGAAAACGAAACAAAATGGTTTTCGCAGGATTGTTTCAGTGTTGACACTGGGTTCTCGTTTTACCAACCTCAGAAGGCTGGAGGGCTGAGTCAACCTGGAGCCCCGTCAGGATTGAACTCCAGGCTATGCGCAGAGCTTGCCTGTAATGCTACATTCTAACCACTGCACCACCAGGGCTCCTAAGGTGCATAAAGAATGTTAGGGAGGCATGATGAGCCTTGGGGAGAGTATGCAGGGGCACACAAGTAGTTGGCAAGGAGCTGAGGGGAGCTGAGGGAAGATGCATGGGTACAGTGCATTCAGAATGTATTCAGACTCCCTTCACTTTCATCAATGTTGTTATGCTGCAGCTGAAAAAAATCTTGCAGTACTCCGGACAGGCATTAGGAAAGGAAATGAAGCATGTTTAGCAGATGGGGCAGAAAGTGAAAGGGAGGGCTAAAGAGTGGTAAGGATTAAATGGAATGTACTTGATAAAGGGGAGGTAAGTCCTCATTTTCTGACCATTCAAAGTTATGATGGCACTGAACAAATAATGATTATGATTGATCCTCAGAGTTGTGCTCATCCCTCACACCTACAACTGGTTGCAGTGCTCCATGATCACCTGATTGCCAAAAAACCAGTAGGGAAGCTGGCAGGGAAGTTGGAAGTTGCTGAGGTACAGTGCGTTCAGAAACTATTCAGAGCCCCTTCACTTTTGTCAATTTTGTTATGCTGCAGCCTGATTCTACAGTTGTTGAGATTCATTTTTTTCTCATTAATCTATACTCAGTACCTCATAATGACAAAGTGAAAAGGAATTTTAGAAATCTGTAAATTTATTAAAAAGAAAAAAAATGAAATACCACATTGGGATACCACATTCAGACCCTTCACTCAGTACTTTGTTGAAGCATCTTTGGTAGCAATTACAGCCTCGAGTCTTTTTGAGTATGACACAACAAGCTTTGCACACCTGGATTGGGGGATTTTCTGCCATACTTCCTTGCAAATCCTCTCAAGCTCAGTCAGGTTGGATGGTAACCATCAGTGGACAGACATTTTCAGGTCCCTCCAGAGATGAGGGTAAAGGTTTGTTCTCTTAGCTTGTGGTTTGGTTTCTGAATGTTTCATTACCAGGCTAGGTAACATCTTCAGTGGAATTTAGGGGATGTCAGTGTCAGTGTACTTCAGTTTATAAGGACTTTAGGTGTAGGTGTTTTGAGTGAGGGTCTTGTGATGGATCTTGTAATGGGTCAGGTGTGAGTCATCAGTGAGTCTTGTGATGACTCAATAGGGATCAAGTAAAGCATTGGCTGGGCCACTCTAGGACATTCACAGATTTGTCCCTAAGACACTTCTGATTGTCTTGGCTAAGTGCTTAGGATCGTGGTCATGTTGGAAAGTGAACCTTCGCCCCAATCTGAGGTCCTGAGCACTCTGGAACAAGTTTTCATTGAGGATATCTCTGTACTTTGCTCCACTCAGCTTTCCCTCAACCCTGACCAGTCTTCCAGTCCTTGCTTCTGAAAAACACCCCCACAGCTTTACTGTTGGAATGATGTTGGGCATGTGATGAGCGGTGTCTGGTTTCTTCCAGATATAATGTTTTGAATTGAGGCCAAACAGTCCAATCCTGGTTTCAGCAGACCAGAGAATCTTGTTCCGCACAGTTTGAGAGTCCTTCAAGTGCTTCTTGCAAACTCCAAGTGGGATTTCATTTGTTTTGCACTGAGGAGAGGCTTCCATCTAGCCACTCTTGCCATAAAGCCAAGATCAGTGGAGGGCTGCACTGATGGTTGTCCTTCTGGAACTCTGTCCCCATCTCTACACAGGATCTCTGGAGCTCAGTCAGAGAGACCATCAGGTTGACAAAAATTGACAAAAGTGGTCTGAATACTTCCTGAACGCACTGTAGCTCAGCAACTTGCAACTTCCCTGCCAGCTTCCCTGCTGACTTTTTGGCAATCAGGTGATCATGGAGCACTGCAACCAGTTGTAGGTGTGAGGGATGAGCACAACTCTGAGGATCAATCATAATCATTATTTGTTCAGTGCCATCATAACTTTGAATGGTGGCTAAATGAATAGTCAGAAGATGAGGACTACCTCCCCTTTATCAAGTACACTCCATTTAATCCTTACAACTCTTTAGCACACACACCCCTTTCACTTTCTGCCCCATCTGCTAAACATGCTTCCCTTCCTTTCCTAATGCCTGTCTGGAGTTACTGCAAGATTTTTTTCCTTTTCCTTTTCCTTTTCGTTTTTAATTTGTAATATAGTAACATTGCTACTTTGTTTTTCCTTTGGCTTACAGAGGACTGTAGGAACAGTAGGACCACCTGTTTCCTGCTGCTTTATTAGTGGAACTGCAATTTCTGAAGTTAGCTTTAGAAACAGCTGGAAGCTGCATGGGAAACAGCCAGCTTAGCCTTGTGACAATTGTAGCTGAGGATTGCCTTAGCTTAGACCCTGGAATTTTGGAAGTTAAAAACCACACGTCTTCAAGATTGTGAAGGCTGAGAAACACTGCCTTAAAGGAAGAAGGAAGCAGAGCAGGTGTCATCAACCACCACCACTGGGACAGCTGAATAAACAGAGTAACTGCACATTTACCCTACAGTACACATATTTTATGCCAGTCTTCTTCATTTTTGTCATCTATTTGTCATTTTTGGTATAATTTTCTCATGTTCTCAA
This sequence comes from Vipera ursinii, assembly GCF_947247035.1. Taxonomy (NCBI): domain Eukaryota; kingdom Metazoa; phylum Chordata; class Lepidosauria; order Squamata; family Viperidae; genus Vipera; species Vipera ursinii. The sequence continues at coordinate 38,538,385 of NC_139514.1, forward strand.
TGTCACTGTATTTTTTTATGTTATTCATATCTCTTTGAATCACTGCATTTATTTAAAACAGTGAAACTGTGTTTTGAAATCAAGGTTCCAAATTATGGTTGCATATATGGACTTGGTGGGCAAACATTTACTAGAGCAAGGCTAAATGTCCAATAATCTTATATTAAAATTTAAAAAAAGGTTGTAGGAAGTCAGATCTTTCTAAAGATCTCTCTGATCCTTTGTTTAAAAAATTCCAGTTAAGAACATTCGGATCATCTAAACTGATATGGCTGTTTTCAGACTATGAAATGGAGAATATACAACAAACAAGTATTTAATAGTTTGTGAATTAGGTCACATCACAGAAACTGGATTTCTGCTCCTTTCTGCTCCTTTTAATGGAGGCTAAATCCATGGAACAAGATAATTTGTATTTAGATAAAAGGATACTAAATTTATCTATATATGTTTGCTTTAAATGTAATTAATTCCATTCATAATAGGCTTATATTTTCTTGAGAAAGCTGGTACGGTTACTCCCCTAAATAATATTGTTGTTGGCTTTATTTCAATATCCTAAAAAAATCATTTTTCCATAGCATCACCTTTGAGCTGAGTTTGGTTCCTTGTTAATTCATGAACTACCGGGGGGGGGGGGGTTGGCAAGAGTGCAACATTGACTTACTATGACCCTCTTCTTGGGTGTGTTGATACATATTTCTTACTGCAGAGTACAGCACTAGCAATTTTCTATCTTAAATATGTTCCAGGTCCAACCCCATTGCATTTCCAAGCTCAAATAAGGTCAGTCATACTGTCACCATTTCATGAGACTCTGCTTATAGACTAGCTGGATAAATAGTAATTTAATAGTTATTCAAAAATAACAGTGGCAGCATTAGCTCTCTGTCTCTTTTCTCTATTTTACCCATATGCCACTAAGTGACCAACCCATTGGTCAGACTTCCATTTTTCATAACTAATATGGAGTCCTGGGTAGATTCTGGGAATCAAGGTATCCACAGGTGTGGTAGGCAAAATGAAGATGGCAATCATGATGTTCTGAGTTTTGCAATATTAGGGCTGTAACACATGCTTCAATTACACTATCATGCTACTGTCTTGCCCTTTCTATGGCCACACTGCAAATACCTTTGCTTGAAATTTTACTTATAATCTCCTGTTCCAGGTTTTGGAATCTGGCTGCAGAAGAAATTACATCTCATTTTAAAGACTTATATATAAAATGAGGTGTAATTTCTTCTGCAGCCAGATTTCAAAACCTGGAACAGGAGATTTTAAATCTTGGTCCAGTGTTCGATGAAAAATAACTCTTGTTAATTTAAATGAAACCTAATCCCAGGTCAGTGACAGGTTCACTTTTCCCCCCCTTACTATAGAACTGCAAATAAAATGTAGTGACAAAATGCTAACTATGACTTCTCCATTTGTGTCAAAATAAGAAAATATATAAAAGGTCCTATTTTTACTTTAAAAACATACAAAAATGAGGAAACAGACTCCCCAAATAATCCAGTCCTGTTCCTTGTGAAATCAGTGCATGTGCATTGTGTTTCTTTTGGCACTTGACCAGTGAAAAAACTTAAGATTTAGAAATCTCTATTACAAGAAAATGCTCCCTTTCAAACATCTTTCCACCACCACCCCTTAAGCAGTGGTGATGGAAAATAAATCTTGTTGATCAGCGTGCTCAGGTTTGTCATCTGAACAGAACCAGCTGAGAAAGATTCTATCTAGAACTAAAGTTGGTTTGAAATGTCCTTTCTAACAAGGACTAGCCGTTTACCATTCCTCACTGTGGTATAAATGTCAAAAAGAGTGAGCAAATGCTTCTCGATTTCAACTGCTCTGAGCTAATCTAGTTTCAGTGAAAGTGAATGCTTGTATTACTTCAGGAAATCAAGTCTCCCTTTGCAACACAAGATAATAAGCAATCATTCGCATCTCAGGCAATTACTTGGACTGCTTTTAAACTGATTGGCTGAGATCACACATCATATTTAAACTTCATATGTGCATGAAATTGTGGTAGTTTGTAAACCATAGCTTATGGTTTAACATGGGGAAACCTGAACATGCCTTTATCAGCAAACTGTCATTAAAATAGAAACCAAACTTAACTTAGTGCAATGGAAAATTGGAAACACCTTTCAGATTCATTTCAGATCGATCTCAGCAGTTGTGACAAATTCTAATTCGGACAAATGTAGTGAACACAGCCGTGACAATAGTCACTTTGTTCTTAACTGATCCAGATAACTACAGGTATATCAAAGCATGTAAGCCATGTGCCTTTATCTTTTTTGCTGAAGTGCTAAGGGTAACAAATATCTCATCTCTATTCTCCAGTCCCTCACACTGAGCACATCAGAAGCTATGTAGGAAGTAGCCTTATACAACATTAAACTATGGGTCCACCCAATCAATTTCTGTTTGGCTCTGCATTCAAGCAAGTCTTTCCAATTCCACACTGGGCTTTTGAAGTGCAAAGCTACATAGTAATTTGCCTGACTTTTGTTCTCCCATCTGTAACTTTTGATGGATAAGCTGGAGAATTAGAGACAGGGGTAATCTGTATAGAGAAGCCTAAATCTGACACTAACCCTGTTCTCTGAGTCGTGGCTCAAAGTAGCAATGCTTGAGATTTTAATACCCCCTCTCCATACCATATTTTGGTAAGGCCAATAATGTAAAACGTCCAATCGATTGAGTCTTAAAATACAGCATTAAACGTCTTTAGCTTCATGAACTCAAATTGAAATTGAATAACTAGCTAAAAAAGCTTCTCTTTATATTTGGTAATTAAATAATTCCACCAAATTAAAGCCAATGTATCTGTATAATACAAACCTTCAATTACATGGGTTTAAAAGAACATCAGTTGTGATGCGTGCTGGCCATCTTGCTTACCTGTTATGTCTTTTCATGAATGACCTTTGAGAATGATTGTGGCTGCAGCAATGATTATGATGATCGCTGTTATTGGGTAAAACAGAAGTAGGCCAAATACAGGTGAAGAGCAGCAGTTTTAATGCAGGGACCATGTCTTCCAATCCATAAAAATCAAATCAATTTCTATCAGTCATCTTTCATTCCAGCGGTCCACTTATTAAGAAGTAATCTACTCACGCGATGAAGTGGGTGTAGATAATATGAAGCATCACAAATTCAAAGAAAAAAAAACATTCCACTTTTCATTATCTGAAGTTTCTTCTTATTTCTGCAGTTTTAGAAGTCCTCAGCATTCACATCCTGTGGTTTATCTCTCCTACTGTTGCAAGTTTACTTTTAGAAATATATTAAATAATATTGTGCGTATTGTTTACTCTCTTTTTCATCCATTATTTCTCGCTCTGTGGGAGCATTTCTAGCCCAAAGCCTTAATGCTCAGTATACTGTTTGATAAAGCATTGACACAGACAAAAGAATGATGTCATATTTAATCTCCTTAATCCTCCACATTACTGGTTTTTTTAATAAGAAAAACTTTCATTTCCCCATGAAAATCTGTGTTTAATAAACAAAGGTCAGGCAAATAAACTTATTACATATGTGGAAAATAATTCAGAGCATTGGGCTTATTTATGTATTAGGTGTACGAAAAGTAAACATAAACAATTTTGTAGATATTTAATGAAAACCTACCATCACAGTTATCTTGTTTATTGGAAAAAAAATGGAAGCAAGTTAAAGCATAATATACCCATGGTATTAATTGATCAGAGCACTTAGATTCTTACATAAAATACTATCCACTTGAAAAGGTATTGAAACAAGTTTCAGTGAAAATATGTGTATTTCCAAATAGGTTTGGCCTTTTCCACATTTGTACCCAACTATGGCACTACCAGATTCGAATAACATTTTTTTCTGCTCTCACCCTAGTAAGTTGCCTTCATCTTTTCCCATATACGTAATGGAGACAAGCTTAAGTTGTTCTTTGCTGTACTGGTGCTAAAATAAAATGTCCTCCGGGTTGCTTGGATTTTAGCCCTCATAATTGTCAAGCATTGTATTTCCAAAATTGGTTCACAATTCAGCAATTTCTGCCCATCTAGCCAGAAGAGATCCTGCGCAGTACTCCAGCGGTCCAATGAATTCAGCCTTTTTTCATTGTTTTCTGGTTGGGCAAGCTAAGAGAAAAGGTGGGATAATAGTTGCAATGCTTGACTTCTAGCACAAGGGTCCCCAACTCCAGGATGGCAGGCCTGTTGGGTAGTGGGCCATGGAAGCAGCAGGCAAGCACACAAAGCTTCATTTGTGCATGCACTGGATCTAGGTTGCACACATGAAACCATCCCCTTCCTCCCCACCCCCGCTGCTGGTCCATGGAGCCAGAAAGGTTAGTGCCTGCTATTCTAGATGATTACGTTTTTCTGATGATACAAAATCAATACAATACAAAAAAAGGCCCTACGTACTCATTAATATATGTGCGTCCAGAATTGTCTCTCATTTGGGGAAATCCCTCTAAGCCAGGGGTGTCAAACTCGATTTCATTGAGGGCCGCATCAGCATTGCGGTTGCCCTCAAGGGGCCGGGTGGGTATGGCCAGGGTGGGCGTGGCCTACTGGGTGGGCGTGGCTAAAGTGCGTATGGCCTACTGGGTGGGCGTGGCCAGCTCTACATCGTTCGCATCAAGGATGCCTATGTGGACCTGGGCAGGAGTGGGACAGATCTGAGGGTCTCTGGCAGAAGGAGGGTCTCTGGGCCGGGGCCAAGGCAGTGGGGGCCGTTCCCTCACTGTTTCCAGGATGGCTTCACGGGCCGCATGAAACCACTTCGCGGGCCGGATCCGGCCCCCGGGCCTTGTGTTTGACATGTCTGCTCTAAGCACTTAATTGTAATAAAACTTTGTTTACCATCAAGTTGCTAGAACAGGGGCAGAATGTGTCAAAAATAGGTCAACATTAACTGAAGCTAAATAGATAACTGTCTCGATCTTGGATTGCAGTGATCAAACCAGACTGCAATTATATTGAATTTTACATCATGGTGTGTGTGTGTAAAGATTACAAGTATTTATTTCAAACAATGAAAGTCAAGATGTTCATTTGTACAGAAAGGTGCTAGATATTTTTTGGAGCGATTCTAACCATCAAAATAGCTGTATGCCAAATTAAATTTAAAAAGGTTGTTACTTTGGTCCAGATGTTACTGCCAGATTGCTGCAGCATTAGAATTTGAAATTGCTCATTAGATCTCACCAATGCAAATAGGATGGTTATAAGAACAGAATAACCAAGAACAGAAAGTCATCTAAGAGTGCTAGCTTTATACATGCTCTCATTTCTTGCTCCCCTATTTGTCATATGCTTCATACAAATCTTGTTTGTCTATGTCAGCTGTTCAAGCTAGTCCAGACTAGGAACCAATGCCATATAGATCAGTAATTTTATTATAAAGCTATAGTAACAGAAACTCATATGCCTAAATGCATTTGTCTCCTTCCTCCCTTTATCTTCCTGTGAGCTAGGCAGGGGCTTGTTTGAGATATTTACTTTCTCCATCAGGGATCAGGTCCCTTTTATCTGACCATTGCCTTGATAGTGGCTCCTCTTCATGTCCTTCAAGGCCATTCTCACTTCCCTCTACAGAATATGAATTCTTTCTCACTGGTTAAACACCAGTCCTTTTTGGAACATCACCCCAGAGATTAGATTAGCCCTGATGTTGTTGTTAGTTGCGAAGTTGTGTCCGACCCATCGCGACCCCATGGATAACATTGCTCCAGACCTTCCTGTCCTCTACCATCTTCTGAGTCCATTTAGGCTCACGCCTACTGCTTCAGTGACTCCATCCAGTCGCCTCGTTCTCTGTCATCCCCTTCTTCTCTTGCCCTCAACCTTTCCCAGCATTAGGCTCTTCTCCAGTGAGTCCTTCCTTCTCATTAGGTGGCCAAAGTATTTGAGTTTCAACTTCAGGATCTGGCCTTCTAAAGAGCAGTCAGGGTTGATCTCCTCTAGGACTGACCGGTTTGATCACCTTGCAGTCCAAGGGACTCACAGGAGTCTTCTCCAGCACCACAGTTCAAAGGCCTCAATTCTTTGGCGCTCAGCCTTTCTTTAGCCCTGATACTGCTGGCCTTTTGCAATGCCTTGAAGATATGTTTTCCATTAATGGGTTTGGGGATCCAGAGATGTGACAGAGCCTGTACAATTATAATGTTGTTGCTGATCCTATGCAATGTTTTTTTAATCAAAGCTGCTGATTATGCATATGTTGCTTACATAGTTATGTATTTAATAATGTTTATAACTGTTGATAAACATTCAGTCATGAATTTGAGATCTATTTGAGAATAAATTTGAATTTATTTCAGTTATATAAACTGAAATAAACATTCTGCAGAAATTACATATTATTTTGAAAAATAACCCCAATGATTTTAGCAGATTTGATTTCCAAAGCCCAGTATTCAGATATAAAATATTGCAAGAGTACAGAATGATTTCAGTACAAAATTTGGTGGGAAGAAACAATAGACTAAAATAGTAATTCCCAATCTTTTCCTTTATGGATCCATGCACTATCATCTATGGCTTTTAATAAATACAACATAGAACATGACAACAGGCCCTACACTCCCGAAGTTGATATTAGTTGATGCTCCAAAATTAAATTTAAAAAAACAATAATGAACTGTGAACTGTCAGAAGAGTACGATACTCCCATCTGTCATCTTGCAAAAATACAATTGTCTTTTGTGATTTCCAGCAAGAATATCCTGTTATGAAATCTAATACCCTCATAAGGTTTAGCTATTTTAAAAAAATATTTTCCCTTTGTCATTTCCAAAGGGATTATTTGCAACGCATTGTGGATCACTATGGTTAGGAAGCACTCATCTAAAGACCACCTGGCACTCTTATTAGTTTACAATAATATTAGTGAAGCTTAAGTTTGCTAACACAGTCTTCCATAGTAAGTCTATGTGATTGTATCTACACAAAGAATGGTCTTGTAATTACTCCTCTAGCAGCCCTCTATGCTATACCTTTACCGGACATGTATTAAAATTGGAACAGAGAGAAGATTAGCATGCCAATGCACACAGATGGCATGCAAATTTATGAATTGTTCCATATTACTTTCAGTGTTAAGTTTATTTTAACTTTTACTTTGGACATGTTGTATTTTATAACTGTTGTAAAACACAAGAGTCATATTGCAATGTGTATGTTCTTATGTATGTGTGTACACAAACGCACAAATACACACATACATATATAACAAACTGCTTTTACAAGGAATATTAGCATGATTTTATAAATACCTTAATATAAAATTATTTCATTCCATTCATTCCAACACTTGCAGTGAGCAAAACAAATGAAATTCTCATGTTTTCTTTTTAAAAGATTAATCTTTTAAAGATTAACCACAGAAGATCACTTGGGAACAGAAGGAGGAATGAAATCACTCCAATAGTAAGAATGTAATGTATTCTAACAGGTTGGCTGGTTTGCTATGTACAGTCACAGTGAAAAGACAAACACAAAGGTAAAACAACCACATCTTTTAATAGAAAGCAATAAACATGCAAATAGCAGGTATAGAAATTTATTTGAACCAATGTTTTTACTATTAGGTAAGTTATTTTAACATTGATCCAAGCTCCCATATTTGCAAGTTAAGGGAAAATATTGCACTTTGCATTGTCTAGCACTCCTCATACATGGCAAAACATTTTAAAAACATTTTGCTTTTTTAACTTGCACACTCTCACAAGTCATGCACACACATTCAAAAATCAGAATGTTAGATTACCCAAAGCAAAACCTTAAAATTGCACTAAAGCTTTGTAAGGAAAAATATAATTCACGAGTTATACAAATTTCATGACATTTTGTTGTTTCCAGAAAATAGCCAATTACTCTTCATCTTCATTATCATTTTCTTGGCCAGACCCTTCAGACCTGTCACCTTCCAGCCGGTCTATGAGATATAAAAGCAATATATTAAAGACAAAAGCATTCTTAGTCTTACAGCATTCTTACATTTTTAAATAGAATATAACATATATTTGTTCTATAAATATTTCTACAAATATTAGAGAGAAAATGTGAGAATAAAAACATGCAAAGCTTTCCTAATTTAAAGTAGTGCCTGAATAGAATCTACTACCCAAATATAAAATTCTGTTAAATGGTTGTGTCCTCCAGAAGTTTTTAAGAGACTGGACAGCCATTTGTCTGAAATGGTATAGGGTTTCCTGCCTGAGCAGGGGGTTGGACTAGATGACCTCCAAGGTCCCTTCCAACTTTATTATTATTACCACCACCACCACCACCACCATTATTATTATTATTGGCAAAAGGCAACCTGCATGTACAGTGGCCTTTATGCTTACATTTATAAGTATCCAAGAAGAGGAGGATGTAATAAAAGAAATTAAGAAAGCATGTCTCACAAGAAATCAAGCCCCAAAAGTATCTGGAGCTATCTTACCTGCTCGTATGTGATTCAAAGATGCCAACATCCTTAACATAAAAGAAGCTGGAACAGTAATTGTGTTTCTAGTTTCTTCCAGCATTAATTCATTTCGAGTTATAACCTATAAAGGAGTAGAATGGTAATTAAACAAACATTTAATAGAGTAGTTGTTTTCTTGGCCAATTATATATAATAGTGCAACTATTATATTAACACACAACAATGATTTTGTCTCAGTAATTGCTCATATTTAGCAAACAAATCTTGCAAATTTGAATTTTGTATGATGTACAACCACTGAAATGAATTTATTGCTAAGCTTTATGTACACTTTAATGATGTCTCAATTCATGTCACATAAACTTTATAATCCATTCCATATTATCCTAAGATTAATTTATGATCTTTTTAAGGTAATGCAGCTATGAAAATAGTACTTCTTTCTAAATTATAGTTATTAGAGATGCAAACAGGTTCATTTGCTCAAATATGGGTAACTTAATTTGAAAAAGAGATATCACTTTTAACATAGTATTGATATTAGAGCAAAAGTACATCTTACCTCATCAGCAAGTTTCCGATTAAAAATCTTGGATTCTTCTAGTGGTGACCAGATTTTTATATCATAATCAATACCTGATGAAGCTAAAACTAAACAGTTGTTTAGAAATATATTAGAAAACATGTGTAAAGCTCTGTAAATATAAATAGCATTTGACAGTACTCTACTACATCAGTAATTACAGATAGTCCTTGACTTACAACTATTCCTTTAGTGATTGTTTGAAGTTACAATGGCACTGAAAAAAGTTACTTATGTTTTTCCCTGTGGTCGTGTGACCAAAATTCAGATGCTTGTCAAGTGGCATGTATTTATGATGGTTGCAGGGTCCCAGAGCCATATGATCACTTTTGTGACTTCTGCCAAGCAAAATCAATTGGAAAGCCAGATTCATTTAATAACTATGTTACTAACTTAACAGCTGTGACAAGAAAGGTCATAAAACGGGGCAAAATTCACTTAACAATGGAAATTTTGGGCTCAACTGTGGTCATGAGTCAAGGACTACCTACATCTGAAAGTTTTTTTAAAAAAATATTAAGATAGACGAGAAATCCCTATCCTGCACTATCCTTCAAGTAATGGAAAGATATGTTATTCAAAAAACAAAGAACAGGAAGATATCTCACATTAACAAATATGTAAATACTTGATACAGAAGCATTTTTTAAAAAAAAATCTCAGGAATAAATATATACCGTAAGTCAATAGGAGAGAAAAAGTTTACCAGACAAATGTGAGTCTGAGAACCAGTCAACTGGGTCCCAGGCTTCATTATACATTTATTTAATTTAATTAAAGAATATTGTTTAATTAAATAATTTCTATTTGATTAATGATTTGCTTTTTTACCAATTAAATTGTTTCAATAAAATTATTAATTTCTATATGGCCCAAATCTCCCATTTAAGTGCCCTTACTCTCCTTTAGTACTCTGTGTTCTGATAAAAACAGAATTGCAACTATATTTTTAATTTCCTTTATATTATATAAAAAGTAAGAAAAGGTTTAAGAAAAACATCGGAAACAACTCATGACTGAATGATGAAGGCTTAATTGAGGGCAAAAGTTTAAATCAACATATTCTGAATGGTTAAACTGCTTGCTACCCTTTTAAAAATATTTCTACGTTCTACTTTCAAATAAAGCTTCGGGGATGGCATACTATCTATAATAGGTAAAGGTAAAGGTTCCCCCGCACATGCGTGCTAGTCGTTTCTGACTCTAGGGGCCGGTCATCTCCGTTTCAAAGCCGAAAAGCTAGCGCTTGTCCGAGGACGTCTCTGTGGTCATGTGGCCGGCATGACTAGACGCCAAAGGCGCACGGAGCGCTGTTACCTTCCCACTGTAGTGGTCTCTATTTTTCTACTTGCATTTTTACGTGCTTTCGAACTGCTAGGTTGGCAGAAGCTGGGACAAGTAACAGGCACTCACTCTGTTATGCGGCACTCGGGATTTGACCCGCCAAACTGCCGACCATCTGATCGACAAGCTCAGCATCCTAACCCGCTGAGCCACTGTAATCTGGTGAGGGTGATAACTAATCAGTTTAACAATTTATGATATTTTGAATACTAGAGTTAAACTTTAGCCCTAAATTAGCCTTCATAAGAAGGATTTATGTAATTGAATATAGAATAGTATCGATATCCTCTTATAGAGGCACATTCCTCCTGGGAAGCTGTGACGTTGTCATAACTTTCCAGGCACTATAGTCACCATGGATATCGCATCTAGGAGAAAGATTTTAATTCTGCCCACATATTTAATTTTATTATTTTTAAGTGTTTGATTTATTTTTGTACACTGCTTTACTATTCCAGGGAATGGTACTTCTTCAAGGAAGAGGCTATCCTTTACATTTATAGCACTGCTTTGCTATTTTGTAAAATCTCTGGTTGACTTGAGTTACTCCAATGAAGGACTGTGTGCTCTTCACTTGTTAAAACCATGGAACAGATGTTTATATTCATGATGTAAAATAAAATATGAAAAATATTTAAATCATTGGTTTTCCACTCCAGCTGAGTATCAATCTGTTGTCTTTTGAAATAGGATCCTGATGGAGTGTAGCACAACGTAGGATTTGCAATCATGGAATAGGGGCAAATGTGGATTTTTCCCACACCAGTTAAGAGAAATAAAGACAAAAACAGAATGAAACATAATGACTTTTTTTAGATAGAAAAGGTGATATTTCAGTCACAGGCTTCTTTCCAAAGGGGAAACTGAAATACAGGTAGTTCTCCACCTACAACCACAACTGAGTCCAAAATTTCTGTTGCTAAATGAGATGTTTGTTAAGTGAATTTTGCTCCATTTTATGGCCTTTCTTGCCACAGTTAATAAGTGAATCACAGCAATTGTTAAGTTAGTAACATGATTATTAAGTGAATCTCGCTTCCCCACTGACTTTGCTTGTCAGGTCAGAAAAGATGATCACATGACCCCGGCACACTGCAACCATCGTAAATATCAGTCAACTGCCAACTCTCTGAATTTTGACCATGTGACATTGGGGATGCTGCAACAGTCGTAAGTGTGAAAAATGGTCATAAGTTACTTTTTTCAGTGTCATCGGAGCTTCAAACGGTCATTGTCATGTTCTTGCTTCAAATGTCAGGATATAAGAAGATGAACCAGGGTTTGGATTATCTTGCAATACACATTTCATTATTTTTGCACCAGCCAACTTTACAAAGGATTCCATACAAGGTATCTATGAAATTGTCTATTACAGATGGAGACAAGACTTACTTGGATCAAATGGATGTGGCTGCAGACAGTTCACTACGTGATTATCTGCTTCCAGGAGCATCAGGTGCTCAGCAGTATGCCGATCCCAGATGAAGATGTGTCCACAATCTGAACCACTCATTACGAAGTTAGAACCCCAGAAATTGGCTTCTTTTATCTACAGGTAAATTAATTAATACAACAACTGAGGCACTTTATTTTTACGTTTAAGAAGCATCGCTGAGAAACATGAAAAAGAAAGCATTCAAATCTGTTCTCTAAAATCAGAGACACACTGGGCCTGAACACAGGCTTGGTAGTTTTCACTAGCAGAAGGGGAAGTTCTCACATTTAATGTTTAGATAATTACAATTTATTGTGCCAAAATCGGGAAATGTTTAGAGAAAAAATAAAATTATTTTTCTTCAAGTAGCTTGGATTATGCTTTGAAAATAAATACAGTACTAAAAAGCAAAAACAAAAGACTGCTGTATTTGATTTTTACATCTTTATATAATTATAGCATCAACTTCCTACCATCCGACACAAAGCCAGACATAACAATCCAGTTGATGCAATATAGAATTTTTCTGAATCAATTTGGAACAGTCAGTACAATATCAATAAATATTATATTTAGGCAGTAAACACAACTTTCAAAAGGCCAATGTAAATTTTGTTCATTTCAGAAGAAACTTCCAAAAAGTGATATGGATTAATTAAAAGGAAGCTGAAGAGGGTGGATGACAAAGTGTCATATATGTTTTAAAATGTAGAGATTATTTAAAACTGGAACAGAACAATAGATTGTACAACATAGTATAAGGGAAGTATTTACAGATAGGTTAATCATTTCAGCAATCCCTAAAGGAAAAACGATTTAACTTGGGATAAGAACTAAATTATACAAACAACTACACTAACAAATAAAGCTGAAGGGCACAAATTGTCAAGATCAAATGCTAACTAAGCTATATAGATTATTTCACCAAATAGTAAAATAAATACTGTACTGCATCTGACATATAAATGTCTTCTGAATTTAATTTCAGAAAGAAGTTTTTCTCTTTTGCAAAGAAGATTAACACCTGCACGCATGGAGAATATTTCTTTCGTGAGCAGTATATTCTAAGTGCAGATCTACTAATCAATGACTTGACAGAAACATTTTTTTTAATTTAACATGTCACAACTTAACTCTTGTCACTAGTATAGCATCTGTAGCTTTCAGCACTTTTAAAAAAGTATGCTTAATTTTTTTCAGTGGTTTTCCATATCTGTCTTCATGGAATGATTGTTTCTATAAAATTAGCAAGGCCAAATCTAATCCATTATTTTTTATTAAGATTATTTTCTACCCAAATGATGACATCTATACATAAAGCAGCTCATGATATTTGTCATGAACAAATATAAAAAAGACAAAAGTGCCCATCACTTGAACCTAACTCCTGGTAACTACACAGACACAGAAATAGGTTGATACTGCCTTCTTCTGGGATTTTGTTTTTCTTCCCAGTCTAGCCTAGGGGCCTGGAATATTCAGATGGTCCTCCAGGTCCAACCTTGACCAGCTTCTGAGATAAGTCAAATTTAGTTGGTATTGCCAGCTATTAAGATAAAATTAAATAAATTATCATAGATATACAATATCTACAATATGTTTAGAAAAGAGACAACTCTATTATCTGCATATACCAGAATATTTCCATGCTTTTTTTCCTTTTACATTACAAGGTTATTTAATAAATAAACAGGATATTAACGCTTTGAGAATAACCTGTCCAGGAAGATAATAGTAATTGCTAAAATATTTATTACTTAATGTTTATTATTTAATAATAAAGTAAAAGATAACTTTATTATTAAATAATAATTTCTAAAACAAGATAGTAGAGCAATATATTTAGCAGAAATGAGGTACCATTGTCCGTGAGTTCCGATGACCTTTATAAACCATTTTTATTAAAGGGCGTCTAATATTTAGTGTTTCTAATTCTTCCATTTCCTTTCTTTCTTTTCTTCGTCTGAAAAGTTCCTGGATACGAGCAACAGCAGATCGTCTGTAGATTATGAACAGAAAGACTAGTAGTATCAGAAAATTACATAATAGCTTCATTTTATGGACAGAAATACTGGTATTTTCAGTTACATAGTAAAGGGCTACCCTGCTTTTCCACTGAGATAGCACTGCAGCATCGAGAAATAGACAAGACAAGAAAACAATAAATCATTAAGTAAGGGCATCCTATGGTCAGTTGTAAGTAAATTTTAAAACAGAATGAGCATCTGACAGATGAACCCTAGACAACACTGCAAATGCTTAAGGAAAGAAATAACTAAAGCACGGCCCAGCATTGAAGTAATGGAAGAATGTCTGCATGTGGGAATGTTATAAAGAGTAGAACACTATGCTTGGCCAGCAGTCACCATATAGGAAAAGTGAGGCAACGGAAAGACGGGGGTATTGAATATGTATGCCTGAAAAACAAAGTTGTCTTGGAATGCGGAAAATGAGTATTTAGCACAGTTGTTTTTAAACTGGGGGTAATTACCAAATTAAGGGGGATAATTTAGGCACGTTGTGAAAATAATGGAGCAATTTTTAATTGCTTCTTGTGATTTGAGGATTCAGTTTGGGATTGCTGAACTGGTTGTGTAAAACAAGAGTACATGAAATTTTGGGGGTGGGGTGGGGTAATGACATTATTTGATATTGTTTGGAGGTAGCTGAGTTGAATGATTTATGTGGAAAAAGGAAAATAAGGATTCTGAACTAAAAAGGGCCACATCATACTGGAGGTAGTTTATAGACTGAGATAAGACCCCCACCTCCTCCCTGTGGATATTTTGCTCCTTCTTTGCCATCTTTGTTCATTCTTAAGACAATTTCTTAATATTGTTTTAATGTTTCATCTTCTTGCTTTTATTGGTTATAAGTTGCCTAAAGTCACTTCTACACAAGATAAGTTGCATGATAGACAAACAGACAAGGCAGTATGGACTAACTGAATGTACCTTTTTGCATTTTCTGGAGAACCCCAAATATTACACCAGTGAAACTGAGCAACAAATTGCAAAACAAGCAGAATGTTATTTCCTCCTGAATACCACCTCACTCCCAGCCAGTAATAATTAAGTGCAGATTTGGCTATTTAAAATATTTGTCCAGTAAATTTCTCTCATGTTATTTGTTTTCTGTTCATACCTGACTTGCTCTTTTTAATGTCTTCCTAATTTAATCAAATTTCAAACATATGCATGTATTTCATACTAATCACATAAAGTTATCAGGTATTCTCAACGTGTGCAAGCAAAATATTTGTTTTCAAGGTCTCGTTCTCTGGGACTCTGAAGATTTCTCTAAAATTTTGTGGGGTTTTGTTTGTTTTAAAAGTTATCTTAAAGGATACCTTCATCACCTATTAACATGGTTTTAAATTATAGAGCCTGAATGTATATACGTGCCAAGGGGCCTGAAAAACATATTAATATATGGTTTAGGATATAGATGAAAAAGAAGTGGAAGAATTCCTCCATTTCCCCTTTACCCATACCTCAGGAAAAATGTCCAAGCAACTTCAAGGAGACAAAACCCAGTCAAGATGACTCAGATGCTGACATGAGGATGTGGATCTTGCATCCAAGCCAGAGCCATTTAGTTCTCCCAAATAATGATCCCTATGAATAAAGGACTAGGAAGAGTCAAAATAGATGAACTCTCCCAAATATGGGTAAGCATTGCTGAGACTTTGCCAAAGCCAACTTTTGTAACCAGGGCTGTCTGTATACAGTAGGCTCACCTGGTCCTGGGTAGAAGTTGAGGGAATCTGGAGGCCAGTTTCTTTACCTGAATGCCTCAAACTGTACCATACCTGCTATCAGGAATCTCTGACCTGTTTGCCTGGATGATGTTTTAGTTCTTATCCTTTCTGTACTCTTGTCAGACGGCAGGAATTAACTAGGTATGGATATGGGCTTAAACTTTTTGTGGAATATGCTATGTATTTAGTATGCACTAAGTCAAGAAGGTCAAGACAATAGGTAACTATATACTTCCAAACCTTCTTTAGCATAATAAGATATCCTATTATCAGAAGCAAATTGTAAAGGTCTTCCAGCTTTTATCATGTGGCTAGGAACCAGACACATATGCTTACATTTTCTATATAACTTTAAATCCCCCAGAAACTTAAAAAGCAGTTTGGGCATTAAACCCACCAGGCTCAAGGTTGACTCAGCCTTCCATCCTTCAGAGGTAGGTAAAATGAGGACCCAGATTGTTGGGGGCAATTAAGCTGACTTTGTAATAATGCCGCTTGGGGTGTGTGTGAAAGCCCTAATAAGCAGGCATATACATAGAATGAAGGCTACTGCTAAGCTTGTAAGCCGCCCTGAGTCTTCGGAGAAGGGCGGGATATAAATGGAATTAAAATAAAAATAAAAATAAATGGATTTTTTTAAAAATAATGTATAATTACTAAGCTAATTTTTGAACTTTCAGAAGTTTGAAGAGAGACATTTTCTAAGAGTAAACTTAATAATCTTAAACATTAAATCTCAGTGTAAAAGGGTCCCACATACTCATTTGGTTCCCAACTCACATTTTATAGTTATCCTAAATGTTGTCTACTATTACTGTTGAAAAACAACATTAAATCAATCAAAACAAATCATTTCAAACTCATATTAGCAGTGGTTCATGCAAAATATGCTATGTGCTTAAAAAGGGAAACAGGGTGAATTTGATTTTCACTGTTTTTATACAATCATCTCCAATAAACAATGTTAATAAAGTTATTAAAACCATACACAACATTTTCTTCTTACTGTTCCTGGGCACAACATGCAGCTAAATCATCGCTTCATAACATCCTTTATATGCAATTTAGTAAATTTAAAACAGGTAATATAATCACTAATGTTGTTAAATACTGCACCAATCTTTTTTTAATGAATTGTTTATAGAATGGGAATTTTGAATTACCTCATTATTCTATCACCTACTGCTGTTCCTCTGATATATCTAGCAAAAGGAATAACAGCTAAAGTCATTCAAGCAAAAATGCTATATGAATTATTTTTAAAGAAAAAACTGCATCCTCAGGCCAAATTAACCATTTGATTTCCATGTTCATAATACTCTAAGTATTAATAATTGATCTTTTTTCCTTATTACATTTTCCTGCAAAATCACCATTAATTCTTCAGTACCTACATTGTTTTCAAACATACCAATTTACTTGTATTCAAAATAAAAAGTGGAAGAAAATATTTTTGGTTTGCATTTAGTAGTGAGAATTAACAGAGAATCAGTGTAGAAAAACCTTATTACTATTACAGCAATCTAGGTCCTGAAATGACTTCATTCTAAATCTTTTAGCAGAGTGCTTAAATCCTATTGTTCTTGAAGAATCCAGTCATTAGGCTGGATATGGCAGATCTTCTGATCAGATTATGGATGTATCTTATAAATCCAACAGAAAAAAGAACTGGAATTGTAATCATAAATGAAAGAGCTAAATATTGCGGTACCAAACTGCAACAAATTATTAACAACTAATGAGTAATTCTATCCCCATAATAGATATCAGTCTACAGACAAAAAAGGTGCTGGCTTAGGATGAGGAAATTGGGAAGATGCAGCAATTGAGTGCCCTGATGATGAAAAAGAAAAACTGGCTTTTTTACTATGTATCTCTCCCCAGCTAGCCCTTTTACTGTTTTACTTATCTTGATGCAGAAAGTTACATGGGACCAACTGAGGTCTAGATCGAATGAATAGATCTGAATGGCTGAACCAAAAAGCTATGGCAAAACCAAATACTGCTTTTAAAAATCGATACTGGGTTTCTCAATTCTTCTGAAACATGCACATCTATGTGAATAACATACAGCTTAAATTCATACCAATTTTTAGTGGGCAATAAATCAAAATATTCCAAAACAGAATTTGTTAATGTATCGGGACTTTACAAAACACAGTTAAAAATAAGATTAAATGTTGCTGTCGTATCACTTTTTACACAACTCTGTAATAATAAAATGCTCAGTTGCAAAGAAACATTTTATTTCCACTGTTTATCAAGACATAAGTGTGATTGTATTTAGTGCTAAAAGGGACGTGGTGGCTCAGTGGGTTAGGACGCTGAGCTTGTCGATCAGAAGGTCGGCAGTTTGGCGGGTCGAATCCCGAGTGCCACGTAACAGAGTTGAGCGCCTGTTACTCGTCCCAGCTTCTGCCAACCTAGCAGTTCGAAAGCATGTAAAAAATGCAAGTAGAAAAATAGGGACCACTACGGTGGGAAGGCAACAGCGTTCCGTGCGCCTTTGGCGTCTAGTCATGCTGGCCACATGACCACGGAGACGTCCTCGGACAAGCGCTGGCTCTTCGGCTTTGAAACGGAGATGAGCACCGGCCCCTAGAGTTGGAAACGACTAGCACGCATGTGCGGGGAAACCTTTACCTTTACCTATTTAGTGCTAGTATGCAGGTGTCCAAGGGGGGTAGGGACATGAAACTAAATGATTCACAGCATTTTGATGCAAACTACCACTTTCATGCATGTGTGCCATGACACAGTGCAACTACTGTATGAAGGAAGGGAGCTTGCATCATGAAATTATATCTTGATAGTTAGGAATAAAAATCTATGTTTTAATGACTCTGAAATTTGGCATTAATTATTATTTGAGGCTGCAATTCTTTTCGCTTTAATTGAAATCGTGTGACCTCAGAGCCAAAAGAATGCAAACTTTTCTATATTTTTATGGCCCCATACAGCATATATTAAACAAAAATGCTGAAAAGTGATAGCATGGTTTCTCAATATACCAAGTTCGGAAAAAATTGCAATATATTAGAGTAAGCCCTGACCAGGCTTAAATTAACATGGTTAAAAAATGAATGAATTCTTCTCATCAAATGTACACAAAATAAACCTGGCATCACTAGTATCACATAACCCCATCTAGTGGTCCTTCAGACATCCCAAAAATGTTTAGTACAGTCTCTGAATTAAAAATGTTACTTATCCCATTTTGAGCAAATTAAAAAAAAAATAAAAATAATATTCCTATTTAGTAAATTATAGACACTCTAAATGCTGCTCTGTGACCATAATAAAATGACTGAATTATAGATAATGTATCTTTTCTTTTAATCATAATGCATAATGGAACCTATTTGTTCCAAGCACTCTCATTTTAGAATCTTTTTTAATAAATCAGAAAGAAAATGTAATTCCTGAAAGACATGAAAAAGAACTAGGAACATTTGCTGTTAGAAATTTTAAAAATCAACTTGTTTATAGGAAAACGGCAACATATTTTATATTTAGAGAAAAATATAAAGATGAGGAACAAAAGCTCTTATTATGCGTGTGTACATTACATAATTTGTTTCTGATGACATTATCTCTATTTTCTATCACAGTTTCAAAAGGGGTGAACGCAATGCGTAAAAATATATGTATTCATGTTCGCCAGTCAAATTACATCTATTCTCTACAAGTCAAAGAAAATTTGCGCAAAAGGAGAAACTTTATCAGATATTCTATTTTGGTCAAGCTTCAAGTCACACCATTTGAGGTGTGACAGCCAACGTGGTGCACAGGTTAAGGACACTAAAGACACTACAGAAAACCCAGATTCAAATCCACAGTCAGCTATGACAGCTCTCTGAATAATTCTGTACCAAACACTCTCTCAGCCAAACCATGAAAGTCAGCTAGGTGAGTTTGTTCCAGTCACTCTGTTCTCAGACAAACCTACCTCAAGGCGTGAAGTGAGGAAAAGGGGGAGGAAGGAACACTACCTATGGTGCCTTGAGTTGCTACATGAAAGGCAGGATATAAATCAAAGAAAATGTGTGTAAACACCACTGCAAAAACTTCACGGGACTCTATGTACTTCAAATACAGATGTGCTCAATACAATTATCTGCATACCGGTGAAACTCGAAAAATTAGAATATCATGCAAAAGTTCATTTATTTCAGTAATGCAACTTAAAAGGGGAAACTAATATATGAGATAGACTCATTACATGCAAAACAAGATAGTTCAAGCCGTGATTTGTCATAATTGTGATGATTATGGTGTACAGCTCATGAAAACCCCAAATCCACAATCTCAGAAAATTAGAATATTACATGCAATCAATAAAACAAGGAGTGTACATAGAACAATATCGGACCTCTGAAAAGTATAAGCATGCATTATGTACTCAGTACTTGGTTTGGGCTCCTTTTGCAGCAATTACTGCCTCAGTGTGGCATGGCATGGAAGCTATCAGCCTGTGGCACTGCTGAGGTGTTATGGAAGACCAGGATGCTTCAATAGCGGCCTTCAGCTCTTCTGCATTGTTCGGTCTCATGTCTCTCATCTTTCTCTTGGCAATGCCCCATAGATTATCTATGGGGTTCAAGTCAGGTGAGTTTGCTGGCCAATCAAGCACAGTAATCCCATGGTCATTGAACCAGGTTTTGGTGCTTTTGGCAGTGTGGGCAAGTGCCAAGTCCTGCTGAAAAATGAAGTCAGCATCCCCATAAAGCTCGTCTGCAGAAGGAAGCATGAAGTGCTCCAAAATCTCCTGGTAGACGGCTGCGTTGACCCTGGACTTAATGAAGCACAGTGGACCAACACCAACAGATGACATGGCTCCCCAAATCAACACAGACTGTGAAAACTTCACACTGGACTTCAAGCATCTTGCAGTGTGTGCCTCTCCATTCTTCCTCCAGACTATGGGTCCTTGGTTTCCAAATGAGATGCAAAAGTTGCTCTCATCAGAAAAGAGGACTTTGGACCACTGAGCAACAGACCAGGTCTGTTTTTCTTTAGCCCAGGTAAGACGCTTCTGACGTTGTTTGTTGTTCAGGAGCGGCTTGACAAGAGGAATACGACATTTGAAGCCCATGTCCAGGATCCGTCTGTGTGTGGTGGCTCTTGATGCACTGACTCCAGCCTCAGTCCACTCCTTGTGAAAGTCCCCAACACTTTTGAATGGCCTTTTCCTGACAATCCTCTCCAGGCTGCGGTCATCCCTGCTGCTTGTGCACCTTTTTCTTCCACACTTTTCCCTTCCACATAACTTTCTATTAATGTGCTTTGATACAGCACTTTGGGAACATCCAACTTCTTTTGCAATTACCTTTTGAGGCTTTACCTCCTTATGGAGGGTGTCAATGATGGTTTTCTGCACAACTGTCAGGTCAGCAGTCTTCCCCATGATTGTGATTCCTACTGAACCAGACTGAGAGACCATTTAAAGGCTCAGGAACCCTTTGTAGGTGTTATGGCTTAATTAGCTGATTAGAGTGGGACACTTTGAGCCTAGAATATTGCACCTTTTAACAATATTCTAATTTTCTGAGATTGTGGATTTGGGGTTTTCATGAGCTGTACGCCATAATCATCACAATTATGACAAATCACGGCTTGAACTATCTTGCTTTGCATGTAATGAGTCTATCTCATATATTAGTTTCCCCTTTTAAGTTGCATTACTGAAATAAATGAACTTTTGCATGATATTCTAATTTTTCGAGTTTCACCTGTATATCCCCAGAGGTTAAATGATCCAGTTAGGAAACTGTGACAGAACTCCACCCTTGATGAATCTGTGCAGCAAATTGTGTACTAAATTATTGAATAAATATAATCTAGAAAATAATATATTCAGTAAGATCACTGAAGTTGAGTGCAAATACATACATAAAGCCACAACTGTAGTTACAGCAAGAGTAAATGGTGAAGAATTGATCTGTCATGCTTTTACTCAATGCAAATTGCCAGTGAGAGAATGTTGAGATCTGAATAAATGTGCTGCAAAGTTTTTGGAGGCAGGAAACAAACACAAGAATACTAACCTATGACTAACGCCTCCACGATATCGTGCACCAGGTATGAGAACAGGGTCATCATCGCTATCATCAGTTTCATGGAAAACAGAACTTCTTGTTGATGATTCTTCATGAGTGGCAAGTCCTGAGGAATCTGGTTGAGAATGAGGTTCATTATTGGTATTATTTGGGATGGTAGAAGAATCTGTACTTTGTTGACTCAAGCTTGCTTGCTCTTCCATGGTTTTGCCTGATAAATCTTCTCTTGGAATCTGGCAGATTAAATCAAGATCGGGAACATTTCCTTGTTCCATAGTACTTTCAGGCTGGTCAGATATCTCATTGTCTGATAGAATAAATAATATTTGGTAATCAAACACTTTTGAATATATTTAACAGGAAAGAACAATGAACTATACAAAATTGATACAATCTATTAAGAGATATAATAGCTGTAAATGGTGAAAAAGCACTTAATTTTCTTTTAGTTGTTGCTCTATTTGGGTACAACATTTTCCACAAGCATTTTACTCAAAGCAGCTCTTTGATAGTAGTTAGATAATGCACTGGTAGCACAGAGTTATAGTAACAAAACCATAATATTCTATAGTAAGAAATTGTTGGTTCAGCATAAATTAATTGCAAATATTCCAAAAATTATAGGAGGTTACCTTTAACATATATATCTGTAATTATTTTACATACCCGAATGCGGTGTATCAACATTTTCATTTGTTGACATTAGCTCTTCAGTATTTGTACTTTCTTCAGGTGATTCTTCAGGAATTTCTAAAACAGAGAATTTAAAATAATGGATGAATACTGCAGATAGATAAAAACCATTTCTAATATTTGCTCTTTACTATAAATGGTGTTTAGAATGATTTCAAAGTCTGCTATATTTTACATTGGAAGAGGCAAGATGGTGCTTTGCAGATGTTTTAAACTACGGTACTCTTTCTAATCCTGTTAGTAAGTGTTTGATATTGATCCTGTTAGCAAAAGTGATAAATATGAAGTCTAAAGAACTTTGAGTTTACCAATGTGTCATATGACAAAAGTTACAGCTAAAACATGCTTTCTCAAAACATGGAGGTACAAAAGAGGCACACATTTCTTTGTAATCCCAATAAAAGAAAATCCTGATTCCTATTCTTATTTTTGCTGCAGATTTCCAGATATGTATGATGATTTAGTTTTATAAACCTTATTGTATTTATGGTCAGCTCAAACTATTATTTAAACAATTATTAAAATATATTTAAGGTTGTAGCATTTTTGTAGTAGGTGATTCTTTTTTTATGATGTTATTAATTTTTATAAGATAACATTCTTTAGTATTTAGCAAACACCATGTTGTCTGGATTCATGTCATTAAAAACAATAAATAATAATTAGTTTCTATATTTTCATAATCAATACGTTAATTATTTCTTAAATCTTTTCTTCACCCAATAGTCTTCTTCTTACTAATACATATTTAATGCTACATAGTACATATTAGGTAATTCTTGAGCTAGCATTTTACAGCACTTATGTACAGTTATAATTTCTGAAAATTCTTGGTTATTTAATGCATAGCTCCAGCTCTCTAACAGTTTTTGCTCAGCTCAAATAGTAAAGTAGTCCTCAGGTTATGATGAAAATTGGAACTGGGATTGCTGTTGCTAAGTGATGCAGTCATAAATTGAAATCCCAACAGCCCCAGTTGCCATCATGATCTCAGAACACACGGGTGGTTAAGTGAGAGAGCCAGAAATCCCAGAAAGGGAATGTGGGAGACAATATAGGTGCTGTATGTGGACTCTAGGGAGGGAACTTTAAGGACCAGTCATATGTCCGTTTTTTAAAGTACCACCGTAACTATGAACAGTCATTCAAATGGACTTAAGCCAAGAACTACTGATGTTCATAATTCCACAATACTGTTAAATTTATTATCTCTCAGCTTTCAACACTTGAGTTATGTAAATAGGTATAATGAAAAAATGGTATAAAATATATTATAAAAAGAAACAGTCACCAATTTAACAATGTTAATGAACATCTGCTTCCTAACTAAGCTCTTTTGTGATTCAAATAATATATTTTTGTTTGTCCTCTGCATCCAAAATGAAACAAAAATATTATTTGGTCTGTCTAAACAAATATGTTGGAGTTTCATGAGAATAGGTCAACACTGTTATAATTAAAAAAACATGGTGTTTTTTATAACAGAAATTATAGCACATCTTACTTGATTCTTCAGTCTCTGGTGCTGGTACCTCTGAACCTGCAGTTCTTAGGGATTCTTCCTGACCTTCTATTTTGCTCTGATTTCCACTCCCTCTTGAACTTGAAGCTGTGCTACTCCTAGGAACAAATGCATGCAATAGCATATGCACTGTTTTAGATATTTTAGAAATTCTTCAAAAGTTTGTAAAGTACAGACAGAAAGATCAGCTCTATAAATTTAATATTAAAAATTAATACAGCTACACTTTAAAAATATCAGAAATAAAGCAATATAAAATTCAAATAGTAGGAACTCAAAACTCACAATGAAAATGTCTATGGAAATCAGAAGGGTAACAAAATTACATTAGTGTAACAATGTGTTCATTGTCAGATAGAAGGGAAATAATTTGATAGAAAGTATTTCCAATATTAAGAAATCCCCTCAGTTGTTTGCACTTACGTTTTTAAGAGTCTCAATTACAGTACCAGAGTCATATAGTTGTACGATTCCACCCTATTTTGAACTTACCTGAATAGGAGAGCAGGAATGACAAGAATGTAAACAACCATCCACCATCAATTGATATTAAAGATAAAAGGAAATTCAAGTCTCCTCTTCTAAGATAGCAATGCTTTAACCACCATGAAAGACTTCACAGAAATAAAGACAAACATGGCTAGAAAACCAGTGGCATTTGTAACAAGCTGCAACAATGTCAAAATGATAGCACATGTATCATGACATTATCATCAAAAATAACATGGTTTGGTACTTGCATCACAAGTACATACATTTGCACCACGACATCATGCCATTATCTTCACCTTGTTTCTGTGAAAACCCATAATATAAAAATAATATAAACCATATCTTCATTGTATTCCAGGAAGCGGTAAACATATAAGATAGCTGGCTGTTTCTAAGCAGATAAGAATGATAGTTCAGAATTTATAACTAATCAGATTTCAAGCTCTTCACATTCTCTTATAGGACTGCCCTTTTAGAAGAGGAGAGCTGAATTTCTTAACTTAGGCGCTCACTGCATCTGTTGATAACTGACACTTAATTGCATTCTCTGAAGTCCTGCTCCTTGTCCAAGTTATGTTGGAATGTTCCAGTCAACAAGAGAACATGGAAAAAAAGCCTCAGCTTCCAAGAAAATGGAGGGGCAGCAGCAGGACTTTTCAGTCTTTCCTCTGGGGTAGGTGGGGGTTGCCCTACTTCTGCTATAGAAAAATAAACCTTTGTAATAAGTCTAATATATCATTCAAGGACTATAGAGCCCCTATGGAACTGTCTGGGGATCATGATTATTGCCAGGAACATGCACATTTTTGCCTCAAATCATTTTGTATAGAAAATATCTGTCAGAGGTTCATAAGAAACATAAACTATGTATGCACAAATAACCACTTCAGGAATCGTTGTTATGGGCAGGCAAACTACTATTTCCTAACTGGTTTTCTCATGTTGATATAGTTTAGGACATGGTGATATACATGATAGCCTATTCTGAATAGAATCAATCTGTCCAGTAGGATTGAGAAAAGGGTTACTTTAGATCAAGACATGTCAAACACAAGGCCCGGGGGCCGGATCAGGCCCGCAAAGTGGTTTCATGTGGCCCGCGAAGCCATCCTGGAAACAGTGAGGGAACGGCCCCCACTGCCTTGGCCCTGGCCCAGAGACCCTCCTTCTGCCAGAGACCCTCAGATCTGTCCCACTCCTGCCCAGGCCCCCATAGGCACCCTTGATGCGAACACTGTAGAGCTGGCCATGCCCACCCAGTAGGCCATGCCCACCCTGGCCATACCCACCCAGCTCCTTGAGGGCAACCACAATGCTGATGCGGCCCTCAATGAAATTGAGTTTGACACCCCTGCTTTAGATTGTCATTTTTAGCCCTTCTTGATGATAAACCTCCTCCTCTGGAATAGCTTGTACCCTGGAATAGCCTCATTCCTGCTAGTGTTCCAGAAGATTAAGAACTGTGTATTCTGAATGGACATTAGCATTGAGAGGATGGATGGAATATTGCCTCAATAAATGATGCTACGCTTACTCAAGGGACATATGGAAATCAGATGTCCAATTATTGATTTTATTTATTTGTATGCCACCCTTATAATTTTACAAATAACTCAGAAGATGAACATACTGAACACACTTCCTCCTCTTTTCCCCACAACAACCCTTTGAGGTGGGTTGGGCTGAGAGAGACTGACTATCCCAAAATCGCCCAGCTGACTTTCATGACTAAAGGGGAACTTGAACAATGACTTAATATGCTGTACCAAAATATCCTGATATATGCAATGCAATGAGTAATCATTGTCATTACAATTTCTTCATATTCTTCTAATATTTTTAATTGTTTTGTATATAGATCCTCTATCTGCTTCCCAAAGTTTCTAAAAAGAATCAGATACTATTTAGTTTCTAATCAAATTATTTATACTATTACATAACAACTATAAAAATAAAAGTTTCAGTTCAAAATATAGCCCGCATTTGTAATGACTACTTACCATTCATCAGTGAAATCTAATTTAATTGTACTTGTAGTTGTTCCTTCTGTGCTATAATGTAAACTTAAAACAGGTTCACTTGCTCCTGGCCGTGGACTTGCTTTTTCATCATCTAAAAAGAAAGTATTACAAATAAAAATATGTTTATTTATTTATTTGTTTATTCATTTGTTAATAAATAAAATTTTTACTGCCGCCCACCTCCCTCACAGTTACTCCAGTTGGCTTATAAAGATAAAACCCCAGTATACAAAAAAAAACTTGTACATAATTGTGCTATTTAGCTTGTGCTAGCCATGGTCTTTTAAAGATATATAAGATGTAATATTGATGTACAATATGTAATAAGAAATTTGTAATTCTGTCCTTCTTGGCAAAGGCAATAAGCCAAGGAGGCATAAAATTAAAATTTAGAAATGAATAAATAATTTCTACACTAATAAATGCTGGAGCCATTTTATCTTTTTAAAAATAGTAATGTTTATTATATTCTGTGTATGAATGTTTCCAGTAAATATATTTAATCATTTTAATTTGACAATTGAAACATTCTGAGAAATAATAGCTTCCAATTTTTATTGTAACTTAGTAGAAAACTTCAGTAGTCAGGAGGATAACAGACTAAAACACTATACTCTTATATATGGCTTGCCTAACCTCTTTTGAGGAATAATAAAAAAATGCAATTTCTTATTACAACAGAACTAAGTAAAATATAATTATACCTCATGAATTTAGATATTTTAAAAATAAACTTCATGTTGAATTATCTGATACACACATACATACACACATACCAGTAGCCAAGTTGGGGCACATTATCCTGATCTATGTGAATACTAAGAGACAATATCAATTTGATGGCACATCATCATCAAGCCCAAAAACGTGTAACAGATCACTGTTTTTATTTTACAAAATTCATCTTATATAACAAAAGTCATAGAAGGAATGACAGAAACTACAAAAACCGGGATCTCACACAAGTTTTGTAATTCAACATGCTGATAATGGATGCCTCCAAAATATTACTTTATGCATATTATGGATGATTGTGTAGTAAACCAGACATTTAGACTGGATTTACCATTTGTGTCCCATCTATCGAATTTTTCCCAAAGACCTGAGATAGGCAGATGTTGTTTAATAATATTAAAGGTATTGTCACAGGATGTAAGATGATGATGATGTTTATTAATTATTCGACCTTTATATATATAAAAAACTCAAGGCAGTGGGCATACCTCATACTCCTGCCTACTCTCCCCACAACAATCCTGTGAGGTGGCTTTTCTGTGACAACTGGTTCGAAGCTCCATTACTGGTTTTCATACGTAAAAGAGGCTTAGAACTTATAGTCTCCTAGTTTTTAGGCAGCACTTAACCACTATATCATACTAGCATATACAATATATCAGAACTTAGGCTTGGCTCAAGACATCAGTTCATCTCTTTCCCACATAATGTTACAGGATATTTGTCATTTTTTTTCTTTGATTGCTTCAAGGAAGTGAAGTTTGTCTAAGGGGTTCACCCATACACTCAAGCCCTAAAAGGCAATTCATTTCCACATGCAGATCAGTCACTCTATGTTGTTGTGTTGCTCAGTGAAAAAAGGAACTAATATGAAATATTTTGAGGACAGAGCTTCATTCTGCCAATAGACTGGAATTTCATTCTTCAAAAAATATCTAATGCAAGATACTAAAAGGCAAAAGCTTATTATCTTATATTGTGTTAAAGCATGAAAAAGATTTTCTGTTTGTTCTAAGATCAAGGGTAATATCAGCAACATGGAATTTCTCAAGTTCATTTCAAACAAGGATTATGCTTCATTAACCTTTACATATTTATATTTTACAAGGATTAGCAACATCAATTAATAAAAAATCCAAACTATGAAGTGCAAAACTGCCAAACCTATCTTTGTCATGCATTGTTTTTAACACGAGATAAATTTTAGTAATTTGTGAGTTAAATTAAAATGCCACCTAACAGAAGGATGAATTTATAGTTTTTTTTACTTCTTCAAATGGAAAAATCTTATAATTCAGTTGCTATTTATCTGAAATTGAGTTCTGTATCCCAATAAAAGAAAACAAAGCCAAAAATCCACAAACCCTTTATTCTTACAAATCACAATGGGGAAAAAATCTACTATGAAGCCTTACCATAAACAGCCTCAGATCAGATACCCAAACAACAATCTTAGAAAAAACATACACAATTCCTGGTTGATCTCAAAGGCTATCTTTGCAGTTTTAGCAGAAATGAAGTGAGGTAGTTTCTCCTGGACTTCCATTCCAGGGAATACTTAACGAAGTTTAACTAAATCTAGTTAAACGCTGGCACTAGGGCAGGGGCCAGAAACCTGAAACAGTGAAAGAGCCACTCGGAACCGGTTCCCTCACAAAAGGAAAAACTGGGAGCCACAAAAAATGTGTGCACATGCGCGTACATGCACGCATGTGCAGAACAGGGTTTGACTGAAGAGTGGAGCCAAGGCAAGATATGCACCTACCCTGCATATTTGAATTGATTGGTTGAACTTTTTTAGTCCCACCTTTTTCTTTTTTTTTTTGGAGTGCACATGGCAGAGGACTGGGAGCCGCAGGGGACGGCTGAAAGAGCCGCATGCGGCTCCGTTGCAGACCTGTGCACTAGGGTTAATGAATTCTTTCAGTTCCTCAGGTTGGAATAGAAGGGCTTTAATGGTACAAATGATTATGCTGGAACAGTATTTTTTTTTAAAAAAAATCACATTTTATCCAGACGTGACATATCCTTAACTGAACGTGTTACAGAGGTAAAGATCGATCCAGCCAAGTATTAGTCAGTTAACTGTGTGACGATAAATACCAACAAATGCAACAGGCAAGCAGCAACTGCATACACTATTTTGTTCCTGAGGGAAAGCGTCTTGAGCAAACAACAGCAGCACAAACTACGTAACTACATTAGCTGCTTAATAAACCTTGACAAATGACAACCTGTAGGCTGAGGGTCCTGTGAGGATCCCTTAAGGGAAGACTGATCAGAGCTGGAGGACTGCTGTGCTGAACCCTCCGCTAGCTCTCGCTGTCTCTGCTGTTCAGCCTTCTTAAGCCTCAGCCGCTGCAGGCCCCTACGGAGTATAGCTAACTCAGGTGCCATTAATTCTGACAGGAAAAAGGGTG
This sequence comes from Vipera ursinii, assembly GCF_947247035.1. Lineage (NCBI taxonomy): Eukaryota > Metazoa > Chordata > Lepidosauria > Squamata > Viperidae > Vipera > Vipera ursinii. Next base: position 38,567,888 of record NC_139514.1, read on the forward strand.
TAAAAAAGAAACAGGCATAGAACATAAGATAAAAGGAATACGACTAAAGAGCAAGGTAATAGATATTATGTAGAAAATACAAGACAAGCATCAAATTTCATTTTTAAAAGCAGACTATTAATACTTAGCACAGGAGCAAAATGTGCTTTACTTATTTTATTTTTCTTAAGTATGAGAATTATGCTCATTATATATGTTTTCTAGCTCTACCTGCTCAACTACTAAGGCAGTTAAGTTCTGTAAAATTAAAAAAAACAAGATATAACCATGAAGATGCAAAAAATATATAACAATCCTTTCCTGCACAACTCCCACGCATATAACTGTTTCTACTCTAACAATATTTATCGGCAATTAAGAGATCAATGCAGTATGTGGGCAAAAGTGAAGCTTAACTGTCAAAGTTGTCATCGAAATTTTAGGCTGTAAACTACAATATAAAATACAGTCCTATTTGACTGTGATAAAGCACACCACTGTAAAACTTGTTTAATGCTGAAATGAGGGAGGGGGTGTTTTTGTTTTTTGTTTGCTTAGTCAGTTTTCAAGTTTGGGATTTGGTCCTTCTGTCAATAAAGAACAAAACTGAAACATGAAAGTCCATGCTTACTCTAACATATAAGCGTGTGTCATAATTTTTGTTTTCATGATGACAGTAATTAGATTAGGCAACTGCTAAGCTGTCTGTAATGAATTACTCCTCTATCCCAGTCAACCACAACATATCAAAAGATTTCCCAATACTCGGCAGTAATCACCCACGAGGAATAGGGCAATTAGAAGACTTTAGTGCTCAATTTGCAGAAAGGAAAGAATTGCCATTTGATATATTACAATGTTTTCATGTTCTAGTATATGAATAAGTGAGACATTAAAAACTACTATAACAGTAGATCTTATGTAAAGAATTAACATTATGTAATTCAGAGCATAATAATTCATTGTTTTGTTTTCAGACCATTATTATATTGCTGAATTGGTTTCATGACACTTTTTGGAAATATGGACTAAAAATAAGAAAAAAAGGAATTAAACATTCAAGATCACTTGTGGTAATAACAGGGACAATTACTGCAACAAATTCTTCTCCTATAGGCAATACCTTTTCTTAGTAACAATCTGATTTAAGTAATATTTAGAGCATTACCATTTGAAGGAGTATTAACTACCATATCAGATTAACTGATTTGTTTTCTGGCTATATATCACTTAAAAATAGCTTGGCTATAACAGCCACAACACAGTGAGCTAATTGCTGAAAGGTACATAGAAGATGTCCAGTTATATGGCACTATCAAACCATCTTAAAAAAGTAATCAACGTTGGATAGAGTCAATATTTGGATGGGAGATGCCTCAGAAATTTCACTCCTATACTAGACTTGAGAGAGGTGGAATGGGAAGCCACCTCCACTCTTGCCAGGAAAACAAACTGGGCATATTTTCCTCAGAGTTAAGATGTCCTCCAAGGAAACTTCATTTTTTTTTCATTTGGAAGATATTCTTTTTTGTGAAAGGTCTTAGAACACTATGGCCTGGCAAAGGAACACATGCTTGAATTTTATTGTGACAGGATTGAACAATATAAACACATAAAATAAGTTCAAAATAAACTGCATTCTAATTGTTTCATTCTCATTTGTTTATTTAATAAATTTATATGGGTACTTATCTCACAAGAAGTGACTCTGGGTGGCGTACAGCAAAAAGTATAAAAACAAGAAACATGTCAAACACGGTCATATTTTACAAAAGCACACACAAGAGATCTGATCAGCAATAGAGTCACCTCAAGATATCAAGGGTGCCCTGATGTCAAAGCCAGGTAAATGTAGTTCACCTCCCAGTGCCAACAGAATCAGTTAAGACCTTCGCTCTTTCCGCCGCGACCTGAAGACTTGGCTATTTGAACTTGCCGGCCTGGACTGAGGGACTGGGATTTTAGATTTTAAATTTTACATTTTAGAACGTGTTTTATTGTTTAGGGCTGCTTGGTTTAATTTATTTTAATTTTTGTATATTATGTGTTGTATATAGTGTTTTAATTGCCTTGTACACCACCCCGAGTCCTTCGGGAGAGGGGCGGTATATAAATCCAAATAATAAATAATCCTCCAGGACAGAAACAATCAGGTTAACTTAGACAAATAAAGGTCTATGGAATAGTAATAGCTACAGTATTTTCTCCCAGTTATTTCACTCTATACAAATCACACATTTGCAAAACTAATTCATCCACAGGAATTCTATAGATGAGGAAGCACACATTAAACAATGTTTGAGAGAAATCTACAATTGATAAATATGTTTTACCTCTAAATCCAATTCTTCTATACTGCATTTGAAAGAATATAGTAACAGTTTTATAGTGATATTCAATATTTGAATAGAAATCTCTTATATTGTTTTCTAAGAATTAATACAACATACCATACTAATTTTGAAACTGAAGGGAACAGCTGTTTTAAAAATACATGTGGGGCATTACTTGGGAATTACCAGTTCAAATAAAAGCAATCCAAAATTCCACTGGGTTGATATAAATCCCTAAGTATGCCTTTAAGTGTTTTTCAAGTTATCCTAATAGCACTTGAGAGGAGCATTTTCCAAAATGATACAGTGAGGGGAAAAATTATTTGATCCCACGCCGATTTTGTACATTTGCCCACTGACAAAGAAATGATCAATCTATCATTTTAACGGTAGGTTTATTTTTTTTTAAATCCCAGTTATATCCCACCCTTCTCCGAAGACTCAGGGCGGCTTACAATCTAAGAAGCACAAATCAATGTGCTTAGCAATAGCCTTCATTCTATGTATATACCTGCTTATTAGGGCTTTTGGGCCCCCCAAGCGGCATTTTTACAAAGTCAGCTTATTGCCCCCAACAATCTGGGTCCTCATTTTACCTACCTCAGAAGGATGGAAGGCTGAGTCAACCTTGAGCCTGGTGGGACGCGAACCTGCACTAATTGCAGGCAGCTGGAGGAGGCATTAAGGAGGCATTTTAACAGTGAGAGACACAATAACAACAAAAAAAATCCAGAAAAACACATTTCAAAAAAGAATCTGGAATCTGATTGATTGTTTGCTTCTGTGCACAGGTTGTCTTTTATACAGGTGGTAAACTGAGATTAGGAGCACTCCCTTTAAAAGAGTGCTCCTAATCTCACCTAGTTACCTGTATAAAAGACACCTGGGAGCCAAAAAATATTGCTGATTGATAGGGGATCAAATACTTATTTCACTCATTAAAATGCAAATCAATTAATAACTTTTTTGAAATGCATTTTTCTAGATTTTTTTTATTGTTATTCTGTCTCTCACTGTTAAGATAAACCTACCATTGTAATTATAGTTTGATCATTTCTTTGTCAGTGGGCAAACATACAAAATCAGCAGGGGATCAAATCATGTTTTCCCTCACTGTAAGAAAACAGATTCTTCAATAACTGGCACTAGGATTATTATTATAGTTGATTAAGCCTGCTATGGTTTCATTCCCCATCAAATTTAACCCTAAACTTGATGCTCAATTGCTAAAAATGACATTTCTTTACTTCTGGAATAATGGTGAGCAAGTGGACTGATTTCTAAGCAAAAGCCATAAGAGGATGAGGCTCATTTGAAACAGCGGAAATATTAAAGCAGTTTTTATGGAATGTATTAATCTTTACAGTCTTTTTATGTAATCCAGCTCAATATTCTTTACTAAAATGTTTCATATTTAATGCAGAAATCATATTTCCTATGAATATAGTAGCATTTATTGCACATGCTACACATGGAGCATAAAATGGATTTTATATCTTTTAAATATTTTTAGTTTCATTCCTGGAAGCAAGGAATTGCAGGACTTAATACATGAAGCCAAAGCTATTTTCACAGATATTATTTTTTCCTAGCCAGTACATATTTCCTACTCAAAACATATTTGCACAGTCTATGCCAGGGGTAGGCAACCTTGGCTCTTTTATGACTCATGGACTTCAACTCCCAGACTTCCTGAGCCAGCATAGCTGGCTCAGGAATTCTAGGAGTTGAAGTCCATGAGTCATAAAAGAGCCGAGGTTGCCTACCCCTGGTCTATGCTATGCAGGGTTCTCTGTGCAGATGTAAAGCAATTTTGAGCCATCTTTCCTGGCCCATTAGATCTGGCAGAGAGAACATGCTGTGGATGCCATCTGCCAGGGACCAGAAAATGGGACTTGTCTGCCATGATGTTGGCCTTACAGAACATTCTCCCACTGGACATTACATCAGCTTTATTCCTTTTGCTGTTCCAGAAGTCCTTTAAGATTTGGTTATGCCACCAGGGCTGAGGGTCCCACAGAACTGGAATCTTGTTTAGATGGCTCTACTATTGAGATGGATGTACTCACATCCTGTCTGCTTGGGGTTTGCATATACTTTAGTTTTAGAGCCTTGGTGGAGCAGTGGGCTAATGCCTCCTTAAGTAACACCAGCTGTCTGCAATTAGTGCAGGTTCGCATCCCACCAGGCTCAAGGTTGACTCAGACTTCCATCCTTCCAAGGTAGGTAAAATGAGGACCCAGATTGTTGGGGGCAATTAAGCTGACTTTGTAATAATGCCGCTTGGGGGGTGTGTGAAAGCCCTAATAAGCAGGCATATACATAGAATGAAGGCTACTGCTAAGCTTGTAAGCCGCCCTGAGTCTTCAGAGAAGGGCGGGATATAAATGGAATAAAAATAAAATAAATAATATGTTTTTAATGTTGTATTTCTAAATATGTTTTATATCTACATTGTTTTTTATTGATTACTTACTGTATCCCACCCAGAATCATGTTTTGTGAGATAAGAAGCTATATAAATTAAATTAATAAATAAAATGAATAAAATGGCTCACAAGAATTTGAGATAAAATCCTCCTAAGCTTTAATTAAAATTTAACAATGAAATGGCAATATAAAATAGTACATAACATGTGAACCTTTCTATAGCCAATTTTTTTTTGAAGCTTGCTTTCAATTTACTAACACCTCTGTTCTTTCCCATCCTCTGTTTCTAATGGTAATAAAGATGAAGTGTTGTTGTTTACCATATAAATTATAGAAATGCTAAAAAAAAACCACTGTGTATATTCTAATAAAAACAGAGTGAGAATGGAATTTAGGCTCAATTTCCAGTAACTCACAAAATTGCTTCTATAGGATTGTAGCAAGAATCCCAACATATTGAATATTCCACTTCTAAAGGGCGCTAAAGGTGCTTTGACCACAATTTTTGATATAGATTTTCAATTACTTTCTACCATTACAGGTTTTATAAATCTTCATATAGATCAACTGGCAATATAACTACAGGTAGAAAAACTAGGCAAAAGCAGCATTAACCAAGGAAGGGAAAACTACTTTCTACTATATTGTAACAGTCAGCTCACTAAGTTACATGAACACAATGCAGATGTGGTACAGGATGTATGGTTCAATAAAAATAAGAAAATATCCATTGTAATGTAAGTCTAATTCTTGCCTGTAAATGATTAGTACAGTAAAGAACAGAACAATTAAGAGACAATAACTGATTGGTTCCTTCATAGAAATCACACATGGTCAGAACCTAAAGATTCATGCAACTAGTTCTACAAACCAAAAGAGCATTTTTATGCTTATATTTCTTAAACAATAAGCTTCCATTCATGTAGTAAGCAACTTTGGGGGGGGGGAGTTTTTTTGAAACTGCAAGTGTCTTACGTTCAATATATACAGTCATTCTTGTGAAAGATGGTTGAGTATATAAAGCAGTTGTTCAAATCTACTTTTTTTCTAAGAACCATCTCCACACTAATTATTGCTAATTTAGGTTATAAAACAATTACTTCATATTTGCATACTAGCATTACGAATTCAAAAATATTTGTAACCTAACTACAGTTGAACAAATTTTAAAACAAGCTCTATGAATGAAACTCTGGGAATGAACAAACTCAATTCTCCTACAAACTTCAACACACACATTACACAGCTGAAAAACTGTTCTTGGGGGGGGGGAGGTCAGAAAAATGAGCTAAACATTTAATGGCATATCTTTTTCAAGAAAAGTAGCAATGTACTGTGTTGTAACAAATTATAGCCAAACGTCAGAGTAATAAAATTTTGAGCGAAGATTAATGTAGTCGATTTTAGAACTGGAGGTCATGCGTCCAAGTACGTGACCACACTGAATATTGGTACAATAAATATGTATTTTAAAGCCCTGATACAGATTAAATACATGTACTGTTTTAACAAGAAAACTTTACATACCAGGTTGGTGAAGTGTAGGAGGTGCAGGTATCTCCAAAAAAGGTCTTTGTTCATTGTCAGGAGAGGAGAGTAAAGAAGTAGAAGGAGGACTTTCTGTTGATGAAGATGTTGAGGGAGCTTGAGCTGACACTGTAGAGGATGATGACTGCAATTGTTCAGGACCATCTACTTCCATGGAATTTTCTGTTTCAGCACCTGCCAAGACATTTCCTGGGGTAGAAACATCTGATCTACTTGTTCCACCTTTGAAGAAAAGCATCAACTTAACTTTGCTTGTTTTTTTTTTTAAAAGATTATCGGTTTATATTTACTGAACACAGTAGCAAATTAATACTTTCAACAGAGTAGATTAAATGTGCTAAATGTGATACTTAAAAGCCTTAAATTTGGAGGGGCCTGTTTAAGCCATCAAGTCCAATCTCTGCTCAATGCAGGATGCCAATTAAATCATTCAGATACTGTCAATCCTCTGCCTGAAGGCTTCTAATGAAGGGGAGCCCACAATTTTTGGGTAATAATTTCCATTGTCAAACTGATCTTGTTGTTAGGATATTTTTTTCTAATGTTTGTCTGGTTTTTGTTGGATTGATTTCAGTGTTACATGAGTCTACACCTTTCGATAACTGAAATCCATTACTGCATGTTCTGTAATCTGCAATGAGACAAAATGAGATATTCTTCTACATGATAACTTTTCAGGTATTTGAAGAATGGTATCATTTTCTTTTTGTTGTTGTTGTTGTATCTTTTCAAAGCTACACATGTCCATCATCTTCAATCTCATTTTTCAGGACTTAGTTTCTAGTCCCCCCAATCAATGGTGCAGTTCTTTGAGCCCTTCCATTTTCTCTTTGAATCTTTGTTAAAATTATTTCCCAGAACTGAACAAAGTATTTGAGTTAACCACAACCAGCATTGGAGAGGATGGATTTGGAAATTATGCTTCTGTTATGTACTTTAAAATACAATTTGCTGTTTTGTGGCCACTTCACACAATTGGCCCATATTGAGTTTGGCCTCAACTATTCCAAGATCTTTTTTATAAATACAAGTCAGGGTTTATAAATTTCATCCTATGCCTAGGCATTTGATATTTGTTTCTTAAGTAAAGAATTTTGTACTTGTTTCTGTTAAATTTGATGTTGTAACTTTTGGATAATTTCTACCAAGATAATTTTCTTTGTCTTCTATAATACAGTTTATCTGTATCATCTGGAAATATGGTAAACATTCTCTCCCTTTTTATTGAAATATGTAATATTTCACATACAGGACTGATATTTCTCTTTAATGAAGAACCATTAGTGAACAATCAAAGTATTACTTTTGAGCCAATTTTGAGAACAATTTTCAGATTATTCAGTCAATATTTTATTAACTTATTAATCAGCATGCTATGCTAAAGTCACAAAATTTCATTTCTATAGCACTCTCATAATCAGTTACCCAATCAAAAACCTAAGTACAATTAATCAGAAAAGATTTGTTCTTGACATACTTACTCTTGAGTTGATAGCAACCTTATAATATCAGCATATTTTGGACTAAATAGACTCATTACCATCATTTAATTGTGAGGGCTGTTAAAAGCATTTACCTCTAGAGCGAGATCGTCCTCTTCCTCTGTTGCTCTGTGCAACTTCACTTGCTTCTTCAAACCATCTTGACAACATGTCAGACATTCTTTGCATCAATGAAACATTAGGGCTCTGTTCACCTATGTATAAATAGTGATACTAATGCATTTACTGTATTTTTGCTTTTACTAACCACAATCATATATACTTACATCTCTGAAAAATAAAAAATGTGATATTTAATTTTTATATTTTGTAGGGGTTTTTTGTATTTTATTTCCATTGTTACTGTTATTATTATTTGAATGGCTGCCCATCTTAACCAGGTGAATCTGAATAGCTCACAACAGGTTAAAAATAATCTAACAAAAGCAAGTTAAAGAACAAATATGGAAACATCTAAAACCACCAATAATCATTAAAAAACAAAAATAATCGTGATCAGCAACAGAATCCAACATAACATCAGTTCAACGCAGCCGCTGTAAAAGCTTCCATCACTGGCAGGCCCCAGGTGTGGTGGTAGAGCCATGTCTTCAAGGCCCTTCTAAAAGGCCAGTACAGTTGGGGTCAATCTAAATTCCAGGGACGATGTTCCACAGGTTGTGGACTACGGCAGAAAAGACTTTCTTCCTGGGTTCCACTAGATTACATTCTTTTCATGGATGGAACTTGTAACCTCTCTTGCCAATTCCACTGGGACAGATAGATGCATCTAGGAGAGGTGATTTCAAATAACCTTATCCTATGCTGCATAGGGCTTTACAGGACGTTATAACCCAGAAACATACTGGCAATGAAAACAGTTTGCAGAATGTAAAGTATTGTGCAAAATATTATTTTTATAATAAAATCAGAATAGAACTGAAGCACGATCCAATATCAACTCTATCCTTTTTCCTATGCAAGTTAAAAATTGGAAAAAAGGAAAATGAATGAAAGGAGGATGAAAATGAAGAAAGAAAACTGTAAGAACAGTTAAAGGAAGAGAGGCAAGGCTAGCAAGAAACAAAGCAACAAAGCCCTCTAAAAGTGTACAAGCTACTATGAACACTTCAGGTAAATTTCAATCTTGTTTAAACTAATACTCTTTTGCACAAAAGAAATTATCTTTACTTTTTCTCCTGAATAACTCCAAAGAACTTGAAAGGATGAGAAAAATCAAAGGCTAATGGTGCAGTGGCAAAATTAAGGGTAATCCTTAATTATCACAATGGTGGTAAGATTGAGTAAGCTCTGCAAGTATGAGAGAAGCCAACTTCAAATCATGAAATTATATAATTTGTGACATAGGACCATACAGAAGAAAAATGGCAATGATTCAAATAGAAATTTGCTAAATGTATACTTGACAACAACCCCCAAAATTATAGGACCTATTAGAATGAGTATATATAATGAATATTAGTGAATGCACTTGCTACATATGCAGTTAAGAAAATGAGAATTGTATTGCCTATTGAAAGGGATGCTAAAAACAGTATTAAAAAAGATATACCGACAATACTTTTTAATTGGGGGTGACTTTAATATAGAAATCAGAGAAATGGGGGAACAGGAATCACAGGAAAATTTGAACTAAATTAACATAATACCTGCTTTAAGGCCTAGAAATGCAGACTCAGCATAATCACATCATAAAATGCACAACACTGGAATCAAAATGATTCAATGATAGGAAACAGATGATAAGAAGTGCAATTCAGTCAACCAGGATACTACCAGATGCAGACTTTTGGAACAGACCATGAATTCTTGGCATCAAATTTATGCATTAAACCTACAAAATCAATCTGGAGGACGTATAAGAGCAAAGAAAAAGTTAGTATACTTAATTTAAGTGAAAGAGAATCTGAGGAGCTAAGATTTAAGAAACATTATGAAAAACAAAGTGAAAATGTTCCCAAAATTCCAAAGACAAAAAGATCCAAGTGGTTTTCAGAACAAGCTATTACAACAACCAGAAAACATAAAGGATGAAAAACTTGAGCAATATACAGGACATATTACTGAATCACAATTTTCAACAAGTAAGGGTAAATAAGGAAAAATATCAATCAAGAGTATTGACTAATAGAAGAATATAACATTAAAAGGAAAAGGAGAGATCTTTTTAAGAAGATCAGAGAAATAAAAGGAAATCTACAGAAGTAGGAATTTTTAAGAATAACAGAAGAAATGTAAGTAAGGAAATTTTATTAAAGATAAATGTAAACACTCTTTTGAAACTCTAACAAACAAGAATTAGAAAGTAAGAACGTTTGCAGAATGTGAATACATTCAGGAAGTGATAAAAGTAGGTAGAGTATGACAGGCAATATGCCAATTGTCAAATAGGAACGCACCAAGCACAGATGAAATACTTTTAAAGGCACAGACAACAGGTAGTTGAACAGTTCTGTGTCAGCAAAATATAAAACATCACTATCTGGTTTAGAATATACAGAAGATTAGTTGGGGGATACATCTATAGTAAAATTGTGAGATGTAAAAATTACCAAATCATAGCACTAATTACACACAAAACTTTCACTTAAATCCTTACAAAAAAAGCTTAGAGCTATATATTGAGAGTAGTATGTCAAATTAACAACCAGATTTCTAAAATGGCAGAGGACAGGCAGGACAATGAAGACATCAAGAGGATATAAGGAGTTTTTTAAATCTTTGCTTTAATGATCATGCAGAAGGTGAAATATACTAAAGCTAAAGGATGTGCCGGAATATTATTTTCCTGAGGAATCTGTACAATGAACAAAAAGAAAAAGAAAAAAAAACAGAACAAAAAGAGATGACAACTGGAATCTGAATAGGAACTCATAATGTTAAGTGGAATGTGCAGATAGTTAACACAGTCTTGGTAATTGAAAGTAAAGTAAAGATGACTTAGGCTGATTGTGAAAATAAAAACAGATCATGAGAAATCTGGTTTAAAACTGAACATTAATAAGATACAGATTACAGCAACTGACATGCTTTATGAACTTTATCTGAAGATGAAAAAGTGAAATTGGTAGGTAGGTGCAATAATATAAAAAAATAAGGAAAATCTGCTGGAAATGTAAAGAAAAGATTAATCTCAGGGAGAAAGATAAGGATAGTTAAAACAATGGGATTTTCATTGCAATCTTCAGTGGTAGCACTTGGCTGTGAAAGCTGGACACTGAGAATGGGAGAGAATGATAATTTTGAATTATGGATCTAGAAACAGTTGCTAAGCGTATCATGAATCAAGAGAGTCTCCCTCAATGAAGTTTTATGTCAAATAAAAATTGACTTTTTAGGGAATTAAAGTCAAGTTAACTCAAGTGTGAAAGAAACCAGTGATGGACAACAAGTTGAGAGAATTAGAAGAAGCACAAGACAATGGATAAAGTGGATAGAAGAAAGTAAAGTTACTGCTAGAATGAAAGGACTTTACCATCAGAGACTTAAGCATTTGGCAATACTGTCACTATGAGCTGAATCTGAATCAATTGTGCTTATGGTGTATGAGCAGAGGTTTTGTTACATCTCCCTCCTTCTCATACTCTTCCAGCATTGACTACAAAATCCATTTCAGTGGGTTCCCAATCTATCAGAATAGATTTGGAAAAGTTCAGAAACTAGAATTCTTTTCACTAGAATTTCCCAATTTAGTATTATAATGGGGAATTTTGGCTTAACACAAAGTAACATTTCTGTGTCAGAGCTGATGCTTGATACAAAAAAAGAATAAGGAACAATTTGTCTGCAGCCTGAAAAAACATAACTTATGAAGTCATGGACAACTGTCTAAATATGGTCATTATTTAGACCATATTATTAGAGATAGAACATGTCTAAAATTATAGCATCATTGTACATATAATATTAAGCAAAGTTTAAATAAAAACTAGGATAAATATAAATATCAAAATATAGTACCATCTCTTTCTCTTTCACTTTCTGGCCTGGCTCTTGGTCCAGTATCTGACCAATCTCCTCTTAATCGCAAACGTTTGACAGGGGGCTGCCGTAACTAAAGAAAAAAGCAAGGAAATTAAAAGATGCAAAGGTTCTATTCTATTTAGTTAAAAATATGAGATACAGTTAAAATTCTTGCACTTTTATTGTCTTATTTTTACCAACATGGACAAACCTGCAACCATAATTTGGTTTAGGAAGAAAGTAGAAAACTAGTACTGTTATATATAAATGGACTACTTTTGGTATCTGTAAGAGTTTGAGAATGGTAAGTGAGATTTTTAATATTTTTTTCTCTTTAGTATCAGAGTCCAGGAATAACAAACTGATGCACTTTTTTTTAACTTTCCAGTCTTTAACTCTGTCAGTTGGTATTTATAGCGTTATGTTTTAAGTCATCAAAAGAGGACCATACTGCCTAAATCTATGCCAAAGCATAGATGCTTTTTCAATTTTTCTTCAGGTTAAAAAAAAAATACCATAAAGTACAGATACACATTCTGTAGTGAGCTGTATATTTGAAAACAACGAGCTGTGGAATTAATTAGATTAACATTTAGTAAAAATAGAGAACTGGCTACAGTATTATATACTCCCTTCCCTCAATCTCTCTCCTAGCCAGAGGATACTGCCTTTTTTCTTCTAATCTCAGAGAAAGAACATTTAAACTAGGCTGAATATCAGGCTTCTTGACCCAGACTTGGCAATAAATCAGAAATTTCCTGAAACATCACAGTTTAGTTTGAATCCTTGGCTTAAAGATTGGCAAAAGATTCACAAACAAGGTTCAGCTAGATTAAAATTAAGGTAAGAATGAAGCTGTAAAAACAATGATTTCTTCTTTTCCAGATTAACAGTTGTTGCTTGTTTCTATAACAGTCATCGTGGCTTGGGAATTGCTCATTCTCACCTCAGCCCTTACACTTAATAACAGTCAGGTTAACTTCTTAAGGATTGTTGATTTAACATTAAACCCTAATATAGTTGCAACTTACTTTTAGATAATGAGTATCAGCTATATTTGACTTGGGGATAAATGTAAATATCTCACTAATCAACAGGGAAAAATTGGTTGAGAAAGCAGAAAGAGCAGGAAATGATCATGTAGTGCTGAAACCTTTTATTCTAGTAAACTCAAAGAAATGATAAATAGGACTTCATGACATGAGAAACTGACAGGAATTCAATGTGGGCAGGAGTTCCTGAAAGTACAAATCTATATAACTCCAAAAAAGGGGGGGGGGGGGAAGGATAATAAAAAGAAGCCAATGTGGCTTCATAAAACAGTGAAGCTCTAAAAACAAAAACCAGGACACAGAAGTAGAGAATTAGTCCAGAAAGTAAGAATACCACAGGCTTCCCAGAAAGGAAGTTTAGCAAAAGATGCCAAGAATAACAAAAAGGTCTTTACACTTGATCAAAATAAAAAGGAAAAGAATTAGAGCACCAGCAGCTTGGTGAAGAAAGGAATTGCTATCCAATAAAAAATAAACAACTGATCTGCATCTACGGCTGTTTGCAGCATCCTGTGGTCATATAAACATGATTTACAACATTTTTTTGTCAGAAATTGTGAGCCACCCAGAATTATTTGTGGACATGGGCGGCTATAGAAATCAAATCAATAAATGAAACAGCATTTACTTCTAATTTCTAGCATAAAAATTTACTTAACAACTGCAGCATTTCCTTAACAACCACAAAAGAAATGTTGAAAATCGGGTTTGTTATGTGATGACCCACTTACCAACAGATACAACTTAACTGAGCCCCTAACTGTGGGCTCAATTATGGTCATAAATTGAGGATTACCTGTGTGCAATTGCTAATCCTTTGAGATGATGTTTCCCTTCCCATTGTATATATGGACACATACACACGAGAGCCTGATACTTAAAAGAATGCAATTTTATAAGTGAATGTTTATCTTTTGCTATAGATAATTATTCAAAATTTGCCATTAATTTTTTTTACTTTTCTATTTAGAAGACTCAATGTACTCTATAGGAACATTTTTACATACCAACTCATCAATGTTCTACAAAACCTAGTGGAATCTAGCCAAATACAAGAGCATGTGATTGTAGTCTTAATAATTTTAACTTTGCTATTTAAAACTTTCAATCTAATAATAACTTTACATACATCATATTATGCCCAAGATTTTCCTTTTTTTAATCACACACAGGGCAGAACACATTTTTAGTAAAGTAGTATTGATGGATTCCAACAAGTAGTGCCTGACAAATTCTTCATGATGCTATTTATGTTCTTCAAGGAAAAACAATGTTGTCAACACAGGGACACTTCTCTATTACTGGAATAGGATTTTAATACTTGTAAGGAACCCACAGTTTTTGCAGCCATGGAATGGAATGGGAGATCTAGGCAGTCAGTTTACACATATGCCAAAAAATCAGAAACGTCTTAAGTGTAGTTGCAATTTTCCCATGATTTAATAATAATTCCAAATTTATTTTGCTGTGTGATAGCATAGTGGTGCTTCAACACCAATTCAAAAGATGTACTTTAAACCTTGAATAAGCACAGCACTCTTACTATTCATCAAATCAGCCTTCTTTTTTTAGGTTTGTGTGGAAAGTTCAAATACTCCTTCTGAATCATTTTCAAATGTGTACATAGCTCTAATAATCAGCTAATAAAAAATAGGACTGTCTGTTGTGCTTTAAAATAAGAAAAGCAAAACTGTCACATCTCATCTGCTATTTGTTCCAAACAGTTGTCTTTTGTCATATCAACAGACTTTTGAGGGTTTACAGCAAGCAAACAATTCAGCCAAAACAATTCAAACCATGTAACACCAATTCAAAATATATTAAATAAAACTGGAACACATATAAAATGTAAAAACTAAAAACACTAAAAATAACAACAAAGGGAGGCTAAGCATTATTTAGTTTCCAAGTGCCTCAAAGAACAAACCCAAATTTACTTGCTTTTCTGATATTCAAAATGCAAGGATCAATTGGATATCCAAGGCAAGCTGTTCCTTGATAATGGGACAATCACAAAGCTCTGTCTACTGGGCTTCAACCTTTCCTCGCATGAGAAGGAACCCAAAGCATCTTTTTGATAACACTGCCTATATGCTCTTGATGGGGAAAAAACCCAACCTATGTAAGGCTTATAGTTTAAGATCTGAACTTTGAATTTCATTCAGAATCCCATTTATATCAGTGCAGTGCTTGAAATGCAGTGCTTGTTAAAGCTGCTCTTACCCATCAGGAAATGGATAGATGATTCTGTTCTCACTGTATTTCCTAAGTGTTCTGCCCAGGAAGACTCAAATAGAGGTAGTCCTCAATTTACGGCCATAACTGAGTCCCAAATTTCTGTTGTTAAGCAAGATAGTTGTTAAGCGAGTTTTGCCCCATTTTATGACCTTTCTTACCACAGTTGCAAAGTGAATCATTGCAGTTGTTAAGTTAGTAACATCTTGTTAAGTGAATCTGGCTTCCCCACTGACTTTGCTTGTCAGCAGGTCGCAAAAGATGAGCACATTATCCTTGGACACAGCAACCCTCATAAACACATGCCGGTTGCGAAGCATCCAAATTTTGATTATGTGTTCCCCAGGATGCTGCAACAGTCGGAAAAGTGAAAAATGGTGAGGTGCCATTTTTTCAGTGCCATTGTAATGGTCATTAAACGAATACAACTGTTTGAGGACCAGCTGTAGAGCATGTTGCAATTGTCAAATTCATAGATGATATGGATATGAATCATTGTAGTCATCTTCTGCATAGTAAGCAATATGTTTACGAATAACTACTGCCCTATACATGAACACATAGAGCAATGTTTCCTGAAAACTTTGCATAAAAATGAATTCATTTATTGTTCATGAAACCAATGAACAAAAGGAAAAAAAGGGGGTTGCAGGGCATGAGGTCAAATTTGTAACTCAAATGCATTGACAAATGTGCTCATAAATAGTCTCAAACTTAAGCACTACATTATTCAAACATGTTTTTTGTCCTTATCTCAAATTGTATATATAGTGAAACATCTTCTCCATGTTTTCTGCCACTAGATTTCTAATGTGTGTGATTGATTATGACAAAGAGACCAAATGCACTACAATACTAAAACCATTGTTAGGCATTCTTTGCTATGTTGCACACTGCAGAGTTGCCTATGTTAAAAACTTGTTCACCAGCTTCGGCACAATATAGTTTGCCCAAATTTCTTATATCAGACAGATCCTTTTCCTTTTGTGTAAGGGTTTCGACAATATGTTGACAGCTCTTTTGTCTCCATAAGTAATGGTAGTAGTGATTGCAAGTATGGGATTAAATGGGAGATGAGATGCACAATTAGAATGACCATACAACATGATGGTAAATACGCGAGAGCAAAAAACAAAAGTTGCTGATGGAAAGGTCAAGCAGTTTTGGCAAGAAGTTTGTGATGTTTTTAGACCTTTGGTGCAAATTGACTTTCTAGCATAAATTGCATAATACTATCTTTTTGTTGCTTTTGCATAAAAAGAATTTATGCAAGAGAAAATAAAATAACAAATCAAAAGCAATGAAAATTCATGTAAGTGAAAAAATATAGGTAGCACATTGTTATACTTGATAGTCAGTAAACTTCCTTAAATCAAAACTACAGTATCAGAATTTCTAGCATAGGTCGAATCACTCGGTGTTGCAATTGTTCATAGCAAATTTAAGACATTTATTTTCTTATATGCTGCCCAAAGTTACATAGTCTGTTGGGCAGCCATTTACATGCTTAAACAAACACTCTTGTTCTCTTCTAGGACTGAAATTTTAGCCACTATTTTTGTTCACAGGTTTCTTTTAATATGATTCTTTCAAAATCTCTTAACAAAATTACCTATCTGACATTGATCAACAACAACAACTTTATTGATTAGCCCTTGGGCCATATCAAAGTACAAAGTTCCAGCAACAAACCATCACCAAAACTAGATAAAAGCAATCCGAAATGGAATTTGATAAAATACAATTTAAAATGGAATTAAAATACAATTTAAGTTAAAATAGTAATAAAATGCAAATTTAAGATATGGATAAAATATGGAAACATTATATTTCAGAGTCGCCCTTACAATCTACCCCAATCAGTCCCACATATGCAGATCTTAACTGGATCATTTTGTTCAAATACTGTGCTACGTTGGATGTTATTTTCAAGTTCTGGCCGGACATAAGGTAAGTTATTTTGATATGGGGATCCCAATGGGTCATTCGTTTGGTATATAGACCAAGATACCTGTCTCTCACCCTCTTATACAAACAACAGTCAAATAGGATGTGATCTGACATTGATCATTTATTAAATATTTCATTTTTTAAAATATTAGCTAAATTACACTGACATAACAACAGTGGTTTAAGAGAAGTATTTTTTAAAAAATATAGCTAATTATCTTGACATCAAATCAGCACTATGGAAAGCTTACCTCTTCTCTTCGCTCTTCTGCAGAAGGAACTTTCAATTCTCTGGCTGTATCATCCTTAGGATCAAATAGGTATATGTAGTCTGAAGAATAGCTCACAAGAATTTCTTGTCCATCTTCACTGTAGCAGAGAGATGTTACCCTACAGGATTTATTATTAAGATGAGGTGGAACAAAACGTGCCACCAATCCTGTAGTACCCCTGCCTGCATAATTACCTACATGAAAAAACAACAGCTGAAAATATTCTCCATTTTTCAAATGCAAAACAGTATATGCAAATCTCTCTAGTGTTCATCTGAAATGAAGAGACTTTTACTGAAAAAATATGCAGCTTGCGAGAAAAATAAAACTCTTTACTTATCTCACAAGAAACACAACAAAGACAACAGTTGAGTATGGAGATATCTGGAGAGCCAACTTTTATAGGGTTTTGTGATACGTTGACAAGTTGGGCAAATTTACGTTTGATGGGCCAGGGAAGGTATGTCAGGAATCACTCAGTGAGCTGTTTCAGGGAATTTAGTTGACGTCTCATCTAGCCTTGTTCATGGTTTTGGAAGATTGCCCATGATCTCAGCTTCAGTCTCCACTGATAAAAGCCAGGTCTGTTTGTAATAAAACTGCATTTGTTCATGACTTGGTCATGGATGAACAAACAAAAATGACATATTCAAAATTTTCTTCCTCTCAGTAGCAGTGTAGAATAAAATGAAATCAGGATCAGTAAAAAACAGTAAAATTGGTTACAATACAGTTGGTCAGTCGGACCAAGCAATAAACATCCAAATGTCCACTCAAGCTTAATAATAATCTCCCAGAAGGCCCTTTCAATCCTCTTCTCTCCAAAACCCTAAATCCTAGCTTCCCTCTTCCTCATATTAAATTATTATTTTGTACACTGCAATCTTTGACTTTTTCACGATTGCAATGGCCTCCAAAATATTGTCCTCCAGAGTTCCAGGACATTAGTTTGGATATGCCACTGCAAGAAGTCATGTTCTGCTTGGTGGTATAAAGTATTTGTAACAAATTAATAAATAAAATAGGTTATTTATAAATTATATAAAATAAATTTAATTCATAAAGTCTTTTTCTGAGTTTATACTTTTATGTGTTTTCCATCTCAAAGTGGTAGGAAACTATACTAATTTTTTTTAGCAATTGTAGAAAACAAAAACAAAAAAACCAAAACAAAACAAAACCAAGTAAAACTAATATTTGTTCTAAAGCTACCCTAATTAAAAATTAATATAACCATGATGTTTAGTATTTAAACATTAAACAGCAACAGAGCCTTGGTGGAGCAGTGGGCTAATGCCTCCTTAAGTAACACCAGCTGCCTGCAATTAGTGCAGGTTGGCATCCCACCAGGCTCAAGGTTGACTCAGCCTTCCATCCTTCCGAGGTAGGTAAAATGAGGACCCAGATTGTTGGGGGCAATTAAGCTGACTTTGTAATAATGCCGCTTGGGGTGTGTGTGAAAGCCCTAATAAGCAGGCATATACATAGAATGAAGGCTACTGCTAAGCACATTGGTTTGTGCTAAGATTGTAAGCCGCCCTGAGTCTTCGGAGAAGGGTGGGATATAAATGGGATTAAAATAAAATAAAAATAAAAATAAAAAATAAAAAACAGTTTTTAAAAGAAAATATTTCTACATTTATTTCCCATGACTGTTTAAAAATAAAAAGAAAAGAATATTGTTGATAGACATGGAATTTCTTTTTACATCAAATCTAAAGGCTATATTTTCTTTGGAGTTCAAAAATTAACTTGGAAATTAGTGAAAAGCCAGCCCAATGAGGCCTAAAATAATACTACAGCGAATGCAGAATACAGAATACCAGAGTTGGAAGCGACCTTGGAGGTCTTCTAGTCCAACCCTCTGATCAGGCAGGAAACCTATACCATTTTCAACAAATGGCTATCCAATCTCTTGTCAAAAACTTCCAGTGTTGGAGCATTCACAACTTCTGGAGGCAAGTTGTTCCACTGATTAATTGTTCTGTCAGGAAATTTCCCCTTACTTCTAGGTTGCTTCTCTCTTTATTAGTTTTCCTCCATTGCTTCTTGTCTTGTCTTCAGGTGCTTTGGAGAATAGATCGACTCCCTTCTCTTTGTGGCAGCCCCTTAGATACTGGAACACTGCTATCATGTCACCCCTAGTCCTTCTTTTCATTAAACTAGACATACCCAATTCCGGTAACCGTTCCTTATATGTGTTTAGTCTCCAGTCCCAAAATCATCTTTGTTGCTCTTCTCTGTACTCTTTCCAGAGTCTCAACATCTTTTTTATAATATGGTGACCAAAACTGGATGCAGTATTACAAGTGTGGTCTTACCAAGGCATTATAAAGTGGTATTAATACTTCACATGATCTTGATTCTATTCCTCTGTTAATGCAGCCTAGGACTGCATTGGCTTTTTTTGGCAGCTGCAGCACACTGCTGGTTCATATTTAAAGTGATTGTTCACTAGGACTACAAGACCCCTCTCACAGTTATTTCTATTGAGCAAGGTACCACTTATACTACACCTGTGCATTTGGGGGGTTTTGCCTAAATGTAGAACCTTACTTTTTTCACCACTGAATTTCATTTTGTTAGATAAGGTACACAAATCCCATTTAAACAAACAGTTAGAATGTCGATACTTTACAGTCCAGTTTGCAAGAAAATATTGAGAACAATCTTAACAGACTTTGAGAGTCTTTTAAAAGAGTAGCATTCTGAATATTATGAGATATTATGAATATAAACACTGTAGACAAAATATTTTGCATTACATAAATTCATTGGAAATGCACATCTAATATACCTCAGCTATGTATTCAACATTAATGTATATCATAATGTCATGCTTGCATCATAGTACCTGTTGCTCTTGTGCCAAGCATGCGTCGATCATATATTCTTACTGAACTATCAGAACAGCCAACTGCAAGGTAATATGGTATTGGTGGGCAGATGGCTACAGATGTGGCAGCTCTCCTACAATTGATTAAAATATCCTGAGGAGGGGGGGGAGAGGAAATACTGCATTTATTTGAAAAGTCCACACAAATATTGTATTATCTGATCTATGACTACAGTATGAAATTAACTTGGAATGACTAATTTAATACAAGCTAAGTCTGGCTCTCATCAAAATATATTTTAATCATTGAAAAGCAGACAAGGATACAGTTCAAGATCAGACCACCAAAACAGTTTGTGTGTGTGTGTAATTTATTAAATTTATATAGCCACCCACCTGACCAAAAACGACTCTGGGTGGCAGACAAAAATCAGATAAAACAAGAAATGTAAAAACAACAGATATAAAATATAAAAATCCATATTAATAAATATCATAAAAAGCAAAGATACAAACCACAGGCCAAAGGGACAATAAAAATGCCCACCTCAACAGTCGAGATATCTAAGAAAGGGGCCACCCAGGGCTGACAACATAACCACATTCTGAGAGCCTTTCAAAACATCAAAATATAGCAATCATCATATTTCTTTCCTTTTTTCCCCTCCAAAAGAGGCACCAGGTCTTATTTTCAGCAGGTGTCTTTTCCACTCACCTCGCAGTGGCAGCACCAACAGCCCTGCCCAGCCAGTCCACTTCTTCTGCAGCTGAAGCAGCAGCTTCATTCTGCAGCTGAGGATGGAGCTCCAGACTGCATTTTGCAGTCAGAGAGAGGCAGGTGTTGATTCATGGGAGGCCTGATAAGTGGGTGGGGGCATGTGGGGCAGCTCCACCCTCATCCTAGCTTGATTTTTAGGTGTGTGCCTCACCCCCAAACTAGGGCTTATTTTGGGGTAGGGCTTACATTAGGCCCACCCCCCAAAATTAAGCTAGAGCTTAATTTTGGGGTAGGTCTTACTTTCAGGGGGAAATACGGTGCATAACATGATTGTGTATCTTAGACGCTTTTCCATAATTTCTACTGCCGGCAACAAGCAAATTAAGTTCTGAACCTTATGTGATACTTCATGTCATTAACAAATCTCTCTTACATCTTTACAGTCTTCTTTTGTACAACTTGTCCTGATTCTTGTATCAAACCATCTTACAGTACCATCTTCTCCGCAAGACAAAAATGTATAGGGATCATTTGGGACTGTCATGATCTACAAAATAAAGTAGAATTAAAAAGGGCAGCAAAAGTTGCTTTAAAAACTGAGCTTAAGACACCAAAATTCTATAAACTGTACCTATATAATCTTATATAATAAAAATCAATTAATATGCAATTAATAATAAACTGATTTTGGTCTTGAATTATATAATCAGAATACAATTAAATGAAAAATACTGAATAGCATTTGAAGCCTTTTTGGCACAGACTGAATTTGATATATCCATTCAATAGTGGATTTAAAATAGATTTCCAAATATTTATATACTTTGGTCTGTTCTATTTGCAAGTCACTGAAGTGCCACCTATGGTCACAATTTGCATAAGTATTTAGTTAATGCTGTCTTTATAGTAACAAGTGATTATATTGTAGTACCTCATATGTAGTTCCGTAGTGGCAAGTAAATTGGCACTGTCTGTTGGTTTCAGCATCTTGTTCAACATTAGTATAAAAAATGACCCCATCTCCAGAACAGGATATTATTTGCTTATCATTGGTGCATGGTAAAAATTTTGCACTAAAAATATTTGCCCTGTGTCCTGAGCGAATGGTTGTTAATACCTAGGAAACAAGATTAATATTTTGATTAGCCTATACAAGGGATGGGGAATGATAACACCTATCTACCTTTTTCTACCATCACCTCATCCATCCACCAAAATCACTTAATTATGATGCCACTTTATATTTATAATTGATTCTTTCTGACGTGTTGAGGGTGAATGTCTCCAAATCAGCCAATTAATGTCACAGCTGTACAAGAATCTGGCCATTGCATTAGTACAATATTTACACGATAACATGTTTGGGAGTGTTAGAAAAGGAAATAGGAGAAATTCATATGATCTTTCCTGTGTTTTTGTGAGACTTATTGGGTTTTGCATCAATCCTTTCACTGAGGACAGATATTTTTTTTTAAAGTATATAGGATACATGATACACATAGTATCATCAAACATGTATTTATAATAGCATTTTAATCAGAAGAATGAATAGTTGGCTACCTTACCTTTCTGCTATATGGATTAGTAATTACAAGATTAGTATCATCAGATCCAGATAGAATATATTCTCCTGTATCATTCCAGCATATTGTATTCACCTGTGAATAAATATTTAGCAGCTAAATTAATCTTGAAGAGTTTTCAAAATTACATCTAAAAATATTAAAAGTATTTAGTTGGCCACAACAAAATATTAATGATTAATAAATACTGCACGATCCTTGGTTTGGGCTCACATTATTAACATGCCTATTTTTCTGAAAACTGAAGCCATAGAAAAATAATACCTCTGAAGGTTGAACCCTGTCAAGATTAATAATCAATTCCCAATATAAATGAACAAATAAAATCTTAATTTAAATGTGAAAAATATTTAGCTGAATGTTATTAGTGTGGAATAAACTAGATCTAGGCCAGGGAATGTACTCTGCATATGGAAATATTGTTTCCAATAGAAAATGCGTAGTTCATGGTTGAACGGTGGAATCCTGGGTGCTTTTGGGTTTTGCTCGCAGACATATCATTAACTGACTAGATCATTAACTAACTACAGTAGTGGCCAAAATTGTGGAACCCTTTTGGGAAAAGTTTACATTTGAGGTTTGATGGCTAATAACACCACTTTTTTTGGAGTAGTACCATAAAATTATATATCAATGGAAAAATAATTTAATCAAGAATGTAATGCAATAACTTTTATGAAGGATTTGCTATTAGAATAGCAGTTATAAAGAAGTGAAACATGTAGAAAAAACAAGATATACAAAAATTACCACCATGTCAGTTAATACTTAGTTGAGTAACCTTTAGCATGAATTACGGTCTTACAACGTCTTCCCATGGAGTGAACCAAGTCCTTTAATTCTGCAGTTGTTATAATGTAAAACCAAGATTGAATGATTGCTTCTATTAACTGGGTTTTGTTGCTGGGTTGTTTCTGACTAACAAGTTTTTTTAGTCGGCTGTATAGATTTTCAATTGGGTTAAGGTCTGGGCTATTCCCAGGCCATTCCAGCAGAGGAATATGATTATCTTGAAACCACTTTTTGCACACAGCAGCAACATGACATGGAGTTGAATCCTGTTTAAATATAAATGCTTCATTGTGTTGGAAAAGATCATGTGCAGAAGGCTTCTGTTTGGGCTCAAGTATTTCATTAATGTATTTTTGGCCATTTATATTCCCATTAATCAAATAAATTCTGCCCACACCTTTTGATGTCATACACCCTCAGATCATAACAATGACTGGGTGTTTCATGGTACATATAATGCAATCAGGATGCAAATATTCTCCGATTCTTCTCGTTACCTATTTTATGCCATCACTACCAAATAACACTGTTCCATTGTTCCTCTGTCCAGGTAACATGGGTTTTAGCCCAGTTTAGTCTTTTCAAACTTTGTTTGAGAGATAAAAGTGGCTTTCTTCATGGAATTTTAGATTTTAGGCCAAATTCCTGCAGTCTGCGCCAAACAGTCCTTGCACTCAGCTTCACACTGCATTGTGCCATTTCATCTTGTATACACCCAGATGATTTTCTTCTGTCACGTAGGCACATTCTCTTAATTCTTCTATCATCACTTGCTGTTGTGCACCTTTTCCTGCCTTTACCAGTGTGGTTTTGTAGTGATGGAGTCTCCTTATACCTCTTCAAAAACTTAGAAATGCCACCTTTGGTTAAGTTTCCACCAATTTTTCTTCTGATTTCTTTATAACTCTAGCCTTCTTCACTTAATAATACTATTTTACATCACTTTCTGGGCGATCAGTCAATTCTTTGCACCATTACTTTAATTTTATTACGTTTTACAAGCTCACTAAATGAAAGAACACAAAAAAACCCAACCAACTTGATAGCGATCACATAAAACACTGCCAAATGTCCTCTTCTCAGCTTCAATACATGACATCAATAACTGAATCCTACTGTGATCTGATTGGCTCATTGCCAAAACAAGATGACACCTGATTGGCTCTCTAAACACTCATGCTTTTTGGCTACAATCAGATGAAGGAAAGCTACCTGATATTAACCTAAGCAAGTTGTGCTTCCTTTTTCTGGTTATTTGGCTATAACTTTTCATAGAATACAAATAACTGAACAAACCTTGTTGCGTTACATTCTTGATTAAATTATCTTTCCATTGATATATAGTCTTATGGTACTACTCTAAAAAAAGTGGTGTTATTAGCCATCAAACCTCAAATGTACACTTTTCCCAAAAGGTTTCCACAATTTTACTGTAAGTAACATCACCAGTGCTCGTTACTGTAGGGTTTTCTCCCTGTTTCCATAAAGTAGCTTGCCCTGCCAGTGTTGGTGGGGTTGTGGTTTTGTCTTTGATAGTTTCTTGATTGGGACAGTTTTCTGCTTGATTGTTTGACTTATATTAATCCATACTTATTTGTGTGTTGATTGTTAAAGAGAATGTGTTCTGATCCTTTTCTTTTCTTCTTAGCTTTTTATTGTCTCTTTTGAATGGTACTTAAATGTGGTTTATCTCTGTGTGTCTGCTGATGGCTGATTTGTCTCAATGCAAAGCTTCCAGGGGGATGCTGTAAATGGTGTAAGTGTGAGGACCAATTGTAAGTCATTTTCTTCAGTGCAGTTGTAACTTCAAACAATTGTTAAATGAATGTCGAGGACTATCTGTACTGACTTAATACTTAAAATAAGCAATATTGTTTAAGTCAATATAAACAACTGCACATTTCTTACAGATCGCCTACACATATGACTGTAGGGCACTTCAACTGTTCACACCCGCAGATCTTAGTGAACACTTGTACCCATTTAGCTGCACTTCACAGTGCCACTTCTCAGCAGGGCCTGAAGTAGAGGTCCAGCACCTTCAGCAGTCTCAGCCAGCCATCAGCATCCCAGGCCTCTATTTAGTCCTAGTGCTATTGCTGCCATCACCCTAGAATGCACTGCAGCCAGCCATTCCAGCATCAAGTGCAAAGCCACAGCCATCTCTGCCAGCCTTTACTCCGCAGACCCTGCCATGCCCAGCCAACTTTCACCATGTTTCTCCCACTACTGGCAAGACATGCCTGGCCTGGCCATGTGTGGGGCAGCAGCTGGCTGCACTAGGTCTTCTTTCCAAAGCCGCTTGCATGTTCTCCAAATAGCATGCACCAATCTTGCAAGTGCAGAGCAGCGGGACAATGGGAACAGAACATTAAGCCAACAGGGTGAGTGGGCTGCAGGTAGCGAAGATGGCAGGCCTGCAGGGCAAACAGAGTGCAGGATGGCAGAGACAATGAACACAATGCAGCAGGGGCAGCAAGTGCAAGGCAGCAGGCCAAAAGGAATGTGGGCAAAGAGGGTCAACAGGATGAGCAAAGTGCAGGGTGACAAAGGGAGCAGAGGCAATACAGTGCCAGGCAGCCAAAAGGGCAGAGATGGGAAAGAAAATAGAATGTTCATTTTCAAACAAAGCCTTTCTTTCACTATACGAAATTGTTTGCAACTATTTTATTAAAATAACCAAGATTGCATGTTACTGTGCTTGTCCATTTGTGCAATAGAAACTTTTAAATGGAGATCCTTGCCAACTCTACAAATCTGCCCTCATATTCTTATCTGGAGGGAGGTTTGCAAGCGTATAATCAGTTACAATTTTAAAAGATAATGTTAAAAGTATTTAAAAATTTAAAAGGAACAAGAAATCACTTACACAGCCATCATGCACATTCAATGTTGCTTCAAGTTTTAATCTTTGGATAAATTCTCTTCTCCCTGTGGAAAAAAAATACTGTAAGATTAACTAACATATCTTAATGTTTACAAACACCACCTGAAAAACTCCATTGCTCTCAATTTTCTGGGGCAGGTATCACACTGTATGTAGACCCAAGATTATTAACCAATATTTAGAGACTGGGAATTTGACTTCCTGGACAATGGATAAGCATTTGTTCAGCCCAATCAGCCAAGCAGGCAAAGAGTTATCCAACAAGCATTTAGTCAGAAATATATACTGTAGCATTACACATTCAATATAATGTCAAAGGCAAAACACAATTGTCCTCAAATTTGAATAAATTTCCCAACTTGCCTCAGCACATGAAAAGTTACTATAATGACATTTCCTTGAGTACATTCCAACATGCATTATTCCAAAAATGAACACTTCTGGAAGAGTGAATTGCTTTTGTTTTAAGGGAAACATCAACTGCAATGATAATCAAATACCTAGTGCAGAAATTCTTTAAAACACAATACTAAAGCAAAAATAAAGAAAAATAATAAGAAAAAATAGAAATAAGAAAAATAGAAATAAAGAAAACACTATTTTCCAATCCAGTAATACATATGTATTCCGAATGAATGTAGGCAAACCTACGCAAGTGATCAGCTAACGAAATATGAACACAGGTCTAAATATTTATTTAACAGATAAGATGAGTCAATTCCCACATATACTGTAAGTATCAAATTTTTGAAGTTTTCTTCCATGGATATATACAAATTAATGATGGATTAGGGCACTATTCTTTTTAGCTTCTATTTATAAAGGATATAAAGATATAAACATTGTAAATAGAGGAATTGTCAATACTGTATCCAGCTTACCCTCACTTCTACAAATGCAAATGTCACATTCTACTTTGAGCACATTGTTACGATCAATGCGATCATTTTAGATCTGCCAAGGGAAAACTTGATTTTTGAACTCTAGACATTTAATATATGCAAAAAGAAGTCTACCTGCTATTTAGTTGGGAGAATATGAAACTAACCTATAAGTGCTTGAACAGACTTGGAACGTAAGGTAGCTAGGAAAGTACAAATCCGTTCATAACTGAAATGTTTCAGTTACAGTTGATATAAAACCTATGGTTTTACATATTTTTTTATAATTGTATGTACTATACTGCAAAATAAAGGAATGTGGAATACAAAGCAAATACAATTTATTTTTAAAAATAGATCATGTAAGAATTTTCAAGATTCCTTGTTATAGCAACGTTTGGTTCTTACATTAGATCAGAGTAGGCATAATGATTAACTTCTAATATTCTCTTTTTTCATTGTTTATACATCACTATGTGAATATGATTTATCTATCAAAGATGGCATATTACTCCCTTCTTTTCCTATCTCCAGAAAATGTTTATTTATCATATTTATATGGACACTGATATCACAAGAGCATACTGCAGTGAATTACAAATATAGCTTAGATCAGGGGTCTTCAAACTTGGCCCTTTAATGACTTGTGGACTTCAACTCCCAGAATTCCTCAGCCAGGCACGCTGGCTGAGGAATTCTGGGAGTTGAAGTCCACAAGTCATCAAAGGGCCAAGTTTGAAGACCCCTGGCTTAGATTTAATTACTATTCTTACCAGTAAAGCTGATTTAAGCATTAATTTTTTATATGGATATCTAGGGTTATTTAGATACTGATTCTAGCAATAGTTTTAAATGTTATGGGCTCTTCAGCTATAGAGGTTTTATATTTTGTTGTGATCGTATTAGTCTGCATATAGTTATTGGTGCATAAAAAAACCTATTATTACTGCTGGACAATATTCCACATCACTTTTTCAGTATTTTTTTGCAAACATCAGTTTTTAAAATATTAATTCTAAACTATGTATATTTTTCTTCTACAACTGTTGTAATTAAATAACTTATTTGTCCTCTGCAATTGATTTCATACCTCATTTTGTTTTATTGAACAATGATTATGGAACTAAATCAAGGAGTTTCAGATCAAAGTACATCGCAACTTGTGGGCATTTAGTACAGTATACCTCACAAAATAATGTGATTTCAGTTGATGTACTTCTTAATTTCTTCAATATAAGGAATCATTACATATTGTTTCGTTCATTAAAAAGAAGCTATCTTAACTAAAAATACTCCCCATATTTTAGGAGGAAGCTATAATCGCAATTGACATTTCTGACCTTGTTTCCTTGATTGACAAAATTATTAAACTTCAAATATTGTATCACTATTTTTAAAAGCTTAACATAATTAATCAATTTTAAAGTAATTCTTACTATCGATTTTAATTTTAATCGTTGAGATGCATTTGGCTGTCATATGATTACATTATTATGTAAGGAAAAGCAATTTTGTCTATAGCAATATTGCAATCTTTATTGGACTTTTAAACATATGACACAGCCAAATGAGTACATAGCTAAATATAACCCTTCCTGCTTAGTGAATGATAATGTTACACATACTTGAATGTTCAGCTGAAGTAAACAGTGTTAGAGCAACAGACTAGATTTAAAATATTAACTTGCAAGAAAATGTTACTTCCACTATAAAAGTAATGTGTGCTTGCATAACTTTTAAATTTTCTTTAAATATACTTATTTCCCATATTTCATATTATTTACAAAACAACTGTATAAACTCAAGAAATTATTTTTATAGGAAGCAAATTACAGACCCAAGGACTTAGTCCTCACTAAAGTATGACTGCGACTATACAACACTCACTTGAATTTCTTTCATACTTTTAAAAAAATTCTTCTATATAGTAAACTAAAGTCAAAGATAAAGTTTTTTTATCTGTGGGAAGAGGATTGTATATGTTTATCTTCTTTAGCATTCAGTTATAGGACCTGATAATAGTACAGCCGTTCAGGGGTTTACTAACAGAGTGAGAAGCAGCCTGAATAATTTTCTTGACATGCACAGTCATCAATCAGATTATCTCTTTCTCAAAATAGAACTTTCTTTCACGTTTCTACCCTTTTCATATTGTTCCTGATTATAAACAGAGTTAAAATTAGACACCCATTCAATGACTATCTCCCACAAACTCAAAACCATTTCGTACACGGCCTTTGCACCATTCCAAAATCAATTCTGCTATTATGTAGTCCATCTTCAAAGTAACTGCTCAAAAGTTTGATTGCTCTGCACATAACCTGAAAAAATGCAATCTGTGTTTGATACTTTAAAATGGAACTGGGCTGTTTTGACTTTCTTCAGATCCTTGCAACTGTCCCAATATGCAGAAAAAAAGAGGCAACATGTATCCTGTGCTTCTATGGAAAGGTGTAATTCCTGAGGATATTCTCAGATCATAAGATTTGAGTCGGCATTTAAAGCTCAGGTTGTAACTAAAAGCTATACCCGTAAGCAAACTCCATCCAATCTGTTAGAACAGGGGTGTCAAACTCAATTTCATTGAGGGCCACATCAGCATTGTGGTTGCCCTTGGGGGGCCGGGTGGGTATGGCCAGGGTGGGCGTGGCCTATTGGGTGGGCGCAGCTGGAGTGCGTATGGCTTACTGGGTGGGCATGGCCAGCTCTACATCATTGGCATCAAGGGTGCCTATGGGGGCCTGGGAAGGACTGGGACAGATGTGGGGGTCTCTGGCAGAAGGAGGGTCTCTGGGCCAGGGCTCAGGCAGGGGGAACCATTCCCTCACTGTTTCCAGGATGGCTTCGTGGGCCACATGAAACCACTTCACGGGCCGGATCTGGCCCCCGGGCCTTGTGTTTGACATGTCTGTGTTAGAACTTCCCCGGGGGGGGGTATTTTGCCACATGTAAAAAGATGTGTTTCCTACTTCTTTCACAGGGCCCTAAATAGCTACAAACTGTAAAGCTGTTGTTGAATTATGTTTTGAACTATCCTCTTTGGCATGGTATTACCTTCAAATGACTGGATACAGTTTTTATATATCAGTGCCAGAGATATCTTTTATTTGAATGATAAATAATTTAGTCATTTGTATTAAAGGAAAACAATTACTGAAACCCTCAATAATATTCTGATATATTTTGTTGTCTATTAACTGCACATGCAATGCTTGCAGATGTGAGAAAGCAAAATTGTATTAGAATCTAGTCAAATCCCAAGTGTGCTGAACAAATAGTTGTGTCATCCAGTAAAAAATGCAATGTTCAGCAAAGATCTCTCAGAAGACCTATAAACTTTTTCACACTGCATTGGAAAGCATTAAAAAGGAATTCTGTGACTATAAACCTATATCAAATACTGAAATACTGCCATGAAATTATTATTCTCATTATAATGGTTAGTATACATTGGTTATTCTTAAAATATATTTTAAATAGTTCCTTGTGTTTTTATAAAGTCACTTCCCTAGCAGCAACAAATGTACATATTCTCTTAAATTAGTTCATTCATGGTGATCCAGAATCACTGACTGAATTAAACAAAATACTCTCTACATCAATCTTGCACTTGGGATTGTATGTAGATGGGTTCACGTATTCTATTGTACCTGGTCACTCAAGTACATTTAAAATGTGCTACATATAATCAATCTCTGGGAGGGAGAGTGTGTATAACCTTTGAAGTGGTTGGTAATTGTCTTGTTCAATAAAGACTAAGATATATATTAACTGGAATCATTTATTATTCTAAATGTTATATCCAATGTTTAATTTGCTTTGATATCTGCTTCTTTTTAACTGTTTATATACCATTACTGAACTGTAAGAGTTTACACTTTAAGAGAAACATTGACTATATTTAATATTTTCCTTCTAGTTCATTACCATTTAACATTTATGCCTCAATCATTTCAGTTTAAAGTTAGTTTAAAACTGGCATATTTTAGCAGCACAATAAACAATGCTCTAAAAGTACTCTACTATATATAACTAGTTTTATCTCAAGAAATGTGATGCATCTTCATCTATTACTTATAAATTGCAATACAAGGAAACGTTATTTGCTTTCCTATGAGGGTATATTCTAAGATTAGTTTTTTATCTGATGCTTGAGAGCATGCACAAATGTTGCATGCTTTAGACACTGAACAGGTGTTTCATATGTGGCAGTAGGAAGAAGATGCCACTTTTTATATTTTACTGTATACATTTTGCCTCGTATTTTTGCATCTGTGTATGTTGTTCTTACTATGAACAACTTTAAATCGTTTTATCAGAAATGTGGCATATAAATCAAAATAATAAACCAAATCAAGAATGTTTTGAGTGGATGCAGTAGTCCTGACAAAAATAAGTCTACAGTCCTTATGTTAGCATGTTTACAATTTGTTGTCTTGATACCTTTTCAATCTGCATTTGGTCATACCTGTTTACTGAAACACTTTTTATCCACTTATTGTTATGTCAGAAGTTCATAGAAATATTATCAGCATCACTCATACAATAGAAAAAACAAATGTAAAATAGCTAAAATATTAAGCAGC
The DNA here is from genome assembly GCF_947247035.1 of Vipera ursinii. Taxonomy (NCBI): domain Eukaryota; kingdom Metazoa; phylum Chordata; class Lepidosauria; order Squamata; family Viperidae; genus Vipera; species Vipera ursinii. The sequence goes on from NC_139514.1 coordinate 38,599,435, forward strand.
AACAAACTTGTTCTGTTCATATTCATTTTAGTATTATTATTAACATTTATATGTTGCCTGAATCTGAATAGTTCTGAACAACTCTTGAGTGGTTATAGGGTCTTAGTATTTTAAATGAGCAACAAATACAATTGATCTTTGAAACTTGCTAATACAATGTATCAGTATCACTAGAACTTGAAGATCTTTAGGAGAAAAGCCAATTCATTCTGAATGTAAACAAGTCAATCTGGTATGTTTTAGTTTATCTCTTCATAGCAATGAGGGAAGAATTCCAAGAATTGAAAAATCATTGCCCAGTCTTAGATACAGCATTGACTGAAATATTCACCTGGACCAATCAGAAATGAATGATGGGCAGTTAGTGGCCTAGTACTTTATTAAATTATATACATTCAAGATATTACTCTATTTTTTTTCATGGTAAGCACCATTTTAAAAAGTGCAGAAGAAATAGCAAGCTATACTAATTAAAGATAAGAAGCAACAAAAAAGAGAAAATAGCTAGCTATAGTTAAATGGGGATTCTATGCCCAACATATCTAAAATTTATAATTGTTCCCATCTTAAACTTACACCAAATTCATACAAAATATTCAAACAATAAGCATGCCACGGGCCTCCAAACTATCATCATAACATCACTCCCTGTAATTGGGATGTAATTGGAAGACTACTCTTCAAATTAACTTGAGGAAACTTATCAAATGCATTCACACTTTTATGCAAGAAAAAAATAGTATTTGGAGGAAGAACAGGATTGTGCCTCTTGTCTGATTTTTCTAGAATTGGCTTTTCTTTTCTTCTTTAGTCATTTAACTCTTTTAATATCCATTTTGCTGATATTAATGTGCCATAATTACACCCTATTATATACATAAATGTTGACCTATTTAACCACATATTGATGGCAATGAGGTTGTAATTCTGCGTAATATTTTAAAAAATCAGCTTTCAGGAGAAAAAGCCACAAGAGTGGCTCTAGCAGATTTCTAGACCAAGTTTGACAGATGTGATTAATACTTTTCCAAGAGAGTATTGGAAGAACAGACTATGGTAATGAAAATAAGTCTGGCAGCATCTTTTCTGCAGCTCATAAAACTTTTACCTTTTATTAAAATTTAGTGTTCAGAAAAATTATTGCCACACTCCTGGTTTTTTGAAAGAGTATATTCATTTTCATTAGAATAGTACATACTGAAACCAATTTGGGAGCAGTGAAATATACACCTGGATGTAAACAGGCAAATCACAGGTGCAACTCTGCTATCACTTTTTTTTCTACCAAATATCAGTTTTTTTAAATAAATTATAATATCTAGACTTTAATATAGCTACAGCAAAAGCACACAGAAATCATTTGTAATCTCGCCATCTCCTTCCCATGCTGGGCAGTTTTAAAAACAAAAAGTTATTAGTTGGGGGGAGGAAAAAATAGTGTGGCTACTACCCAGAAATTGATTAAAAGTAACCTTTTTCTTACAAAGTTTTCGAAAGTCCGTAACCACACCTACCAAAATAAAGAAAATGTAGTGCTACGTTATTTTTCCTGTGTTAATAAACATTATTTATTTATTTTATTTATTTTTCATTCCATTTATATCCCGCCCTTCTCCGAAGACTCAGGGCGGGCTTACAAGCTTAGCAGTAGCCTTCATTCTCTGTATATGCCTGCTTATTAGGGCTTTAAAAGATAACAATTTGATTTTTATGTCACTGCCCCAACACACATTTAAGGCCCACTGTCGATTCGGCTCAACTCTGGTAAAAATGCATCCGTCCTGCAGATATAAAATAAGGGTCGCTATCATATTTTAATGATTGATTATTCCGGAGCGATTCGTACTACATATTTTTTTTGGGGGGGAAAGAGAGGTTGAATCCCCAAGTCTATGAAAGCCAGAACCTCATAACCGTCTGAGTTAAACGTTTCCAAGGTTATGTACATCCTGAGTTTGTTTAGCTCAGGGGTCGGCAACCTCGGCTCTTTTATGACTCGTGGACTTCAACTCCCAGAATTCCTGAGCCAGCATAGCTGGCTCAGGAATTCTGGGAGTTGAAGTCCACGAGTCATAAAAGAGCCGAGGTTGCCGACCCCTGATTTAGCTCATGCTAATTAATGGAAGGCAGCAAACGGCACTAAAGCCCCGTCCTGATTGATTTCTCTGCGCTACAAGAGACCTATTGACAGGGCAGCGGACGGGAAAGAAGAGCGGTCCAGTTGATTAAACCGAACTCGGCTCAATTAATTGAGTATCGCTCCCTGGCCAAGCGCAACAAGGTGCCGAAGAAGGGGCTATTCAAAATGAAAAGCAGACCAGAGGAAAACCGCAAGTCGACCTTTCGCGTTCGGAAGAGGCGGCTTTTCTTTCCCGGGACTCGCCGCCGAGAAAAACTTGTTAAGGGGGAAATAAATAAATAAATAAATAAATAAAAAAAGCTAGATCGGTCGAGGTTGCCTAGCCGTTTTGACCGACCGTCCGGGGTTGTCCCGACCGACCGCTCCCCGCTTCGGCATTCAAACCTTTCACACGGCGCTGCTCTTTTAAGGAGGGGAGGCTCGCGATCAGAAAACGACGACGGTCCCGTCAAAAAAAAAGATCGAACCGAGCTTTGGGGGTTAGGTGGGGGGGGGGAATCGACACAGGGCCGCCGCGTCCCGGCGCCCCCGACCCCGCCCTCCTCCTCCCCCCCTCCCCACCCCGCTCTTTCCTCACCTAGATACCGTCTCCGCAGCAGGCCGGGCTCCTCCAGGCCCAAACTCCGTTTCTTCACATCCCACAGGAGGTGGGTGCAGCACCCCCGGGACATGGCACCGCGTGCTGGGCCAGGAGGATCGGATCTGCCCCGGCGGGCGCCCGCGACATCAGTCGCTGCCACTTACCGAGGGGCCACCCCTCCCCCGCTTCACCATGGAGACCGCGCGCGCGCGCCCGCGCCTCCCGCGCGCGTAACCACCGCGCCGCCGCTGCCATTCAACTCTTTCCCCCCCCCCTCCCCTCCCTTCCCCATCGCCTCCTCGGAGAGCTGCCACAGCAACGCTAGCTCCTCCCTCCCCCCCCTTCCCGGCCCCGCCCACAGAGAGGGGGAAACGGCTGGCTGGAGACATCGCGAGAGTGAAAGCGGGGTGCGGAGAGGAATAATAACCGTTTGCCCCCTTCCCCCCCCCCCGACGCGTCTCGCGCTGGCTTTCTGGACGAGAGACCGAGCCGTCTGCCTGACGTTTTAAACGTTCCCCTCCTTCCCTCACGTTTATTTTATTTTTTATTTATTTATATTTATATATATATTATTTATTTATTTATTATTTATTTATTTATTTGGATTTATATACCGCCCCTCTCCGAAGGGACTCGGGGCGGTGTACAGGGCAATTAAAACACTATAAATAACACATAATGTATAAAAATTAAAATAGAATTAAATTAAATAGCCCTAAACAATAAACACATTCTAAAAAATTTAATTTTTTTAAAAAAAATTAAAAATCTAAAATCCCAGTCCCTCAGTCCAGGCCGGCAAGTTCAAATAGCCAAGTCTTCAGGTCGCGTCCCCGTTGTCGACCCACCGAACATTCAAAGGTGTAAACAAGTCAGGACGAGTTAAAAGGGCGGTTGGCAAAAGGCACGTTCGGCCTCGGCTACCGTTTGAAAGCAAGCTCGTCTTTCCTGAATAAGGTTAAAGAAGCACCCTAAGGCGACATTATATTTCCGGAGCCAATGTTCCAATAACAGAAAATAATTGTGTGGCTTCGCTCGTCATTGCTTCGCGCTCGCTTTGCGAACGTCATAAAAAGCAGACAAGTGTTGACACCGCTGCTTGTCATCGAGGCGAGAGAGAGAGAGAGAGAAAGCCGGTGGTGGCAATAGGAGTGGGTGGCCAATAGCACGAAGGACAGCTGTTGAGCCACGCCCCTTTCTCCTTCCAACAGCAAATCGGAACGAAGCAAACCGGGCTCGTCCTACCGCCGGCTTATGTCCGTGGGACGGCTTCGGCTTCTGCTCGGGTCGTGTGAGGCGGAGGAGGAGGAGGAGGAGGAGGAGAAGGACGGCAGGTCGAGTGGCGCCGTCGCTGAATTCGGGGCTCCCGTTGCCGCTGTCACCGGGCGCACAGGATGGCGGCTGCCGTGGCTGGCTTCCGTGCTTCTTACCACCGTTTCTTAGACAAGATCGAGCTTATGTTGCCACCCCGCCTGCGCCCTCTCTATAACCACCCTGCAGGTATTGGAAGAAAAGAGGGAGGGGGGAGAAAGGGGGGAAAACCGGCATTTTAGTCGCTGTAGGTCAGGGATCTTCAAACTTGGCCCTTTTATGACTTGTGGACTTCAACTCCCAGAATTCCTCAGCCAGTGTGCCTGGCTGAGTAACTCTGGGAGTTGAAGTCCACGAGTCATAAAAGGGCTGAGTTTGAAGACCCCTGCTGTAGGTGATCGGTGTAAATGTGTGAGAAGGTGAATACGAAAAGGAAAAAAAAAGTGAAGGTCCTGCAGACGTCCACTTGAAGAAGGCCTGCTTTTAACCAGCCGTCCAGAAAAGAGTTTTCCAGGAAATGCAGGTTTACACGTCCTGGCTTTCGGTTAACCTTTGGAGATGCTTTGCCCCTCCTATTGCAGCATTTACCATAAGGTGTCCGCATGTGGTGTGTTACCCCTATGTCGAATGTCAAATATCTGGCTAGTTTCTGAGGAATTGGGAGTTTAAGGCCAATTTACCATGAAGGTTGTTAAGTGACCTTGGACCAGGTGCTGTACTTTAATCCTATTTCAATGCTTTCTTGAACTCCAAAATGAAAGACGGAATATAAATAAATAACACAGAAGACTTAGAGTGTGTGACTGATGGTTAAACTGATGTGGCATTACATTTTTTTTTCTCTCAAGAAATTCTGCAAAGTATTCATCTCTCCTCTTGTCTGGAGGACAAAGTTTACAAACAGCTAGGCTGGCCTTCCCAAGTTATTACCCTTTTAGAGTTTTAGAATTAGATTTCTATACATCGTTGAACATCCCAGCTATGTGAGCAACCACCATATAAACTGAATAAAGAAGTTCTCGGAGTTGTAACTGTCTATGGAGATTCTCAATCATCCAGGTCATGGTTGTCCCAAAGATGCTTTTTCCAGTGTTAGAACTGAAGGAACTTCATGAATGAAAAGCAAAACGTTTTCAACAAAAAAAAAGCAAAGTCCAATTGCCTTTTGGAAAAAGCACCTTTAGGAGTTGTAGTTCAAATTCATTTGTTAGGCACTAGGTTGGGGAAAGCTATAAAATATCTGGACAGGGTGAGGGTAACAATCCAATAGTGTCCTTTCTACATTTCAGTGGCAGAAGGGAAATATCCTATAACCTCCTTCCCCATCCTTTCTTAAACCCCTCCCTCTTACCAAAAAAGATGTTGAAGTTCCAATACATTTTAAATCTTATAGAATCATGTATAATTTAAAGTTTGTCACCTACTGCTTCACCTTCGCCTTTAGTTTCAGTAATATAATCATCAAGGAATTGACAAAGGTTGCAGAAAACATAACATCTGTTTGTTCTACTTGACATAGAAGCTTCAGAAATAAGATCTGTTATCTTTATTGCTAGCAGTAAAGAGTGAAAGACTGAATTAAAGAGACTAAATGGAAAGTCAAACTGTCATACAGGAAAAATACAATTGATAAGCTGTAGTGCTTCAAAATAGTGACTTGAATTGCTGATACTCAGCCTAAAATTAAGGTTCCAAGATAAACCTCTACTGTTGCTTCATGGCGAAATGGGCAGCAAACACATTTAATTAATAATAATAAATAAATGTGTAACTTAGCATCTATTTCAAAAGTTCTCTGGTGAAGGAATGTTAAGTTGCAACAGAAACTTGCTAGTCCAGAAAGGATCATTGCTGAGTTCTTGTCTGTCCAGAAGTGCTGACTGGTGTGCCTGCACCATGGCTGGTGTCAGAGCCTTGTAAGAAAAACTGACAATGGCACCTGTTCCATATTATTTTCAAATAAAAGTTGCAAAGGGGAAAAATTATCTTCAACCCCATATTTAACGTAGCAACTAAGTACATCTATTATGCAGCTATTGTTATATTACAGCTGGATGCAGACAGACTTAGAACTTTTCTGTCTTGGGGTTCTGAAATCCTGTCATACTGCAATAACAAGAGCAAATGTATTTTTAAATTCAAAAATGCCTTATCCCGGTTTTGGTTGGTATAGGAGTTGTGGCCATATCTGAAGTATGAGGACCTTATAACAGTTATTCATGCCACCATCATCATGTATTGGTTTCATTTCAAGTTGTTTTATATGAGGCTGCCTTTGAAGACAGTCAAGAAATTTGAATTGGTCTCAGATGCAAGTACATAGTTGTTAACAGATACATGCTAGTACAAATACCTGTGGTCTGGCCTTGTGCTGGCTTTCTGTTGGCTTCTGAGAACAAGTCAAACTATTGTTTGGACTTTAACAGCTACATGACTTGAAACTGGAGTACTTGCAGGAGTGCCTTCTCCAACCAGTTTTATCCATCCCAACTTGTATGTCCTGGAAGAACCTGTTTGTGGTTCCCCAATTCAGTGGGGTAAGAATGGTGGAGGCCTGCAGGCAGTGTTCCCCCCACCCCGTGTGTGTTTGTGTGTATGTTTATCTGCCCTTTGGAACTATTTCTTTCAGAAATTCAGTCAGACCTATACTATTGACTTTCAGTAAATTACAACAAATAGTTATTCAAAAGAGCTTTTGGACATGAGTTGATGGCATCAGTTACTGATTGCTTTATGTGTAGTTAGGGATTAGTTAATTTTTATTTCTGTGGTTAGACTGTAGACATTTTATTGCATTGTATAGGCATACTATAAACTACAAAGCAAAATTCCTCATCTCACTGATATCACATTCAACTGTATTTGTATCCCTTTGGGTTTATTCACTGGAAGAAAGGGAATGTGGTATGTGTAACAATTACTTTAACAACAAAATGTTATTTCTTTTGTATGAAGTTAGCTTCAGTGTCTCTTCGGTATACTTTTTCAGGTTAGTAGTAGCTGGGCTGTATAAGAAGAGTAAAATTGTTAACAAGATTCTTTCTCAATCACTTGAATGTGAATTGTGTTTGAATATAAGAAGAGATGTGCCTATTTAATCTAGCAGTCTCTCCTACAGTGGCTCAACCAGTATATATGGAAAACTCACAAAAAAGAACAAGAGTACACTAACACATTACTGTTTTTCTTCCTTAGCAACAGGTTTTGAAAGGGAAGCTAATACCATACTGGAATACCATACTGGAATAAAAAAACATTATTTACCTTATTTTCAAACTTCGTAGCTTTTCTTCTCCAACCTATTGACTACTTTGGTTGTTCCTTCAGTAGCTGTTCTCTGTCTTAATATATTTAACATGTGCTGAACAGAACTATATTAAGTGTTCTAACTGTAGTTAGTTGCACCATACATTTACTGTATATAAATCATTATTATTCTGGTAGTTGTACTGAATAACTGCTTTTCTCAACAGTTATACAATGAATCATTGTTTTTGCTGAGCTACAGTATAATATCAGGATAGTTATACTATCCTGATGACACTTTTTTCTTAGCCTTAGTGTCAGTTTCTGTTCAATTTTAAACATATTTTCAAAGTCCATGCCATGTGAACCTGGAACAGTTTGATGGCCTAATTTGATACACTATGACATTTCCCCTAGATTGGAACATAACCTGCAGTATTGGAGAGAAATCCTTTTACTTTTGGCTTGTGAAATATTCTTTGCAGTTAACACTTCCCTTTTTCCAGTAGTTCCTTGTACCCTACAGACAATTGTTTTATTTAAGATGATTACCATGCAGTGAAAAGTAAAGGCAGTAAAAGAAATTAGCTGTTTTTTCTATTCATTGTAATACTTATTTTAATAGAAAACTCTTTAGAACATCTCTAAGGCAGCAAAAATAACTAACCCTACTGGGAAATAATTTGTGGCTTGTAACAATTAAGAGTATTTATAAAGAAAGTGTCTTATAAAACAATTGCTAGTTATAATTCAAGGTCGCATTCATAATCACCTGGATCAGGACTCACATAAGATAAGTATAGATATACCAAGACATTCTGATATAAACTTAAGTAAATTTATTTATTTATTTATTAGTTGAATTTATATACCGCCCTATTCCCGAAGGACTCAGGGCAGTTCAAAACAGTACAAAAAGAGAATTAAATGGAATTAAATTAGTACAAGCCCACAATGAGGGATTTTTTATTTTTAATAACCATACCAAAACAAAAACCTGAAATTAAATGATGAAAAAATAAGGGCACTGAATAACAGAAGTTGTGAGAAGCAATTTGTACTCAAAACCAATTCCTATATTGGACATGTACTCAGAGACACATTTCTCCTTGTTCCATATTCACCTTACTAAACCATTATTTTCCTTGCATGTTATTAGTTACTTAGCATTCTAGTGAAAAGTAAAGTTTAAAATCTGACCAGCTCTGATGTATGCAACTGCCTGATCCAACAATATGTATTTAAGAGTGGCACGATGGCTCAGCGGTTAAGATGCTGGGCTGATAGGTTCAACACCCAAGCTCCACACGATGGGGTGAGCTTCCTTTACTCCAGCTTCTGCCAGCCTAGTAGTTTGAAAGCATGCAAATGCAAGTAGATAAATAGATACCGCTTCTGTATTTTTACGCTGGCCACAATGACAGAATTATCTCTCAGACAATGCAGGCTCTCGGCTGGGAATTGGAGATGAGCACTGCCCCTTGAATTGGTCACAATTGGGCAGGGGAAACCTTTAAACTTTTTAAACTTTATTTTAAAATAACTGTCACAACCTTTATATTTCACAACCTTATATCATTTAAGAATCTCATGATCACAGCATTATTATTTATGCAAGGGCATATCCACGTTTGCCATGAGTTGTTCACTGAGAACATTTCTTGAATTCAGTAGAGCTTTGTTATCCTCTTTGTCTCTGCACCTACTAGTTAGTACAAAAGATACATACATACCACTAAATTTCAATAGTTTTCTCAAAGATTTAATTTAGAACTGAGTACTTCAGAGTGCTAACTTTAGTTTTGTTTTTTTTTAATTCCATTTATATCCCGCCCTTCTCCGAAGACTCAGGGCGGATTACAAGCTTAGCAGTAGCCTTCATTCTATGTATATGCCTGCTTATTAGGGCTTTCACACACACCCCAAGCGGCATTATTACAAAGTCAGCTTAATTGCCTCCAACAATCTGGGTCCTCAAGGTGGTATCAAATTTGCAAGGTGGTATCAAATACTTCTCTAGAATGATGTGAAATATTAATGTCCAGAGCATCTTTAAAATAACAGAAAAGTAGTTTTCTTTTTTAAAAAAGTACACTACTCAGAGATGCAATACACACCCTAGAACAGACATGTCAAACTCGTGACGTCACGTGACGTTGTGCAACGTATCGGGACAGTTTGCCATTGCCGGCAATGGAGTGGGCGCGGCTTCCATGTGAGGCATCTGGCCCGTGGATAGAATTTTACTAAACTTAGTGCTTTCCAAATATAATGAGTAACAAACTCCAGCATTCCTGGCACGGCATAGTTATTGGCCATGCGGAGTTGAAATGCTGGAATTTCAAGCACCAGGATGAAAAAAAAAATACCCATGTCAAAAGAGAGGCCAGCTGATGCCTGCCAGGTAGTTTGGATTTCAATGTTCATCAACCCCAGCAAGTATGTAAAAGACTGAAGTCTAAAACACTAAAGCATGCTGTTTTGCTCCTATTGTCCTTAGGTCCTCGGACATTCAAGGACATTACTTAAAACTTATTCCTAAATAAGAGTTGGACTTCCAATTTTTCTGGTCACAAAATAACTTGCAAAATAACAGCTATGTGGAGATTTCAGCTGCCCAGTTCTTGCGATCAGGTGCCACTTCAGCCACAATGGGTTTCTCTGTTTTGGACAATTGTCAGTTCATCATCAGGGCTTACCAGAAGTGTGATTATAACTGCATTTTTCTAGCTAAAACAGAGATAAAGCTTTGTTTTTGTTTTTGTGCCTGGAACTACATCCTTCAAACTGGAAATGGTTTTGAGATATTCTTAGTGTGATCCAACCCTGAAATAGATCTGTTCTCCTCCCCTTAGGACACCACTATAAGGCATCGCATGCCAAAACAACTAGACACAGGGACAGTTTCTTCCCTCATGGCATCACTCTGCTGAACACAGTACTGTTTAATGTCTATGTACATTTACCCATGTTGTATGGCTGTAGCATTATTATCTGTCTTATCTTCTTTACTCCAGTGTATTTTTGGTATTACCATTATGAATATTATTGCTCTGTTCCTTTGCATGTAAACTGAGAGCTTCTGCACCAGAAAATTCCTCGTGTGTCTAATCACATTTGGCCAAATAAAGTATTCTAATGAGTCTAATGTTTCATGCAGAATGCTTACATCTAGAACATCGTGACCTGCTTCTGCTTTGGAGGGTTTACTTCTGGAAAATGCTGAACCCTCTGCCAATAGAACAGTTTTGTATAAGGGTCCAATACATTTTATACACCCATAATTACTTATAAATAATGTGTGCTCTTTTTTTGGAGGCTTTGTATGCAGTCTCCTAACTTTCAGCATGAAAAGCAGTTTCCCTTGCAGCACCTGACATTTCAAAAAGGAAGCCGATTATTACAAAAATTTCATTCATCCCTTGGATTAATTGTAGAAGGTTCTTGGATAGTTTTCAGAAAAATTATTTCTAGTGATCAATATTGTATTTGGGGTTATTTCACTTCACAAATAGCAATTTACATCTCTTAAATTATATTATAAACCTATGTGATCCCTAAGCTGAGTGATTTTACAGATACAATCTCTCTGGAATAACAATAGAAAATGAAAATGTAAGAGCAGCTTGACCAGGTTCATTGTTAGAAAACAGAAGAAAATACTGTATAAAGTTCTATGACCTAGGAAAAAAAGCAGCTTTATGAATCCATTTTAGATATTTTACTGTACCAAATATTGGGAGACTACAATAGCATCTGGGGAAAAGCTAGGAAAATAAGGGGAATTTCCATTGTATAAGTAGATCTATCTTTCCACCCCCAAGTCTGAGAGAGAATTGCTGGCCTAAGGTCATCCAGCTGTATTTGTACCTAAGGCAGGACTAGAAATCATGGTTTCCTGCTTTCTAGGCTGGTGTTTTAACTTCTACACTAAATTGACTCTCTAAAGTTTACTTTTATAATTTTTTTTATTTTTACTGTTTATTTCTGTCCCACTTATGATTTATTTATTTTATTTTATTTTTATTACATTTATATCCCGTCCTTCTCCGAAGACTCAGGGCGGCTTACAAGCTTAGCAGTAGCCTTCATTCTATGTATATGCCTGCTTGTTAGGGCTTTCACACACACACCCAAGCGGCATTATTACAAAGTCAGCTTATTGCCCCCAACAATCTGGGTCCTCATTTTACCTACCTCGGAAGGATGGAAGGCTGAGTCAACCTTGAGCCTGGTGGGATGCGAACCTGCACTAATTGCAGGCAGCTGGTGTTACTTAAGGAGGCATTAGCCCACTGCAATGATGATGACCCAAAGCACTTCTGATAGTTCTAGACATGTTTACATACTAGCTGGTTACAATTGAGATTAATTTCAGGGTAGGAGGTGTTATTTATTTATTTGTATTCACTTATTTATTGTTATACTTCTGACTAGTAGAAAGAGAGTTTACTGTTAAGAGTTTACCAAAAAGATTTTTTTCTATATAGGTACAAATAACTGTTAACATAAGAGGCTGGTGTCCGCCCTCTTCTCAAGAAGCCATCGCTGGATTCCACCCTGTTGGATAATTTCCAACCTGTCTGCAACCTTCCCTTTTGGGGGAAGATATTTGAGAAGGTGGTTGCACTGCAGCTCCAGAGGTTTCTGGATGAAACGGATTATCTAGACCCCTACCAGTAAGGATTCAGGCCTATATATGGCACAGAAACGGCATTGCTCACGCTTTTTGATGATCTCTGGCAAGAGCAGGATGTAGGTAGTGCATCCATCCTTGCTTTACTTGACCTCTCGGCAGCTTTCGATACCATCAATCATGGTATCCTTCTGGAGCAGCTTCAGGGGTTGGGAGTGAGAGACTTTGTGCTATCCTGGTTCACTTCGTTTCTCTGTGGCCGCTCAGTGAGTGTTAATAGGGGGCGAGAGATCCAGCCCTCGCCCACTGCTTTGCAGGGTGTTGCAGGACTCAGTACTGTCTCCGCTCCTATTCAACATCTACATGAAGCTGTTGGGTGAGATCATCTGTCACAATGGACTGAGCTATCATCAATATGCTGATGGTACTCAGCTGTATATCTCAGCCCGTGGTGAGATAAGCGATGCCATGACCTTCCTCTCTCAATGCCTGGAGGCTGTTAGGGGCTGGATAGGAAGCAACAGGTTGAAACTGAACCCTGGCAAGACCGAGTGGCTCTGGGTTTGGGTTCTTTGGTCCACAGAGAATTGCCACCTTTGGTCTTGGATGGGGTGGCACTGCCCCAAACAGACCCAGTGTGCAATCCGGTGCTTCCCCTGGACTTACGATTTCTGCTCGAATGGCAGGTGGCAGTCATGGTCAGGAGGGCCTTTGTGCAACTGCAAGTTGTGCACCAGTTACGCCCTTTCCTGGACCAACAATCCCTACTCACGGTCACTCATGCCCTAGTCACCTCTCATCTTTTCTATTGCAACACGCTCTACATGGGGCTGCCCTTGAAAAGCATCTGGAAGCTCCAGTTGGTGCAAAATGCAGTGGCCCCCATGGTTTTGTGCAGACTTCAGTGTGCATATGTATTACCTCTCCTGTGGGAGCTGCATTGTTTCCCAATTTGCTTCCGGGTGCAATTCAAGGTGCTGGTTGTCACATTTAAAGCCCTTCATGACTTGGGACCAGGTTATCTGAGGGACCGTCTCTTGCTGGTCATATCCACCCCAACCCACTAGAGCTGAGAGGCATGTTATGGGTCCCGTCCCCTAAAGGGATACATCTGAGAAGACCCAGAAGAAAGGCCTTCTCCATGCTGGCTCCCTCCCTCTGGAACATCATCCCTCTGGAAATTAGACTAATCCCCATTCTGACACTCTTTCGGGAGGCCCTGAAGATGTGGCTCTGCCAGTGGGTCTGGGGAACCGAGAGCAGGATGGAGACCATTGAATCGCTGGTATGAGTGTGTGTGGTTACTGGGGGGTGGGGGTGGGATATTATTTTATTATTTTATTTTTATTTTGTATTATTTTTATTTCTTTTATATTGTGCTTTTATTTCCTATAAGCCACCTTGAGTTGCCATGAGCAAGTAGGCGGCAATATAAATTTTGCAAATAAATAAACATGAAACATTTTCTACAAATGAAGAAAAGCTGCATTATTTAATTCATTTGGGAAAAAATGTATTTTTGTCATCACAATTCCTTTTTTCTGCAACGTGGATATGCTTCATGAATTGCAAGACATGACAAACTACTACAGAGATTTTACTCAGAGAAATTTAATTGTAACTTGTTTCTTTTGTGGCTTGCAGATCAAAAACTGTTTTATTGAAATGAATTTAATAGCTTTTGAGACTAAGTAAAATCTTCTCTTGCAGGTCCCAAAACAGTCTTTTTTTGGGCACCTGTTATGAAATGGGTAAGTTGATTTGATGGTTCATACAAAACATACATAATTCTAGTGTTTCCTGTGTTAAAGACCAGTTATATACTTTAACTGTAGTTAAAAAAAAATTGGTTTACTGGAAGGTCTCCTGGTAGACGAGCACTTTATTTTGCATAGTCAAAGACCATATTAATCTAATCTTTGAGAAAAAAATTCTTTGTGTGAAACGTTTCTTTGTGTGAAACGTTATCTGAGAACTTGATGAAAAAATTATTAATATCTGTTAGATTTTAGATTGAATGGAATTTCCCAAAAGTCTACATTAAAAAATACTTTTAGTTATGTAGCCAGACTTAAATAAGGAACACATTATAGATAAGTTAGATTCTAACATAATGGTCCTGTTAGGACGGTGGTGTCAAACTCGCTGTGTCACGTTATGTGTCGTGACTTATCACAACACTTTTCTCCTTGCCAGAGCTGGGGTGGGTTCGGCTTCTGCATGAAGCATCCATCTCCCGAGGAGGAGGGAACAAATGTGTATTGAGCCTGTATTAGGCATTTCAAAGGAAAAGAGAAGCCTTTTGAACTGGGGGAACAAAAGGGAGGGTTAGGGCAGGTAGCATCTGGCTTGTGTCCAGGAAGAGAGCAATAAACATAAAAGGTCCTAAGTTCCTTTTCCCACAAGAGGGATGATACGAGGTAAATGATGGGGGACTGACCAAGTGGGGTTAAGGGGGGGTTGAACCGGGAACTCTTTATAAGGTTTTAGTTTGTAGAACAATATTAAGTCCTGTCTTGTATTCCTACAACCAGGCATGTCATAGTAAAGATTCCTTTTGGACTAGATTTGGCACCAAGAGTTTTGTCTTCCTAAGACGTGGTTTGGGGTGGGCCCTGACACCAGTGGTTCTCAAACAGTTTGGTCTCAGGACCCCTTTACATTCTTAAAAATGATAGAAGACACCCAAAGAGCTTTGATTTATGTGAGTTATATCTATCAATATTTACTGTATTAGGAATTAAAACAGAGAAATTTAAAACTATTGATTTATTTGACTTCAAGGACAAAGGAAAGGACCCCTAGATCATACTTTGAGAACTGCTGGTTTAGACTGTAGCACTTTGGTATTAATAAAAAATGAAAGTACTATTACTGACACATTAAATTAAGCTATTGCTTCCTATTGCAGGGTTTGGTATGTGCTGGAATGGCTGATATGAGTAGGCCTGCTGAAAAACTCAGCACTTCACAATCTGCCGTCCTAACAGCTACAGGTATGTATGTATTCTCTTTTAATTATCTAGTATAGGGGGAAAAAAAGATTAAATCATCAGCTCTAATTTAATACCAAGACAAAACTGAACTAACAATTTATTTTATGAAAGGTTTTCAAGCCATATACTTGAAATATAGATATAAAATTTTAGAAATGTTTATATAATTATTAAGTTTACCTGACTGTCTAACTAGAACACCTAAAAGTAGATATATTTGAACCAGAAGTACATTAGTCTAGAAGTTTTGCTTAGGTTAAATACGTAGTCCTTGTTTAGCAACCACAATTGGGACTGGCAACTTGATTGTTAAATGATGCAGTCTCCAAGGCGGAAATTACGTAATTGCAACTGTGCTTGTGACTTTACTTTGTCTTTCTTTCCTTTTTCCCTACGCCTCTGGCTTTTGAAATGCTTAACCAGTGCTGGGATAATTAGCAAGAAGAGAATTAATATTTGTATTTACGTTCATTGGAAAGAAGTGCATAACAAGAAAGTAAACAGCCACACAATAGGGAACACACATTGAAAGGAATGCCCTAGTGACTACAACTCCGAGTACACTCAGGCTGGAAGCTAGGCAAACAGCCACTTTATTTGTTATTTCTTGTAATCGTTTCCAATTTTTCTGCCCTATGAGGAGGGAAAGGGGGGGGAGAAATGGGTCAGGCACAGGACAACAAGTGCTGGCTGTAATGGTAATCACGCGACTGAGGAAAAACTCCGAAGATCGTAAATGTGCACCTTGGTCCCAAAGTTATTTTTTATTACCTTTGTAAATTTGAACAGACAGTGAGGGAGATTTACCTGTATAAAAATTATTGATTTTCAGCAGAGATGTAAGGAATATTGCTAAATTCTATTCTGAAAATTAAACTGGCTACAATCTGTACATTGCTGTAACAGTGTAACTAATTGGTTTACATACATGATTTTTACAAGTGTTAACAGGTTGCAAGTTTCAAACATTAGTTCCTCTTTCATCTCATGATAGTAAAAACGTGAGCCAAAACTCTATGCAGTACTTTATTGCTAGTTCATTGCTGGATAACAGAATTGTTCAATAACATTTTTAATCTGCCATTAAAGATATACTTTTCTTGCACCAGCAAATCTACAGATCTTCTGGGTTTTAGATTAAGGTAGTAATTCTAGATGGTGCAAGCTTTCATTCAGCTGTAAGGGAAATAGCAGCAATCCTGCAATTACTGAATAAACTTGATGAGAGAGTAGACTGAAAGGGAGAAACTGTGAAGTTTTCCTAATAGATTTGATAAATTTTGAGAATCAAATCATTATTTTAAATTGGTAATAGATCTTATATTTTGTTTTCTAATTCAACAGGCCTTATCTGGTCAAGGTATTCTCTAGTAATTATTCCTAAAAACTGGGGCCTGTTTACTGTTAATTTCTTTCTTGGCTGTGCTGGTGGCTCTCAGCTGTACCGCATATGGAGGTAGGTAATTAGGAAATGTTTGCCAATGTTGTATTCCATTGCTTAATTCTGAAAGTTATATCTCCAACATATTTAAAAATAAGAAAGACTGTATGATAGGACCAGAGGGGGGAAGGGGGAGCCTTCCCAACCATTTTCCCCCATGTTGGTGTCTGATCCTATTCCCAACTATTATTATAGGGAGTTGGGGCTGGTCAGTATTAGAGATATGTAAAAAGTAATTCCTGTTTTTTTTAAACAACAACAAAAACTGTCCAACAAGGAATGGAAGCATTAGGTGCCTTATTAGCTGATACTGTAATCTTTGGTTCTCCTTTGTTCAGCTCATCTGAACTAGTAGTAGTAGTATCTCTAGGATAGGATTAGTTGGTTCCTTAGCAGGCCAGTCTTTGAAAGCCTACTATAACAGTCCTGGTTCAATAGAAGCGATTTTTCTTAGGCTGCTAGTAGATAATATTTCAGTTATCTAGATTTTTTCAAACCCATTGTTTTCCTTGCATAATGCAAATTGATGACCTGGTAGAAACTGTCTTGCTCCTCTTTGCTTTGAACATTGCCTATTTTAAACATAAAAGTCCTTGGGAAAACGTTGGTCTGCTTTTTCTACTGATTACTCTCATTTTATGCAATCCATACGGTATGTGTTACTCATCTTCTGTTTAGTAACAATATTGTTGGAGCAGGTGGCAAGAGCTAGGAAATTCTGACATATCCTGAAAAAGCTAAATAGGACTAGATCTTTTTTGTATCTGGATAGGGGAATACCAGAAGATTCCAGGGATATAGGCTATATTGGGATGTGAAAAAAATATCTCAGTAGAATGCAGTAGAAAATGGAAAACCACTTATTTTGAGGGTTCATCTTGCTAAAAGTACTGCACTGTTATAAACCAGTTTCTACTAATTGAAAATACATATTTATAGCAAGCTTAAGTGATATAATTTTAGATTGTACAGTGGCATTTTTAATTAGTATGATATGAAGCTGAACTTTCCTAACAAGTCATGCTATTACAAGGAAACATGTATGTACACAAATAAACTTTGCCAGCTAGTTTGATTTAAAATAGGACCTGCCAGATATGAACTGCAAAAGTTCATACATTTACCTGATCTAGCAAAAAATACAAATGTTTTCCTGACATATAATGGTTGTCCAGATTTTTGCAGTCCAGATCCGATAGCCTTCCTTAAATGGAATATATAATGAAACCTCTCTCTTGAATTAAATTACAAGCAAATTAAAATCAATGCAGTTTAGTTTTAGTTCGTATTGCATATCAACCATGTTTTTAAAGAACTGATAGGAAAAACAAAGAAAAATGTAATTTCTGATTTAATGCAATGGTTTTTTCTTCTTCACAACATGTTGGCAATATTGAATAATTTGTATTCTCCTTTTCTGACAGGTATAACCAAGAATTAAAAGCCAAGGAACTGGAAAAGCAGCAGTAGACATTCTAGTTAATTTCTTCTAATCTCAATGTAAACTACATCCTAAGGGACCTAGTTTTAATCCTGTTCAGTTGCCTAGTGTGAATTTTTACTAAAAGTGATAGAGCATGCTTTTCTATAAAGTTAGAAAGCAGCCTCTTTGCATTTAAATAAATTCTTTTAATAAGCTCCAAGTCTCTTCCTAAGCCCAAACGCAACTGATGCATGTATTTTTAAGGACAGAAGCAAGATGACTTTTCCGACTCTCAGAAACCAGAATTTGAAGGGGGGAAATGTGATTTAGGGGATTCAGGGGGCTCACATATCTTTCACCAGCAACTTAAATATAATCTTTCCCAGGCTCAGGGAACTGCCACTTCATAATCAGAAAAAGACATATTAGGTTTCAGGAGGTGCTGACATATGCATAGATGCCAAATATAATTTCTTCTTCAACATTGCTGCAGTCTTAATAGCTATAGATCCAATGGCCCAAACAGCACAAACTACTGGAAAACTGGGGACAGGGCAGGACCGAATTCATATATTTTTCTATATTTTAGAAATACTCACTTTTTCAAAATATGAAAATTCATCAGAATCATAGTATCATTTTTTTTTTAAAAAAAAAAGTGCTTTGTGGAAGATTGGGATTATGTTATATTTTGTTTTTACATAGCTAGAGAAATGTTACTTTTTCAGAGTGCTCCTGAACTTCATTGGCCCAGAGACAAACGTCGATTACTGCAATGGATCCTACACCACATGTGTGCTTGTGCTATAGCACCGTTGCTTGAGCTGCATTGGTTTCCATTTGTTTTCCAAGTCCAATTCAAGGTGCCGGTTATCACTTTTAAAGCCCTACATGGCACAGGGCCAGATTATTTGCCCAACTGCCTCTCCCTTAGGATATCCTATCTGTCCATCCCATTAGATTAGATAGGGGACACTTTAGGGGCCTTCCCTCAAACATTGCCACCTAGTTGGGTCCTGGGAGCATGCTTTCCATATAGCTGCCCCTGCCCTTTGAAACAGCCTCTCAGCTGAGATGAGGGAGGCCTTGAAGACCCGATTCTTCCCTTAGGCATTAGGGTAGGATGGGGCTATGTCATGGGATTGGTGGAGCAGTGGGCTAATGCCTCCTTAAGTAACACCAGCTGCCTGCAATTAGTGCAGGTTCGCATCCCACCAGGCTCAAGGTTGACTCAGCCTTCCATCCTTCCGAGGTAGGTAAAATGAGGACCCAGATTGTTGGGGGCAATTAAGCTGACTTTGTAATAATGCCGCTTGGGGGGTGTATGAAAGCCCTAATAAGCAGGCATATACAGAGAATGAAGGCTACTGCTAAGCTTGTAAGCCGCCCTGAGTCTTCGGAGAAGGGCGGGATATAAATGGAATTAAAATAAATAAAAAAATAAAAAAAATTAGTAGGATGGGTTACTATAGTGCCTTGTTGGGATTTTATTTTTATTGGTTTTGCTATGAGCCACCTAGGATTAATATGCAGGATAAGCAGCCAGTTAAGCTCTTTAAATAAAAAAACTGAGATCGCCGGCCTATGTTTTGCTAATTCTAGGCCTCTGCTATTCCTTCCTCTGTCTTAAATTGCATATCTTTGCTCCAGTTATCTTGCTGCTGCTTCTCATCATAGTTAAACACATTTATTTCTGGTATAACTCATCATGATTTCCAAGCCCTCCTGCTTACCTGGTAATATCAGTGGAGTCTTTTTTTCTTCTCTTCCCCTTCCTTGGATAGACAGCAGCTTTTCAGAATAAAGCAATTGTATATAACAATACTGCCTTGCCTGATTGTATGGATGTATGGGTATTTAATGCTCTAGAGACTTCATGGATACAGGGGTGGTTGCTATAGACAGGTTGTTGCTTACCCGCATTTTAAGAATTACTATCCGAGTTTCCTTTTATTCAGGAGGGAAGTGAATAACACTGGAGCCCAGCAGTATGACTTCAGGGGTGTAAAGATAGGAATTATGCATCTTTAGATGTTGTAGATCTACAATTCCCAGTACCATTCAGTATTAAATATGCTGGCTAGGGTTACTGTATGTTGCAAAATTTGGAAAGCCAGAAGCTACATATAAATATAGTTTATGTTTTTCAACTATTTGGACTACTTATGCAACCTGAGCAATGCCTTGTTTTAAAATTGAAGAACTAGCCTTAAAAAAATAAAACATGTTTCTTTGTGTCCCAACATTTATTTATTTATTTAGTTATTTAGTTATATTTATATACCGCCCTATTCCCTGAGGACTCAGGGCGGTTTACAGGGAATTAAAAATCCAAAATACAAAAATTAAGAACAAATTAAAAAGTATTAAATTAACCCTGTAGTCAGTTAAAAAACCCCAAATTAAAAATTCTTCCTCAGTCTGGGCCCGAGAGCTGAAAAAGCCAGGTCTTCAGGCCCCGGCGGAATGATCGGAGGTCGGGGGCAGTCCTCAGCTCCACCGGCAGCTGGTTCCAGAGGGCAGGCGCTCCCACTGAGAAGGCCCTATCCCTGGGTGTCACCCGCCGGCAATCTCTCACCGGCGGAACCCTGAGCAGACCCTCCCTGTGGGAGCGCACTGGGCGAAGGGCGTTTGATGCCGGCAGCAAGTGTTCCCTCAAATATCCCGGACCCAGGCCATAGGGAATGTATGTTGTAACAGTCTCTGCAACATGCTTTTTCCCTTCTGGGTAAACGTGAAAATTGATACTCATTTCTATCTCTCTACTCCACATTAACTCTTCATTGAATAGGCGCACTAATTGTTTTGCTCCGGTTTGCTTACACTATATGGCAAGTAAAGCCACTGAGTTAAGCCAAAACAAATAAAATAAAATCTTTTCTGGCTTTGTATGATATGAATCCAGCTATTTGAATTCTTTTTTTTTATTGAAAAGTTTTACAATACATTTTATCTTTAGCAAAACAAAACCCCTCCCAACCCCCTCCCCTCCCACCCTCTTCCCACTCCCCAACCCTCCCCAACCCCTCCCTCCCTTTCCCCTCCCCCCCGACTTCCCAGCGCTGAGTACAGGGTATAAAAATACAAACAATCATAATCTAACGTATGCAAACAATCCTAAACTATTTAAACTATCGCACTTTAACTCATATAGATAAACTCCAAACATATATATATCATAACAATAATTATTCAAATGCAAAATAATACTTTTTAGTCCCATATTTACTCCGTAGTATCTCTCTGTTGCAAATAGTCTTTCAGGTGCACTAAGATCTTTACCATATCCTCGAAATTAAAAACTTTACAGTCCATTCTTCTGTAATCAGTCATTCTACCTTTTTACTAGAAATCTTACTGCCATAATTAAATTCAGCATCCATTTAATATCCACCACAATAATATCAATGATACCCAATAAGAACAATCACAGACAAAACAATTTTATATCAATTATTAAAAACTATTCTTCTTTCCAACTCGACTTTAAATTTCCATACTAAAACCAAGTTTATACAACCTTTCCTTCTAATATATTATACAGCTTGAAATACCATACATTACTTTCCAAACTTAAATTTTTTTATATAGTCACATCATTCTTATATTTTCTATTACATGTTTCATTATTACCCATAAGAATATTACAAGTTAACTTTCATCTATAATTTTTCCCAAAGTTGCACCAGAGCATATCACAAAGTATATACCTGGAACACAATATTTAATTTAATTTAATTTATTAATATTTCTATACCGCCCTTCTCCCGAAGGACTCAGGGCGGTGTACAGGGCAAGAATAAAACACAGAAATTTACAAAAGATAAAAGGTAATTAAATACATGCCCAATTAAAAATACAGTTAATACATACTAAAAACCCCCAATAAAAATAGTAAAAAAACCCCACCAATCCCCCCTCAGGCCAGGCCGGCTTGCTCGAACAAGTATGTTTTCAGATCGCGGCGAAAGGAGCGAAGATCGGGCGCCGTCCGGAGCTCAACCGGTAACTGGTTCCATAGCTCCGGGGCGCCCACAGAGAAGGATCTCCCCCTGGGGGCCACCAGTCGACATTCTCTGACCGGTGGCACCCTGAGGAGGCCCTCTCTGTGGGAACGCACAGGGCGGAGGGAAGTAGACGCCGGCAGCAGGTGTTCCCTAAGGTACTCCGGACCCCTGCCATGTAGGGCTTTAAACACCATTACTAGCACCTTGAATCTCACCCACCACAATATCCACCTTCTTATCACACCATAAATATACATACCAACCAAATAGCAAATCATAACCTACAAAATTTCAATAAGCACTACTACAAATCTTCCCAATTAAATTTTCATAATTATCTTAAAATTAAAGCAACATAAAATATTACAACACATAGTTATTTTATAAGGGTGAAAAGTATATCCCCAAATATTTAGCCCTTCTAACAGCTTCAATTCCCATAATCCTTATTACATTATTATCTCCTTCAGTTATGCAACTATGTCTTCAGGCTTGGTTCATTCGTCTAGAAGCAGCACGCCTCTTCCAATTTCTGGCCTCCTCCAGTGAAACTGAAATTTGATCCACTCCTGTAACTTTCTTATCTGTCTGTATTATTCCTTCAGCACCTTGTAGATTCTCTCTGTATCGTTGAGACTCTCTCTCACCTTTCTTCTTTGTAGATTCCAAAAATGGTATGGGGGCTGCTTTTAAAACATTACTGTAGAAATCACGTGCCTGAATCACCGTAGTAAGACGATGCCTCGTACCTTCATAGGTCACCACCATACCCACTGGTATCTGCCATCTAAACTTGATATCACGTCGTCTCAATTCTTGTGTCAAAAAAGCAAATTCCTTCCTTTTTCTTAAAATTCTTGGAGGGATCTCTTTTAAAATCAAAACTTTTTGCTCAGCAATTACAAAATCAATGTTGTAGGAGGCCTGAATAAGTTCATTTCTAATCACTCTCTTTGTAAAATAAACCACCACATCTCTAGGTAATTTCCTTTGTCTTGCAATCCAAGAATTAACACGAAAATTTTTATCTATATCTTCCATTATTTCATCTGCTGGTCGTCCCAGCACCCCTTCCAGAGCCTCAGAAACCATTTTCTTCAAATTTTCTTTAGGATTTTCTTTTAAGCCTCTGATCCTTAAAGCAAACTCCATCTGATAATACTGTGTCGAGGTCAAATCACAATCAATTTTCAGCTATTTGAATTCTGACTACCCATTTAAAGTACAAATTATTCCATTGTCTATCATAGTAGATTGACAAATTGAAACATACAACAGACCAGTAATGAAAAAAGTTTATTAAAATATTCACAAGAGTACAATATAAAGCTGCTTATGAGAATATGGAAAAGAAAGAAGACTTGTACAATAAAAAATTCCAGTTTTTTAAAAGTGCAGAAACAAGGTAAAAAAAAGGGCTCAGTGTTGCATGGAATGGATTTACCTAGTGACAGGAAATTTTAGCACGTCTAAAGTTTGGGAAGTTAACTTTCACAATTGGAAGTCATTTGTATTTTATAGAAAAGTACAGCACCACAAAAACACTGCTCATACATAAGTTGAGAGATTTTTGTACCTTAGTTTGGAATCTGAATTCAATACGTGAAAAGTGCAACTCAGCATATAGAAATAGAAACAATTATGAAGTGTTTCAGACAGTTACATGATTTTGTAATCTCTTAACAAGACTTAGGCTTCAGGCTCATGTGTTGATGACTGAATTACTTCTGCTTTTACCAAAACATACTAAGTAGAGAAAGGAAAAACTCTGAAGTGTAAACTGAGCTAGTTACAAGACAGATCATAATTACTTCAAAAAATAATGCACTGGAGAACATCAAGGACAAGTCTGCCTGTTGGAAGAAACTGTGGCCCAAAGTTTACATTACATAAATCCAGACAAATTAGGAACCATTCCAGGCAATCAAAACAAGAAACCATTAAAGAAATAAAGGAGTTGGCTTCCCGGCCACACCTCTGGAAGGTGCAAGATGGAATTTCAAGGGGTGCAGCCAAAAGTGGCTTGTGTCCCTTAGTGATGAGTCACAAGTCATCACTCAGCCAGCCACCCATGTACCTTGAGCAGTGGTAGTAGGTGGTTGTGTTGCGTAGTCTTAATAACATAAGTAATTGATTGCCAGAGTACCACTTTTAAAATCATTATAGTGCAGCATCTGACATAATCGTATATTGTTTCCCTCATAAACTAATGAGTTCAAGAGTTCCTTAAGTATTTCACCCCTCGGGGCCTCTCAGCTTGCTTACCACCTCTGTCACTTGCACCTCACTTAACATCACTTGGCCAATCCCATACTTACCTGTTTTATCCAACCAATCAAATACCTCCCTCATAGCCACTGACTTCTCCCATATATAATCGAAGGAACGGAAGATGAAAGGATTGAAGAAAAGACAGGAGGTACTTTTTATCTCAAGCACACTCCAAGCTGCTCAAGCAGAAAGAGATGTAAACTCCTTTGTGTGTGTTCATTTCACCATATTCTGGTAGCCCAATCTATTCATTCACTCATATTAGCCAGGTGTAAGTTTATTAGTAATGAAATAGACCAACTACAGTGTCATTCACTTCCAGATGTTACTCATATAAATTATGGCATTGGTTGAGTGCGTTGTGACTGTTTATCACTAATTTCATCACTTGAGCAGCGCATTTAAATAAGCCCACTTGTGTGAATAATATTAGATGACATATAGTTGTGATGTATCATGTCACACATTGATATATGCATAGCAGGAGTTCGTCTCACTGAAACTGCACCCGCCCTATTGCTGGCAATGGGAAAAAGTCCTGATATGTCACGCAACGTCATGTGACATCGTGGGTTTTACATTCCTGCTGTAGAGTTTTCACCTGATGATTTATGTTGATGTAACTCGGATATCGTAATATAACACTGAAAGTGTATTTCTTGTGATATTTTGCTATAGGCATGTCGGACTGAATAAAGCAGACATCCCTGATTTAATTATAGTTTTTCTCATACTTGGTCATATATTTTTCCTTGTTTTACAAACTAAGACTTCATGTCAAAAAAAAAGAAAAAAGAAAATGGAATGATGACTATTTGTGCTTTCTTTTCACTTGCACAACAGGAAATGATGGCTTGGAAAAGACCTGGTGCATTTTTTGCAGTGTTGTGTTTTCCAACTCAAATCTGAAGCCATCCAAGCTTCAAGAGCATTTCAAGAATAAGCATGGGGCAGCTGATGGTGAAGGGCATGATGTTGAGTCATCAAAAATCAAGAGAGCTTGTTTTGATTCACAAGAAACACTTCCAAAATTAGACTGCATTTTTGTTGGGGGAAAAACTTACCTTTTGTGTCATACAAAGTGGCATATAAAGTGGCCAAATCCAAGAAGCCTGATACTATTGCAGAAGATCTGAACAATCCATGTGCAGTAGAAATGGCAACAATTATCAGAGCAAAGAAGCAAGAAAAATATTAAACAGTTGCACCCACCAAATAATGTCCTTCACAACCAAATCATTGATTTGAATGAAGATATTTTGGGCCAAATCATCTCAAATGTCAGACCTAGTCCTTTTAAAATCTCCATTTAATTGATGTCTCCAACTGTAGTCAACTCACAACATTAGTGAGGTATGTCAATAATGGTGCTTGGAAGGGTGACTTCCTGCTTTGAAAAGATCTGAAAACAAGCACAACTGCAAAGGATGTGATGCAGTTGGTGAAAGACTTCTTCACTAAGCATGATCTAGATCAGACATGGCAAACTCACGTTATGTGACATTGTGCAACGTATCGAAGGTTTTTTTTGCTGTTGCTGGCAATGGGGTGGGCATAGCTTCCCAATGACGCGTCCGACCCACGGGCCGCCAGTTTGACACCCGATTTAAATGTCAAGGCAATTGGTACTCTGTGCATTGACAGAGCACCTGTAATGCTTGGAAATAAATGTCTTTTCTGCATTGGTGAAAAAGATTATACACTTGCAAGTTAACCATTTTTTCTTCATTGGCACTCTTTGGCATCAAAATATTGCCTCTAAATTTAAAGAAAGTACTTGATATTTGTATGAAGATCATCAACTGGATCAAGGGGCATACTTTAAACCATCACAACTCCAAATCATTTTGTGAGGATCTGGGAAGTGAGCATTCAGTTTTGCTTTTCCACAAAAAAGTCTGTTGTCACGAGGACAAGCTTTACCCTGCTTCTTTGAACTGCAGGAAGAAATCAAAGGTTTTTTTGGAGAAGCATGAATGGGATCTCGTTGGGGCATTAGAATCAAATGAATTTGCCCAAACATAGATTTGCTTAACTAACATTTTCACTCATATGAATGACCTGAGTGTTTGTCTTTAAAAAAAAGATAAACATGTTGAAGGTTGGGGAAAAATTGAATCCCTTCAAAGAAAATTTATATATTTCATCTTGAAGGATAGGAGGAGGCAATCTCTCAAATTTTCCTTCGCTTGACAAAATGGTTGATGATGTTGGTTCCATAATTCCTACCATGTGTAATGAGACTGTGGTTCATTTAGAAATGCTGTCAAAATTGTTTGATCTGTAGAGCTGAAGGTTTTATAAGAATGGATTATGGATCCATAGTCCTACAATTTGGAGAAAATGCCAGATGATGAAGAGCTGAAGGAAAATTATATTGATTTGTGGACAAATCAAGCTCACGGAATGTAATCTGAAAGCAAGACTTTGGAAGAGTTTTTGTGTGCAGTGCTGGATATGTTCCCATGACCTGGTGGAAAAGAACTCCATGTCATTACATTTGCAACAACATACGTGTGAATCTACATTCAGTTCTTTGTCAATCAAGACAAAATCTGCAAATTGCCTGAATCCATAGGCATACCTGCAAATTGCAGTCCTGCAAAAAAAAAGTCCCACTTTTTGGCAAAATCATGAATGAGAAGCAGAAGCAAAGATGCCATTGAATTTTATGTTCACAGTTGGGATTGATTTTACCTTTTATATTTTTTTCTGAATAAATTAGAATTTAATTGTTATTTCTTCTACAGTACTGATATGATTCAACTTCTTGTTCAAAAATTAGACTTCATCTTCAAACGTAATATTTTTGTAGGGGTTATGAACATTAATCCAACATTTCCTAGGAATGTGAAGCATAGAAAAGGTTGATATAGAGGATGAGATTGTAGAGATTTAATTGACAGGCAAGAAACAACAGTATCATGATAAATCCGAGTTGCTTCATTGTTCCAAGTATGAAGTTGAGAAAGAATTATGTCAAAGAAGCTCAACTTGAAAAACCTAACACAATGACCGATTCCAAATGTGTTTGGACTTCTAGAAATATGATGACAATATGGTTTATGTAATGAAGATCAAGGAATATTTTAACACCATTCACAGCAAAGTTCAATTTCAAACAAAAGAAGCAAAGCTTCCCATTACAATGTTCCTGAAAAGACAACTTCTACATTAACATCTAAAACTCCTCATCCCCCTCAAAACACAAATCTCAGCATCACCCAAACCTGTTTCTTGCTACTCACTGAGACCCTATTACTGATGAGTAATGAATTCGGTGGTGAATACCGAGGCATGCCTTGTTCTTAATTACAGTAATGTAATATAATTTTGATACAGTGTTTCCATAAATATGGCTCAAAAATGTTACTCATTATTCTAAATCACACTGAAGTCATTTAAAATAAATTTAAATATCTTTTGGATAATTCTAAATAGCTGCCCAAGTGTTTAGATCTAGGGATATTGGGACAAAAGTACAAATTTTCAGAGAATTTAAAAAGTTTTGCATGTTCACACGTAACCTCTACAAATATGGAGATCCAACTGCACACTTCTTGTGTGCTGCACAGACCAGCAATTTAGTATTAGCCAACCCTTGTTTCAGTGAAAAAGCACCATTTTTTAAAAGAACCCTTAAACTTATTTTTCATGTAAAAAGCTGAAAAACATATGAGCAGATATTATAGACATGTAAAGTACTTAAGAAAAAAGCAATAGCAATACCTGAAACACTGAGGCAGAGGGAGGGAGAAAGAGCAGATTCTGAGTTAAGAGGAATGACATCAAAAAGATGAAAGGCAGACTTTTTCCACAATAGAGAAGTATACAACTATTTAAGTTTCAGAGTAAAATTGAATGAGAGTTAAGAACTAGTGGCAGTAAAACCGTCCTAATATATTTATGCCTTCCATGAAGTGCCATAAAAGATTAACTTGTAACCATTTCTTTTTACAACTGCAACATCAACCAGCCATTTGTAACTCTTAGAAGTAGACTACTGTGAAGAGATGGTATAGATTATAGAAAGGCATATCAAAATTAGCACCCTATTTTGCTCAAAGAGGTAACTGAGTTTCATCTTTGTTGCTGAAAACAGAAAAGAGCCATAAAAACATCTCAAGGTATTTGCTAATGTTGTACTATAAAAATTACTTGATTAAAACTTTTATATGTCTCAGAGTTTGTTTATGGGAGACTGCCTGTAAATTCCTTGGAGACAAAATTTTGCCTTCCATTAGGTTGGAAACTAAAGCAGGTAAAGATTACTTCTCCTGGAAAAGGAGGACATTAGAGCAGAAGAAGACCTAAGTTGTATGAAAAATTAGATCTGTAAAAACAAAATGCAAAAATATTAAGAGAAATCATGCAGAAGTAGTTCTTGTGTCCATTTCAAAAGTAACATAAAAAGGTACCAATTCCATTAGAATATCCAAGTATTTCCAGTTTTTTCCATATAACAATTGACAAATTGCCTAAAGATGTAACATGAATGTTTGTTTTTCCCCCTTTTCCTAAATATATAATGAACTATTTGGCCATTTATAAGCAGAATTATCATCATATTTTAACATGCAACATTGCTCTCATTTCTGTATGATTAAATAGACTATTTACACACAGTTCATATATAATCTCTTTCTCTCTGTATGCACATGCATTGGTCTTAGCCTAGGCATCAAAGGCCACATATGAGTTCTCTGGGTCAATTTTCTTCAAGCAATTCCAGTTTGAACTTTTGTTAAGCTTTCGATAGGTTGTAATCTCCTCAATTCTTCCGAATGTCAGCATAGACCACAGACTCTGATTTGTTGATTTTGTCACTGCAATGCCCTCCAGAGTGATCTAACTGTGCATAAATTACTGGTCCCTAAAAACAGAAAAAACAAACATGGTATAAACATTATTTATTCTATCAGCGGCTAATGAAAACTCAGAATCACATGCAGATGAAAACAAGGGATTTGATAGCCTCTTTTTGAAATCCAATCTTAGAAATCATACCAATTATATAGATTATTCCTGTAACCATCGATCTGTTGACATAAATGAATATAAAATTCACAGCAAATATATAGCTCTCTGGGTTTCATGCTTCAGGGAGGTAAGATCATGTGTAGTTTACATAGACAAAAAGTACTTCAAAAGTACATCAAGCAATCACAGCCCTACTAACAGCTAACTCACAAGATTCCACTTTTCCACACACTCACCATCACAGATTACATTTATTTTTGTAGGTGGCAGTAATTTAAGAAAAGGAAGCATATGGAATACCAACAAGAAAGGAGCAAGTAACTGAAGAATAATTCCTAGGCATTTATATTTTACAACTCTGTCGATCTTTCTTGACAACATTTGGAGTACAAAAATGTATTCTTTACAGTAACTTTGTCCCATATTTTTCAGAATAGGCCTCCTCAAACCTTTAAGCAATAATGTATAGCTTCATTATATCTATTAGAGTTATTGAATAATTCATGTATCTGCTTTCTGTACAGGAAAAAAAGGACTTAACAGTCCAGTTCTTTAGGACATAAGTCAAAGGGTTTTGTTTAATGGATTGACAGTGCAGATAAGGAAGCATTTTATAAGGAGAAAAGTAATTGGAAAGAATCAATAAGGTCTATGTTAACTGCAAAGAAGTAGGAAAAAAGGGGAAGATTTAATTTTTCCCTAATATGCAGCTGTCGTCTTAAAAAGAAGTTGCATCTTTTTTTTTATTTAACATGCTTTTTCTAGCTACTACGTGTAACTATTTTCTAGCAAGGAGAGTTGATCAGAGAAACATCATAGTCTCTTGCAGGAATTTCCAACTGTAATCAGTTATATAAATAGTAATTTGCTGCAAAAAGTACTAATTTGCAATCATTTTATGTTAATTCTTTGAATTTCATTTAAATAAATTATTTGAATTTATGTCAATCCTTGGAAAGGGCAATCACATTGTCAGGTCCCCAAATTCTTATTGTTTTCCCATGCCTTATGCCTCTTGTTTGGGGCCTGCCATTCTGCTGGGTGGCGGGGGTTTGCTTTCACTTGGGATGACTTTTGCTTTCTACTTTACCTCTCCCACCTCTATCCACTTGAGAAGAGAATGTGTCTCACTTATCAGGGACACAGTTACAGAGAAACAAAACTGGAGAAGACCTTGAGATGCGCACCAACTGTGCCAGTTACCCAAACCTGTGGATTGGCCGGATTTCAAATGGAGACTATGACTTTGGTGGAAGGAGAAAGGTTGCTTGTTTAACTATACCATTTAAAAGGGATTTTCCACAGATCTCACCTTGACTTTCCTACTGTCACTAACCCCTAATAAAAGTTCCCTTTGAGACGATGCCCGTTTCAAGAGTTCTGCTTTCTTGGGTGGTTAGCTGAGGTGGGTCCTTACACACATTTTAATCACTTTTAATCATATCTTAGTTTACACAACTAGTAAATATTGCCAAATAAATCTCAAGAAAAAAGCATAAGCATGGAGAAGTATGCAAGAATAATTGTATTTCAGAAAAAAAGGAAGAATATACAGTACATGTTGACAGAAAAGTTTCTAGCAGAAGTCACGGGAAAAAGATTTTAGCATTAAGAAGCATTGTCTGAAGTGCTATGTAACTGAGATATTGTCTTCTAATTTATTCATTGTACATATAGGAACCCAGATAACCAATCGGGTCAGTATTAGATCTAGAAAGCAGAGAACATAGTTAATTATCACATTCAAAATGAGCAAGCATTCTACAGATGAGCAAAGGAAAAGGAGAATACTACATACCACTCAAACATGCACAATTGTGAGAAATTATGGTTCAGATGAATTTATCGATAAGGACAAGAAGGCAAACCTGACGAGTCTAGCTGAAGATGGAATAAATCTATGAAGGCTGTTTTCAGACATGCCATCTGAAATCCAACCTGGGCAACAAGTTTCTGCTTTCAGAACAAGCAATGTTAATCAACTTTAGGACTAAATGTTTAGGAAGTAAAGAGGTGACTAAGATAGGTAATGCACAAGCTGTTACTTTCAAGGTACAGTATTAAGCTGGTGAATTTTTTTTTAATTTTCCCCTGCCTTCTTCAGTGTGTGTGTGTGTGTGTGTGTGTGTGTGTGTGTGTGTAAACCCCTCCTTATTCTAACAGCAGCAATACAATATTATAAAGTTTTTATAACTATATTATAAAATTCAAAGAATAGCCTCCAAAACCAAGTCAACTTCATTTGCCAGGCAGCAAAGCAAACCAACATTTTCATCAATATCATTAATCTTTTTAAGGTTCATAATCCAGATCTATATTTAAGTACTCACTCATCTGGTATTCATAAATGACAAGAAACTCCATGTTGGCAATGGCTGACACCATTCCTTCGGAACTCGGCATACAAAGACTACAATTTCTTTCCTTTCCCACAACACTCTAGCAATTAATAAAACAAATATTGCCAGCTAATTTCTGGACTTACAGTCAAGACTACTAATAGTCAACTGCAACCCCTGAAAATATCATGTGGAACTGTGTAAGTTAGTTAGAAAATAGCTAAATTTGCATTATAACATCAAATTATCAATAAGTAATATCGCCATGAAACATATATATATGTTTCTCATTTTTCCAAAGAGAACTTCATAATTGTTTTGTGCTCTCTTTGATGAGATTTTATTCCTTACTTAAGCATCTCAAACCACATCATAGTCTATGACTTTCTATTAAGATAGGTAACTTTGAACAGATTTTTAAAAGTACAATCTTTTCTAATCAATACAATTTCTATTATTTCTTTCCATCCAACAAAAATGATTCACCGTAGAAAAAAAACCTATTATTTATTTCAAGCCAGCCTTACTACCTTAGTGCCATACCTGATTCTAAAGTCCCTCGGTCACTTTGGATATAATACTCTTAAGTAATATTTAGTGTTGGGCCAAGACTGAGGGATAATAATAATAATAATAATAATAATAATAATGATAATGATGATGATGATGATGATGATGATGATGATGCCTACAATTCTATATAAATCTAAAACATTAAATACTTAATATTCCCAAAGGCATATAATTACAGCTGAAAGAAATTGAGATACTGTGGAAGAGCTATTTACTCAATCCTCTAGAATTTTTATAAATCAAATCTCTAGGACTGAAGACCTACATGAAGGTAGACAACCTTTAATAATTTATCTCACTGCAGAAATTTATCATTTATTAAGATTAGTCACCCTGCAGTAGTTTAGTTTTGCCAAAGACAGCAAATATCACAAAAATAATAGCCAAAAGATAGCTACATCCCTCACCACAGGGTCTGGTACATCAGGGCTTTATCCAGATATTTTTCCATGTATGTGTTTCAGTGATGAACCGTCCCTTCCTCCCCTTAGCAAAAAATACCACCTTTCCAGCCACTAGATAATCTCTGAGTCAGAGTATGATACCATTTACCTGATGAGATCGGATGGGCACGCTGTTTACCAAAACCTCTGTGTCGGAGGGGGACTTCCGTGGAGCCTGCTTAACTGGAGACATCAAACTCTCAGAGGTACTGCAGCTGATGAGGTGGCAAGCAGATTTTGCAGAATAACATTCAAGAAGTAAATAAAAGACAAAACAAAAACAAAGGCAAGTGATGGCAAGATGAGGTGGCATTAGGCCAAATAGAGTGACCTCAGTGAATGACAGACAACACGTAAATCCTTGCTTTATACTTGCTCAGGTTAGTCATGCCTATATTTTCTCCCCTCACATACAAAGAAGAAAGTCATTCTAGCTCTAGGTTAGGTAAAGAAACGCATAACCACATAAAGGATTAACTTCCCCTGCCATCTTCATCGAATATGATTTAATTTAGAGTTGATTAGATTTAAAAGCCACCCAACTCCCTTATGACTCTGTGTGGTATAAAATATGTAACGTTTAAGTCAAACAATCCACACAATTAAAAATACAGAGAGACCTAGTGGAGAAAACCACCATCATCTCACAAATTAAAACAATTAACAAGGATCCTACCACTCACTCACTAAGCCCTGGTCCTGGGAAGAAAGCTAGATTGTAAGCACTCATCTAAATAAGTTCAGGGTAGGGCAAGAAGGGATTTCATCTCTGGAGAAAAGGTGCTACTGCTGGATAGACAACTTCCAGCATCTCCTGAATTGACCATGCTTAAACAATGGAACGCAGACCTGCCAACTCTGTCAGATCATATAGAATTGAGTATTACATCACTTGGAAGTGACTTTTCTATATAAAAATTTGCTGCTAGGAGAAATACCTAGCTTTGGTTCTAAAAATAGGAATAGTAATCAACCCTTTTCTAGTATATCAGCTTTTCATAAGATTTCCAAATGTTTTGGTCAATAGCTGCTGATGGGAACTGTAGCCTAAAGTATCTGTAGTTATCATATTGGGGAAATCTAATCTAGTTTGGTTTTCTTCCTACATAGCATACACAGTGATGCTTAAAAATTTGAGAACCCTTCTGAATTTTCAATATTTCTACATCTATCACCTAAAACATTATTGTTCTCCATACATTGCCTAAAACTAGATAAAGAGAACCGAATTAAGCAAATGGATCAAAAATGTTTTATTTGTTCTTTTTGTCATTGAGGAAAATAATTCCAAGCCATGGAAGAGGTACATGAATCATTCAGTAACTAGTGTGTCCCCCTTGGAAAGCAATAATTGCAACTAAAAGTTTCTTGTGACTTTTAAGCAGCCCTGCATATCAGTTTGGAGGAATTTTAGTCCGTTCCTCCATATATAGAAATTTTTACATAAGCAACTTTTCCACTGTTTCATTTCCAATTATGTAGCTTCCCATTCCTTGCATCAGCTGCCCGCTTTAGGTTCTTCCTCAACATTTCTATAGAATTAAGGACAGGACTTTGATCTGGTCATTTTAAACATTAGCTTTTTCCTGCTTTAAACATTCTTTCCTCGTATCACTACGCATTTGGGTTGTTGTCTTGCTGCCTGATCTACTTTCTCTTGAGCTACAGTTCACAGATACCCTGACCTTTTCTTATAGAATTTGCTGCTACAATTCAAAATTCATAATTCCAAGCAAGTCATCCTGGTTTAGACGTAGAAAAACAGGCTCAAAACATGATACTGCTACTACCATGTTTCCCAGATGGGTTAAAGGTTTTTTGGTAGATTGCAGTGTTTGCCTTCATTCAGACCAAAACACTCTATTTTGGTCTCATCCATCCACAGAACATTCTTCCAGTAGCTGTCTTCCTTATTTACATGGTCTTCTGCAAACTGTAAATGAGAAGCAATGTTCTTTTGGGAAAATAATGACCTTCCTTCCTTCCTAAAATGTATTTCCCACCCATCTTGTATTCAACAACTCCGCATTTCTTCTTGCGATCTTGCCATTGTTCAGTAATCTGCTAGTGGTCTCATGAACACTGACATTCGCTAATTCAAGCGAGGTCTTAAGTTCCTCAGGCATTACCTTGGGCTTCTTTGAGCCCTCTCACAGCATTGAGCACCTTGCTCTTGGTATAATCTTGATTTGTTGATTAGTCCTGGGGAAGGGCAAAAATGGTTTTCAATTGTTTCCATTTGCACACAATCTGCCTTACAGTGGACTGATGGAATCCAAACTCTTTGAAAATAGATTTGCAACCTTTTCCAGTCTGGTGAGCATCAACAACTGTTTTGTTGGAGGTCCTCAGAAACCTTGTTTAAGCAAAGGCACATTTCCACATGCCCGTGTTGTGAAGATCAGACTTTGATTGTGATTATCAAGAATTCTATTCTTTAAATAAGCAGCTTTTGGTCATTTTCCTCAATGAACAAATATGTCTTTGACTCATTTGTTTAATTGAGTTCTCTTTATTTAGTTTTAGGGCTTGTGCGGGAAAACAATCATGTTTTAGGTCATATTGACAACAAGTATTGAAAAATTTTGAAAGGTTCAAAACTTTTAAGCATCATTTAAAATCATATGCAAGTGTGATCATGGCAAGATGACAATGAGATTAAGCAGAAAGCAGGTCTCCACTAACCAATTTTGTTATCAAATATAAATACTGAACATTCAAAAGACAGACATGAGATATGAATACACAGAAACACAATACTGAGAAAATAATACCTAAGTACTAGTAAATGGGCTTCATTCTTATTAAGACTAAACCCCAGCACACAACGATCAAAGGACAAATAAGCATCTGGAATCTATTCTAAGAGAATGTGCAACTCAGCACTGAACCAGTTAATAATACTGAATTCACAGTTTGTGCATTAAATATTTTTAGGTATATATATATATATATATTTACTGACGACACCCTTATTTTTTGTCATAGTATAAAAAGTCCAAATATTCCATTCATTCATACATCTGAATTAGCTGCTTCTGAAGGTACATAGCCTTGTTGCCAAAACTGAAGAAATGAGACAACAAAATTCAGACAATAGATGAGATATGCTGCCCCTTCACCAACAGTCCACAAAACAGAAATTCAGCATAAGTGTTGGAAATATGTTAGCAGGATAGTAAGCAAGGGAGGCAGAAATTATATACATATGGACATGAAGTACCAAAGAACTACTGGCATGATTTGTTACCATGATATATAGTGGGACTGGAAGAGATGACCCAGCCCTGTTACATTCCCAGTCTTGCATCTATATCAGGATCTCTGTAAGGAAAGGAAGATAAAAAGCAGGATCCAATCCCAGCATACCAAAGTAGTAATAGGGAAAAAAATCAAAGAAAGAATAGACATTGTGATACTGCCATGCAAGAGTTCCCACCACCACCCATCTCAGTTACAGCTCTGTTAGTTTATTTAGAAATTAGATATCATATATTATGTGTGTGTGTGTGCGCACACACACGTTCTTATTTGTAATTACTAGAATAGACATCCCACCACTTAGTAACCATCAGAAACACAGTATAGTCAGTGAAGTCAATGTTAATGTTTGGTGCTTAGAGACAACCACAAAAGAACAA
Organism: Vipera ursinii; assembly: GCF_947247035.1. Classification (NCBI taxonomy): domain Eukaryota; kingdom Metazoa; phylum Chordata; class Lepidosauria; order Squamata; family Viperidae; genus Vipera; species Vipera ursinii. The sequence goes on from NC_139514.1 coordinate 38,635,462, forward strand.
TAATTTTAAACAAAGATAGTCCCAAACCTTTAGAAATAATACAACTTGATGAAAAAAATTATTATTCATATTAAGACTTGACATCCGTGGATGCAGATCAGTATTCAGGTGTTATGGAAACAGTTACATGCATGAGGGAAATTAAGCTTGCCACTCTGAACCAGAGCTTATACAGTCAAATTCACTGCACTCATTCAACCTTACCACTGACATCTATTGCAGCACTTTCTAAATTCTGAAAGGTTACAAAAAAGATGCCAATTACGTACACCCAGTACTGATCGAGTTTTTAGCACTGTATGAATAATATTTACTGGATCTACAAAAGCAAGAAGTCAGGCCATGAAATGATTGATCCTGAAAGAATTGCTACGTGCCATTTTCTACGCACAGAACTGCATTTCTGTTGGGATTAAGTGACAAAGCAAAGTAAGTGCCACCACCAGTTCAAAGGAGCCCATCAACCAATTTTTCATGGCATATAATCTGCTTTGAAGATATTGTTTAATAGAAGCTCCTCAGAGCCAAATTACAGGAGGCATCATGAGCGCAACAGGAACAAAAAGAAGTCATGCATATGATAAAGCCAGTGAAAATAGCAGAAGGGCAGTTTTCCCAAAACCAAGATTGGAAAGCTATGGAAAGCGGACTGTTGTAAAAGGAACTGGCAGTCATACCCCCCAATCTTAGAAAAAAAGTTGTGCCATCCAGAATGTAACCTGATAGGGCCACAGCCTCCTTTATTCTAAGAGTTGCAAGGGAGTAGTTTTAGACTACTTTCAAGGAGGTCACTAAGCTTAATGGACCTATGCTCACAAAGAGGAGCAACATATGAACATATGTACGGCATGAAGTTGATAATTTATAAGCACAGGAGGATGTGGTTTCTAGCTCTCCCAGTAACTTAACATAAACACACAATTCATGTTTCAAACTGTTCCGTGTTCCCTCCACCTCCACCCTCACGTATCTGAAGAAACAACAAATATAGTGCCTTACCCAGAATAATGCTTTTTGGAATTCTTCTTTCTGATCGTAACACACACAATAAGCATGATGATGAAAACTAAAACTAGAATGCCAACACCGGTTATCCCGAACACAAGGGGAAGAGGAACTACAGTCAGGTTACCTGAAGAGGGGAAAAAAAAACACTTTCATTTCAGTTATCTTATACCTTTTTAAAACTGATCACACATTATTCCATTAGAATTTTTAATTCAGTTGTGGATGCATCTATATTATCAGTATGCTTTTTTATTTACTTATTAAACATGAAGTGAAACCCATTGATATGTTATATAGAATGCCTCTTGCCTTTATGTTTCCAAAAAAAACCCCTTAACAGCCAACTAAGATTCAGCTTGTAATCAATACTTTTCACAAGCATTATTACCATATGTCCCTAACTATACTCTTGTGCATTTGATTTGTTTTTTAAAAAGAATTTTATATTTGTCTCTTTTCATATTTAATTCTCTTATAGCATATTTCTCTCACCCATCATGGTAATTTTGAATTTTATTTTTGCCTTCTAAAATATCCTTCTTTATTTTCTATCACCTGCAACTTAATAAGCATTCACTCCATCTCTTCATCCAAGTCATTAATAAAAACTTGAATTGCATAGGGCCCAAGACTATATAGTGGTTTACTCCAACTGGTGTTTATGCCACTCAGAGGAGGAACCTTTGACAGTATTCTCCAAGTATGATTTTCAACTACATATATGCTTAACTGCAATGACATTCATACACTAGCTTGCACATCAGAATGCCGAAGCACTTTGTAAAATATTTTACTAAAATAAAATTATGTTTTATTGCAGCATTTCTGTCATTTACTAAAAACATTATGAATCAAACAAAATTGATTTCAGATTAAGGAATAATTAATCCTTAATCTGGAATAATTTGGCAAACTTTCCTGACAAATTCACATTACCATTCATGTGGCCTTCTGACAATTAATCAATCTTATACCACTTAGAAAACCATCTCTTTAGGTGTGATTGACTCCCCTACATGCTTCCCCAGATGCTAGTTTAGAGTTCTGAGCCAGTCTCAGGCACGTCAGGAAGGGATGCAGCTGAAGGCTACAAGCCAAGAGCGGAGGGGCTGAGCACAGGGGAGCAACCAGACAAGCAGCTGGCTGAGCTAGAGACAGTAGAGGCACAGCTGAAGCTGGGAAGCCCAGAGACTTTGAACGGAGAGGGCACACAGGTGCAGTTGGTGAGTGGAGATGAAGAAGACCTGACTCCGACTCCTCCTCCAGATCCAAGAGCATGTAGGGCTGAGAGGAGGCAGGCACCAAGATCATCAGCCAGTCTACTTGCAAAAAGGCAGCCTCGTCCGTCTTGAGGGGCTGCACCAGGAAGCAGTTATTTAGTTCAGTAAGGTGAGTGAAACAATGCTGGGAACATGTCCATTTCCTTGCTCTGTGTTCTTGCCTTGAACTTCGGATTGTGCCTCTTTAACTGTGGAATTGCCTTTGCCTTCTCGGCTTGCCTTTGCCCTGTGGCCTTGCTTTTGCCCTGTGGATTTACCTTTGCCTTTGCCTTAGCCTTGTGGGCTCATCTTTGCCTTCTGTGTGGACTTGCCTTGTCCTGTGGACTTGTTTTGCCTTGTTGCCTTGGCACATGCCTTTGCCTTGGAGACTAAGTTTTGACTAGTGGACTGGACGTCCCTTTGCCTTGTGGACTAGTGCTGGCTTCTTTTGAGTACCCTGCCAAGCTCATTGTGGGTGAGCAGGTGCTGGCACACAGAATTGCTGGGGAATACTAATTAAGGCTTGGAAGCCTTAATAAAGACTCCTAACACCATGGTGTGTGTGTGTATGTCAGTGGGACAGCACATTAGGACGTGCTCTAGACTTCCCTTTTTTAAAAAATGTCAGCTCATTCTAAGTTATTCCATGACCTTTATTACAGTAAAATGCTGGTGAAATTTCTACTCCACTGTTCAGAATGAAATAATGGACTAAAATTCAGCAGAACAGCCAAACAAGTACTTGCTTCAGTGCATTGTTACATACAGTAATTTTAGAGAAAGAATGCCACTTACGCACAACTTCTCCATCACTCATTAATTAATTTTTCATCCATCCACTTATTACTATACCTTTCTCCATAACCCTGACTTTGATTTTTCCTGGTGTAACAACTATATCTGGAGGGTTTTTAACATCACAGATATAGGTTCCATTGTCCTGAAATTGCATGTTTGCTATAGTGATTGATGCATCTTTTTTGTTAAGGTCTCCAGCCCAGCTGCTTCTGTCATCAAATTGTGTACTCTTCCCAGGATATGCTTTTCCATTGGAATAGTAGAAGAACTATAATCGAAAACACAAAAAATATGCTGTATTAAAAACCTGCTTTCCCCTATTTCTTAACTAATCCAAATTTCGTTAAAACTCAACTCATACAATACATGAATTTCAAAACAGTGCAAGTGACAATGATAATACTCTACTTGAGAGCCTGTAAAGCTGGTTTTAAACCAGCTGAAAGGTCAGAGAAATATTTAACACATAATATCACAAGAATTTTAAAAGTTTCAGAGTAGTTTCAGGAGCTCAGGTATCTTGCTCTGCCTCACTTTCCTCAATTCTGTTTCCCTCCCCCCCAAACTGAACTGATAACTATTACTATTACATGATTTCCTTCTGTTATCAATTTATTATTTTCCCCATCATATTAAGATAAAAAGATAACTAACCAAGCAGGTGAAGTGGGTTAAAGCATTTCCTCATCTAAGCAAGGCTTTTGGTAGCAACCAATTTTGGAGCAAAATACAATTAATATCTTAGCCAACACTTCAAGGATACAATCAGGTTTTTAGTAGTACAAGGAGCAAGCAAGAACAGGCACGGCTTTTTACCTCTTACAATTTTCTTTTGCAAACAGTATCTTACCGAGACAGGAGATAATGATCCCTCGCTTTGGAAGCTCCAGGTGACAGAAGCTGAACTGCTGATCACTTCTGTGGAAGTAAAAGTGCATGGAAGCTTTGCTTCAGTCCCATTCTCCACAGGAAAGTCTTGCGGTGTGTATACCTCCACAGCTGAAACCTGGACTATCAAGAATATCATTACAAGAATCAGAATACCAGATCCTACATAAATATTAACACTATATCAAACATAGGTATGAAGAGTTTAATCAGCCAAACGAAGATTGAAGAATCTATTAAATGAAAGATTGAATTAAAAAAAATAAGCAGTTTCCGTTCACTTTATCTTACTAAGCCATCATGTTGCTGGTTAGTTTCTGATTTTGTGTAAAGTATGGATGCAACATTACAATTTACTGTCATGTGCAGACCAGGCTTTTTGTAGATTCTCAAGAGAGAAACTCAGTACAACACATTATTTCAAGAATTTTTCATCTTTATTATACAGACATCTAATTTCTTTCCCAGCAAGCCTAATTTACAGACAGAATACAGTATTTCTTTACTCCCTCTTCTGCTATCCATTTGATATAAGAGCAACCACTTGCAATTGTAAATTGCAGCGTGACATTTCTCTCTCCTCAATATTATATAGCTGTTTTCTAAATAAGTGTGCATGCACTTAATGAAGTTGTCATATGGTACTATATAGGTGCACTATTCTATCCCCTGCCTACTTCTTGATTTAGAATTAATAAAGGACTTAAGATACTGATGGCTTATTTTCCCACTCTTCAATATGTTAGCAGCTGTTTTTCCTGTGTCTGGTAAAACATTGAACTTCTATCATTTTTTATCACTGTTCACTGTTGCTGATTTTGAAACTGTAAACAACTGCACATACCGTATTTTCCGGCGTATAAGACGACTTTTTAACCCATGAAAATCATCTCAAAAGTTGGGGGGTCGTCTTATACGCCCAGTCGTCTTATACGCCGGAAAATCAGCGAGCCCGGGAAGGCACACTCTCCCCTCTCATTGTGGAGGAAGCAGGGCAGGCTGGCGTCTGGCGGGAGCCGGCAGGGCAGTCCTGCGCACGCACGCACTCCCCGGCTGTTAAGGAGCACTCCTTAGCAGCCGGGGAGTGCGCGCGTGTGCAGGACTGCCCTGCCGGCTCCCGCCCGACGCTCTTCCCTCTTGAGGCAGCATCGCTCCCCAGCTCCTAAGGAGTCCCCAGTGAGAGGGGAGGGCGTGCCTTCCCGGGCTCGCTGATTTTCCGGCGTATAAGACGAAAAATCTTGAAAATCATCTCAAAAGTTGGGGGGTCGTCTTATACGCCCAGTCGTCTTATACGCCGGAAAATACGGTAAATAGAAAATATACACTCAAGGACAGAGAAGGACACTGTATTTAACTTTGCACCATATAGTGGTTCTGTTGATTCAGGGAAATTTCTAACTTGACTGGGGGTACTTAATCTTTTGCATGAACTGTATGTCTTTCAATTTATACTTTAGTGATATGATCATTATAATATCGTGGAATATTAAGTTACAGGTAATCCTTGGTTAACTACTTGACCAATGACTGTTTGAAGATGCAACGAACAAATAGTACTTACATCCAGGCCTCAAAGTTCTGGCCGTAGCAGCATCCCCGCTTAATGACAGCAGCAGGGACTGCTGGGATTGCCTTTATGACTATATCACTTGGAAATAAATATGCCAATCTCAATTATCATTGTTAAGCAAGGATTACCTGTAAATCATAACAAGCACTGGAAGGAATCTTCAAATATAATTTTGCCCAGCCACCTGTTTATGGCAAGAATCCATTACTATTCCATCCTCAACAGATGGCCATCCAGCTTCTGTTTAAACACCTGTGGCAGAGAACACATCTCCCAAGTAATTCCATACCACTGTTGAAGAACCATTATTGTTAGGATTTTATTTTGATATTCAACCAAAATATATTTCCTTGTTAATTAACCCTACCATTTCTGTTCCAGTTTTCTGCATGGCAGCTTGACAGGTATCTAAGGATAGGCATCATGCCTCACCCAGACTTTTGTAAGCTAATCATAGTTAACACCCTCTCCCCAAATGGCTTCCTTCCGACCAAGCTCTATTTTGTTGATGTCCTTTCTAAAATCTGGTGCCTATTACTGGACATAATGTTCAGTAATACAGAAAAAAAACTTATCTGGTTCTTGGCTACTTTATTTCTATTATTTCTCAGATTATATTTGCTGTGAGGTGCTGTTGCATCATGCCAGTAGCTCAAGTTCAGCTTGTGATGCACAAAGTCACTTAGATAACATAACCCTCAAATCCTTTGAGTATCGTGCTTTGATTAAATCTGGACTGACAACATTCCAAAATCTACAAAAATAAATTTCCACTTTTTGAATGTAGGTGGAACATTTGTTCTTGTACAATCAGCTGACCCATCAATTATCCTTCAGAACAGGTATACCACCACGAAGTTTTTTCAAAACCTATATGCATTCAAACTGACTGGAGAATCCTTGGTTTGCAGCACCATTGATGTTACCTAATGAAGTAACAGAATGTCTGCCAGCAGCCAAGCTCAGAGAGCAACAAGGACTCCACAATTAAACCCTGAGCATTTCTATCAAACTCAGTTTAATCCTTTCTTTTCAATCTGCTTTCATAGCTGGCTGGCAGAACAAACATTTCTAGATGAAAGTGTTGAATATGTGTCTAATGCCATTATACAATGGCAATTTTCAATACTTGCCAAATAAAAATGAATTATAATTAGTGTGATGTGTGGTTCCAGTCAACTGTGATTCAAAATAGACCTGATCATATTACACTTTTCTTTCTACAACTCATTCCTCACCAAGGCATCTTGTTTTTTCTGGAAAACCAAAAACCAAATATGAAATTTAACGGTCACCTCTTCATCAAATTAAAAAATGTTTTAAACTGTAAAAAAAAAACCCACTAGAGACCTCAGAGGATGTATACTAAGTTAGGTTTAAATTTCTGTATGTTAAATTGTTGTGAGTTAAATTCCTAGAAAGATCGCCAATGGCCATAGGTCATATACAAGAGAACACAGTAAGTATGATCCATTGGAAAAGTAAGTAGAAACCCACTCCCATGAAGGAGAGTAAATTAACATTCACAATCAGTGTAAACAGGTCACTACAGAATGTGAACCCCCACCCCAGGCTAGGAGGTATCTAACAAACAGCAAATGACAATGACGTGTAGTATTAGTGCTGATCATGTGGGTGGATTAAGGCACATGGCACATTGGTTTGATGTTAAAAAGGTATATAGGATTCAGAATCATGAACCAAGTACGCCTAATATTGTCACAATAGAAATATCAATACTGAACACTGGCATTCTGTAAATCAGTACTCTGAAACAAATACAATGGTATGTTTCTTTCAAAAATTATAGTCAGCTAGTGACATACTTGGAGATAAAGGTGAAAAAAAAATCCCATGTTCAATGAATGCAGAATTTATGTGTATACCAGTATTAGAAAATCAAACAGGGAAAATACATTTGAGCATTTCAATGCAACATCTAGCAACCTTTGGGAAGAATCCTCCCATTTTGTCAAACCAGAGATTATAAGAATCAAAGGCTTTCTAACTAATAAAAACATGAATATAGTTTCAACATTTATGCTTGGATGTTGAAAAGGAGCTACCTAAAATGCTTTGGAGTTTGTTGCTGTTTTACAAGCAATGGTATCCCATGAAATACTGTTTCTGAAATACTGAAGAAAACTTAGTAACAAAGTTAGAAACTGGCAAACAAGTTAATCCTCCTTTTCCAGAAAAATGTTGCAACATCCAAAAATGTTTTCTAATGACAAATCCATAGAATCAAAACACCACACACACACAACTAGAGGATGCAATTGTTTCAGTACCCAGTCAACTTCCTGTGAAAAACAATGTACCAAAATGTTTCGATGCAACACTGAGTTTTCTGAAATTAGAGAGAGAGAAAAAAAACAATGTTTACTCTCAAAAACTCCACCCAGGCCCTGTGAAGCTTAAGAAAACAATAGATTTCAGAATCATAATTGCAGGATCTGGATATCCTAAACTGCATGTTTTATTTTCACATGCTCTCAGAGAGCATTTTAGTTTGAAAAAAAAGTCACTAAATTTTTCTAACTAGGGAACACCAATACCGGTAATTAAGCCAAAAGAAATAGCATGTTAACATTCCAGATTAGTACACAAATTAGGCTTTAGCTTTTTTTGTGAACTTCTCTATAAAAATAAGTAGGTTGACATTTGTGACCTAGTTTTTAAGAATTAAAAGTTTAAATTCCCAGAAACCGTTAGCTTGCAACCTCTTCTTAAAACTAGTATATGCAGGGTGAGTTGGAACAACTCATTTGGCCAGAAGAGATAAGAAAATTACACCTTTGAGCACCCAGTTGGGAGAGCTGGCTGACATTATTCTTTTCAGATGATGAAATCATACTTTATGATTACTCTGAAGCAACACCATGATATTCCTCTTTTAACATTCTTGATGTTTCCTGACTTTCATAGTATAATTCGTAATGTTCACAACTAATATTACAGGATTCTGCATTAGTTCAAGGCTGTTTCAGTTTTTGATCAAAAGCGCAGGCAAATCAGCTTAAAATAATATTCCTGATGAAAGTAATTATCAAAACCTCCTTATAACAAATTGGGACACAGAATCACCACTGATTATTCTAGATCACCTGCCAATATTTACAGACTTTAATAATGCCAGAACATAGTAAAGAGCAGTGCTTTTTTCATCATTGAACTCACTGGAAAGGAGTTCTGGCACCTTTTTTTGATGGATTTTCCAAGTTTTAAAAGTAACTTTTGGAAATTTGATGTTTGCTCCATGTGGACTTGAATCGCCCTGTCGAGCGTAGCAGGCCAGCGGCAAAATCATTAAAATGATGCATGCGGGCTGCTTGTGTGTGAGGTCAAATGCATGTGTACTTCATCCAACTGCTGGCTTGTGATTGGTCGTATGGTCATGTGCTGAGTGCTTACTGCGGGCAGCAACCGTTATGTTTCATTACACAACTGATGTGTGTGGGTGTGTGTACAGTGATTTGACTACATGGGAAAGATAAATAGAAGATTAACAAGATGTGAGTTCTGGCACCTTTTTTCCTTACAAAAAAGCACTGGTAAAGAGCAACACTCAATCCCATTGTTTTTTGGAGTTCACATTTCCTAAGCTTTTTAAGAGTCACCGCACAAAATACACAAAATGCACACCACATTAATCAAATTGGAATAATAAAAGTGTTTTCTAAATTATATACCAAGATTTTGTAAAACAAAGTTTTGACAATAATTGTTCAACAACTGGAGTTTAGTCTAGAAAAAAATTAAACATTAGGGGCAATTAATTTTGATTATCACACTATATTCAATTAATCCAGAAAGTAATAGTAGCCTGACTCAAGCCATGTAAATAGTTTGGACTAAAATTTCCTTGCCATTAGTCATGTTGACCAGGGCTGATGTTGATAGAAGACTAACACATCATTAAGTTGCTTAGTTTCTGGTTTCACTAAAGAGTGTTTTTTTTTTTTGCAGATTTCCTTATAGTAAGAAGGAACTCAGCAGTACAATAATTGGTATGATTATAGATAAAGCATAGATTAAGCATGGACAGTCTATGGCCACCTCAAATGTTATCAAGTTGCAACTTGCACCATTCCTCAACATTTGACAGGCTTACAAGGGCTAATCTAAATTTGAGTTCAACAACATCTAGATGGTCACATGTTACTTGATACCACTATGAACTGCTACAATGAGAATTGAAAGATTCTGAAAATATATTAAGTTATTATATTTTGTTAAAGAATACTCCATACTCCTTTGATCTACTATTGAAAAATTGTGATGTATTCTTAGATTTTAAAACAATCTGATTGAACATGGAAACATTTTAACATTTTGATCAGAACGATTCTATAAGCATCTAGTACCTTACCAACTCAATGACTTAAGTAGTAGAACTTGCTGACTTTATAATGTAATGCTTGGATCAATAACTCCACAAGAAGTTGCTATCATGGTATTCTCTAAATGGTACGGATGACAACTCCCCAGAGTCCTTCCTTGCTGTCCGAAATGACAGTGGTTTATATCTGAATACCTGAAAGATAGTAGGTAACCTACACCTGAAGCAAGCTGTATGTAGGCAACCATCTGGAGCATTATTTCATTTGCCTATTAATATCTGCCCAGCCCAGTTCAACTTGCAGAACCAATCTGAAAGGAATAACTATTTTTGCCCCTAGTCAAATTATCCTACTTATACTATAAGAGATAGACAGAAGAAACATGAACACTCACTTAATTGTTGCTTCATGGAGAATTCTTCTTGTCGCAACATGTGTAACAGCAACAGCTAGGTTTATATTTTTGAGAAATCGCTATTATCTAACCAGTTTAATGTAAGACAAAAATCGAGTTTAGATTTAAGAATGTAGCCAATTGTAAAAAAAAAAGTTCTTACTCCTCCAGAACACTGTATAAACAATCATCCTAAGGTTATTTTCCCGTTAAATTGAAGTTTTTAAAAGAGTGTTTTGTGAAGGCACTCTCAAATCTGACTAATAGATAACACTGCTTTTATAGTCAGTTGTCTTTTAAAAATAATGGTTTCATGGAAGAAAATAAGATGTTTATTCAATAATTGCAATATGAGAGGAAATATTTTGATGAAATTTAGAAAGAAAAAACCTTTCCATCTTGGAATAAATTGTATCCAAAGTGTATCCTCCAATGCTAAACTGAAATGTTGTTTGCCTTTGGATTACTGTGATGCGTAGACCATACATAACATGGTTTTGAATATATTGCTAAACAAAAATTTAAAAGACACATTTTAGCTTAGGGTTACAATGGAACCAGACCTAACTCAGTTTCTACTCATGAGATAAGGTCTCTAAGTAGGTTTTTGAACTGAGCCCTAAGACCACCAGTTCAAAATTCAAATCAGGTTTTAAATACTGAATTAAGTTTTGAAATACTGTAGGTTTTCTGTGCTAATAAAAAAGAAATAGAACAATATACAAACAAAATGCTAAGCATAGAAGTGGAGGAGAAAATAATATAGTACTTCATATTCTAAAACTAAACTCTCTTTCTGGGAGACAAGAGCCTACTTTGGCATAAAACATGCCATATACAAAAAAGGAAAAAAATTCATCCACCTTCACATTTACCTCTGGGACACAAGGTTACAATAAACCATGACAAAACTTGCATTCGTTTTAACCACTGCTAATTTCATTAGTCATTCTTTTTCTTTGATGATCTAATTGTGGAAAAATCTCACTTCTGATAAATATATAGTACAAATTAACAAGTCTTACATCACCTTTTGTAACTACTGTAGTAGAAAGCATGGAACTCGAAAATGAAAAAAATATTTTCAACTAATACAATCTTTCCATTATAAAAACAACTTTAAAGCACCACACTGGCTGAATCTTGATATTAGCTTCACTTATATCCACGCTATACATGAAAAATAATTTTAGCATCCATACTGAAGGATAAATGTTACACAATTTTACTATTGTTCTGTTTGCTGTGTAATTATATAAAGTACATCAAATATGAAATGCTGATTTCGTGTAAAATTGTCATGGTAATAAAACTCAGAAATAGGGAATAATGCCACCTTCATACTGCTAATATTGCTTCAGGGTACAAAAATATTGTCTAACTTGGCACCAGATTGGGAAAGGATGAAGTAATGTGTGCATATCAATTAATTTGTAGAAATATAGCACTCTGCCACAATTAAGGGACAGATTGGATTTATAAAATCATTTTAATGTTGTCCTTTTGCATGCAATACTTTTGCAATCCATCTAAACAGATTATGAGAGAGAAATGGGAGCATAGGATAGAATATTCCCTATCACACTGTTGCCTGCACACAGATTAGCAAACTAGTGACATCAATGATATCATATCATTTAGATAAACCTATTTTCAGTTGAGCAAAATCCTCTGGTAACATATGAATGTTTATCATTTGTTTTCAATGAAAAACAGCTGCAAATATTACAGGAACCAACCAATTCCTAAACTGAAATTCAGGTCTAACATAATGTGTATGAGCTGAGCAATTCTGAGCACAACTTGGGTCTTATCAGGACATCATCAAAGCTTCAGTTAGGACATCTGAGACATACAATGAATTCAGAATAATTGGGTTCTGCTTGCTCCCAATAAGACAAAGTCCAAAGTTTCTTGGTAAATAAGCAGCTATATCAAGTTGTTTAGCAAGTAAAATAAAGAACTTGAAATTTTAAAACAGTGTAAAGCATTCATTTATACTTGTGCCAATTTGGGGCGATTTATTTTCATTGTGTACTCGTCAAATAACAGTCCTGGAAAGCCAACAACCATATCACTACTATCGGTACGAGAGCGCTATAATAAGTATAGTAAGTCCTGCCGCTTATGTGTAGTGTATTCATTCAAGAACGTAGCAACTCTTTCTACCTTTGCACACCCGCTTTTCCCCCAAGCAGAACGTCCCCGTCATTTGTGCAATTGCACTATGTCGCGGACGTGATAACAAAAAACAACAGGGGATACAGCATTCAAAACGGGAAACGGGGTGCGTGTCTGTAGGTGCGAGACAAGAGAACACCTACTAACATCTGTAGTAGGCTCAGCTCTAGACTGTTTTGCAAAGCGATTAAAATGTACGCACAGGCACCATTATCCTGACACGTAGTACATTTATTTTTTCTGCCCCCCCCTTTACAAGGGAGTAAATGAGGCACCCTGTCAGAGTGTGTGTGTGTGTGTGTGTGTGTGTTGCTCAGAGCTCCTATCCAGCCTCCCCGTCCATCCCAGAAAAGCAGCGTTACCCTCCATCCCTTCGCCTTTTGCCCAGCGGTCAGCCTAATGCCCCCCCTCCCCTCCCCTCCCAGCGCAAACTGGCGTCGGCGGATAACCGGGTCCTCCACCTCCGGCCCACGCCCGGTCTGGCTAAGAAGGCAGCGGGTCTCCGCGGAGGAAGAAGCCTCTCTCCTTCCTCCAGCGCTGGCTTCGTTTCCCTCCGCTTCCCCCAGTGCCCCGGCGCCCAAGACGATACTGAAAACGCGCCTCGACTCACGCAGGGACGAAAGGACCGCAAGCTGCAGCAGCAGAAGGAGGAGCGCCGGGAAGGAGGCCGTAGGCGCCGTGAACCGCCGCGAACCGCCGCTCCCCGAAAGCGCCGCTAAAGCCGCCGCTGCCAACGCCGCTGCCATTTTCCTGCTTCCATCGCCTTTTCCTCCCATTGTTCCACCCCCACCCACGGTTGGAGAGGGGTGGGAAAGCAGAGGGGGGACTACCGCACGCCCATTGAGCTGCGCCTCTGTCAATCACGCACACCTCCTGAATCCCGCGTCTCCTTTTCACGAGGCTCTGCCTCTCGCTCCCACTGGCGGAAAGCGGTTGGAGATTCCAGCTGCCACTCTCCCTTGCAGGCTTTATTAAAAAAAAAAAAAAAAAGCACCGCCCCGCCCTCGTGATAAGGAGCTGTTTAGGCGCTTTTTTGTAGCCTTCTCAAATGTTGCGGCAGGATTCGCTTTCTGCCCGGGTTTTTTTTTTAAATCCGGCAGCGGCTCAAGTGGAAGTATCCCAGGCATGATAGTGATTTCGTGGCTTTTTATCCGACGGTTATTTCCTTCTTCGGCATCCCAGTTATTAACCATGCATCTGCCCAGATTGTTCAAGTACGCGTTCTGTTCGAGGCTAGATAACGCCTCGTTCTGAGATAATTCCTCGTATGAAAATGAACAGGGGCTGTTTTTCTCATTAATTTCAACGCATTCTTAACAGGTTTTGCTTGGTGTTTGATGTCAGGTATAGCCAAGTGAATAATTTCCTGTTTTCTCCCATTAAAAGGTAGGAAAGTGTAAAAAAAAAGTATGCTTAAGTATTCCATTGTGACAGGTATTAGAAATTAAGTATTATAGCTTTTTGTGCACTGTTGATTTAAACTAAGTTCTCAAGATGCTACTTTAAGGAGCATACTTCTACTTATTCTTTTTAATACACAGTAGAAGTTGGGGTAGAATCATATAGTTGTAATGGCCCATTTAAACTCCAAACAACTCACCCTTCAGTACCTAGTCTCCACTCTAACCCACCCAGGAAAAGGAAGGGTAATTGGTAATTACTTAGTCCAGTGGGTAATTGGGGTCATTGCTAATCTTGTGCATGATTCTGAAGCTAGCCATGCATATCCTCATGCATCCTATTTATAGTCAGTTAGTTTGTAAATCATGGAGTATTTTGTCAGATACATTGGTGAATGATGCCCACATCATTGCTACACTTATTTAAAAAGTTTCCAAATCAAGGAAATATGATCAGGATAGTTTTGCAAGACTTGATAAATCCACGACATGTTAATAAACACATTATTTTCACAGTGCTTAGAAATTGGTGTCTCCATGCTCTGTTCTAGAATCTTATCAGGTGTTGGTGTCAGACTTACTGAACTGAAGATCTTTGGATTCTCCCCCCCCCCCACGCACAACTTTGAAACGGAATATTTGCCTTTCTTCAGTCATCTTGTATATATTTTTCTCAAAATTTCTCATGGATAATATATTAAAATGCACCCAGACTTTCTGCAAGTTTTTTCAGTTCCTAAAGGTGAGCTGGAAAGTTATATGCATTCAAGATGTCATGGAAAAGCCCAATGGAAAAGACGAGACAGCAACACAAAATAGTAATTCTTACTTTTAAGATTCAGAGGTTTATTTTGCTAATGATTTGGAAAATAGCAAGCATAATAACACAACATCACTTACATTAATAACCCATTAATAATCTGAACCCTCCATCCATCTGCTACTTTTAGTTCCCCTTTTCCCATGGTTATAATACTCATGTTCCAAATATATACCGAATTACCTACTTTGCAATTTCATATTGCACAAAGCTCAGCAGATTACAAATAGTATGTTTATATTGTGAAACAATATGTGAAACAATAAAGAGTTCAAGCTAACGCTTTTGTTTTTTTAAATCATTACTGTGGGGCCTATCTCAGGTTTGCTCCAGCCTCATCTTGGTATACGAGGAGGGGGTTATATTTTCCATTTCCCACAAAGACAAATATTCCCAAAAATCTTAATTTTTTTGTCTTCATCCTCTCCCTCAGAATTACCTGGTGATACCTTCTTTTTAGGAAAAAACTAACTTTTCTTTATTACCTGTTAACATTTATCAACTTCACAGGGAAGCCAGTATACCACTGCTTTTTTTCTTTTTTGAACTATATATAAAGTTTTAGCTGAGCTTTCATTTCCTGATTCTCTCTAAAATTATTGGCTAAGAAGTTGCTTTTCTTTCATCACCTTCCTTCTTTCGCGTCCAAAATGTATGCTTTTCAGATCTTCCTTGGTTTTTTTTGTGTTGCTAGGTGGCCTTTTGCCCTCCATTTTTTAAAATTATGTTTCTTATAGTTTTAATGCAAAATATGCAAGATTGAAAGGCAATAATTATGACTACAGTATTATGTTTAAGTCACAACATAGAGAACTTGTGGTGTCTAAAGGCCATGCTAAGTGTTGGCTGTGGGTACATAAATAGGCAGAACTATAACAAAAAATGAATGCACATTGATGAGCTTGAGATTTTCAAAAACTTTCTTTTTTTTCTTTCTTTCCAATCAAGCATAACAGGTAGAAGCCAGTAAAAGTAACCATGTTGGTCTGCCACATCAAAAGAATCCCTAAATATTCTAGTGGAACCTTAAACACCTCAATCCAAAAACATGTAAATATTACCCATTAAAATATTAAGCATCTTAATTACAATAAGTAATTAAGGAAAACTAATTATTTTGGGTGTTTCTTCAGGTGTACTGCAACTATAGCTAGAAGTATTCAAGCCAACCACTCAGTGAAACCACAAGATGGGAAGGTCTTGTATAAACTAGCATAATATTACATCTGAAAAAGAAAACAAATTCTTTGAAGTAATTTTAATTTTGAACAATTTTATAATATGGTATGGTAAAATAATAGTTTTTTACATTGATTGTAGCCAATTTTGCTAACTGAAATCTGGCTGTACAGCAAGAAACAGTTATTCAGCTAGAACCACTGGATATGTATGATAGAATAGCCCTTATTTCTAATTAACTTTTCTCATTTATTTTAATATAAATATTTAATATTATAAATTCCTACAACTTGTCCCAATTTTTCTGTCAGTGTTCCATTAAAGTTATTCCGGTTCAATCTAATTTATTATGCAGTTATTACAGGAGGAAAAACAATGTGAAGCTATTACTAGTGCATAGATGAAATTAATACTTTAACACAAATTATCTGCTCAGTATTTAAGCTTTTTGTAAAGTATGTCTAACTTTGGAGGGCAGGAAATAATTAGGCTTGACTCACAAGAGGAAAAAAAATGTCAAGGGGAAAGTATGACCAGCACTTGTTATACTACGCATCAAAAATGTATAATATATGATTAAGTAAATTACAAAGTGGCTAACAAAGATACCATGCACTAACAATATGGCCTGAATTATTGTCTGAATCCTGTGCCAAGAAAACAGCCAGGTCTTTAAGGCTTTTTAAAAGGTGAGCAGAGCTGGAGCCAACTTAACTTCAGGAGATATTTATTTATTTATTTATTTTATTTTAATCCCATTTATATCCCGCCCTTCTCCGAAGACTCAGGACGGCTTACAATCTAAGCACAAATCAAATGTGCTTAGCAATAGCCTTCATTCTATGTATATGCCTGCTTATTAGAGCTTTCGTCCCCCCCAAGCGGATATGATATGATCTTCCTGAGGGCAGGTGTAACTACAGAATAGGCATGCTTCCTGGTCACCCTGACCATATAATCAGCAGGATTATACTGCCTGACCTAATGAGAAGGTAAAAACATTGGGTATAATACAATCTTTCAGATACCCCAACCCCATGCTATAATTTTATAAGTAATAATCAGCATCCTGAATTGCATCAAATGTGTTGTGTTCTTGTGTTGTGTTCTTTTGCTTGTGTTCTTACAGATATTTTCAATCTCTCATTGCAGCAGGCAGTTGTCCCGTCATGTTTTAAGATGGCCATCATTTTGCCAGTGCCAAAAAAAGTCCACAATTACAGGCTTCAATGATTACTGTCCGGTTGCACTGAAATCCATCATTATGAAATGCTTTCAGAAGGATTTAACCCCCTTCAGTTTGCTTACTGACCAAATTGCTCTACAGAGGATGCTATTTCTTCTGTTCTCCATCTGAGCTTGGAGGACTTAGAAGAACTCATGTGTGTTTGTTGTTTGTTGACTCAGTTCAGCATTTAACACAATCATTCCCCAGCATCCAGTAGACAAACTGGGCCCTTTATGCTTAAAGACATCTTTGTGCAATTGCCCTGTGCTGCCACACTTAGGAACAATTGAGGCTTTTAGATATTATTTGAGAAGCCCTTGTACAGCACATTGCATAATCTATCCACCAGGTAACCAAAGAATGAATGACACTGCCCAATCTTTTCTGATCCAAGAAAGGGCAAAATTGATGTACAATATAAAGGTGTACAAAGCCCTCTTGGCCACACCTTCCATTTGCTTTTGGAGCTGTGATTTCAGGAGGTCACCTAGATTAGATACTGGTTCTGTCTTGAGTAGTACAACCCACGTGGAACTAAAAATGGAAATCATTAAAGGAAAGACACTCTTGTTAAAAGTGCTGTGAGGAATCCAGTTTTGAAGTTGATATACCAGAGATGTTTTTTGTTAAATACAATGGTTATTAAAGTTATTTATTTGTGAGTGAAAGATAAAACAGCTAAAAAGTTAAAAGGAACTAAACGTTGCAGGCACAGATAACTGTTGAACTCAGCCTCTTCTGTCAGGAGATTTCAACTACATAAACCACACAGAAGTTAGGAACTGATTTTGAAAAATCATCTAAACAGTATAAATAAAAAAATGAACTTGAGATGAAATGACAGAATGGACGGTCCTGAAGAAGAGACATCATTCAATTTCAAGAAAGTAATAATCCTTGAATTGCACCCAGAGGCAAATTGGAAGGCTCAAGAAATGTGCTGAAATGGCAAAGACATTCTACAGAATATAATATATAATTATAATAGTATAATGAACACTTTAATCAACTAGACCTCAAAGAAGAAATTTTCTTCAACTATATAGAGCTTACATGCAGTTTTGTTTCCATCCCAGTTTCTCATTACATTCATTATAAATTGATCACTGGATTATAATCAAATCCTTATCCCAAAAGATATGATTCTCAGCACATTTAATTTATTATTCTATTATTTTCAATTGTGTGAATAAATGTTAAAGTACATGTAATGTATTTCCCCGAAAATAAGACCTACCCCCAAAATAAGCCCTAGCTTGATTTTTACATGTGTACCCAATATAAGCCCTACTTAAGACCCCTCCCACTCCATTTCACCTGGCTGCACGAGGTGGAGCGAGACGCACAGGTAAAAATCAAGCTAGTGTGGGAATGGGGTAGAGCTACCCCACACACCCCACACTCACTTACCTTAGGACAGTTGCAGCCAGGCCTCCCATGTCCCGACACCTGCCTTGCCCCTCCGGCCAACTTCTTCTGTCGCTGCTTGCCACTGCTCGTGCATGTCGCCCCCAGCCTCCATTTTGCCATCAGAGGCCTTCAGGAAAGGCTTCTGCAGCCGAGAAACAAGCTCCAGATTGACGAGCGTCGTGCCCCCTGGCCTCCAGTTTGCCATCAGAGGCCTTTCCAAAGAGTCCGCAGAAGTGGTGGGGCATGAGAGGCCTGGCTACGGCAGTCCTAAGGTAAGCGGGAAAGACGTCCCTCCAAAATAAGATCTGGTGCCCCTTTTGGAGGCAAAAAAAAATACAAGACCAGGTCTTGTTTTTGGGGAAACACAATATTACATTGTGCTATGCTGAAAAACTGCTCATATTTTTAGTAAAAAACTGACAACACTTGCTAGCATGTATTAGTGTAAAAGCAAACAGTTTGTACAATGGGAAACCAGATAGCAGGATTCCCTCAGCTAATAAAGTCTTACCTGTTTATGACTGTGATTGGATGGCACACAATAATTTCTCTCTCTGTTGACATAACAGCTTTTACCTGGAGTTCTGAAGGAGCTACAGTATATCACCCACCTCTGTGACAAGTGTGCCATAAAGGCTGTACTATGCAAACTATAATCAAATCTGATGTTGTATTGGATACTTATTTGGAAAACTATGCTTCAGTATAGACTGAAGATTAGGATTTTTAAAAGATAAAAGACTACCTCATTGTCTTGTCTCAGCTCTACTTTTCACATTTGAGCCACATAAGGTGGCTTTCTGAATGCTGATTTGATATGCCTTTTCAGCAGCCTGAAACGACTTATGAAAACTCCACTTTTTTAGTTTCAGTAGAAAATGATTTTCAATAAAATAACAGTGCAGACTGATCCTATTTTCCTTTCTTTTCCATTTACACATTCCTTCCCTTATTTCAGCGGAGTACAAACATTTAGAGGGGCAAGAACTGTGCTTTGATTTTTGACAGATATAGTGGCAAATCACATTTTAAAAACGGACAAGATCAGATAATAACTAAATTAAATAATAAATTAGATAACATACTCTCCATGTGTTTAGTAATTTCTGTCTTATTCAGAGCTAGAGTTCCACCAGATTTGGAAGGAATCTGAGGGTTGCTTGCATACAATCTACATACAGTCTACACTGCAGGCATGTCCAAAGTGCGGCCCGCGGGCCATTTGTGGCCCGCGGGGCGGTTTCATACGGCCCTCGAACAGCCCTCCCTGCTCTATGTAAATGTGGCCCTCCCACGGCCCTCCTGGCGTCACCGCCCAAACCTGGAAGACGAGCGGCGCAGGAGGGGTGGGAGAGGGGAGCGATTTGCCTGCAGTCTTTGTGAAGTAGCAGCTTTAGCCGCAGCTTCGCTGGAAGAAACCGACGGGCCCGCTAAAGCGCTTGGCGACCTTTGAGTGCAGGGAGGTGGGGTGAAGAAACCCGACACCGCCTCTTGTCCGGCTTCTCGGGCTCTGTCTCTCTCGAGCGGGGGGACGATCTCGCTGCGCCTCCCACTCTAAGGACCAGCCGGGCAGAGCCACGCAGGTAAGCCCTCCTCCCTCCCTGATAAAAAAAAGAAATGCAGCAAGGAGGTGCCTGGGGCGGACCACCTTTTCCTGGCTGGCCGAACCGCCCCGGGCTTGGCGCAGCGTCTGCCCCGGTGGCCAGGGAGAAAGGGCCTGCCACACGAGGGAGGGCGGTGAGAGGGCCAGCCAGGGAGAAAGGGCCTGCCACACGAGGGAGGGCGGTGAGAGGGCCAGCCAGGGAGAAAGGGCCTGCCACACGAGGGAGGGCGGTGAGAGGGCGAGGGAGAAAGGGCCTGCCACACGAGGGAGGGCGGTGAGAGGGCCAGCCAGGGAGAAAGGGCCTGCCACACGAGGGAGGGCGGTGAGAGGGCCAGCCAGGGAGAAAGGGCCTGCCACACGAGGGAGGGCGGTGAGAGGGCCAGGGAGAAAGGGCCTGCCACACGAGGGAGGGCGGTGAGAGGGCCGGCCAGGGAGAAAGGGCCTGCCACACGAGGGAGGGCGGTGAGAGGGCCGGCCAGGGAGAAAGGGCCTGCCACACGAGGGAGGGCGGTGAGAGGGCCGGCCAGGGAGAAAGGGCCTGCCACACGAGGGAGGGCGGTGAGAGGACCGGCCAGGGAGAAAGGGTCTGCCACACGAGGGAGGGCGGTGAGAGGGCCAGCCAGGGAGAAAGGGCCTGCCACATGAGGGAGGGCGGTGAGAGGGCCGGCCAAGGAGAAAGGGCCTGCCACACGAGGGAGGGCGGTGAGAGGGCCGCATCCTGACGGCACCGCCCAAACGTGGAGGACGAGTGGCGCAGAGCGGGCGCCCCGGGCGAGCTCCGCTCGGCAGCAGCGCTGCCCGGCTGGCCGCTCCCTCGGTGCTCTTCCCTCACCGGCGCTCTTCCCTCACCAGCCGCCTCGCCCTGAGCTCACGTTCGCTTGCCGCCTCCGCTTCCCGCACCTTTTCCTGGCTGGCCGAACCGCCACGCTCCTCCCCCCGCCCCGGGCTTGGTGCGGCGTCTGTGCCGGTGCAGCGAGGCTGACGGTGCGCGCCTGGCCTGGCCAAGCGGGAGAAGGGCCTGGCGGGCGGAGTCTCTGAGCTGGCGCCAGGCAGACCTCAACGGCCTTCCCGCCCCCGGAGACGCCCCGGTGGCCAGGGAAAAAGGGCCTGCCGCGCCCTCGGATTCTCTCTGCACTGCGAGCACCGCTCGGTTGCCAGGTGGGCTCCAAGTGGCAATTTTCTTGTCCGCTGCATGGAAAGGGCTCGGCTTGAATTCTTCCCGGATGTTTCTGGTTGGTCCCCTCTCAAGTGCTAACCAGGAATGCAGGTGAAGCCCTTGGTATGTGGCAGCCGAGAAAATTGCCTTTCAGAGCCCCTTTGTGCAATGGTTCTTTTGTCAGCCAGAAACAATTGGTTGTGACCATCTACCTGGGCACCCTCTACTCTTCAGCAGCCTCAAGGCCAGGCAAGGGGTGGGCGTGCGGCGCTGGTTCTCTCCTCGGCAGGGGGGAAGGTGAGGCAGCGGCGGGGCAGAATTTGTGAAGTGGTGGAAGTGTGTGAGCTGTTACCAGAGAGTCTGACCTTGTCAAAGCAAATAACACAGTTTCCATCTTCCAAGGTCAAACAGAAAATGGCGACTATAAATAAGAAAAGGAAAGTTGACAGTGAGGGCCGCCGTTTCCAGGAAAGGTGGAAAGTGGAATTTTTTTTCACTGAAATACGGAATCGCTGTGTTTGTCTGATATGTCAAGAGACTGTGGCCGTTTATAAAGAATTTAATATCAAAAGACACTACCAGACAAAACATAGCACATATGACAAACTAACAGGGCGTGACCGCAGTGAAAAGTTGAAGCAACTTGAAGCAGTTTTAATGTCACAACAGCGATTTCTCACAAGAGCCCGTGAGTCAAATGAAAATGCCACAAAGGCAAGCTATGACGTGGCAATGTTAATTGCTAAAAATTGCAAGTCTTTTGCTGAGGGTGATTTTATTAAAGAGTGCGTTTTGAAAATGGTTGAAAATATCTGTCCCGAGAAGAAGCAAGAGTTTGCCAACATTTGCCTGGCTCGTAACACTATAGCACGGAGAATTGAAGATATTTCATCAGATATTAAGAGACAGTTGACGTCCAAAGGACAGGATTTTGACTTCTTTTCAATAGCCTGTGATGAAAGCACAGACCTATCTGACACAGCTCAGTTGCTGATTTTTTTGAGAGGGGTGGACGATGAAATAAATGTGACTGAAGAGCTACTTGACCTCCAGAGCCTTACGGACCAAACTAGAGGAAAAGATTTATTTGTTGCTGTTAGTTCCGCAATAGATGACATGAAACTGCTCTGGAACAAAATTACTGGGATTATTACTGATGGGGCACCTGCTATGGCTGGTGAACGAAGTGGCTTATCAACCCTAATCTGTAACAAGGTGATTGAAGAAGGAGGCAAAGCTATTAAACTCCATTGTATCATTCATCAACAAGTTCTCTGTGCTAAATATCTCAAATATGATCATGTTATGAAACCGGTTGTAAAGACTATTAATTTTATTCGCGCTAAAGCTCTGTACCACCGCCAGTTTAAACAGTTTCTACTGGACATCCAGGCTGAATATGAAGATGTTTTATATCACAACGATGTAAGATGGCTCAGTCGAGGGTCTGCGCTGCAGCGTTTCTACTCTCTCAGAAAGGAAATAAAAGAATTCTTGGAAACAAAGGGACAACCGATGCGAGAACTATCTGATCCTATTTGGCTGGCTGATTTGGGGTTTCTAGTTGACATAACAAAGCATCTGAATGTACTAAACACGAGTCTTCAGGGAAAAGATGCAGTGGTGAACCAGCTTTATTCACACATCAAGGCCTTTGGAACAAAGCTGCAACTTTTCCAAAGGCATTTGTCACAAACACAGCCCAATACCATACATTTCCCAGCATTGCAGGAAATAATGAACAGTTTTTCACAGGACAATATCAGTGTGCAAATGAGCAGGTATGCAGCAGACATCGCATCTCTGGCTGGAGAGTTTAAACGGCGCTTTCAAGATTTTGCAGCTATTGAAAAGGAGATCAGCCTTTTCTCCTCTCCATTCTCTGTTGACCCCGATGATGCTCCAGATCAGCTGCAGCTTGAGCTCATTGATCTGCATTGTGACAGTGAGTTACGCAGTCGTCAGCAACAGCTCTCTCTTGTGAACTTTTACCGCCAACTAGATAAGGGCAGGTTTCAGGAGATTCGGACATTTGCAAAGAAAATGCTGAGCTTGTTTGGCTCAACATATTTGTGTGAGAAGACATTCTCTACTATGAACTTTAATAAGAACCGTGTGAGGACAAGACTAAGTGACTCACATCTCCGTGACATTTTGCGCATCAAAACCACTGCCTTTGTACCAGACCGAGCCTATTTGCTGCAGTACAGATCTCAGTTTCACCCTTCACATTAGTGCAGGTAAGTTTTTTTTAAAATTTATTTAAAATACATTGTGAAAACTCAGCTGACAGTTGATCTTAATGTTATAAAATGAAAAGTATGCCATTTGCAATTAACTTGGCATAAAATAATTCATTTGCATTTAATTGCAATTGTTCAAAGAATGTTCGGAAAAATGTTCGGCCCTCCAGCATGTTCACTTCATCCAATCTGGCCCTCTTTGAAAAAAGTTTGGACACCCCTGGTCTACAGCCATTATTGTTAGATAATGATGGAAGTATAGAATATTGAACAAGCAAACAGATAAGCACAATATTGAGTGCAAAATACAAAATCCTTTGGATGCAAATTTGTCTGTTCTAGTTAATGATGGCTTAAGGGGAATGTGACACACAAAGTAGGATTTGTAGTAGTAGAAAAATAAACATGGATATAAATTACTTAAACGTACTCTTCCTTCCTTCACTGTATCCTTAATAAAATGATCAAACAAAGATATTCAGCACCTGCCCTTGATTTAAACCTCTCTTTAAGAATTTTGCCACTGCAATCCACAATATACTTTTGCAGTAGAAATCATCATAGC
The DNA here is from genome assembly GCF_947247035.1 of Vipera ursinii. NCBI lineage: Eukaryota > Metazoa > Chordata > Lepidosauria > Squamata > Viperidae > Vipera > Vipera ursinii. Next base: position 38,659,507 of record NC_139514.1, read on the forward strand.
TACTCTCAACGTTAGTCAGTTTTGCCATCCTGTGGGTCAATCTTTTTTTCAGTTTTGTTCACAATAAAAGTAACCATATGTTGTATGTTTTAATAACTCTCACATTCCTTCTAGATATTCCAGGGTTTATTATAGTAACATTCCTAATTTTGACGCCTTATAACAAACATACATAAGAATTTTTCAAATAACTAATTTGATTGCTTATATTTGTAACTTAAAGCTAATTTACATTTTTTACTGAGTTATTTTCAATACACATAAAAAGAATACATTTTCCAAAATGCATCAAATAAAAACAAAGCAAACCCTTTTTACAGGCACACAAGGTTTCTTCTATTCTTTCTTCTTTACCATAGATACTTTCATTAATTCTAAACAACAAATTTTCCTATTATTTCAGACACTGAGCTACTAGGATAGCCCATTATAGTTGTAAATACCTAAGAGATAAGGGTCAAAGAAAAACTATGCCAAAACATTTTTAAGGATTGCAAATATATATCAGAAATAAATTTGATTAAAATAAATATAAAAAGTTAAAGGTAAAGGTTCCCCTGCACATGGGTGCTAGTCATTTCCGACTCTCCGTTTCAAAGCCGAAGAGCCAGCGCTTGTCTGAGGACGTCTCCGTGGTCATGTGGCCGGCATGACTAGACGCCAAAGGGGCATGGAACACTGTTACCTTCCCACCGTAGTGGTCCCTATTTTTCTACTTGCATTTTTACGTGTTTTCGAACTGCTAGGTTGGCAGAAGCTGGGACGAGTAAGGCACTCACTCTGTTACACGGCACTCAGGATTCAACCCGCCAAACTGCCGATCTTCTGATCGACAAGCTCAGCATCGTAACCCACTGAGCCACCCTATCCCTTTAAAATAAATATATTCTTTCATAAATAAACAGCAATAAAATGCTTTTGGCAAATCACACTCTGCTTTTGCTTGCTGTTAAAAAAAATCTTCCAACCACAGCTTGTTCACTTCCAGGCTAATCTGTCTACAGTCATGAATCACAAAGTGATTCAAAAGTATGTCACTTAGGGGATAGGTCCCCAACACCCTGTCTGTGGACCAGCACGTCTGCAGCAGTCAGAAACCAATCTGCTCAAAAAAGTGAAGCCCCATATATGGGATGCAGGCAGCACACAAAACCACATCTCCACTGGTCTGTGGAAAAAAACCTCTCTCCACAGAACTGGTCCCTGGTGCTCAAAAGATTGGGGGCCACTGACTTCACAGTTGATAGAACCTGCAACTTCCAGCTCCTAGTTCGATATATTAACTACTAAACCTTGCTAACAGTAAGTAAAAAATCTATGTTTTTGTCTTCGCCCCATGTTCCAGCTTCCTGTTCATGTTGCAGATTATGTCTTGTCTAGAAGTCTAGTAGTGTAATAATCTACTATCTGCTTTGATTATGCTGGCTCTGAATTTATGAGAGGTAGTCCAACATAACTGGTGGGATGATTTATTTATATCCAGCCTTTATTATTTTTACAAATTTTATTATCTTAAGGCAACGAAATCCTTATTTTCATGTTTATAATCTGTTACTCCAGCATTCAAGAATATATAGGTTGGTTGACACCTCCGAAATAGTAGTTTCATAATTGCTTAAGTCAATGAGCACCCTTCAAAGATTTCAGTTTCAGAACTCATTTGTAGATAAAACACATGTTTTGGTCTTTTTGCCATATAATTAATATGTATATCATAATTTATGCAATCAGCTCACATCGCATTGAAATGTAAGAGTGGTTCCACAAAGACTTATATTTTAATAAAGTCTCAACATAATTCAGCTTTATCTGCATGAATATTTTTATCCATTAGCTAAAATAGGATAATTTCTTGAAAGCATACATCTGAAAAAAATCAGTAGTGAAATATTATCCTCTTCATATCCTTTGTAAGAGATAGAGATGGGAGAGCTTAGATGAGGCCTTGGCTAGATATTGGCTATAAAAATTCTGATAAAACCACATCACTTTATTGGTTCTCGGTTACTCCTGTTCATTTCATACAATGGCACAATCATTCATTTACTCGTAATGTAATACTGCACACCTGTATGGGGAAGAAATTGTACAAACAAGATTGATATTTATCTTTACAACACAATGAGAATAATATCAGGAACCCTCAAGTCTGCACCACTCTGATGGCTCTTTCTAACATTGCCCTTCCTGATCCCAGGTGACAACAACAGACAGTTCAAGAGTAGAATAAGGCCATTGACTCCTAGAGATCTATTGATACATAAAATATTAGTTTCTCTCCCTAACACCAAGCTGAAGTCTAGGAAATCGATTTGCAATAACATACCACATCTAGAGAGTGTGTTGGGCTGAGAGAGTGACTGGCCCAAATTCACCCAGCTAGCTTTCATGCCTCTGTAGCAACCAGCTTGCAAACTTATTGTTTTTATGTTGGTTCAATTGTTTTTTTCCAGTTATAGTCTGGAAATCGATTAAGAAGTAGTATAAAATCCTCATCCACAAATACCAGGTTCCCATATTATCTGGCTACTTTGGAATTTTCCCACAAAAGTTTCTAATCTTGAACATTCCTTTTCCTCAAAATGCAGGCACAGCTAAAGAAATGGTATCTGTTGTGTACCCAGATATGGGAAGAAAATACATGAATAATATTCAGTTTGAACTTGAATGATTGTCAACTCGACTGTAAATTTTCTAGACCCCGATTTGATTCTACAGGTGCACGTGCAGTTTTACTAAGAAACCAAAATACAAATACTTCTGTACCAAAAAATAAAATAAAATCGGTATATCTGGAGTGAATTAATGGAGTGAATAAATAGTTAAGGCCCAAAGTTCCCAGTTTAAAAATTAGTACCACTAAACAAGAAAAAGGAGAAGCAACACTTGCCCTTTCCCAATACAGGCTCACTTTGCTTTCCGTTACGGTTATTACATTGTAAACTGAAATATGATTTCAATAATCCCACTTTATTCAAATGTCAGCTCAAGAGAAAACCCAAGTAAGCTCATTTAGGGTTATATAGCCTTTCCTTATGGGCGCAGGTCCAGGAGGGTTAGTGCACCCTCAAAAGAAAACTCTTTAACAGAATCTTTTGAGGTTATTTACGATTTCTACAAATATGTAGACATTTAAACAGTTAGAACAATTAACCAGTGGAACAACCTGCCTCCAGAGGTAGTGAATGCTCCAACACTGGAGGTTTTTAAGAAGAGACTGGACAGCCATTTGCCTGAGCAGGGGGTTGGACTAGATGACCTCCAAGGTCCCTTCCAACTACTACTACTACTACTTCTTCTTCTTCTTCTTATTCTTATTATTATTATTATTATTTTATTGATGATCGTTGCCTCACCTACATTCCAAGCAGTATCCCTGCCTCAGTTTTCAGATCCCATTTTCGATTTCCAAGGGGATCGCTCCAACCACTTGTGAGCTTGCTTCTCAAGCAGGTAAAGGGTGCGTGACTTAAGGCAAGCTTCGCCCTGGCCTGCCGGGGAGAAGCGGTCCCCTGCCTTTGAGGAGAAGGGGGAAGAAGGCTGATTAAGTTCTTAGACTGGCCGGGAGGGAGGAAGAGTCGCCAGCCAGGACTAGCCATGGTGCGGGCGGGCGAGCGAGAGGGCGAGCTGATGCGGTTTTGGGCTTTCCGGGGCCGCCCCTTGCTGCTGTTGTTGCGGGTGCTGCCGCTAGTACCGGCGTCATCTTTCTACCAGAGCCCCCTTATTTTTCCTTCCCATGGCACTCTGTTTATATCTATTGGGGGGAAACTGGAAATCCGTCGGCGGGGAGCATCCGGCCCTCTCAATTCCTGGCAAACAGATGGGGAAGAAATGGAGGTAGTGACAGATTTTATTTTCCTGGGCTCCAAGATCACTGCAGATGGGGACTGTAGCCAAGAAATTAAAAGACGCTTGCTCCTGGGGAGGAAAGCCATGGCAAATCTAGACAGCACACTAAAAAGCAGAGACATCACCCTGTCAACAAAAGTGCGTATAGTCAAGGCTATGGTCTTCCCAGTTGCAATGTATGGCAGTGAAAGTTGGACCATAAGAAAGGCTGAGCGCCAAAGAATTGAGGCCTTTGAACTATGGTGCTGGAGAAGACTCCTGCGAGTCCCTTGGACTGCAAGGCGATCAAACCGGTCAGTCCTAGAGGAGATCAACTCTGACTGCTCTTTAGAAGGCCAGATCCTGAAGCTAAAACTCAAATACTTTGGCCACCTAATGAGAAGGAAGGACTCACTGGAGAAGAGCCTAATGCTGGGAAAGATTGAGGGCAATAGAAGAAGGGGACGACAGAATGAGGTGGCTGGATGGAGTCACTGAAGCAGTAGGCGTGAGCTTAAATGGACTCCAGAAGATGGTAGAGGACAGGAAGGCCTGGAGGAATGTTGTCTATAGGGTCGTGATGGGTCGGACACGACTTCGCAGCTAACAACAACAACCTTCTTTATAGGAAAAAATTAACTTTTCTTTATTACCTATTAACATTTATCAACTTCACAGGGAAGCCAGTATACCACTGCTTTTCTCTTTTTTGAACTATATATAAAGTTTTAGCTGAGCTTTCATTTCCTGATTCTCTCTAAAATTATTGGCTAAGAAGTTGCTTTTCTTTCATCAGCTTCCTTCTTTCGCCTCCAAAATGTATGCTTTTCAGATCTTCCTTGGGTTTTTTTTGTGTTGCTAGGTGGCCTTTTGCCCTCCATTTTTTAAAATTATGTTTCTTATAGTTTTAATGCAAAATATGCAAGATTGAAAGGCAATAATTATGACTACAGTATTATGTTTAAGTCACAACAGTCGGACACGACTTCGCAACTAACAACAACAGGCAACCTCGGCTCTTTTATGACTCATGGACTTCAACTCCCAGAATTCCTGAGTCAGCATAGCTGACTCAGGAATTCTGGGAGTTGAAGTCCATGAGTCATAAAAGAGCCGAGGTTGCCTACCCCTGAAGTAGGCTAAGGAGACCCGCCGGTGAAAAGTGGAAAAGGCGAGCCAGCGGAGAACACGTTCCGGCTGACCCAAGGAAAAGGCGCAAATGTTTCTCGCACAATCAGCTTTCGAAGCGAATTCCAAATAGTTCTGACGGCCGGGGCTCGTTGTGTATCGGCAGCAAACCAAAGCGTCGCGTTTCCTCGGAAATCAGCTCCGAGTGGATTTGGCGGGCTTTCTTAGACCGGTTATTTCTCACCCTCAGCGACGTTACGACGGGTGGACTTCAGCTCCCAGAAGCTCCCAGCAAAGCCCTGTGCGGCTGGGGAATTCTGGGAGTTAAAAGTCTCCCATCTTGAGGCTGACGGATTGGGGAAAAACCCTGCCTTATTAAAGGATGATAGCTGTGGAAAATGTAT